>NC_083879.1:18731394-19356394 GCF_032452875.1 Bos javanicus | reverse complement strand
TATATATATAGTTTATTTATTTATTTATTTGACTATGCCAGGTCTTAGTTGCAGCAGGTGGGATCTTCAGTCTTCATTAGAGCATGCGGGATTGTTCATTGTGGCATGTGAAATCTAGTTCCCTGACCAGGGGTCAAATCCAGGCCCCCTGCATTGGGAGGGCAGGGAGTCTTAGCCCCTGGACCATGAGGAAAATCCCTCCAATTCCTTTTTTTAATTATTATTGTAGCCATCCTGCTTGTTTTGATTTACATGTAGTATCTGCCTGAAATGCCACCATTCCTCAGACTAACAAAACTTCTATTTATATAGTTCCTTAACTAAAATTTGATAGTTGAATTTTTATAGAAAAGTGTGTAGTCAGAAATCACATTTTGTAGGTGCTTTTGTTCCAATGAGCTTCCCTGGTGGCTAAGGTGATAGAGAGTCTGTCTGCAATACTGAAGACCTGGGTTTGATCCCTGGGTCGGGAAGATCCCCTGAAGAAGGGATCTTCTGAAGAATGGCTACCCACTCCAGGATTCTTGCCTGGAGAATCCCATGGACAGAGGAGCCTGGTGGGCTACAGTCGATGGGATCGCAGAGTCGGACACGACTGAGTAACTAACACTTTCACTTTCAACTTGTTCCAATGAAGGGAAAGAAGCCAGAGTCTTTTAGACTCCAGGCAAATATACGTGATTTTTACAGCTGAATGTATTAGTATTCTGTAATGGGAAGCAAGGCTGAGAAGTGAGGAAACTGGACAGGAGTAGGTAGAGAGGTTCTGGCCTGGGATCTGATATACTCTGAGTGAAGGTATCATAGGGGAAAGGAAAAGGGTTTCTATAGATAGATATCTCCTCAGCTTCAGCAAGGAGGTAGCTGTTGCAGAAGTTTTCCACCTTGAGTGTTTGTGTTATTTGCATGTTGATTACATCATAGTTCTTTGGAGGTGTAAGTTAACAACTTGGTTTTTTTCCCCCTCAACCTTTTAGTTTGAAAATTTTCAAATGTGCAAGAAATTTGCAAAAATAGTGTAGTGAAACACCCTTGTACTCTAAAACACCAGTTAACCAGTTATTGATATCTCACCACAATTGGATGGCAAAAAAGTGTACAGTCTTTTTCTTTATTTATTATTTAGGCCATGTGCCAGGGCTTGTGGGATCTGAGTTCCCTGACCAGGGATTGAACCAGGCTGTGGTGATGAAAGTGCTTAATTGTAATTACTAGGCCCGTGGGGGCTCTCCTATAATCTTTCAGTTGTAGAGGAAGAAGAAGATAGTACTTTAACACTAAACTTAGAAATAAACCTGTTTGTTCATGACATAAAGCTCTAAGGTTACAATAAAATTTGTCATATAGATCATTCTTAGACTAGTTAGAGACTTAAGTTCTAATATATTTTGCAAATAAGTATTTTTACAATAAAGCAATTCGTCTTTCTTAGAAGTAGTTTTAACAAAGTATGAGGAAATTCTATCTTCTATTTATTTCTGTCATTTGTCTTTTAGAGCAGGGATCCCCAACCTCTGAGCCAAGGACTAGTACCAGTCCCTGGCCTGTTTGAAATTGGGGCTGCATAGCAGGAGGTGAGCAGTGGGCAAGCGAGCAAAGCTTCATCTGTATTTACAGCTGCTCCCCATTGCTTTCCTTACCGTCTGAGCTCCACCTCCTATCAGAAGAGTAGTGGCCTTAGATTCTTGGAGCTTGTACCCAGCTGTGAACTGTGCATGCGAGAGATCTAGGATGTGAACTCCTTATGAGAATTTATTGCCTCTTGATCTGAGGTGGTGGTGCTCAATAAATACAATGCCCCTGAATCATCCCAGTTGCCACCCCTGTCTGTGGGAAAGTTGTGTTCTACAAAACTGGTCCCTGGTGCCAAAAAAGTTGGGGATCACTATTGAGAGGGAGCTCATGAAGCAAAAATGTGAGGTCCTTGCGTAAAGATTTATTGTCTGTTTTATTCACTGCCATGTCACCACTGCCTGAAACAGTGCTTAGGGTATAGTCCTAAGCATCTGTATTATTGAAGGTTATGCTAGGTAAATGGGCCAAGGTATTCTGCTTAAAAGTTTCCTAATAGGTTTAAAATGGAAGATACTGTATTGCCTAATCACCTTTAGATGCATTTGCCTTATTGTAACTGAGATGGTTTTGTTATTGTGTATGTAAACCACATTAAAGTAAGAGCATAAGCACATTAAAGATACAGTTTTTCAAATAAAGGTGCCTTGTATTTTATTTAATTATAGGAAGCAGTGTGGTTCCTTTCCAACATTACAGCAGGCAACCAGCAACAAGTTCAAGCTGTAATAGATGCTGGATTAATTCCTATGATTATTCATCAGCTTGCCAAGGTCAGTCATTGTTATGAGTTCATTATGTCTGTTAATATGTTATAACCAAGACTTTTTGAGCAAAAAATTCATTTCAGCATTTCTTTTTAAATCTTTAGGGGGACTTTGGAACACAAAAGGAAGCTGCTTGGGCTATTAGCAACTTGACGATAAGTGGCAGAAAAGATCAAGTGAGTCTGGAAAAAAAAATCTTATGATTGTTAATACTGGGAAGTGCACTACTCTCTTGTGTTCAGGAGTTTCTGATTGTGTATAAGCCCTGTCCTGTATTCCTTTGGAGGAAGAGGTAATTATATAAATAAGAGTATCTCTTCTCTTTTGTTGTCTAGGTTGAATACCTTGTACAGCAGAATGTAATACCACCATTCTGTAATTTATTGTCAGTAAAAGATTCTCAAGTTGTTCAGGTGGTCCTAGATGGTCTGAAAAACATTCTGATAATGGCTGGTGATGAAGCAAGCACAATAGCTGAAATAATAGAAGAATGTGGAGGTAAGAGGGTTGATTAAAGAAAAACAGTTGAGCTGTGCAACTCTGAAACATTAGTTCCTTTAAAGACAGTTAATTTGAAAGAAAAGTGCTAGGATACATTGCTATTAATATCGTCTGAGGATGTTGCTGTTCTTTATTTGCTATGTTAGTAATCCAGGAAGATTTTCCAGAACACAGCTGATTGTGAAAGTCACTCCATAACCTTCTTAGAGTTTTACAGTGCTTTTTAGGAAACACAGTTACTCCTCTTGAAGTCATGTTGCATAAGATTAAGTGAAAACAAATGTGATAGCATCACTGAATATTCAGACAGAAAGTGTTTTCTTAATAACAAGAAGAAAATATGCTAGAGATGTTAAGGAGTCTTGTCCATGGTCAGAGAAGTAGTTTGTGGTAGGAGCATAGTTAAAAGCCAGATCTTCATACTGTACTACTATTAATTCACTTTTCATTTTGTTTTTAAGATGTCTTATTAATGCATATATATAGAATTTAGAAAGCTGGTAATGACGATGCTATATGCAAGGCAGCAAAAGAGACACAGATGTAAAGAACAGACTTGGACTATGTGGGAGAAGGCGAGGGTGGGATTATTTGAGAGACAGTATTGAAACATGTATATTACCATATGTGAAACAGATGACCAGTGCAAGTTCAATGCATGAAACAGGACACTCAAAGCCGGTGCCCTGGGAGAACTCAGAGGGGTGGTGTGGGGAGGGAGGTGGGAAGGGGGCTTCAGGATGGCGGGGGGGCACATGTACCCATGGCTGATTCATTTCAATGTATGGCAAAAACCACCACAGTATTGTAATTATCCTCCAGTTAAATAAATTAAATTTTTTTAATTAATTCAAAATTAAAATAGGAATAAATAAAATTAATGGAACTAATTTTTTTTTAAGATGTTTTACTTTTTAAATAATTTGAAACAAGCATTGTAGTCTGATTCAGAACAATTTAACCCAGAAAGTTTGAGCTATAAAATTGTTACTCCAGCTTTTTATCAGTATAGTTGCTTCTGTCTATGAGATAAATACTTATAATTAGGGTACATAGTTACTTAGCATTTTATGATTTTATAAAGCACTCTATATACCTTATCTTTGATACCCATTTTCCCATTTTTCTGGTTTGGATGTTACTATAGAAAAAAGTTAAATTTTTTTATATAGTAACTTAGATTTGTTACTATATAAAAAATTTTAAAAAGCAGTTATTTTGAAACTACTTCAAAATAACTTAGCTAAAAAGACATTAAAGGAAGAATAGTATTGAGGATTTAATGGAGTTGCATCTGATATATGGAGTAAATATTTTGGGAATATAAATAAAGGCATTCTACAGTTAACTATTCTGAAAAAATATTCCCAAATTGATGTGGCTATATAGGAGATAAGCACCCTATTTCTTTTTTTTTCCCCATGAAAATCACTTCTGAATTTAAAGTTTTGTCTTCTATTTATGTCAATCTTTGAGTAACATTTGGAAAACAAAATGATAAAAAAATTATTGTATGCAGCAGTATGATTTATACTAAAGGAATCTTAGGCTGGGGGAGATCTTGATTCTAGTCCTGTCACTCACTCGCCATGTAACCTGAAACAAACCCCTTTGTATCTGTGCCACACTCCCATATCTGTCAAATGGAGAGTTTAGGTGATTTTTAAACTGCCGGCCTCAGGGAACAGGGTACCTCAAGGGCTTCTAAAGAGGCAGAAATTAGTGGGGTGCTGGTTCTCTAACCAGAGCAACTCAGGATTTTATCTGTTTTTTAGATGAACGATCATCTTTGGAGGGTGGTAGGGAGGGTGTTTTTAGTTCTTTAAGATGTTTCATGATTAAATGATTTAAGCACAGTTTCTTTATTAGTATGTATTTAATTATTTTAATTATTATCAGGTTTGGAGAAAATTGAAGTTTTACAGCAACATGAAAATGAAGACATATATAAATTAGCATTTGAAATCATAGATCAGTATTTCTCTGGTGATGATGTAAGTACATATTAAAGTATAGTGTGTCTACATGTACATTAAAATCTGTACGTAAAGTAAGTTTACTAAGAATTAATTTTCCGTGACTGAGTTGATACTGTATTTCTGTCACCTTTGCTTTTGTAATTTGTTAAATGGGAAGAAGTAGTAATTACAGAAATGATGTATGTTCAAACAGGTAAAATAAATCTACAGATACAGGAACTTAAGAATGGGGCAGTTTTTCAATGTTCAGTTTTAAATTGTTGAATCTCTTGTTATTCTTGTCTGTGCTGGGTCTTTGTTGCTGTGCAGGCTACTCCCTAGTGGTGGTGCACGGCTTCTCATTGCGGTGGCTTCTCTTGTTGCACAGCACAGGGCTGTGGGGCACGTGGGCTTCAGTGGTTGTGGCTCCTGGTCTCTAAAGCACAGGCTCGGTAGTTGTGGCACACGGGCTTAGTTGCTGCACAGAGATGGGATATTCCCACATCAGGGATAGAACCCATGTCCCCTGCATTGGCGGGCAGTTGGTGTCTTGACCTTTGAGCCAGCAGTGAGGCCCTAAGTTGTTAAATTTCTTAATAGCATTGTTGGTTTTCTTAAAATATTTTTAGGTAATAAAAACATACACACAGAATTCTTTCCTGAGAAGTAAATCAACTCTGCTTACACTGTAATGTATAGTATCTTAACATAATGAAAATTCTTTTTCTTGATTCTTGTAGATTGATGAAGATCCTAGCCTCATTCCTGAAGCAACCCAAGGAGGTACCTACAACTTTGACCCAACGGCCAACCTTCAAACAAAAGAATTCAATTTTTAAATTCAGTTGAGTGCAGCATCTATCCCACATTGAATACGAAGCACCACCAGATGGCTACCAAAATGACAAGAGCAACAGCAACCGAAGGCTCCAAAACATACATGCCTCTTTGTTTTGATGCTTCTGAAGCAAGCCATGTCTCAGTCACTTTGCAGTTGCCGAAAGTCACTATCCACATGGACTGTAAATGCATATGCATGATTTCCTAAACTATTTTAGAATTCTCCTTAACAATCTTGACTACCCTATTTTCCCCCGTTCCCTGGTGCCACACGCTGACATCTGCAATCTCCATTTTAGAATATTCCATAGTGGTGGCATGTCAGCTGCCCACTTGATACTCCTTTGGAAAATGGTGCGCTGTGGATCAAGACACTTTGGTATGACACATACACGCGTTGGAAGACTTTAAAGAGGTGCAGTCTGATCTGAGCCTCCATCATTGTCCTCCACAAACATATTTTCATACTCTTTATGTGGAAGAATAGATTTTAAAAGTACAAGCCAAATGATTTTCATTGGTGGAACTGACACAAACAAAAAGTAACTTAAAAAAAAAGAAACTTGGTTATTGATTAAACAGATAAGTTTTAAAAAACTGTGCTTCATCTACCAGTAATTGATGTGTTTATTATCTGCCTCAGAAGCCAGGGTTGGAGGAAGGACTTTAGCTATGGATGGTAACGCTTTCGCCATTATACCTAATTTTTGAGAACAGCAAGCCCTATTTGACCACTCACTTCAGCCTGTGTGTTCCTGCTGTTTTGAAGTAATCAAATGCTGTGCATGGTATTTTACCTGAGCTGCAACCTGTTACGGACTTGAACTTCTGTTTAAGTTGAAAGCAAGAATCCCTGACCATAAAGAAAAAATAAATAAATGAAACCAAAAACCACAAAGGTCTAAAGTACCCATTGGTGATATTTAAAAAGAAAATCTTGCTTTCAGCTTTCAGGAGTTAACATTTTTCATTTTAAATTGATAATTGGATATGGTTGATTTATATTGGGTTTAAACTGTGGAGCTTTCATGTTTACTGTAATTTAGTCTTAAAATATTTTTTACTTAGTAACCAGTGCTTTTGATAATGTGGTTGGCAACAAACCAGCAACTATTAGAAGTGTCATAAAACTTCATTCTTTGAGTATTGGAAAGTTTACTCAGATCCTACTCTAAAAGCATATTCACATATAAAAAGATGCAGACAAGGATCTGCCTAGAGGAGTAATCTGCAGTTATTTAGCATAAACCTGATTTGCAGTGATCTTCAAGTAATTCTGAAAAATCTGGTATTACTGTGTAAAGTCATTGCTTTTGGTAAATTGTCCGACCCAGTTATTAACGAAAGAATATGGATTTGAAAATTTTTAAACTGAACAGTTTGTGCTGTCACAGGAATGGTTGTGTTGCTATTGTTTACTGGGTATAATTTCCCAACGCGTTGATGTGAAGGGATAGGAAATCTAAACTAATTTAGTTGTCCGATGGGAGGGGGGTGTATTTACTGTGATGAAGATGAGACACGTGCCATCAGAGCTTTGTGAATCAGCGGGGTGTTTTCACTGGTAAACAACACATAGCAGGTGTGCATTCATTACAAATATATGTATCTGCCAAGGTGGAGCCACTTTAAAGAGTGAGTTTTGTCTTGTATCTAAAGTGGATACAAGCGTATGTTTAAAATGCAAGATTTTTACTTGCTAGAGAATCTGTTTTAATATAGTGGTTTGGCCTCTGATTATTTATAGGTTTTATAAATTTTAGAATCAATTTCTCTTTAAGGTGGCTCAGACTTTTCAACTCTTGTGCACATAAAATTGAGTTGAAGTTCATTGTGCCTTTTTTTCTTTATCCAAATTTTGAGTTAAAGCTTCATATGGTAACTGCATCCTGTTCAGACACCATGGGCTAAATTTTTGAAACAGTGTGGTGTTCACTAAAAGTAGGAGTAATAAAGTCAAAGCTAATTAAGGTCACAAACTTCGGTGAAACCCTTAAAGTCCAAATCTTCTTGATATTGTGAATTATACCCCTTCCAGTTTACTTCCTTGGACTCCCCATAGTTACTGACAGTTACCTTTTAAATTTTGCACACATTGAGACTGAATTGGGCCTCTACTGTGCCGACTCCTATTTCCTCTTGTGTTTTAAGTGCAAACTAACATAAGTGAACATTAGCATCAAGTAGTGCAGACGTCCGTGTGCATTGGCTTGATCCAGTTTGTTGTGACCTCTCGGTTTGGAATTGGAATTGCACCATTTCATAGACAAAGGAAACTAAGTATATTGCTGCACTTTTACGTTTTCAAAACAGTGTTGAAAATTTGCATTGTTTTTATTTTTTTTAAACTCAGTTAAAAAAGACTAAAACGTTCTTTCAAAAGAGGCATCTAAATGTGTTCCTAATTTTGTATATGGGCTTAGGTTTTGTAACCAATAAAAAAGCTGCTATCAAATATGATAAAACATCGAAGAACTTATTTTTGAAAGTATCTGAATTTCCTAGTTTTGTTTTCTATGTGGTTAAATTTAAATTTGGAATTATTTTCCAAATATTAGCCCCAGTGGAGGTGAATCATGAATTACTCTTTCACTGTATTTTAATATCTCCTTTCCACTAGAGCAAACTAGGATGACCAGCAACAATGCTAGATTTAAGAATATTGTGTAACATAAGAAGTACCAAAATCTACACTGATTTCCAAAGCTGCTGTAGACAGTGACAGAAACAATAGAAACTTCTTGTTGCACAGGCTTGAGGCCAGAAGTCAGGGTGGTGGCTGGGGCTTGCTCTCTCGAGGGAAGGATCTTCATCTCTTCCTGCTTTCGGTGGTCCTCAGCTGGTAGCTGCCTCTCTCTAGTCTCTGCTCTCGTCGGCACAGGGTGTTCTCTGTGTGTCTCTGGTTTAAATGCCGTAACTCACAGAAAGCCATTTCAGATGATTGTGTAATTGTGACTTTCATGAAACAAAAGCTGAAACTTAAGGCTTGTCTAATCCTTGAAAACCAGAACTTTGCAAGATAGTAATTGAAGTAAACCTAACAGTTTTAACCTGTTAGATAGAGGTTGTGGCTCTAAATGAAATCTTGGATTATTTAAAAGAACAAAGGATCAGCCAAACTTTACTTTTGTATAATGACACTCCAGATTATTTTTGAACAAACTCAGTGTATGAGAAAATAAATTACACTACTCCTATTTAATCTTGCCATCATGTACTTCACAAGGGTTGTCCTTTTGAGAAGATTATTGCTGGTAAAAATTTATGGATGTCAGTTGTCTAACAATGATGGTTATGAATCTTCTTAACCCTAGTTGACCTGGGGGTTTAAATCTGTTTGGAGAAGGGGAGTATAATTTCTGTACGTTTTAAGGCATATATAGGCCAAGGAGTGCTGTCTTTAATCTTCCACTCATTTGTCCAAAGTGTAAAAGGAGCTCTTCACATAAATGATGTACTTTGTTAAATAAATGAAAAACACTGGTAGAATGATTCCCAAAAGCACAGCATATAGATGAGGCTCTATCTATACATACTTGTATACGACTGACCCTGGAACAACATGGGTTTGAACTGTGTGGGTCCACACATATGTGGGGTTTTTTCAATAGTACGATCTGCTGTTGGTTGAATCCTTGGATGTGGAGCCACTTACACAGAGGAACTGCTGTATGGAGAAACTCTGTATATGGAGGGCTGACTATAAATTCTAGGCAGATTTTCAAATATTCAGAGGGTCAGCACCTCTAACCCGTGTTGTTCAAGGGTCAGTTACATAGATGGACTCAGTACTTAAGACAAAGTGTTTAGGAATAGGAGTATTCACATCCTTCATCTTGTTCAGTCCCTAAGTCGTGTCCGACTCTTTGCAACCCCATGGACTATAGTGTGCTAGGCTCTTCTGTCCTTCACTATCTCCCAGAGTCTGCTCAAATTCCTGTTTATTGAGTTGGTGATACTAGCTAACCATCTCATCCTCCGTTGTCCTTTTCTCTTCCTGCCCTCAGTCTTTCCCAGCATCAGCACTGTGCTGTGCTTAGTCACTTCTGTCATGTCCAACTCTTTGCAACCCCATGGACTGTAGCCTGCCAGGCTGCTCTCTCCATTGGGATTCTTCAAGCGAGAACACTGGAATGGGTTGCCATGCCCTCCTCCAGGGAATCTTCCCAGCCCAGGTCTCCTGCATTGCAGTCAGATTCTTTACCATCTGAGCCACCAGGGAAGCCCAAGAATACTGGAGTGGGTAGGCTATCCCTTCTCCAGGGGATCTTCCCGACCCAGGAATCATTTGGGTCTCCTGCATTGCAGGCGAATTCTTTACCATCTGAGCCATCAGGGAAGCTTCCCTGGTAGCTCGGGTGGTAAAGAATCCCTCTGTTACTCCCCAGTAAACTCAATTTTGCTGGCTGATGGCATAACCTTTAACTCTGTGTTCATTAATGGGTTGACTCGGGATTTTTTTTCAAACTTTCTCAGCATCAGAGTCTTTTCCAATGAGTCAGCTCTTTGCATCAGGTGGCCAGAGTATTGGAGTTTCAGCTTCAGCATCTGTCCTTCCGATGAATATTCAGGATTGATTTCCTTTATTGACTGACTGGTTTGATCTCCTTGCAGTCCAAGGGACTCAAGAGTCTTCTCCAGCACCACAGTTCAAAAGCATCAATTCTTCGGTGCTCAGCCTCAGCCTTCTTTATGGTCTAACTCTCACATCCATACGTGACTACTAGAAAAACCATAGCTTTGACTATATGGACCTTTGTAGGCAAAGTAACATCTCTGCTTTTTAATACACTGCCTTTTTCTTCTAAGGAACAAGCATCTTTTAATTTCATGGCTTCAGTCACCGTCTGCAGTGATTTTGGAGCCTAGGAAAAAGTCTCACTGCTTCCACTTTTTCCCCATCTGTTTGCCATGAAGTGATAGGAATGGATGCCATGATCTTAGTTTTTTGAATGTTGAGTTTCAAGCCAGCTTTTTCACTGTCCTCTCTGACTCTTATCAAGGGGCTCTTTAGCTCCTCTTCGCTTTATGCCATAGAGGGGTATCATCCGCATATCTGAGGTTGTTGATATTTCTCCCAGCGGTTGTGATTCCAGCTTGTGACTCATCCAGCCTGGCATCTCGTGTGATGCACTCTATTTACCCATGAGATCCCTCAGCTAACTTTAACGTATATCAGGGTTTCTCAGACCCTTCAGTATTGACATTTTAGGGAATTCCCTGGTGGTCCAGTGGTTAGGACTCTGCACTTCCACTGCCGAGGGACCAGGTGCGATCCCTGGTCAGGAAACTACGATCCTGCAGGCCTTGAGGTGTGGCCAAAAAAAAGAGAAAAATGGACATTTTAGGCTGGGTAGTTTTGGATTGTGGGAGGCTGTCCTGTGTATTGTAGGGTGTTTAGCTGCAGCGTTAGGCCCTGCCCACTAGACATTGTAGCACCTCTGCACTTCCCATTCTGGACAGTGAAAAACGTCTCAAGACACAGCCACGTGTTTCCTGGGGGCCAAAACTGCTTGTTGTGTGAACGATTGGCCTAAATCAATTTAGCTAGGAAACTTCACTCAAATGAGACAGCCTAAATCATGCCTTCTGTTCTATGAACAGTGCCAGGTCTTTCCCCCACCCCCCACCCCCAGAAACAGAAGATAAAAAGCGGAAACCCCCTCCCCACCCCCACCAAAAAAAAAAAATGTGCCTTTTCTTCAATCTCAGTTTTAGGAGAAATCAGCACATTTCCCAGATCCCACATGAGAAGTCCTGGCAGTCCTGAGCCTATCTACTGCAAAGGGCTTAGGAGGATGGGAATGTGGAGTAGTTCCTCTCTTGCATGCATCCTGTGGCTAAAAGAAGTTGTGAATGTGTGCGCACACCACTAGGGAAGCCCAGTTCGACCAGTTGCATCCAATTCTTTGCCATACTGTGGACTGCAGGCCACCAGGCTCCTTTGCCCATGGAATTTCCCAAGCAAGAATACTGGAGTGGGTTGCCATTTTCTCCTCCAGGGGATCTTCCCAAGCTAGGGATCGAAACAGCATGCCCTGTGTCTCCTGCATTGAAGGTGGATTCTTTACCAGTGAGCTACGAGGGGAGCCCTAAAAGTTGTGTGAAACAACCAAATGTGTGGATTGCCCTTTGTTTTTTCAACACTTCCCTGTAGCAATGTGTTTGAAACATTCTTAGTTGAAGAGCTTGAAGTTTTCTGGGAAAGCTGGGGTTGGAGCAGAGAAACCCCTAGCATAGTTTGTAAAACACCGCTTTGAAGCATTGTGAGAGATTGGCCTCATCAGGATACTTCACAGGTTTATTAAAAATGATTAAAAGCAGGGGATCTATGGCTGTTCTATAAAGTATGTGCTCCCTGCAGGGCCTTCTGCAACATCCGTTTTCCCAGCCCTGAAGAACTGCCTACCATCTGCCTTCTTGAGTAATTCTTCTTTAAAACTGTGGTTCCCGGAGATAAATGGGGCCTTGTGCCAAATGATGCGTGAAGCCTCAAGGGAAACCAGGCATCTTCACAGCGCAGTGGTTTTACTTGATGTAAGAAAGACAGTTTTATGGTACTACAAACCTAGGTGTTAGTAAAGGACACATTTTGCATAATGTTTTAAAGACAAAATCAGGTTTTGTTTTTGAGAAAGACCATTTTGTGGACACATTGCTGCAGGCTAGGAGTCAGAAGAGTTGGAGAAGCAAAGGCACTCCCAAGTAGATCTACTTACGGACTAGCTTTCATTGTGACTGTCTTAATATTGAATAGAAGTCCCCACTCTTAAAGAACCATCATTATAAATGAACTGTTCTTGATTTTGAGTATAGACTTTAATTATTCCTGTATAGCAGACGAGACAGATCTCTTTTTATTAACTTCCCTTTCTCAACCTGAACACTCCATGCATTTCAGCCATCCTGCTTTAAAGTCCTTCCTGGACCTGGTTCCTCTTGGCTTCGTGCATACCAAGGACCCCGTGTATAAAGTGTGCTTTGGCTAGTTTCTGGGTACAATGGAATGGGAACATTCCATTATCTGGCCATTTAATTCTGTTAACATGGAGGAGACTGTTTCAGTTACTTTACCAGCTTCATCATCATTAGATTTGTGATCAGGTAACAGCCTCAGTTCCCTTTGTTTTCAGCTCTTTTTAATCCAGTAGTTTGGTGTTTACAGTTTTCAAACCTTAATAGAATTTATAAATTTCACTTTATTTGATTTCATCTCAGTTTTCTTCATAATAAGAACAGATTCCATATCTGTATGCATCCTTTCCATGGCTTCAGTCATTTTTTTTATAAATAAGAGTTTTGAAACTAAGCCTTTAAGAACATTCAAATACTTCTTGAGCATCCTATCCCCTGCCAGGTCCCGTGCTAGGGTGCAAGGTCCACACACACAAATAAAAGTAAAAGCTGGGACAAATGTTATACAATGATACGTAATAGAGGGAATTGGCCTGGTTAGGAAGGTGATAATCAGGCTGGCAGTGAGTTGTCAGTAAATGCCAGCCTCTGGCATGAGTGCTTAAGAAGTACCAACTCGGCCCTCAACATGTCTGTGATGAAGATTCTTATTATCAGGCAGACAGAAGTTAAAGTCTCCAAAAATTACACAGCTGATAGTGGTGAAGGAAAAGCAGGAGTTAATTGGGCAGATTCACTGGAAAAGCTTTTCTGGCAGACGGAACAGTACAAAATAGGAAGAAGCATGGGAGTCCAGGTAGCGAAAGGAAGTACAGCTGGAGCCAAAATGATAGTGAAGGGGAGGGCTGCCAGGGCCAGGGGAGGGCTGAAGAGATAGGCAGGTGCCAGACCCCCACCTGTAAGGCATACAAAGAAGTTTTGATATTCTACAAGCAACGGTAAATCATTAAATAAGAGTGATGATAGAAGTATTGTGTTTAATAACAATCATTGGCTGGTAGGGCAAGGACAGGAAATGTACTTGGAGTTTAGTAATGTGTACAGGTTGAAATAGTGAGTGTGAAGCCCTGAAGCAAGAGATGGTGAACAGGTTGGTCCATGAAGTGGTTGAAAGAAAGTGTCCAACTCTTCGTGACCCCATGGAGTGTAGCCAGGCTCCTCTGTCTGTGGGATTTCCCAGGCAAGAATACTGGAGTGGGTTGCTATGCCCTTCTGCAGGGGATCTTTCCAACCCAGGGATCGAACACGGGTCTCTGGCATTGTGGGCAGATTCTTTACCATCTGAGCCACCAGATGGAATCCAGAGATACTGGCAACTGAAACAGGAGCAAGCGAAGCTTAGATCAGGAACTGGAGGAGAGGAAGATATCAAGGATGATTTCTGTGTTTCTGGGTTGCTATAACTGATGAATATTAAGTGGCATAAAAGATAATAAGCAACACTGAGGGGGAGTTCCCTGATTCATTGGTTAGGACTTGGCGCTTTCACTGCTGTGGCTGAGGATCAATCTCTGGTCGAGGAACAAAGAACATGAAAGCCTCACAGTGCAGTCAGAAGAAAAAGGAAAAAGCAACAGGAGAGAGTCAGACGCGTGCAGTAGAGGGTGATGAGTTCAGTTCGGGTTGAGTGGAGTGGAGACACGCAAATGATGGTCAACGCTGTAAATACTGGTCTGGGCTCAGAGGAGAGGGCCAGCGCTAGAGATCTGAATCCTTGTTTTGGGGATTATTAAAACAGGAAGTGCAGGTCATCCCTGGGTATCCATGGGGCAATGGTTCCAGAAGTCCCTGTGTGTACCAGAATCCATGGATATTCAAGTCCCATTAGTTTGCCCTTCCTATCTGGATTCAAGGGCTGACTGTTCAGTTCAGTTGCTCAGTTGTGTCCGACTCTTTTCGACCCCATGGACTGCAGCATGCCAGGCCTCTCTGTCCATCACCAACTTCCAGAGCCTACTCAAACTCATGTTCATCACGTCGGTGATGCCATCCAACCATCTCATCCTCTGTCGTCCACTTCTGCCTTCAATCTTTCCCAGCATCAGGGTCTTTTCCAATGAGTCAGTGCTTCGCATCAGGTGGCCAAAGTATTGGAGTTTCAGCTTCAGCATCAGTCCTTCTAATGTACATTCAGGAGTGATTTCCTTTAGGATTGATTGATTGGCTCTCCTTGCAGTCGAAGGGACTCTCAAGAGTCTTCTCCAACACCACAGTTCAAAAGCATCAATTCTTCAGCTCTCAGCTTTCTTCATAGTCCAACTCTCACATCCATACATGACTACTGGGAAAACCATAGCCTTGACTAGATGGACCTTTGTTGGCAAAGTAATGTCTCTGCTTTTTAATATGCTGTCTAGGTTGGTCATAGCCTTTCTTCCAAGGAGCAAGCATCTTCCAGTTTCATGGCTGCTGTCACCGTCTGCAGTGACTTTGGAGCCCAGAAAGATAGTTTGTCACTGTTTCCATTGTTTCCCCATCTATTTGCCATGAAGTGATGGGACTGGATGCCATGATCTTAGTTTTCTGAATGTTGAGTTTTAAGCCAACTTTTTCACTCTCCTCTTTCACTTTCAAGAGGCTCTTTAGTTCTTCTTTGCTTTCTGCTATAAGGGTGGTGTCATTTGCATATCTGAGGTTATTGATATTTCTCCCAGCAATCCTGATTCCAGCTTGTGGCTTCATCCAACCCGGCTGACTGTAGTTGTCTGTTAAGCATCTACTCAAGGGTCAAAAAGCAAAGGCCTTGGGGACACTTCACTCGTGGGTTCTGGCCTCGGCCCAGTCACTGAGAGTCCTTAGACAAGTTATTTAAATCTTATTTGAGCCTGTTTCCACATTTGTAAAATAGGAGGACACACACAGGGTCCAAGGGTTGTAAAGAAACATAAAATACCACATGAGCTGGCTCAGCTGTAAAGAATCTGCCTGCCAATGCAGGAGACAGGTTCCATCCCTGGGTCAGGAAGATTCCTCTGGAGAAAAAAGGCAACCCACTCCAGTAGAACAGAGAAGCTTGGTGGGCTACAGTCTCTGGAGTGGCAAAGACTCGGACACGACTGAGCAACTAAACAGCAACACAGTAAGTACAACATAAAACACCGCAGGTAAACTATCTGGTACCAAACTGCTGTGACCTACTGCTCCTCTCGCCCATACTTATGGTGATTTTGGATCTTTAAGGATAGTGTTAGAGTAAGCCATAATGTCTACTGATGGTTGCTTGCAAGGGCTTAATTAGAATATTTTGTCCCTAAAATTCTACCCCCCCCCACCCTCTACTTCCTCCCTTCCCCCACTGCAGGCTATTGGCAAAATTTCCAACAGCTAGACTTCACTTCTTGGCTTAAGGCTTTGAACCCTGTTAACAATCACACTGCATCAAAAGGTGTGGCCCTATCGCCAGCCTTTTGGGCGTGGTCTGGGAATAGGTGGCTTACGTTTACTCCTTGGAAGGAAGATTATGACCAACCTAGACAGCATATTAAAAAGCAGAGACATTACTTTGCCAACAAAGGTCGGTCTAGTCAAGGCTATGGTTTTTCCAGTGATCATGCGAGAGTTGGACTGTAAAGAAAGCTGAGCGCCGAAGAATTGATGCTTTTGAACTGTGGTACTGGAGAAGACTCTTGCGAGTCCCTTGGACTGCAAGGAGATCCAACCAGTCCATCCTAAAGGAGATCAGTCCTGGGTGTTCATTGGAAGGACTGATGTTGAAGCTGAAACTCCAATGCTTTGGCCACCTCATGCGAAGAGTTGACTCATTTGAAAAGACCCTGATGCTGGGAAAGATTGCAGGCTGAGAAGAAGCGGAGGACAGAGGATGAGATGCTGCATGGCATCACTGACTCGATGGACCTGAATCTCAGTAAGCTCTGGGAGTTGGTGATGGACAGGGAGGCCTGGCGTGCTGCAGTCCATGGGGTAACAAAGAGTCGGACACGAGTGAGTGAACAGAACTGGGGATAGGTCTGGTTTCGGCAGTTAAGAAAATTGGTGAGCTTGTACCTGAGTTGAGAAAACGTCTGGCTCTGCTGTCTAGGTACTCCGCGGGGCAGCGGGGCGGGAGGCGGAAGCCTTCTTCCGCCCCACCCCCTCGCCGCGCAGCCCCGCCTCCTCGCCGCGCAGCCCGGCCTCCTCGCCGCGCAGCCCCGTTTTCCCGCTCCCTGCTCGCGGGGCGATCCCAGTCCAGGTGCGGACAGTCTGCGCTGGGAGTAGGAAGCATGCACGCGGGCGGGGAGCTGGGCGCCGCGGCGGGCGGCTCGCTGCTGCTGTGCGCCTCGCTGCTGGCGGTGGGCTGCGCGCTGGGCCTGCGCCTGGGCCGGGGTCGGGGGGCGGCGGACCGCGGGCTGCTCGCCTGGCTCTGCTTCAACGCCCTGGTGCATTTCGCGCTGGTAAGTGAGTGTCCTCGCCTGGGCCCCGAAAACGCGGGTGGACGCCGCCTCTCTTGAGACCGTTCCCTCTTTCCAGGAAAGAACGCGGACGCCAGGGACGCCTTGGCCGCCCCGGGCCCTATGGCGGGAGACCCGGGAATCACCTGGAGGCCGTGGTGCCCGTGGCCTTTGGCCAGATACTGCACCTCTCCGAGGTCCCAAGGCCGTAGCGCAGCTTCCTTGGTGGTGCCAGTTTCTCTACCAAATTAAAACTAAACCAGGAAAAGCCGAACGTTGTTATCCCTCTATGGTGCTCTTAGTCGGATTGTAAGCTGTCGAAAGGCCTTGGCTTGCTTGACTTCGTAACCTGCACATAGATGTTTAAGATAATTGAGAGTTTTTGAATGACCCAGAGGCAGCAGGGAGGGGTGACGAGGTACGCTGGGGCCTGAACCAAAACCCCAAACCCGCTCCCAAATACTAATCACCGTTTATTGGGTAACTACTGTATGCAGGCCCAGTACTGTGTTTAAAATTTCTGACCTGCGAAAACCCCATAAGTCACTTATTAATGTCCCCATTTTACAGAGAAACAAGCCCTGCAAAGTTAGATGACTTCACAGTGCCACACAGCTGGCGTGATTTTCGGAATAACTTTTATTAATTAGTCTGACTCCAAAGCTTGCACTTTATTTCATGCCAGGCTTTAGGAAACTTGTCCTTAAAACTTCAACTCACTTTTTGTTTTTAAGGGAGTCTATTGAAAATGCCCCACTTCCCATGCACACACTCTTCTTAAAGCCTTTTGTTAAACTAGGCAAAATATCTTTTTCCTTTTTTTGCCAATTTGACCTTGGTTAAATCTAGGCAAACCCAAAGCTAATGTGAAGCCAGGGTCTCTACAATCGGTTCTCCTCCCTATCTGGTGGTTTCAATCAACGGAGGATAGAAAATACAAGAAAAAAAAAATTCCAGAAATTTCCAAGATGAAATTGCCCCCCTCTGCAACTCCCCCTCCTCACCCACAACTAGTTACATGGTATTTACCTTGTATTTACAGCTACTTATGCAGCATTTACATAGTGTTGGGTATTAAAGGTGAGCTAGAGATGATTTAAAGCCTAGGGGCTGCTGTCCAGTTATATGCAAATACTACACCATTTTTACAGAAGTGACTTGAGCATTTGTGGGTTTTGGCATGCGTGGGAAACAGTCCTTGTCGGAGGGAGGACTGGAATATAGAGAAAGAGCACTTTTGGATAACCACCTAGGGCTGCAGATGTTTATCAGTTGGATATGTGCACATATCAGATACTGCTGGAGGGAATGACGAAATTCCTTCTTTCCTAATAGTCAACTTGTGGAGGTTGTAGACAGTAAATAGTTCCCTCAACTCCTTTATTTATAGAATTGATTTTTTTTTTGCTGCGCGGGGTCTTAGTTGCAGCACATGGGGTCTTCGGTCTTCGTTGCAGCATGCAGGATCTTTAGTTGCGGCATGCGGGATCTAGTTTCCCGACCAGGAATCAAACCGTGGCCCCCTGCAATGGACCACCAGGGGAGTCTCTAAAGAATTTGTAAGCCGTTGCTGAACACAAGGTGTCCAAGGAACAGGGGCAATAAAACAGGTTACAAGGCCCACTTAAAGTGTATTATATTTTAGACACACAAAAAGGGTATTAAAACACTAAAACATACACCCACATGTTCACCACCTGGTTTAAAATTAAAGTCTGCTTTACAAGCACCGACTGCCAGGAAACACTGGATACATCTCCACTTGGCACCTTGAGGTGTAGCCCCATGTATGCCCCACTCTCCTCCTTTATTCTGAAGGAAATTCTTCCCCCCACCACCACCCATGGACCCATCTTGTGCTGTTTACCTGTCTCAGCTGCAAAACATCCCACTGTTTGAGTGTACCATACCATACATACCTTGAAGTGAAAGTGTTAGTCGCTCAGTTGTGTCTGACTCTTTGTGACCCCTTGGTCTATAGCCTGCCAAACTTCTCTGTTCTTATAATTCTCCAGACAAGAGTACTGGAGTGGGTTGCCCTTCCCTTCTCCAATGGATCTTGCCAACCCAGAGATCAAACCCTTGTCTCCTGCATCTCCTAATTGTAGGCAGATTCTTTGCCATCTGAGCCACTGGGGACCTGAATACATACCTTGAATACATACAATAATCCCTTAATTCTAAAAGGCACTTTTTTTTTTTGATATGTTACAACAATCAGTGGCATAACTACTGTGGGTTATTTTATTGATGTATTAAAATATGTATTTTAAATTTATATATATATATTTAAGCTTCCTTATGGCTCAGTCAGTAAAGAATCTGCCTGGAATGCAGGAGACCCAGATTCGATCCCTAGGTCAAGAATATCCCCTGGAGAAGGAAATGGCAACCCACTCCAGTATTCTTGCCTGGGAAATCCCAAGGACAGAGGAGCCTGGTGGGCTGCAGTCCATGGGGTTTCAAGAGTCCGACACGATTTAGCCACAAAACCACCACTAAAAAATATTTATTCATTTGTTTGAATGCACCAACTCTTAGTGGCAGCACCCGGAGTCTTTTACTTGTGGGATTTGAACTATTTGAGCAGCATGTGGGATCTAGTTCCCTGACCAGGGATCGAACCTGGGCCCCTTGCATGGAGAGTGCAGAATCACAGCCACTGGATCACCAGGGAAGTCCCTGATATTTTATGTCTCTGGAATTAGGTTGTATCTTTCAGTTGATAATGAAATATGATAAAAGCACACCCATTAATAATGTCTGGTTAAGTTGACTATTTACACACAATGCTTCAACCAGCGTCTTGGTACACATATCTTAGAGACTGTGAGAAGGGCTCTTAAGTGGTTGAGGCCTACCAGGCAAATGCATGTCCATATTATCTTTGAGATGATTGGGAGTTTGTTGTGAGAATACCCAGAAATGTGGGTGGAGCTAAGATTTGAATAGAAAGACTGAAGGAGGTCTGAAACCCCAGCTCACTTCTTCCCACTGGAACCTGAGCTGTCTCTCCTCACCCCTTTTGACTTGACTTCTCAAGTTGAGGCGCTGTCTGGGTCTGTTGGCCAGCATAAAATGCCGAGCTCCCCTGTTGCACAGAGATTCAACCAAGCATTGCCAGAGATGGTTCAGCTCCCTGATGTCCAATCAGACACTGGTTACCTGGGGCTGCAGCTCGGACCTTCAGTTCATCGGTTATGGCCGGGATGGAGGGCTGGTTGGTTTCCTGTCTGATGGGAGCCACGGTGACATCCATGAAGAAATCAGTGGTTTGGCTCACCATTGCTCAAAAGGTGCTGTGGGTGTTTCTTGCCCTGGTGCTTCATGGGTTTTCCCTCATCTGTGATCTAAGTGTAGCATTCTAGGCATGGCCAGGGGGCTTCCCAGGTGGCACTCATGGGAAAGAATCTGTCTGCCAATGCGGGAGACACAGATCCAGGTTCAGTCCCTGTGTCAGGAAGATCCCCTGGAATAGGAAATGGCAACCTGCTCCCATATTCTTCCCTGGAGAATCTCATGGACAGAGGAGCCTGGTGGGCTACAGTCTATGAGGTTGCAAAAAGCTGAAAACAACTGAGTGACTGAGCACAGGCGTGGCCAGAGCTGGAGGCAGGGTGTGTATGCCTGTTTGGGGAACATGTGGAAGTCCAGATTGATTAGAATGGAAGATTTACATAGGGTAAGACTCTAGCAACACGTGTCCAGCTGATATCTGCAGACCTAGCTGATTACCATCGGCTTTGATTTCTCTTTCTTTGTCATGACTATAGTCCTCTGTCAGTATTTATGGTGGATTGCTTCCATTACCCCCTGGGATACTCAGATCCACAAATTCTTAAGTCCCTTAGAAGGGGGACAAACTGGAAAGAGAACTTGAATTACAGATAAGGCTTAGAGTTTTATTCTGTGGAAGGAAGCCATGAAGTGTTTCAATCAAGGAAGTAAGGTGGCCAAAGCGGATCTTTCAAAACATAATTTGGTGGTGGTGTATCACGTCACAGGGTAAGGGGGCTGAGATTTTACCTTTTTGGGTGAAGTTAGCCTTGTTGATTGCCCAAGCTCCACAGGGCAAGGCAGTGAGGGCCAGATGGTACTTGCACAGGCTGGGGGTGCATTACAGAGAGGAACACCCCCCAGTTAGGTTCCCATCTTCTGTGGAGCTGCTGGTGACCTGCTCCTACTTCTCTCTAGAGAAAGACCTTATCTTTACTCAGGAATGTAAACAGATCCTCTCTGAGGAAGAGGAGGTGAGGGCTTTATCTTCACTACCCTGAAACATCTCAGGAAAGAGAGGTCTCTAAGCCCTACTACTCTGGAGTGTCTCCTTACGTGCATATTCTTTTTTTTTTTTAATAGATTATTTTTTTAATATGTTAGTTTTTCTTTTTAGAATAACTTTATTTATTTTTGGCTGTGCTGGGTCTTTGTTGCTTTGCAGGCTTTTTCTCTAGTTGCAGTGTTAGTTGCTCAGTCATGTCCAGCTCTCTGGACAGTCCGACCCCATGGACTGTAGCCTACCAGGCTCCTCTGTCCACGGGATTCTCCAGCAAGTGTACTGGAGTGGGTTGCCATTACGTTCTCCAGGGGATCTTCCTGACCCAAGGATCTTGGTTGTGGCGCGTGAACTCTAGTTGTGGCATGTGGGCGCCAGAGCCCATGGGATTTAGTAGTAGTTTAGTGCTTAGGCTCAGAAGTTGTGGCACTGGGCTTAATTAATCCACACCATGTGGGTTCTTAGTTCCCTGACCAGGGATCAGACCCACATCCTCTGCACTGCAAGGCAGATTCTTAACCATGAGACCACCAGGAATATTCTTAAATTAGTGTGAATGCCTGTGCTTAGACACCCCAGCCCGACATTGCAAGAATAGGAGATCTTTATGGAAAATTGTCTTCTAACAGATGCAGAGTGGATTGGAAAGGATAGTTCAGGGCAAGAAGATCAGCTAAAACCGATTGCAGTATTTTAGGAATGAGAAGAAAGCTGAGCTTGGGTGGTGATGAAAGTTAAAATGAGGAGAAAAGCGAAATACAAGAGACTTTGCAGGGAAGAATTTTATGAGTCAGAGTAACCAGTTATATATATATCGGGAGTAGAGATGATCTTGGGGTTTAGAATTTGGCTGGCTTGGATAATGTTGATAATGTTAACAAGGACAAGAAAGTCTGATTTTAGAACTGTGAATCTGGGACTCCAGGGTGTAATTGAGGGGAAATGGTTGGAAGGCGCTGAAAATGTAAGACCCGTTGGAGAGGCAGAGTCAGGGTGGAACAGAGAGTTGGAAGTTCCTCACTGGACTGGAGGAGCGTAGGAAGCCCTGGGGAGAGTGACTTCCGAGCAAGAGAAAACAGAACGGTGAAAAGCCTGGGGATGACAGCAGAGTCTTTTGATATTGCTATTGAACAATCAGGAAGAGGAAGATCCAGGAAGAATCTTGGGGGCAAGGCCAAGAACAAGATATAGTGCTGGGTCCTGGGAGCTAAAGAAGGGAATTTCAGCATCACCGTGAAATGTGCAGCACTGTTACAAAAATAAAAAGTTCAAAAAAGGTGAAGGCTGAGCCTTCTGGGACCAGCCGTCAGGAAGTGGATGTAGATGGCATTGCTTGAATGGGGGCACCAGCAGCCAGGGGCAAGGGCTTAGCAGGTGGGGCAGAGGGGAAGTATATGCCAGACTTGCAGGAGATTTGGTGGTGGAAGGAAGGACAGTGCAGGAATGTGCCGACTTGAAGAAAAATGGACAGACTTAAGAGCTGTGAGTGTAAGTTGCTTTTTTAAAAAATTTGTTTAATATATAGAGGTGTTTTTTTAGCTGCACTGGGTCTTTGTTGCTGCGTGGGCTTTCTCTAGTTGCAGAGAGCGGGGCCACTCTCTAGCTGGCATGCGCAGGCTTCTCTTACTGGGGAGCTCGGGCTCTAAGCTTGTGGGCTTAGTTGCCCCACAGCACACGGCGTCTTCCCCGACCAGGGATCGAACCCATGTCCCCCGCATTGACGGATGAATTCTTAACTGCGGGACCGCCAGGGAAGTCTGTGAGTCTAAGTTTTAATTCAGGGACCTTACTGAGGACTGTGAGTGGCCCAGGAGACAGTCTCTCAGGAGCTCAGAAGAAGCTGCCCCCAAAAGATAGGGGAAAAGAAAGAAGAAAGAAAGTTAGTCACTCAGTCGTGTCCAACTCTTTGTGACCCACCAGGCTCCTCTGTCCATGGAATTCTCCAGGCAGGAATACTGGAGTGGGTTGCCACGAAAGAGCTTATATATGGGTTTTGGCTAGGGAAGACATGCAGTCGAGCACACGTCCTCGATAAAAAAAATCACTGCTGGTCACAAAAAAACAAGATAGCTCAAGGTAACAGTATCAGTGCTTGTCCAACCATACATGTGAAGATGCTTGAATCTGGGTTCATGAGAATTCCTCCTGAGACGTGCATCCTACAATCTCTGGGGCCTGTTTTTCTGAAGCACAGTGTGTCTCATGCTGCATTTCACCCCGAGTTCTTCTCAGGGAGCGCGGTCCGTCAGCAACTGCAGCGGCTGTTGACTTCATCCTCACAGAGCTGGGTGCTGATCAACACCCTTTATTCTTCCTTGTTTACAAAGAAAAGTTCAAAAGATGCGGCAAGAGCCAGGGACTTGGGGTTTAAGGTGGGAAGGTCTGAGCACATGTGTGAGCAGGAGCCTGGTCCAGGGGAGGGTGGACGGCAGAGCTGTGTGCGGGCCCACGTGTTGTCTGGCGTTGCCCGGCCGCATGAACCGAGGGGAATCGGATGGGCCTGACTCTGCCCCTGGTCCTCTGCTCAGACCCCTAGGCTAGCCATTCCCACCCTCTCATGACTGTGGAGCAGCACTTGGGCTTGTCCATCAGGATGCAGGACGGTTGTCACGGAACATCTGGGCTCTGTAGTCTCTCCATTCATTCTGCCTTAACGCCCAAGCGTCGTCTTTCTTCAAGAAATCCTGAGGCTGCTTACCTCCCTATTAATGGTGTATTTTGGACATTACCCTTTTCTGTTTCACGTTGCCATCTGTTCTTTGCCTTCATGGCAGTAACTTCAGCTTCTGATCTTGGGACTTTCTAAAATTGTCTTCCTCCCACTACTTTGTCATGAGGTCTGAAGTTGCCTTTTAATTCGCCGTCTGTTGCTGGCTCCTGTTTTCCTTTCCATTTTTGGCATCATTATCTTCATCAGTTTCGCTCTAAGATAGATATCCTCTCTGGTAAATGAATTCATAGTCCTGTGCGGTTTGGTAAGCCTGGTGAATCACAGTGGGTTTAGCTGTGTGTTAAGAGTAATGGTTCACTGGTTAATTTTGTGTGTCACCTTGACTGGGCCATGGGGTGCCCAGATATTTTGACAAACGTTATTCTGGGTGTCCTGTGAAGGTGTTTTGGATGAAGTTAATATTTACATCGGTAAAGCAGAATGCCCTCTGTAACACGAGTGGGCCTCATCCGATCAACTGAAGGCCTGTTGTCCAGTCGCTCTGTCGTCCCGACTCTGCGACCCCATGGACTGCAGCATGCCAGGCTTCCCTGTCCTTCACCATTCTCCTAGAGTTTGCTCAACTCATTCCACTGATTCAGTGGCATCCAGTGATGGCATCCAGGATGCCATCTCATCCTCTGTCGTCCCCTTCTCCTTCTGCCCTCAATCTTTTCCAGTATCAGAGTCTTTTCCAATGAGTCAGCTCTTCATATCAGGTGGCCAAAGTATTGGAGCTTCAGCTTCAACATCAGTCCTTCCAATGAATATTCAGGATTGATTTCCTTTAGGATTGACTGGTTGGATCTCCTTGGTGTCCTGACTGGAACAAAAACCTGGTCTTCCCTCTAGTCAGAAAGAAAGCCTCCTACCTGGGAGACATTCACGCTGGGACATTGGCTTTTTACTGCCTTTTGACTCAAACTGAAACAAGGGCTTTTCCTGAATCCCAAGCCTGCTGGCCTTTGGACTAGATCTGTACCATTGGTTCCGCCTCTTCTCAGGCCTCTGCTTGGGTTAGAGCTCCATTGGCTTTCTTGGGTCTCCAGCTTGCTGACTCAACCTCAGGTCGTGGGACTTGTCAGCCTTCGACAATTGCTTAAGCCAGTTCCTTATGATAAATCTAGGTAGATATATAGACATACATACACATAACTTTAGGTACAGATATAATCTCCTGGTGGTTCTGTTTATGGTGTCAAAGCCTAAAGAATAGCGCCCAGAATGAGCCACTATCCATTATTTAGGGTGGTAGACAGTCCTCGAACTTCTACAGATCAGGATTCAGTCTGTTTTCTGACATGATGAAGAATGTTCCTTAGCAATTGGGATGGCTGTCCATGTAGCCACATCTCAGAATGACGTATTGTTCCTCCTTTCCACAAAATCTGAGTGCCTGCTGGGAAACCTGTGTCTAGATACAAACAAAATAGATGACCCTTGTCCTCTCAGAGTTTATGGATTAGCAGATTTTTTCTTATTATTTCATGTGGAAAATAATATTTGTTAATATAAATATTAATAATATTTATTAATGTCACTCGATATGAGAAATTTCTCATATGAGAAATTTCCTTTGCAGATAAGGGCTAGGAGAAGCTTAGTTTCTTTTTAAAAAATTGATCTCTTTCTCTCTGATGGCAAGAACAAAATAAATGTTTCTTCTTTTCACTTTGGCTGCTTGGATGCTCAGAACCATATTTAAGCTCTATAATAACAAAAGATAGTCTACATATAGATGTTTTTATTGTCCCTGATCCAAATTCTTATGTATATTTTACCATTTAGTGGAATGTTTTTTGTTGTAATTAACCTAAAATCTTTTGTAAAAGGAGAAAGCCTGTAAATATTTCAAAAAATTTTAATGCAACTAAACTTACTTCCTTTGAAATAAAAATATTCCAGGGAAATATCTTTTTTCTTTTATAACACTAAACACAATTTGTAACTGTTTTGACTTCTTCTATCTCGAGAACCTGGCCTGGTGCCTGGTTTGTAGGAGCTATTCTGGAATATTTGTTAATACTGAATGAATGGAAGAGTGATTCTTTGCATTTAATTTTTAGCAGCATCTACCATTTGCATTTTAAGCCTCTGATTGCTCAGATATCTAAAATGTCAGTTCTTGGACTTCCTTCGTGGTCCAGTGGTTAAGACTGTGCCCTCCCAGTGCAGGGGTCATGGGTTCGATCCCTGCTCAGGGAACTAAGATTCCATATGCTGCTAAGTCACTTCAGTCGTGTCCAACTCTGTGCGACCCCATAGACGGCAGCCCACTAGGCTCCCCGTCCCTGGGATTCTCTAGGCAAGAACACTGGAGTGGGTTGCCATTTCCTTTTCCAATGCATGAACATGAAAAGTGAAAGTGAAGTCGCTCAGTCGTGTCCAACCCTTAGCATGGACTGCAGCCTTCCAGGCTTCTCCGCAAGAGTACTGGAATAGGGTGCCATTGCCTTCTCCGAAGATTCCATATGCCACAAGGCAAAAAAAAAGTGGTTAAAATGTCAGTTTTTTTTCTATGTCAGACAGTCTTTTAAAACAAAATTTCTTTAAATTATTTATTTCCACAATAATTGTAAAAAAATAACATATCTACAAGGAAGAAAAGTTAAAATTACCTAGAGATAATTATTGTTAGTATTCTTAAAAATAGTCTTCCAGAATTTATATGAATATATATATCCATACAAATATTTGTCAGAATCCTTTTTGAAAAAATGGGATCATATTATTCATTCTTTGTTGCTTTTTTTCCATTTAGCTGTGTTCAGTGGCCATCTGTATGAGTCTGTTGAACTATTAATACCTCATAAATTTAAATAACTGCTTAGGATTCCGTTATACTTCATGTATAATCTTTTTCACCAATCCTAAATTGTTGGACTTACAGGCTTTTCCCAGTTGCTGGCAATTACATAGAATGTTCTCTGTATATTTTTATGCACTTGTCTTAAGTGTTTACCCAGGATGAATCCTGAAAAGTATAGTTGCTTGCTTTAAGGGAAGCTAAGAGCTTCCCTGGTGGCTCAGTTGGTAAAGAATCTGCCTGCAATGCAGGAGACCCGGGTTTGATCTCTGGGTTGGGAAGATCCCCTGGAGAAGGAAATGGTCACCCACTCCAGTATGCTTGCCTGGGAAATGCCGTGGACAGAGGAGCCTGGCGGGCTGCAGTCCATGGAGTCACAAGAGTCGGACATGACTAAGTGACTAAACCAAGGGAAGCCAGTGTTTGAAGATCCCAGAAACATGATCCCCATTTGTAGTTCCATCAGCTGCTTTCCCCCAGTCGTCCAGTAGGAGATAGCAAGATTGTGTATCAGGTACCTCTCAGATCTTCTTGGCTTCGTCTGATCCTTGACCATTTGCTCTGCTTCTGCCACCATGACGGCAACCAACTCCAGCTTCACTGGGTCCCATCCAGGCACCTTCTGCTTCCAGCCCCTGCCCCAGGCCCCTCACATGCCACTCAGGTGTGGGGTCCTGGGGTCCCACTTGGCTCCCACATCCCTACCCACGGGCTGAACCTTTGACAATGATTTTTGGGAACCACAGGATAAATTCTTCCTTCTCACCCAAGAGGAACTCCCCAAAGAAGCAATAGTTCATACAGTCTTTGGACAAGTGTAAGATTGAGACATCAGTTAGCTTGTTACTAAGCAGCTTTACTAAGTTGCTAAACCCACTAAGGTAGCCTCCTACCTGATTCATGCCTCTCCTTGGTCCCATTTCCCATTTCTCCTCCTCTGCCTCCTTGGGATAGTGATCCCCGTAAAAGTAGAACACAGTATAATACTTCCTCGCTTAAAGTGAGGTCATGAGCATGGACCTTCTCCCAATAATGACTGGTTCCTTATAAAGGAGGGAATTTGGACACAGGGAGAGAACGCCATGTGAACTTGAAGGCATCGATCAGAGTGAGACTCCTTCATGCCAAGGCACACCAAAGAGTACCGTCAAACCCCTGGAAGGTATAGGGGAGAGGGGCAGGAGACAGAATCCCCCTGCAGCCCTGGGAAGAAACGGCCCTGCTGACAGGTTGATCCTGCACACCAGCCTCCAGATGAGGCACAGTTCAGTGCTTGCGGTTTTAAGCCACCCGATCTGTGGTACTTTTCTGTGGCAGCCCAATCCAACGACTGCACTATGCTTCCTGGCAGCTTGACTTTATTCAGAGTGTCGACTTGTTCTGGGCCTCTCCTGACCTCTCCTACGTATTCATTGTCAGAATCAGATTGGCTTCACGCCCTCTTTCTGAATTGGTGCTCTTGGAGAATAAGAATGTTGTCACGGGCCCAGCTCGGGTCTGTTCAGGTTGTGATGTTTTGCAAGGGCTGCTTCGTAGGCCAGCCGCCAGCCCGTGCGCTGACTGCCTCCTTGTCGCTCCCGATCCTTGGATCCGGGCACCTGCAGCCGAAGGAGCGGCTGTCGCGGTGCAGACCCTGGCCCAGTCCGTGGCAGGCACAGGGTGCGTTGTGCCCCACACATCCAGAGGAACGCCCGGTACCGCGTGTGGAAAGTGAGAACGTTGCCATAGTCTGGGAGTGGCGTTCAGGAGCCAAGTAGCCCAGTCTCCCCCTGAAATAGGACTTCTCTCATAGTCCAGACAGATGTCCTTGGGTCAGCCACCTGTGCTTGAGAACGTTCAGTGGGTGCCATCTTTCCCAAATAGAATAGCTCTAGTTACAAGAAAATGTTGCCTTATGTTGAGCTGAGACTAGCCCCCTTGAGATTTCTTTGGGTCCTACTTGTGCCATCTTCTGTAGCCCAAAGGGAGGCTGAGCCGCAGCTCCGCCGTTTCCCACGGCGTGGTTTCCTGGCTCTTTTCCGCCCTGTCACTCACCTTCACTCACACCACAGGCTGCCTTTCAAGTGCTGGTTACTCGGCGCTGTTCCAGAGGAGCTCTGACTCAAGAAGCCTGGGGCAGAGTGGGAAGGCGGGGGGAGCACGGGCTTTGGGGTCCGACAGGTGTGCTGGTGCGGCCGGCTCTGTCTTTTCCCACCTGTGAAATCCTGGGCAGCGCCCCTTTTCCCGCTGGAAATCCTTTCTGTGATGCAGAAGGGAAGGAAGAAAGATATGTGCGTTATGAAATAATCGTGGTGCTTTAGTGACTCAGTTGTGTCCGACCCTTCGTGACTCCATGGACTGGAGCCTGCCAGGCTCCTCTGTCCATCAAATTTTCCAGGCAAATTTGGAAACTGGAGCAGGTTGCTGTTCCCTTTTCCAGGGGATCTTCCCAACCCAGGGATCAAACCCAGGTCTCCTGCATTGCAGGCGGATTCTTTACTGACTGAACCACCAGAGTATGTGCATTAAATATGTGTGAGACATACACGCTGAGGAGGCTTTGCAGAGCATATACAGAAAAACCAGAATTCTCACTATAGTGATTTCCCCTCTTTACTGCTGCTGCTAAGTCACTTCAGTCGTGTCCGACTCTCTGCGACTCCATGGATTGTAGCCTGCCAGGCTCCTCTGTCCATGGGATTTCCCAGCCAAGAATACTAGAGTGGGTTGTCATGCCCTCCTCCAGGGGATCTTGCCAACCCAGGGATCAAACCTGAGTCTCCTGCAGCTCCTGTATGAAAGGCAGATTCTTTACAGCTGAGCACTGGGGAAATTATTTCATTGTTTACTCATACTTGTATTTTGCATTAAACTCTTTTGGCAGCAAAGAGAAATAAAAAGCAAAATAATGTTTTTTTTTTTTTTTTAAGGGAGGGAGGGAGAAAGGAAACTTTCTTTCTGGGTTTCCTTATTGTGTTAGTCTCTTTAGGCTGCTGCAACAAAATGCCACACACGGAGTGGCTTATAAACAACAGAAATTTCTTTCTCACAGTTTTGGAGCCTGAAAGTCTGAGATCAGGACCCAAATTTGAGATATCTACCCCAAATTTGTAGACATAAAGTATGGAACTAATATTTTCTTCGAATGCTTGTTGAAAGAATTAAATAAACTTGGTAATTTAGGGCAGGTCTCCTCAAACTTGACTGTGCCCAGGAATCTCCATAAGTCTGGGCTAGGGTCTGATAGTCCACACCAGCTCCCAGCTGGTGCTCGAGCTGTGGTCCGTGGACCATATATGAATAGCAAGGATGAAGGGCACTGGGCACAGTGCCCAGAGCTTAGCAGAGTTCAGTAAATGTTCATCCTTCCTCTGTCCCTTTTGTGACCCCTCCTCACCATCCTTCTTACTTGGATTAAGTTTTAATTTTCATCCAATCCCTAAGTAATCATGTGATAATACACATGTCCAATAAAGATGAGCCTTGGAAGGTCTCAAATCTAAGAAGTAACTGCCTCAGCAAAGGAGGGTATATTCTTTAAAGGGGAGAAGTGGTTTTTAAGTCCTAAAGCAAACACTAAGCTGCCATGTTGTAGGAACAATAGAACTTGTGTGGCTGTGTGGTACCCCAACTTCTGAAAGGGCCAGCATGGCCCATTGTTAATGTCAGGCAACAGCCCGCCTGCTAGGACCGAATGGAATGGTTCCATCGAATGGAAGTCGTCGCCTCATTAAGCGGATGACAGCTGGGCAGCATATATTTATGAAGTCAATAAAGCCTTGTCATTGAGGGGCTGTAGGAGGCTGAAGCAGCTGATCCTTCCAGAAACAATGATGTGTGCTGTTGCCATGACATGGAAAAATCAAGTCCGATTAGGCTGAGGTTTTATGAGTCAGATCAGTAAATGCTAATACATTTTGACAGGATTTACGTATTGATTCTATTCTTACTCCACTTTATTCTCCCACTCTTAATGCATTGCAGTTTTTCTGGCTCTTCGTTCACACACTTTTTTTTTTTAAAACCTTGCAAATATATTTATAAATTCAGGCTTTACAAATACAAACACAAATTACAAGAAGAAAATGTATGTTCTCTTATTTCTATAAAGCCTATAAAGGCTTATAAAATTTTTTCTTTAAGGGTGAAATGAGTAAATTGAGCATTCTTTACCAATTGGTCATTGAGTTATAAATAGCAGAAACTTGCCCAGCTCAAGCATGTTTTTAAAATCTGAGCTTTGACTTGTAGCTGTCTGAAAGTCTATAAAATGCATTGTTAGAACTACATGTCTGGAACACATTAAGTGAAAAATGAGACCAGCCTTTTTTTTCCCCCACTTCAAGGCACGTGAGATCTTAGTTCCCTGACCAGGAATTGAACATTGGAAATACAGAGTATTAACCACTGAAATGCCGGGGAAGTCTTGCCTTTGTTTCTTAATTTATTTGCCATGATTCATTTTAGCTTTTAAGTTGATTTTGTTAGCAGCTCAATTAGACAGTATAGTCCAGTCCCATTTTAGAGCATTTAATATGAATTAAATGGTTTTTAAACCAAAATTCCTGATACATTGAACTTAAAATCTTTTAAGTCAATAAACATTGTGGAATTGTCCTCATCACCCTCTAGGTTGATAGTAGGAAAACTAATGCAGGGAGAAAGTATTTTAAATATTTGTAGCTATGTAATAACATATACATGAAGAATTTCCTGAAGGCTACTGTGGAACTCAAGCAGTGATGTCTCTGGGGGTGAGATTGGGGATTGGGAAAGAAAGAGACTTTTACCTTTTACCTTATAGCTTTTTGTAAATTTTCTTTAACTTACAGCACGTATCACTTCAATAATTTTTAATTGTTAAAATGGTAAAACAGCAGCCCACATTACCAGAAAGGATGTCGGAAGAGTAAAGAAAAGTGTGACGGAAAGTCAGCATGCTGTGGGGGTTGGGAGCACCGATGTGGGGCAAGGACAGGTGAGTTGTAACAGGAAAAGAGCCCTTATCAGGGTGAGCCCTGGCAGTAAAGACCTGGCCTGCCAGTACAGGAGATGCAAGAGACGCGGGTTTGATCCCAGGGTCGGGAAGATCCCCTGGAGGAAGGCATGGCAATCCACTGCAGTATTCTTGCCTGGGAAATCCCACAGACAGAGAAGCCTGGTGGGTTACAGTCCATGGAGTCACAGAATCGGATGCAACTGAAGCGACTTAGCATGCACACACAGAGTGAGCGGAAGCCCACTCTGCAGCTTCTCTGCAGACTTAACTGGACAACATGGAGAATTCACTCAGCGTGTCACCTGGAGCCAGGAGGACAGGGGGCTAGCATGTCGATGGCTGTTCGTTCACCAGAAGGGCACAGGTAATTTGAAAAGGGTGTGCAAACACCATGACCATTTTCCCTTTCTTTTTGCGATCATGGCCATTGGCTCTCCTTGCTTTTTATCCTTGGTGTGTGTGTGTGTATCCGTGTGTGTGTAGGACACGTTGAGGCTGGTGAGAAGTGTGAGGGCAGAGGACCTCTGGGACCACGGGGTCCTGAGTCAGGAACCCAGAAACGCAAGGGACAGCAGTTCATTTTTGACAAAGTGCTGTATGTTGTTGTTGTTCAGTCAGTCGTGTCCAACTCTTTGCAACCCCATGGACTGCAGCACGCCAGGCTTCCCTGTCCTTCACCATCTACGGGAGTTTGCTCAAATTCATGTCCAATGAGTCAGTGATGCTGTCTAACCATGAACAGTATGAAAAGGTGCTATATATATATTTTTTTTAAGTATTTATTTATTTTATATATTTGGTTGTACCGGGTCTTAGCTGAGGCACATGAGCTCTAGTTCCCTGCCGCTGCTGCTGCTAAGTCGCTTCAGTCGTGTCCGACTCTGTGCGACCACAGAGACAGCAGCCCACCAGGCCCCCCGTCCCTGGGATTCTCCAGGCAAGACCACTGGAGTGGGTTGCCATTTCCTTCTCCAATGCATGAAAGTGAAAAGTGAAAGTGAAGCTGCTCAGTCGTGTCCGACTCTTAGCGACCCCATGGACTGCAGCCTTCCAGGCTCCTCTGTCCATGGGACTTTCCAGGCAAGAACACTGGAGTCGGTTGCCATTGCCTTCTCCGCTAGTTCCCTGACCAGGGAGCAAATCTGGGCCCCCTGAGTTGGGAGCGTGCAGAGTCCTAGCCCCTGGGCCACCAGGCAAGTCCCATGTATCTTTTTTTAAATTAAGCCCTACTGTGAAAAATTTTAAGCAGGCACAGATGTAGAGAGACTAGTGTAATGAGCAGGTTTGGTGTTTTCAAATTTTGCTGCACTTGCTTCATTTGTCACTTTTTTCTTTTTCTCCCTCCCTCCCTTCCCCCGCCCTTCCTTTTTCTTTCATTATTGCTGAAGTATTTTCAAGGGAACCCAGACCTCCTGTCCTGTTGCCCCTACATCCTGAGTGAGTTTCTCTGTAAAAATTCAGGCTGTGCTCCTTAGGGGACAGGTGTCTGCCTCTCAGACAGTGGTAGGAATAATTGCACTCACTCCGAAATTCTTGACGACAGCCTCAAGCCCAGTCAGTCAGTCAGGGAGTCTGCCCTGGGGGCTGCCACGAGCTTGGCCTTCCCATGACTGATGGCCGGTGGCAGGTGAGGGACGCACAGCCCACTCCTACTTGAAAGGCTGGGGCTTAAAAGGCTCTGACCCCACAACCCTCCATGGGGCCCCCTTCCTCCGCGCCTGGCCCTCCACTGACGGCACTCCGCCCGGGCCACCACTCAGTGAGGTCAGTGGACCAAGTGCCGCACTCAGGGCTTCCAGTCAGTAAGAGACACTCTGCGAAAGGTGAAGATCTAGCCTAATTCTGCTCATGACTCTCTCATTCGTTCAGTTCTTCATTCATCAAACATCTGTTGAGAGCTTTACTCTGTTGCTTTCTATTGATGAGGGAGTTGAAACTCAGAGAGGTCAAGGTAGCAGGGAATATAAGAAATAAAATCTGCTGTGGTTTTTTTTTTTTTTTTTGCTCACTCACCCAGATCTCCAGCCTGCAGCACAGGGCACTTACCCCTCCACCTGTTCAGGCCCTCCTTCCCAGTTAAGCAACACCCTACTGATGGCCTTTGCTGCTTACCAAGCACCTTTCATCTGGTCCTTAAAATCTCCAGGTAGCTGTTGAGCTCAAACATGAATTTTAGTTCTGGCTGGCTAGTTCTTCACCATATAGTATGATTAAAGACTTTTGAAGCTGATAACCTTCCAAGTTTATTCTGCAAGTTAATATAAATTTCATCTTCCAGAGCCTGGAAATAATTTTCACAGGGAAGAAAAAGCATTTTGTGGTTCATTTGATATAAAATATGAATTCATGGGAGGAAGTAAGTCTGTTTTCATTCTCTAAAATTCTACAGGTAATTTTGGCTCTTGGCAAATAGTAACTAATGTTTCCAGTGACTTTGATCTTGAACTTAGATCCAGGTCCCCATCCTGCATTTACCCACAGAATTCCTCCTGAGGAAAGAGCCAGACAGGATGTCAGGGTCCCGGTTTGCAGATGGCTCCAGTTGAAGAGGTTGCTCGTGGAAGTCATGAGATCAACAGTCTAATTTTGGGAAGTCCTTTATCTCACAGATAGGTGGACTGAGCCCCACAGAGAGTCATATTCAGCTCAGCCTCATTGCCCCTACTGGCCAGTCCAGCAGATGTATTTTTGTCTAGAAAGTTCCCCAGTCATGCCAGGGAAGAGATGTGGACTTCCTACGGCTCTGCTAAAAATAAAAAAATCAGCTGGTGAGAATAAGGAGCTACAAAATAGACAGGGAGTACTTCTTGTTTAAAAACATTATCTTGTGTAATTTTTTTTATCTCCTTTAAGGACTAGGATTATCATATATGCTCTGAAATAAACCACACTTACCTATTAGGTAACTTACAGAATGTTAAGAAAAGGGAAAATATAGAGCTTCCCTGGTGGCTCAGTGGAGAAGAATCCGCCTGCCAATGCAGGGACACCGGTTCGGTCCCTGATCCAAGAAGATTCCACTTTGCCGTGGAACAACTAAGCCTGTGTGCCATGGGTGTTGAGTCCATGCACTGCAGCTACTGAGGCCTGTATGCCTAGAGCCTGTGCCCCGCAACAAGAGAAACCGCTGCAGTGAGAAGCCCTCACACCTCAAGAAAGAGTAGCCCCCGCTCGCCGGCAACTGGAGAAAGCCCGAGCACAGCAATGATGACCCTGCACAGCCATAAATAAATACATAAATAAATCTTTTAAAGGAAGAAAAGAGAAACCAGCTTCAAGCCTCTGTTCAGCAAAGAATGGAATGGACAAGAAGCTGTAAGATTATGTTAATGAGACGGGGAGAAAGTAGGGTTTCTTCTCTCAATTAGAGAAAAAGAAAGGCAATTACAAACTGTGGCATAAACCAAAATATAAGAAAGTCCTGGCCCAAAGTCAAAGGAAACTAAAATGTAGCATGATTTTGAGAGATGTATGAAGGTAAGAAAGAATATTCCATTTGCCACATTCTTCTTAAGTGACAGAAATACTGATTTGTAGAGTAGGAAGTTGTAGCCTCTTCCAATGAACACTGTTTATATAATAGCCATATTGTCAGTAGAGCATTGATTGACTTTTCAGCTTTGAGAATCTACTTACAGATAAAATGAGGAAGACAAATACATTTACAGAACAAGAATGGAAATACGATCAATCTCAGCAGTGTACAAAGTGAACAGAGGCTGAGAGAAGTGGGGAGGAGTGGGAGAGAGCTTGCTGGGGGTTCTCATGCTCGCCTGATATCACAGAAGTCCATATACTGCACAGCACTGATGAAGGAGTCGGGTGAGGTTTGAAGCTTATTCCTGAAGTTACAAATTCGGGATAACTAACCGAAGAATTAAAGAGAACTCGGCTACAGTCCATGGGGTCGCTAAAAGTCGGACACGACTGAGCACCTTCACTTTCACTTTTCACTTTCATGCATTGGAGAAGGAAATGGCAACCCACTCCAGTGTTCTTGCCTGGAGAATCCCAGGGACGGGGGAGCCTGGTGGGCTGCCGTCTATGGGGTCACACAGAGTCGGACATGACTGAAGCGACTTAGCAGCAGCAGCAGCAGCAGCAGCAGCATGTAGCTGTTAAAAGAGTTCAGAACACGCCACTCCAAATTATTGCCACTTTGGCATGTTGAGGATTTTGAACAGAAGGCAATTGAGAACAATAGATGCGGAAGGGCACTCTGATCTCCCCGCTTTCTAGCTCAAATCAGGTCTTTGAATTTCCCTTGAGAAAGGTGCTCTCCCTTTACCAGGAGGAAAAGAACATTCATTTCACTGTGGACTGGGAGTCAGTGCTGAAATGGTATTGTGTAAGTAGCCTGACTCAAATAACCCTTGTCTTCTGTTAGTTTCTCCCCATGTATTTCCTGGGGACAGTACTCCTCAGCCCAAGCTCCCTGGTCTCTTCACATCCCTGCAGTTACTGGTCTTTGGGTAAAAAGGCGTATGAGTTTTGGGGCCTGACAGCTTATTCAGGTCATTTTCCTTTTGAAGATTCCCATGTACATGTCAACATAGTAAGTCAAATGTGTATGCTTTTCTTTTTAATCCATTTATGTCAGTTAATTCTTAAACCAGCTTACAGAACCTAAGAGGGGAGGAAGAAGTTTTTCCTCCCCTACATTATCAAAAATTGGATGGAGGGAAGGGAAGGGGAAACAGTATAATTTATATCGTAATTTTTCAGGATGGGCAGTTAATAGTGGGCCTTCCCCAGTAGCTCAGCTAGTAAATAATCCACCTGCAATGCAGGAGACCCCATTTAGATTCCTGAGTCGGGAAGATCCCCTGGAGAAAGGGTAGGCTACCCACAGTAGTATTCTTGGGCTTCCCTGGTGGCTCAGACTGTAAAGAATCCACCTGCAGTGTGGGAGACTGGGTTCGATCCCTGGGTTGGGAAGATCCCTTGGAGGAGGGCATGGCCACCCACTCCAGTATTCTTGCCTGGAGAATCCCCAGGGACAGAGAAGCCTGATGGGCTTCAGTCCATGGGGTCGCGAGTCGGACATGACTGATCGACTAAGCACAAAAAAATAGAAATAGTAATATAAGTATAAAGATAGTTGCCAGAACTACAGTTAGAAGTGGTTAAAACTGGTAGCCTCTGGGAAGTTTTGTACTAGAAGTGAGCTTAGGGTTTAGGCAGAGACACTGTTCTGATGTCATATAAGTGATTGTTTTGGTAAAAAGAAACCAAAAAAAAGTTGTATTGACCAGCAACAAAATTTTTTTAAAGGAACAACATAATCAGATATCTTAGAGAATCCTAGTTAATCCAGTTTTTGAAATCTTAGGCAAAGGAACATTTCTCTGATGAAATGCTAAATATAATTGCAGAGATTTCCTTACCCAAAATTTTAAATATAGCCTGTAAGCATTTTTAATTTTCCTGAATTTGCCCTTATGCAAGAGGAAAGATCTAGTTCCTGCTCTGATAGTGATACTTAAATACCATGTTTGTTAAGAGAGATCTTGGGGTTTTTTGGAGGTGAGATGCAATGAAGTACTCTGAAGTACTTCTGGATTAATCCAGAATTCAGCTTATTTACTATAACATTTAGACTCTTGGACAAAATTTTCAGCTTATTTTTTTTCCCCATCTGAACACACCTCTGGTTTTAGAATGCCAGTCACTGAAAACTAGCACTTACTGTATGAACATTCACTTCGGATGGATTCATTTCCAAGGTCGGCCCTCACCTGCCCCCGCCCATAAACACTGGGATTGCGAGGTGCGGGGCTGAGGGTGCTGGCCGGGACGTGTGCTCCTGCATGCTGGGCAAGGGGTGCTGCCCGCACAGGGGTGTGCCTCCGGTGCCATCCTGTGGGTGTGATGCTGAATTAGAGCATGTTTTCCTTTTCTTCTCTCTAGGAAGGCCCTTATGTCTACTTGTGTATGGTGGGAAACGTCACAGACTCAGATGCCGTGATCGCTTCGTTGTGTGAGTGTAAAATGCTGGCGCTGCCACATGTGGGGGGTCAGTTCCAAGTACGGCTGTCCATTAAATGAGTACCTCTATCCCACGTTGTATGATTCTGTTTGCATGAAATGTCTGGAAGAGACAGATCTATGGAGAGAGATGACAGATTAGTGGGTGCGTGGGGGTGCAGGAAGGGAGTGGGATTTGGCCAGAAATGGGGAATGACTAACAGTGGGTATTGGTTTCTTTTGAGAAGTAGAAACTAACGTAAAGTGAGGTTGTGGTGATTCAAATCTGGGAAAGTACTAAAACTTGTTGAATTATACACTGTAAACAGATTTAAGAAAAAGCAGACCTGGCACATGGATTATATCTCAATAAAGCTATATTTTAAAATGTTTGCAGTGAGTACAGATTGAGGAGTCTGCAGTATTTAAACTGGGTGTTTTCCATACTTTTAACATTTATTTGTATATAAATGTATATATATTGTACGGGCTTCCCAGGTGGCTCAGATGGTAAAGAATCTGCCTGTAATGCGGGATACCTGGGTTCCATCCCTGGGTCAGGAAGATCCCCTGGAGAAGGGCATGACAACCCACTCCAGTATTCTTGCCTGGAGCATTCCATGGACAGAGGAGCCTGGTAGGCTACAGTTACATATATGTATTCTAGTAGATAATTTCCAGAACTCTTCCTGCTCTACAGAGATATTAACTAGTTTTCCTTAATGATCCAGTGGTCAAGAATCCACCTTCCAATGCAGGGGACACAGGTCCGATGCCTGGTTGGGGAACTAAGATCCCATATGCCTCAGAGCAACTGGGTCCATGTGCTGCAACACAGACCCAGCACAGCTGAACAGAAGGACACAGATTGCTTGGGGTTCTTGTTAAAATGCAGATTCTGATTCAGAGGGTCTGGGGTAAGGCCTCCTGGATATTGATCTGTGGACTGTCCTTTGATTTTGGTTCACCAGGATGTAGAACTTGTTAAAGATGGTAAGGAAGACTTTATTCCACGGAGACCACAGCAGTGGGAAAGAGATTGGCTCAACCCTTAATACAGGGACATGTGTTCATGTTCAGTCACTCAGTTGTGCCCGACTCTTTGCAACCCCATGGAGTATAGCCCGCCAGGTTCCTCTGTCCATGGGATGCTCCAGGTCAGAATACTGGAGAGGGTGGCCATGCCCTCCTCCAGGGGATATTCCCAACCCAGGGATCAAATTCACGTGTCTTACATCTCCTGCATCGGCAGGCAGGTTCTGTCCCACTAGTTCTACCAGGGAAGCCCCAAAATGGAATTCTCCTGGGCAAGAATAATGGCGTGGGTTGCCATTTTCTTCTCCAGCGGATCTTCCCAACCCAGGGATGGAACCCAGGTCTCCTGCATTGCAGGCGGATTCTCTACTATCTGAGCCACCAGGGAAGCCCTAAATACAGGGATAGGTGGGGATTTATAGGCTGGGAACAGGGTCGGAGTCAGTGGATGGAAAATTATTAAGAAGAAACATCAAGGCTTGGGGACTGATGATAGACTCAACAGGATCCTTGCTAAAGGCAGGCCAGGGTATTGATATAAAGGGTGGGGGATGAGGAATTAGATTTGATATCAGGAGTGATTGGTAATCTACACTCCCTGTTTATAGCAGCAGTATCTATTATACAGCAGCCAAGACATGAAACAACCTGAGTGTCCACTCACAGATGAGTGGATAAACAACCTGCATTGTATTTATCTGACTCTTCAACCCCATGGACTGTAGTCCGCCAGGCTTCTCTGTCAATGGAATTCTCCAGGCAAGAATACTGGAGTGGGTTGCCATTCTCTTCTCCAGGGGATCTTCCCTTCCCATGGATCGAACCTGGGTCTCCTGCATTGCAGGTGGATTCTTTACCACCTGAGCCACCAGGGAAGCAGAATATTATTCAGCCATAAAAAGAAGGAAATCCTGCAGTTTGTGATGACAGACTTTGAAGAACATTATGCCAAGTGATAGAAGCTAGACAGAAAAAAATGAAAACGACAATATCTCATTTTTATGTGGAATTTGAAAAACCGAAACTCATTTTAGAGAAGGATCAGATTTGTGGTTACCAGAGGCAGGGGCTGGGGAGAGGTGGAATTAGATGAAGATGTTCAAAAGGTACAGACTTCTAATTATACAATAAATTCTTACTAGGGATGTAACGTATGACAGAGTCAATACAATTAACACTGCGGTGTGGCATTTATAAAGCTGTTGAGAGGATAAATCACTAAGGTTACTCAGCAGGATTCTTGGGCTGAGCCCAGAACCCAAGGTGCTGGGGCCTTTTGGAGAAAGGGTTTCGGAGGAGGCTGACCTGAGTTTGGTTAAGAAAAAGAATCGCCGCCCCTCGCGTCCTCGTCTCTGCCCTGTGGCAAAGGCCGCAGCGTGGCTTTGCTCCTGGATGCCTCCTCCAGCTCTGCCTGTGCATCTTTCTCTAAACCTCTGCCCGGGCCTGGCGGTCAGTCACAGGAAAAAGGACGAGGATCACATTAGGTTTGTTAATGCTCTGCTTGTCCTTTCCCTCCCTTTATAGGCGTTGAACCTGCAAAGAGATGGTCAAAGTTAAGCGGTAGATGAGAGGCCAGAGGTCTGGTCCACTGGGGCGGGCAGATAGCAGGGCCTGCCGCTCCCCCCCGCCCCCACTTTCACATGCATGCACGCGCGCACACACATATCCTGTCTCCTTCAACTTGCTGAATTACCTCTAGTTTCAGACACACCAAGCGCGCTCAGCCCCAGGCTTTTGCTCAAACTTTTCCCCTGAAACACCTCTCCCTCCCCTATTCAGGGCTCGCCTCCTATGATTTAAGACCTGAGATTTTTTGTTTGTTTCTCCATTAAATGCACTTTATTTCTGTAATTCAAATTATTTCTTAGCACAAGTTCCATAAGAGGCCGTTTGATTTAGGGAGTGAGAGCTGTGTTTCAGTTCATACACACTTCCGCAAGGTGGGGGCAACTGGCGCACCACTCGAGGGTCTATGTGGGGCTCGTGTTAAGTGACCCCCTCCTCTAACTGGCCCTTGAGACTGGACCGGGAACCTTTTGGGACAGAAACGAATGGTGGGTTGGCCACTGATCTGTGGGGTGCTTATCCTCACTTCATCGCCTTGATTGCTGGCGGTTGGACGGCATCCTCGACTCGATGGACACGAGTGTGAGCAAACTCCGGGAGATGGTGAAGGACAGGGAAGCCTGGCATCCTGCAGCCCGTAGGGTCGCAAAGAGTCAAATGCAACTGAGCAACTGAACACCAACAGTGGAAGGTCTGGGAGTAAGAGAAGAGCCTGAGATTAAGATCCAGGGGTGCGTGTGCCTTGACTCCTGGTAAAATCCAGAGGCCCTCAAACACCCTCAGCGCACAGCCCCTCCGCACCCTGCTTGCCCGTATAATGGAAGTCTAGACAAGCAGCCCCCACCCCCACACCCTTCCGGCTCGCGGACCAGCACGGCGCCTGTGTGTCCCTAAGGAGCCGGCTTCAGTGCCCTGCCAGCGCTCAGAACTACTCCAGCAGGCCAGCCACGTTGCCCGTGGGAGCAGGGCTCACCCACCCTGAGTGCACAGCCCGCCTCCCACGGCCCCCCCGCCCCGTTCCCTCTGTGTCCTAGTACGGCCCCCCTGTGGCCCCCCGTGGCCCGTGTCCTCCTCCCCGAGCCTTCGAGTCTCACATCACCGAGGAGCCGCCGTCAGCCTCATCCGTCCAGTGTCGCCCGCCTGTTGTGTGCTGAGCCGCCCCATGAGCCCAGGGTGGACTCTCTCCCTCCCCTGTAGGGTGAAGAGGAGGTGATCCGAACCCCTCATCTCCTGGTCTGTGCAGTGCCTCCCTGGCCCCATTCTCTGCCCCCGTCACTTACTGCGTGAGCCACCAGCAGGCAGACTTTGTGTTCTGTGCTAGGCATTCTTGAGGTCTAGCACAGAGGCGTCTATATGCTACTTCCTGGTGGTCCAGTGGCTAAGACCCCCCACTCCTGATGCCCCGGGTTCAATCCCTGGTCAGGGAGCTAGATCCACATACTGCAATTAAGAGTTCCCGTGCTGCTCCTAAAGATCCCGAGTGCTGCAACAGAGACTGAAGATCCCTTGTGCCACAGCTAAGACCCAGCACAGCCAAATAAATATATTTTTTTTTAATGAATGAATAGGGTTATTTTTGTGAATGTCTGAATACCCCCTAATCTCTTCGCTCCTAAAGCACTGACCTTGCACTTGTGATATTTTCTTAGATTTTGGGTACGCTAGGAGCTGTATCCCACCTGTTGTATCTGTGTTTAAAGGGAAAACTTTTACTTTCACTGTTAGCTGTTTTCCGGTGAGGTCACGGCTGGCAGTCAGCTCAGGACAGGCTGGACGCCTCTGCCAGTTGCGTCTGCCTCTCACAGACTCTCCACTCAGCGTGTCTCTCTGTGTTATCTCATTTAATAGCTCACTCTGTTTACTGGCCTGTCCTTTCCCTGAGGACAGCCTTTCATCAGAAACCTCTGTCCCCAGCCCCGGAGGGACCCTAACTCTAACCATTAAGAGACTGTTGTTTTGTGCTGTTCAGACCAATCAATCAGATCATGTAGCTAATTTGGGACCATTCATAGCTTTCCTAAGTTATGTGAGAACCGTAGTTGAAGCAAAGAGGTGGGGGCTTTGGGGTATTTTTTTCCCCCACTGGTTATGTGAGATCTTAGGACCAGCATGTATTACTTTGGCAAACAGAAAAAGAAAGAGATAAAGACAGAGAAAAAGAGGAGGGAGAGGAGGAGGAAGGAAAGAAGAGAGAAGGAGGGAAGGAAATATGACTTCATGCAAGGCCCGCGGTCCAGGCCTTGCATGAAGACTCTCTGACCTCATGGTGCTTTCTGGAAGAAACCATCCTGATAATGGGGTCTGAAAAGATTTCTTAGTGCACACCTACCCCCGGGTCAGCACAACTGGGGCTTTTGTGGTGGCTGTTGTTAGTGAATACTGTGTCTGTAGCAGACTGAAATGCCCTCTTGGTCCATTTCAGATTCATTCTGTAGTCCAGGCTGTGTTGCTCCCCTCCCCTCCTTGCTGGCCCCTCAACACTCAATTCCTCTTCAGTTATTAATAAACGTGTTTTTATAAACATTTCCTGAACAGTAATTTTCCCACGTCTGACTAATACAAACTTTATATTGAAATTTTAAAGTTAGGAATTATAATGCATCTACCAAGATAATTATTAAAGATTACTTTGCAAAGTCTGACTGTGTCGAATTGGTTTAGAATTCTGCTGCTTATGATGGAAAAGGAGGAGGTGAAGAAGCCACACCTGTGAAAGCACTTTGGAAAATGCAAATCATTTTACAAATGTAACGTGATGTTGTTATCATCACTTGTGTCCGGTGGTAATGGGTTTTTGTCTCAGGACCCCTCTTTCCTTCCACTAAGGCATCATGAAGACTGTAGAGAGAATGGCAGTTCAGTTATTCTTTTTACCTCCTCCAAATGTGGTGGGGGGAGGTCATTTCCACCAACTGTCCTAAAAATAGTTGCCAGATGAGTAACAAAGTGTTTTGTTTTTAGGGAAAGAATATGGCAAAGCTGATGCAAGATGGCTTTATTTTGATCCAACCATCGTGTCTGTGGAAATTCTGACGGTCGTCCTGGGTGGATCTCTGGCACTGGTCCTCGTTTATGCCATCGTCAAAGAGAAACATTATCGGTAAGTGCTCTTCCCTATCCGGCTGGAAAGAGGAGAAACACCAGCTGTCCCGATGCCAAAGTGACATGTGGAGTGGATGACGACCACCGTTCTTTGTTAGACGAAAAGTGGAGTAGAAAATCATCTGATACAGCTTAATTTCGGATCGGTCAAAATAAAAAACACTAGAAATATGATGGTAGTGACAACCTCGATCCTGTATAGACAAGCACAGTGTTAGCAGCTTTGAGTGATTGGCCACCAATATTGTGGAAAATCAAAGAGTAGTTATTTTCATCCTCTGCCCCCAAATCATTCTAGAAACTTCTCTTCCACCTGTCACAAAGAGAAGTCTCTTATGTAATTCTGAGCTGGACATGCAAGATAGCAGCTTACAGAAGGTATGAGGAAGGCAGAAGAGTGGGGAGATGGAGGAGAAAGACGGCAGATTAGCCATCCATCAGTCAGGCCCTGAAACTGTGGGCTCCGCCCCCTCCCTCCATTTCCTTCCTCTCCTCCTTAGGGACAGGGTGACCTGGGACGAACAGATTGCTTTCCCGGGAATGAGTCCCAGGGAATGGTTTTAGACTCCTGTCAGCTGGGCACAGTGGCATTCCATTTCCACCATCTTGTATCAAAGAAGCCTGTATAAAACTTTGTCATGAAATTTCAGACTTGAAAGAAACCTCAAAAGTCATTTAATGCACTTGCCCCCACCCAATTTTACATAGAGAGTTGGCAGGAAAAATTTCCTTCTGGGTGCCTTGTAGTTGTTCAGTCACTCAGCTGTGTCCGACTCTTTGTGACCCTGCGAACTGCAGCGTGCCAGGCTTCCCTGTCCCTCACATCTCCTGGAGCTTGCTTCTGGGTGCCTTACATGTCCACGATCGTGGCTGTGAGTCTGCCACGTTTACCCACGCGTTTTGTTATTTCAAACACTTTCACACATATGCATGGCTGAATATGCACCAGGCGCAGTGCTTTATCTGCACATCTCATTTAATCTCCACAATATTATTCGAGATGGTTGTCGTTTAGTCGCTACGTCATGTCCGACGCTACAGACCCCATGGACTGTAGCCCGCCAGGCCTCCTCTGTCTGTGGGATTTTCCAGGCCACAGGATTGGAGCGAGTTGCCATTCCCTCCTCCGGAGGATCTTCCCAACCCGGGGATTGAACCCCAGTCCCCTGCATTGTCAGGCGAATTTTTTACCACCGAGCCACCAGCGAAGCATTATTCAAGGAGGGGACTATTATTAGCCCTTTTCCAACAGGGGAGATTGGAGCTCATAGGTTCACATCCAGGTCTCTCTTTCGTGACTTCACTAAACTTTCCAAGATACCCAAGAGACCTTCTTTAACTCGGAGCATAATCTAGAGAGGGTGCTGTTGCTTCTCCAAGGAAAGTGTTTCTTCGTCGTGTCCGACTCTTTGTGACCCCATGGGCTGTAGCCTGCCAATTCCTCTGCCCGTGGGATTCTCCAGGCAAGAATACTGGAGTGGGTTGCCATTTTCTTCTCCAAAGGAAAGCATGGGTCTTCATCAGTGATCAACTTGCCCCATCAAGGGAGCTCCGTGCGAAACCTGAGTTCCCACTTCAGGGAGGTGTTCTGCTGTGGGAGATGATGTTGGTACAGCTGGCAGTTTCATCACTGTCTCTTTCTCTCTAACAGGCATTTCGTACAGATTACCCTGTGCGTGTGTGAATTGTATGGCGGGTGGATGACCTTCTGCCCAGACTGGCTAATGGGAAGCCCCAACCTCAACACCAACAGTTGGCTCTACTTTTGGGTCTATCTGGTATTTTTCAATGGTGTTTGGGTTCTGATCCCAGGACTGTTACTGTGGCAGTCATGGGTAGAACTCAAGAAAATGCATCACAAAGGATCTAATTCACGCAAAAAGTTTCAGTGAATTTTCAAAGTCATAAACACTGTCAGCTTGCTTTATGAGATTGAATCCTTTTTTTATTGGGCCAAAATGTAACGCATTCCAGTCTGCGCTTTTCTTTTTCTATTGTCATTTTGGAACAACCTAATTGATTTCAGTGGAATCAATTTCAAATGGACTGTAAGCTTGATGAGTTTTTGCTGTTGTTGTTTTTTCCAGTTAAATGGCAATACAGGGAACAGAATAAGTTTTAAACAGAATAAAACACATTTAATTATATCCTTTTATGGCTAACATTAATTGTTCTACATTAATAAAGCCAATTATCGTGAAATGCCATAGAGCATGTTATATTAATTTTTTATTTCAAAGAACTTGTTGTTGCTTCCACTTCTGATCTTCCCACCAGTCTTTTGGTTACTAAAGTGAAACCAGAAATGAAATGAATGCTTCTGTGTTGTGTTTGTACTGTATCAAATTTGTGAAGCCAACAAAAAAATGACAGTAGAAGGAGTTTATGAGTGGGTTAACTCCTCATGGGTGAACACTGGGGTTTCACTAACAGCTGATTAATTTATATCTGTTCTCTTGCAAGGAGGAAGATTTGAAATAGCTTACAAAAATACGATAAAAAGTAAATCAGGAAATAGGAACATAGGGAAAGTAAGAGTGAGAAATAAGATGAAGGTAAAGTTAATATGCAGAAAGGCATGCCATGACGTCGTGTGTCATTGACACAAGTGACACACGGATTTGACATTTACCGTCAGTACCAAGAGGGAAGCACTACCGCACGCTGTTGCAGGAAACACTTTTTTGGCAAATGTAGCAGTTCTGTCGGGGGGTGGAGGGCGGGTACTCACCTTAACTGGCTCAGCACCTGCTTTTCTTAGAGCCTCATAGCTCACGGATGTGTTCTCTGCCTAGGAGGCTTGCCTGGCACATATGTACGCCGGGCACTGGCTCGGCCGTCGTGGATGCTGTCACTCAGCTCAGCCTTCATTCCGCCTCTGCCTCGGTTTCCCCTTATCGTGCAGAGAGCTGCAGTTATGGTCCCGGAGGCCAAATTGGTCTCACCTTTGGAGGTATTTGTGAGAGGTTTGAAGGGTGACACATGGAGACCATTTTCAACTGTTCCTTTTCGTTGTTGTTTTTCTGTTTTCCGGTGACAGGGAATGTCTGTGGAATTCTCCTGCTTAAAATACCTAGAGTAATCGCTGTTTTCTAGGCTTATATCTTGAATGATACTTGACTACGATATTTGTTGAATACTGAATGAATATGGGCAAGTATGCTTGAGGAATATTATATTAGCACATTAAAGACTTTAGAAGTTCTGCAGTAAAGAAGCGAGATTAATTTGTTAAGCCCAACTTTCCCCAACATATATCAGACCACTTTAACAAGTGGGATGGTTGTTTCATGGAATCAGGTAGGGGGAAGCTCTGAGTAACAGAGTCCAATTTTCGTGGGATTAAAAACAAACCAGTAAATAATTAAAGTACCATTTAAAAAAATGTCATTTGGTATAGCATTCTAATATTTAGGGGAAAACAGAAAGATATTCAAGTCTTACACAGAAAACAAAGACAACTATAAAACACAGAGAAGTTAAATAAGACCTAAATAAGCAAGAGAGATATGCCATGTTCGTGGATTGGAAGGCTTAATATTGTAAAGAAGTCAGTTCTCCCCAAATTGATCTATAGATTCCATGTAATCCCAATTAAAATCCAGACAGATTTATCTGTTTGCCATTTGTTAAATAAGTTGATTTTAAGATATTTTATGGCACTGCAAAGGGCCAAGAAGGCTAAGACAACGTTGTGAGAGCTCAGAGCCGGAGGACTCACTCTACTAGACATTAAGTCTTAGTATAAAGCTGCAGTAATTACGGCAATGTGGTGTTGGTACCGGAAAACCAGTGAGTAGACAGACCCATGAAGCAGACTAGAGAGACCAGAGACAGACCTTCCTGTATGGACTCTGGATTTAGGACAAAGGTACCACTGTAGAGTGATGGGGAAAGGATACTCTTTTCAGTAAATGGTGCCAGGTCAGTTGCATATCCATGTGGGGAATATGAATTTTGATCCTTACCTCACACCATGCATAATATCAACTCCAGGTGAATTGTTGATTTTAATATGAAAGGCAAATAATAAAGCTTCAAGAAGAAAAAATAGAATATATCCTTTAAAAAGATCCAAAACCAGTGATAAGTTTGACTACTTTAAAGTCAAGTGTTGATACTTTGGATTATCAAAATCCACCATTAAGAGAAAAAAAAGGAAGCCAGAAGGTGGAAGACATTTGTAGTACATATAGCTGACAGAAGACCCATCCCAACGAGTAAATCAATTAGACAAAGACATGCAATTTAATAGAGAAAAGTTGATGAGATAATCTGACTAAATACTTCACAAAAGAGAAGGGATTTGGGGGAATGATAATTAAGGCCACAAGATGTTGCTGTGTGCTGCTGTGGTTGGTCACTCAGTCATGTCTGACTCTTTTCAGCCCCATGGACTGTAGACCACCAGGCTCCTCTGTCCATGGGGATTCTCCAGGCCAGGATACTGGAATGGGTTGCCATGCCCTCCTCCAGGGGATCTTCCCAACCCAGGGATCAAACCCAGGTCTCCCACATTACAGGCGCATTCTTTATCTACTGAGCTACCAGAGACCTGTTAAAATGGCTAAAAATGAAAAGACTGACAATGATGAGTGTTGGTGAAGACGCAGAACCACTGGACTTCTCATACCCTGCTGGTGGAATGTAAAGTGGAAAACTGTTTTGAAGTGAAACTGAACGTGTGCATGCCCTAAAACCCAGCTTAGGTGTGCTTCACAGAAGTGCTTACTCTGTGCACCAGAACGGCAGCATCATTCATTATAACCCTAACCAGAACCAACCTAAATGAATAAACTGTGGTATATACATATAATGGACTGTAGGTACATACAGTGAAAATTGCAATATGAAAACTTAACAACCTACTTCTCATAATAACATGGATGCATTGCACAAAAATAGTTATAAGTAAAAGAAGCCAGAGCAAGAGGGTACATATTGTATGATTCAATTTCTGTAAGCTTCAAAAGCAGATAAGTAGGGGAATTCCCTGGCGGTCCAGTTGGTTAGGATGCCTTGTTTTCACCGCTGAGCTGGAGGGTTCAGTTCCTGGTCAGGAACTAAGATCTCACAAACCACACAAGGAAAAAAGTATTAAGAAAAAAGTGTAAAAAAAAAAAGAAAAAAGTGTATACATGTCAATTCCCATCTCTATGTATAAAAGAAATAACTAATGAGAACAAAGAACTCTATCTACATAGAAGGAAATCCCAAAAAAGGGGGGATACGTGTATGTGTATAGCAGATTCACTCTGCTGTACAGCAAAAACTAACATTGTAAAGCAACTATATCCCAATAAAAATTAATTTTTTAAAAAATGGATAAAACTGTGGTGTTGGAAATCAGGACAGAGGTTGCCTCTGGGGAAGAGGGTGGAGATAGTGATGGGGAGAAGTCACGAAGGGGCTTCTCAGATGCTGGTAATGTTTTATATTTTTCATTTGAGTGGTTGTTATAATTTGTGATAGTTCATTCAGCTGTACCTGTATGAATGGTGTACTTTTCTCTATGTATGTTACACTTCAACTTAAAAAGTTTATTTGTTGAGATTACTGGTATAAAGACCTGAAAAATGTCTCTCCCAGGTCCTCGTGAAGAGAATGCTGTGTCCTTTACAGCAGTTTGAGAACGACTAGGGCTGTTCTAACAGTGTCCCCAACATGGCTGAAGGTAGGATGCCAGAGAGAGTCTGGATCAGCCTTTCTATGAGGGATTACTAGTTGTTTCCAGTACTTTGCTCTCTGCTGATCTGGCTCAAGCCACGGGTAAACAGAATAGAGAAAGATGGACGGGCTTACATATCATGCAGGCAGTCCTAAAAATACTGAGCTTTTGCTGAGTATTGGATGGGAGAGAAATGGAGGTTATAGACTCTGACAGGACCTTGGGGGACAGATACATTTTACTGCCAAGTAAGGACCTGAATCTTTCAGCCCTTCGGTGAATGGGAAGGATTGGTGTATCCCTGTGAAGTCTGAACAGGTCACTGTGACAGGGAGCTAGGGGCAAGGTGACACAGGTAATATTTCATTAACTCTAAGATAGATATTTCCACCCACATTTTAACATTTAAAAAATGAGAATGCATTTTACAGCTCATGTGTCATAATTGAGTTGGCCGTGTTTTTTGTTTCAAAAATATAATCATCTATAATTGATTGCATCCTGAAAGTGAAAGTCGCTCAGTCATGTCCGACTCTTTGCGACCCCATGGACTGTCCAGTCCATGGACTTCTCCAGGGCAGAATACTGGAGTGGGTAGCCATTCCCTCCTCCAGGGGATCTTCTCAACCCAGGGATCGAACCCAGGTCTCCCACATTGCAGGTGGATTCTTTATCAGCTGAGCCACCAGGGAAGCCTTATGGCATCTTAAAGTCAAATAAGTCACTACCTTCAAATTGTTCCTCTCTTCAAGTGTGAATATGTCCAACTACTTGGATTCAAATATGTCTTAAGTCTAAATTTTACTTCGGACCTTAGGAATCATTTACTCCAATATCTGCCCCACCCCCGCAGCCCCGTTCCATCACATTTGTTCCCTAGGAGCTGGCCACAGAAGGCATATTTTGATGATTTGTCTATCAAATGATTTGCAATGAGTTATGAATTGCTTATATTAAAGGCAGCTAGATTCCTGCAAACCCTAACCCTAACCCTTTCTCAGTGTTTACATCATAAATTTCCTCTGTGCACTCTTCCTTTCCAAGTAATGCTGAGGCAAATATCAGCATAATCCATCCAAAATCAGAGTCTAAATGATGATGTTTTCTTGTATTTAATTATGTCAGTTCTACAATCCTAAAGTGCTAGCACTGAGGCTTTATGAAAAGTCTACAGGCTGCAGCATTGTTCAGTCGCTGAATCATGTTCGACTCTTTGCAACCCCACGGACTGTAGCCCGCCAGGCTCCTCTGTCATCCACCATCTCTGAGATTGCTCACGTCCACATCCATTGTGTCGGCGATGCTGTGTCAGTTCAGTTCAGTTCAGTTACTCAGTTGTGTCCGACTATTTGCAGCCCCATGGACTGCAGCACCCCATGGGGTCGCAGAGAGGCTATCTAACCATTTCATAAAACTTTGTCCAAAAAAGGCTTGACGGAAACCAAAATGCACAAAGTTTGGAGAAGAATCCTTTGTTTTCTTTCTTTTTAAAGTATTCTTAAAATCCATGTACCGTTGTTCATTATGAAAGCTTGGATCTAAAAATAATTTATAATGAGAATAATTGGATAAAGCTTTGAATGAGAAAGTTTAACTGTTGCTGTCCTTACTCTTGTAAAACTCCGTCAAGGTCAATAAACACCCTGGCAGGCCTCCTCTACTCACTGTCCTTTTAGAAACTCTACATCTTTCCCTTTCCACTGCCTTGACAGTCTGGCTGACCCAACATAACAAAACCACTGCTTCACTGTAGGATGCCGATTACATCCATTAATTCATATTAAGGTGCTGGTAACTGATAGTGGTTGGATGTATCATCCTTCCCAGATGTTTTTGCATTAAAAAAAATACAATTGATCCATGCCTGTTGATAAAAATGGAAAATCCAGATAAGCAAAAAGAAAAATAACCCCCAGTATCATCAGACAGAATCGCTATTACAAATTTAGTTTCCATTTCTCAAGCTGTTGCCTGTGCATGTATTAACATAGGTGGGAGAGGATACTTTAAACATGTGAAGAAGGGTTTTAACCTCCCCGCTCCCTTCCTCTCTCTCCCTTGCCCCAGATTTATCATCCAGGAACTAGCAGTATACTATACTTGTCCACACAGAACCAACTGGATAGAATTACAGAACATGCCCCCATCCTTGAGAAATTCATGCGCTCACAGAGGCTGATAGGTAGCAGTTATCATTTATTTTTGGAAACCAGTTTCCTTAGATGTTTATGTCCACACAGATCAAGTTGACATCTTAAAATATTGGATTGGCCACCTCCCAACTCTTCAAGGGAGGGATCAAGTGTGCTGAGCGTGCTGCAGTGCTGGGTTTTAGGTGTTTAATCCCTTCCCCTTTGGAAGCCTCTCTCAGTCCCCCAGTCAGAAGAGGAGGACTCTGCATACTTGTAGCCCTTGTCTGTGTCACTTAAGTGGCCTCGTATTGTTTTGTTATTTTTGATATCCACCTTCCCAGCTGCACATGGGCCCTTCAAGGCCACGCTTAGAATCTTAGAATCATATATTGTTTAAAGGGGCCTTGAGCGGGGAGTAGGGGAGGATGAATTGGGCGATTGGGATTGACATTTATACTCTTATAAATATAAAATAGATGACTGATGAGAACCTACTATGTGGCATGGGCAACTCTACTCAATGTTCTGTGGTCACCAAATGGGAAGGAAATCTAAAAAATGGATGTGTGTATATATATATGTGTGTGTGTGTGTGTGTATAACTGAATCACTTTGTTGTACAGCAGAATCTAACACAACATTGTAAAGCAACTATACTCCAATAAAAATGTTTTAAAAGGGGGGTGGGGCCTGGGTAGGTTCAGTTCACACACAAGGAAACTAAGGCTCAGAGAGGTTGGATAACCTGCCCAAGTCCACATAGCTTTTTAGTGAACTAGAACCTAGGTCACTTAAAAGTACTTTTAGGGACTTCCCTGGGAGTCCATTGGTTAAGTCTTCACCTTCTGATGCAGTGGGTGCAGGTTTTATCCCAGGCCTGGAGCTAAGATTCCATGGGCCTCCTAGAAAACATAAAATGAAGCAATTTTGTAACAAGTTCAACAAAGACTTAAAAGATGCTCCACATCAAATAAGTACTTTTCCAAGTCCAACCTGTTAGACATGTTGCTGGAAGCCTGCAAGCTATGAAAACCGTTTAGCTGTGTGGATTTTTTTTTTTAAACATTTCCAAATTTTAGTCCCAGTTTTTTTTTTTTAATTTTATTTTATTTTTTAACTTTACAATATTGTATTGGTTTTGCCATACAAAACCAAATGAATCTGCCACAGGTATACACGAGTTCCCCATCTTGAACCTTCCTCCCTCCTCCCTCCCCATACCATCCCTCTGGGTCGTCCCAGTGCACCAGCCCCAAGCATCCAGTATCGTGCATCGAACCTGGACTGGTGACTCGTTTCATATATGATATACATATTTCAGTGCCTTTCTCCCAAATCATCCCACCCTCTGGATTTTTTAATGGTCAAAAAAATTCAACCTCAGTACATTTTTGATCATCTGGGTCTATTCCTTATACTTGAGGAGCCTTTCAATTTCATTGTTCTGTGTTTTTAGTTAAAAAAATAAGTATTTTGTCTTGGCCTCTCATTTTCTGATTTGCTGTTTTGTGCTGAAAGGAACCATGCACAGATTTTTGGCATTTCTTGGTTACATTCTGGGAGTCGGACTGCTTTTGGTCCCAGGGCTGCTGGAGGTGGGGTTGGTGCGATCTAATCACTAAGAACTGGAAGCAGGGTCTCACTCAATTGGGTCGCAGGAATTGGGTGGGTCTCATGTGCGTCTGAGCGCCCACAATTTGAACTGTCTTGGTAAAGTCATTGCCTGTAGGGAGACGGGACTGCAAGTTCATGCTCCCTGCAACAGCGACATCTGGCGGCCGTGGGGGTAATTTGAGAGGCTGATCTGTGGGTTCTGACGGGATGCCCTGATTGTATTTATTAATAGTAAAGCAGTTGTCACTGTGGAAGCCACTGCCCTTTCCCAGGGAACCCCGTTTCCTCCCATGACACGCCCACCTCTAACCACCCCACACCCAGGACGCACCTGCAGCAGCTTCCTGCCTCCTGGGGCCCCTCTCCTCCTGCCCCACTGACTGCCTGGGTGCGAAGAAGTGGACCTGGGCCATCTGGCAAGGGTCAGCCGCCTGCGGCCATGGTAGGCCAGGCCTGGCCTGCATTCTGGAGCTTGAAGGCCAGTGATTTACTGCCCGCTTGGGCATCAGGTGGCTGGGGTATTTTTAGTGTCCCTCTCTGGAAAGTGTCAGTAGTTCACTAGCCCGAAGTTCTGTGTAGAAAGGGTTCCGTGATCATGATTGAAATCTGTACACTCTAATCCTGCCTGCCTTGCTTTTGTTGTCGTTCAGTCGCTCAGTCGTGTCCGACTCTGCGACCCCATGCACTGCAGCATGCCAGGCTTCCCTGTCCTTCACCATCTCCCGGAGCCTGCTCAAGCTCATGTCCATTGAGTCGGTGATGCCGTCCAACCATCTTATCCTCTGTCGTCCCCTTCTCCTGCCCTCAATCTTTCCCAGCATCAGGGTCTTTTCCAATGAGTTGGCTCTTCGCATCAGGTGGCCAAAGTATTGGAGCTTCAGCATCAGTCCTTCCAATGAATATTCAGGGTTGATTTCCTTAAGGATGGACTTGTTTGATTTCCGTGCAATCCAAGGGACTCTCAAGAGTCTTCTCCAACACCACAGTTCTTGCTTTAGAGCCTGGCTATTCCTGTCATCATATTAAGGGCTTTGAGATGTCCTGCAGTGGAGAAACCTGTGTAATTCCATTAAACCTAGCACCTCCCAAGCTTGTTGGACCATGGAACCCTCTTTTCAGGCCAACAGCTCTTCACAGCCTTCAGAACCGGTGGTTTACAGATCCCAGCTTGGGGAGCGCTGGCCCACATGCCACAGCCACGTCGTGAGAGCTGTCAGCTGCCTTGACTCGTGGCTGCATCCGCACCCCAGATGGCATCTCCTTGGACGCCAATTGCTCCCAAAAGTGAACCTGAGCTCATCGTGAGTCAGCCCCGCCTGGACCATTGCCCCAGTCCTAATCCCGCTCCACCCTAGCTCTCCACCACCTCCCAGCCTGCCTGGTAGCTGAACCATTGGGAGGCAGCAGGGGAGAGAGGGGCCCCCCACGCCTCCACATCTGTTGCAATCCTCTTCCTCGTGTCCCCCTCCCCGCCCCCGCCCCAGATCAGCACCCAGAGGGCGCTGCTTGCTTTGAGGCCAGAGCTCCTTAGACAGCAGTCTTGCTTTTTCTTGCTTTCTGCCTTCCGAGTCCTCATCCTGTGTTCCCCAACATCTGCTGGGAACGCCCTGGGCCTGGGAAAGAAAGTGAAAGTGTTAGTTGCTCAGTCACAGCTGACTCTTTGTGACCCCATGGACTGTAGCCCGCCAGGCTCCTCTGTCCATGGGGATTTTCCAGGCAGGAATACTGGAGTGGGTTGCCATTCCCTTCTCCAGGGGATCTTCCCCACCCAGGGATCAAACCTGGTTCTCCTGTACTGTGGGCAGATTCTTTACTGTCTGAGCCACCAGGGGAGCCCCTGGGCCTGTGAGGAGCCTTTTATTAAGTGACTCAGTCCCACAGTCCTGACTTGGAAGACTTCAGCCCTGGCCACCCTGGCTGGCCATTCTGAGAATGTATTACCCTTTTTTTTTTTTCCATTAAATCCAAGCAAGATGTGAACCACAGCCTTTGAATCTGTGAACTGGTCCTTTATCCCTGGTTTCCCTCCTCTTCACATCCCCAGACCCCCACGTTTTTGGTTGAGTCCCTCCCATTGGCAGTCCCATTCCAAGCAGAGATGGTTCTTCAGGAAGAGCGAAGGTGGTCTGAGTGTGGTTAAATCCCAGGGGTCCTGCCAGCTGAGGTGCATGCCCCCTCTGCTGCGTGCTGTCTTCCTCCTCTCTGATTTGATCAACATTGTATACGAATCTCTGTTTTAAGTCCGTTCTGGGATCTCTGGCTTCCAGAACCCATCGCCTGCTCTCCATTCTTAACTAAAACCTATTCTCAGCATAGTATCTAATCTGTATGTTCACATTAAGTTAGAATCAACTGAACACCCACAAGATGGAAGAGAGTTTTATGGCCAGGCACTCCTCCTGGGAGCACCAAGGAATCTTAAGAATTCCAAAAAGCAGTTTCACACAAAACTGAGAAGTAGCCATTATCACTGCATCTTCCCTCTCAACATCCATATGCCCCGGGCGTGACCACGTTTATGTCAGACTGTCCTCTGTAAAAATGTCAAAGCACATGCCAAGTTTGTAGGACATTTGTCATCCACCACCCCTGTCTGAGGTTAGTTCTTTTCTTAGCTCGTAAATGATTCAAGACTCAAGCTCTTTTTATGATTTGACCTTGGGATACTACCCTTGAGCATTATTTTATAAACCAGTGAAATCATGGTATAAAACTATAGATAGGTGGTTTCCAACATTTAGTGCCTGTATTAGTCACCCAGCACCTCGGGGCAAAAACACACAGCAATCTTCTTAGTGGCATGCAGTGGTAAGCGTTTGTCTTCGGAGCCCTGTCGGGGACCAGGATCTGGCTGATCCCGACTGGCCTCAGCTGGCCGTCTCTGCTTGGGCTGCAGTGGCTTCAGGTCTCTGGACTACTTAGTAGGTTTTTGTTTGTTTCAAAATTATTTTATCTTTGGCTGTGCTGGGTCTTTGTTGCTATGCTCAGGCTTTTTGCCAGTTGCGGTGAGCAAGGGGTACTTTCTGGCTGTGGTGCGAGAGTTTCTCATTGCGGTGGCTTCTCTTGATGCAGAGCATGGGCTTAGGAGGGCGCAGGCTTAGGAGTTGTGGTCCATGGGCTTAGTTGCCCCTTGTCATGTGGGATCCTCCCGGAGCAGGGATCGAATCCACGTCCCCTGCGTTGGCAGGTGGACTCTTAACCACCAGGGAAGTCCTTGGCGGTTTTGCTCTCCATGCCTCTCCTCCTCTCCTCCTCGGACAGCAGGCTAGCTGAAGCTTGTTCTTCTGATGGCAGAGTCAGCAGAGGGAAACCCCCACGTGCAAACACTATTCAAACCCCTGCTTGTGTCTATCTGCTGACAGCCCATTGGCCAAAGAAAGTCACATGGCCAACCCCAGTGTCGACAAAGGACACTCCATCCACGATGAAGCCATAGCAAACGTGTGGATGGAGAAAGGAGTGAAGAGTCGGGGCCAAAAATACCACCATGCTCACCGGTGGCACACAAGAAAACGATAAAGGGCTTCTTCGGCCAGTTGCTGCTAGCAGCGTTTTGTTGCAAAGGTGCTTCAAGGAACCCAGCCAGTCCTGAGAAACTTCTGGAGGTTAAACAGCTCACAGGCTCCCTGTGGTCAGAGAACCAAGTGACCACTCTGCTTAATCCAAGTCAGCTTCTGGTGGGAGAGGGCAGCCCCGGAGGGCAGATGAGGAGGGAGCGGTCAGCAGAGGTGTAGAGAACAGAGCAGACAACCAAAGAACTCTTCCACAGCTCAAGGGTGTGAACCTGTATGCTCTGAGGCATTGAAAAGCAGAGGAAAGCAGAGGGCAGAGCCTTTGGGCCAGCCAGGTGAAGGTCAGCGCTAGCCGAAATCTGGACAAGAAGGAATACCAAATAGGCAGGGTTAAGACCCTTACTCGAGCCCTACAGTTAGTTGGGTTTAGATGCTTAAGTGGCTGACTTTATTTTTTGGGGCTCCAAAATCACTGCAGATGGTGATTGCAGCCATGAAATTAAAAGACACTTACTCCTTGGAAGAAAAGTTATGACCAACCTAGAGAGCATATTCAAAAGCAGAGACATTACTTTGTCAACAAAGGTCCATCTAGTCAAGACTATGGTTTTTCCAATAGTCATGTATGTATGTGAGAGTTGGACTATAAAGAAAGCTGAGTGCCGAAGAATTGGTGCTTTTGAACTGTGGTGTTGGAGGAGACTCTTGAGAGTCCCTTGGACTGCAAGGAGATCCAACCAGTCCATTCTGAAGGAGATCAGCCCTGGGATTTCTTTGGAAGGAATGATGCTAAAGCTGAAACTCCAATACTTTGGCCACCTCATGCGAAGAGTTAACTCATTGGAAAAGACCCTGATGCTGGGAGGGATTGGGGGCAGGAGGAGAAGGGGACGACAGAGGATGAGATGGCTGGATGGCATCACTGACTCGATGGACATGAGTTTAAGTAAACTCTGGGAGTTGGTGATTGACAGGGAAGCCTGGCGTGCTGCAGTCCATGGGGTCGCAAAGAGTTGGACATGACTGAGCGACTGAACTGAACTGAAACAAAGTTATCCGTGATGTTCTGGTTGCTCTTGCCTTATTTAGTATTTAAAATTTAGTTTTCATTTTTATAAAAATCATACAGGTGTCTAGTTTAAGAAGTGAAATAAAACCCAGAGGCCTATAATGGAAAACAGCAGTCTCCTGCTTGGGGCTTCCCTAGTGGCTCAGACAGTAAAGAATCTGCCTGCAATGCAGGAGACCGGGGTTCGATACCTGGGTTGGGAAGCTCCCCTAGAAGAGGGCATGGCAACCCACTCCAGTATTCTTGCCTGGAGAATCCCATGGACAGAGGAGCCTGGCGGGCTGCCGTCCATGGGGTTGCAGATAGTCGCATATGACTGAGCCTCTAACACACACAGTCTCCCAACCAAGTCTTAATTACTTCTCCCCAGAAGCAGCTGTTTTAGCTGTGTCTTGTCATATTTTCTCTCTATTTTCCCCCAAATTTATGTTGCTGTTCCTTGATTTTTCAACCTTACACATCATCTGTTTTCCTACCTTGGAAGAGAATTATTTAACCCTCTCACACTCTCCCCCATGCTCCACCCACACACATATTTTCCTTCCTCCATCCTCCCAGTAGAGCCGTTTTGGTTAAATGAACATTTTAGTACTTATATTATTATGACTTCCGTTGAGTATACTATATTTCCTTATGGTTCAACTTTTGTTTCCCCAAGAGGGTTTTTTTTTTTTTTTTTTGGTCTGTTTGCTTGGTTTTCTCTTGATAAATGCTTATCAATAATACAGCCCTAAACTGTCAGAGCTGCAGATTTCACTGATGCGATCGAATAGATAAGAGGAAGCCTTTGGGTTTTTTGGTAGGTTTATCTGCAACATCCTTCTGGGAACCACGCATTCTCTTGTTTCCCTCTATACTAATTGCTCTGGAGGCCGGCACAGAGCTGGTTTCTCAAAACTCCTCTGCTTCCCTCTGGTGGTGAATCTCACAGTGCCTGCATCCCTGATCTTCATTCAGGTTATTCTCTTGAAGGAGCGTGACGACCAGTACCCTTCCAATAAAAGACGCACGCCTTCTCGTTTATCTGAAAATGACATTCTGTCCTCATAAATGATTGATAGCTTGATTGGGTGTAAAATTCTAGGGGGAAATAATTTTCCCTCAGAATGTTTTAACTTTCCATTTTGAAATAATTTTCAACTTAACAGAAAATTGCGTAAACATTACAGAGTTCTAGCTAACGCCTTTACCCAGCTTCCCCTGATTCTAAGATCTTACACAGCCGGGATGCACGCAGAAGTCTACATCAAAAGAAAAAAGAGGCAACTAAGCAATTAACTTCAGTCCACTATGGTAACAAAGTGGCAGACTGTGGATCTCACCAGTTTTTCCAATAATGTCGTTTTATTTTCCAGGATCCAATCTAGGACCTCACGTTATACTGAGTTGCTACATCTTCTTAGTCTCCTCCATCTGAACCAGTCCTCAGTCTGTCTCTTTCATGATCTTAACAATTTTGAAGAATACTGGTCAATTATTTTATAAAATGTCCCTCAGTTTGGATTTTTCTGATGTTTTATCATGATTCGGTTGCGCTTATGGACTTTGGGCTGAGAATGCCACCGAGACGACGTGCCTGTCTTCCTGCCTCATGTCAGGGCTCTGTGCTGATGCTATACTCACTACTCAGGATGCCCACCTTCATCACTTGGCTAAGTAGTTCATGCTAGGCTTCTCATTCTCATTATTATTTTTCCTTTTATAGTTAGTAAAAATATTGGTAGACATTCTCGAAGATAACACAAATATCCTGCTTGTCCTCAAAGTTTCACTTATCAAATTTTAGCACCCACTGGTGAATCTTACCTATAAATAGTTATTAATATAATGTACTTAATAGTAGTTTTCTATTTGCCTCATTCCTCTTATAGTCATTAATGAAATTCTATTGTAAGATGAAGCTGTTCCTTCTCCTCCATGCATTTAGTCATTCATTCAGTTATCTGTCTCAGCATGCACTCAACAATATTTCTTTGATCCTGGGGGTTATCATACCACTTTATTGTTCAAATTGCCCTCTGAATATTGAAGGCTTTGTTCCATTATCCTTCCGGTTTCAGTATTGCTGTCAAGTTTAATGCTATTCTGGTTCTTGACCTTTAGAATGTGGCCTGTCTTTTTTAGGATGTTCTGAAATTGAACAGTATTGTGCTCATGTTTATAGCATGCATTTGTATCGGGCAACTCCTTAGACTTTTTCAAGCTGGAAACTCATGTGTTCTGAAAAATGTTCTTGTTTTATTTATCTGATAATTCACCCCTCTGCTTTCTCATTCTCTCTGAGTTTTCTGGGACATCATTATCCCGATGCTAAACTTTGAGACTAATCCCCTAGTTTTCTTATGTTTTATTTCCCAATTTTTCCTCCTTTATCTTTTTGTTCTACTTTTTAGGAGATTTCTACTTCTACTCTGTCTTCCAAGTTTGTATTGGATTTTCAGTGTAGATTTCCAAGAGCGCTTTCTTGGTTTCTAAATTTTTATTTATAGCCATCTTGCTTCAGGGATGTGAGATCTTCTCATATTTCTAAGGAGATTTATCATTTGGGGGAAGTTTTCTTTTACTTCCTGCAATGATCTCTCTCTCCTCTTTCCTCTGAGTTTTTTCCTTTCTCTCTCTCATACTGGAGACTTTTTCTCAGATGTCCTGTCGTCCTTTATTATCTGTTCTATTTGAGTAAGGCATTATCACTTCTTTCCACTGGAGCGATCCATCACTCACTGCCTTCAGCAAGAGATGGAGCTTTGCTTCCCCACTAGTGAGATAATCAAACGCTGTCCCCTGATGAGATGCAGCATGAAGTAGAGAATGTCACCTCCCTGTGTCACCAAAAACATCTGATCTGAATCTCATCGCACCTTTAGACCTGACTTCACTTGACAGCATTTACAAGTGATACGGGGACCAATTAAATGATGCACGACACAGACACATCAGCTCTGAGACGCTTCTTTAATGAATGACCTGGTCCCTTCAAAATATCACCATCGTGGGGCAAACAAATGGAAGGAGGGCTGTTCTAGGAAGGAGAATAAAGAGACATAATAACCAGATGCAATGATATTCTAGGGACAGTGTGGGAAATTTGAATATGGATTGAATATCAGAATGTATTTGGGAACTATTTGAAATTTTCTCAGGTGTGATAATGCATGTGGGTTAGAGCTGATGAGATCCTTATTCTTTGAATAGAGATACTGAAATACGTATAGGTGAAATATAATGTCTGCAGTCATTTTCAAATGGTTCAGAAATATACTATATGTACATACCTTTATCTAAAGATGAAGCAAATATGCCAAGGTGTTAGCAATTGTAGTACTTAAGAGGTGGGCATATGGGTGTTCATTATAGTATTTTTTTTTCAGCTTTTCTGTATGTTTACATTTTCCATAATAAAAATGTAGGTGGAGGAAAGAGAAAGATACCAGAAAGCTTCCAGAAGCTCGTGTGAGTCCTGGCTCATGGGAGGCAGGGCTGATCAACTGGTGAGCCAGCTGGTTCATCCGGGGACCTTCAGATGCCAGTGCTGTATCTTCTCTCCAGCCAGCCAGTTCCGAGAGAGGGGCTCCCAGTTCCCACCTCCCTGTGTAAACCTCGCTGCCAGCCCCTGGGAGCTGGAAGCGGGAGGGTCCAGGCAGCCTCACTGGTCCATTCACACACTTTCAAGGAATTTTTGAATAGATGTCTCATCTCATCCTCAACTGGTAACACCTCCAGAGAATAAACTGAAAGCATCCAGTTGTCCAGACTGAATAAAATAGCAAAGGAGGCTGAGGATATGTCTCTCCATACAGACTTTCCACAAATTATGTTTCCTTTGTTGCTTCATGAGAGCCCAAGTCCTGAGATGTCCTGGGGTTTGTGTCAGAAGGACTTGCTTGTGTGAGGCTGTGTAGACCAAGGTTTCTGGGCCACACTTCTGCAGAGGTTCAACTTCTGCTGTGTGACCTGGGACAAGTTGTTTAACCTCTCTGTGCCTCATCCCCCAAATCAGGCTGGAAACTCTCACATTGTTGGGGGATTATGTAGGTTAATACACCTTCAACACTTAGACCAGGGCAGTACAGAGTGAGTCCTTCGACTGAACACACACACACACACACACACACACACGTACATACATCCCAACCCCCAGCAACTTATATTTCCACTTTCTTTGGTCTGTGAATCACTTTCTATCTTCTGTAATCTTAGTGCTACCTCAAGCCTGCCAGATTTGCTTCTGCTTTCTTTGTCCCTGTGGGCTTTGGCGTTTAAAAGAAAAATCCCTTTATTGTCCCTCCTGTCAGGTATGGGGAGACGGTAGAGTCACGTGTCTATGCATTTCACAGCGTGGAACCACAAGTCTCAACAGCTTGCTTGCTTTCTCTGTCTCTCCTGAAGCAGCGCCCCCAGGTAGTACATTGTCATAGTCTGGCCTGAGCTCAGAGTGTAGCAGGCAGAGCCGGGGGAGCAAATGCCAGGCTTCTTACTCAGGTGTCGATCCAGCTCCTAAAGTTCTGTCTCAAAAACGCTGAGAAGCGCCTCGGGATGAACCTGCTGGTTGCATGTCCCATGAGCTCCTTTCTGAAATCCCCTGAGTCACCAACACTGACTGAGGGGAAGGAAGGGTGTGTGATGGGTCCACCCCGGAGCTTGTGTAAAAACCTCGTGACCCGTGGCTGTGACAGAACCTGACAGCCAGCCAGCTGCTCCGCCCCACTGCCCAGAGCTCCTGATTCCTGGGGATCACCTGATCGACCCAGAGAACTCAATCTTGTCTTCAAAGTGGTAGAAAGGGGCACCTCTGCACATGACTTCCTTGAAGAGTTTGGAATGCTGGTTTAATAGAATTTCTCCCCAGGCAGGATAGTTGTTGTTAAGTCACTAAGTCATATCTGACTCTTTGCAACCCCATGGACTGCAGCACGCCAGGCTTCCCTGTCCTTCACTGTCTCCCAGAGTTTGTGCAAACTCGTGTCCATTGAGTCGGTGATGTTAACTAACCATCTCATCCTCTGTCACCCCCTTCTTCTCCTGCCTTCAATCTTTCCCAGCCTCGGACTTTTCAAATGAGTTTGCTCTTCTCATCAGGTGGCCAAAGGATTAGGCCCACAGAATTTTGATCTTTTTCTGCTTGGGTCATGACGTTGTCCTTTTACACACAGAAGCCCTGCTCAAAGTGTACGATGTGCTAAGTTGCTTCAGTCATGTCCAACTCTTTGCGACCCTCTGAACTGTAGCCCACCAGGCTCCTCTGTCCTTGGGATTCTCCAGGCAAGAGCACTGGAATGGGTTGCCATGCCCTCCTCCAGGGGGTCTTCCTCCCACTCACTCAGGGACTCTCCCATCTTGGCTCAGCCTCTGCCACGAGAGGCGTGGCCTGAACAGTCTCATCATTCCTGCTGTCTGACTTGCATTTGTCTGTCTGCGGGGCGGGGGCTTCTGTGTGGGGCCCCACTGGTCTTGAGTTGCATCAGGTGGGCTCTGAAGCAAGACAAGTCTTTATAGAAGTAACTGCACCGCATGACCTGAGGTTGCAGCTGGGACGCTGCGGGTAATGGAGGATGAGAAGGAAGGCAAGATCCCGGCTCACCCATGTGCTCAGAAGGGGGGCCTGGCCCACTTTAGAGGACACAGCTGCCCCAAGCCCCCACAGGAGGAGGTGAGTGCAGAGATCCTTGAGGATGGACAGCCCCAACCTTAAAACTCAGCAGAACCAAACCAAAACCCAACTCCCATGGTCTGTAACTTTCACCGAAGGATCGCTTCTGTCCAAGAGGGGAGGCAGAAACATCTTCAGAATCTGAGTCAGAGGGGCTCCCCTGACGACTCATTGGTAAAGAATACACCTGTCAGTGCAGGAGACATGGGTTCGATCCCTGGCCTGGGAAGATCCCTCCTGTCTCGGAGCAACGAAGCCACAACTGTCGAGCCTGTGCTCTAGAGCCCACGATCCATAACTAGAGAAGCCACTGCAATGAGAAGCCCGTGCACCGCAACCAGAGAGTAACCCCTGCTCACCACAACTGGAGAGAAGCCTGCGCAGCAAGGAAGACCCAGCACAGCCTAAATAAACGTAAAAATCAGTGAGTCAGAGAGGGAGAAGCTCAACCCATATTCAAAGAGGTAATCGGCTCTCCAACGTGAAATAAATCTCACTGTATACAGTGTTTGCAGAAAGAAAAAGTTCATTTTATATAAGAAGGCAATAGACATGTGCTTTTCAGCCACATCAGCTCCTGCACCTCCTTACTCCTGCTCATGGGTTAATGGAAGGCAGGTAGATCTTAAAGGTGTGGGTGATTTGAAACACGCAAAATACCTCTCCCATAAGGAGAATACCTTTTAAACAACAAAATAAAACAGAAGGTACAATTTGTTTTTTCCTAAGGTTCCCTGTGTTGTAGCTCTGTGGTGTAAGTACATGTATATACCCATATGTGTATCTGAGCAGAAGAGCAGGAGGGAAGCCCCTCTGTCTGCCCTCTCCACGTCCCTGGTGGGCTCCGGCCTGACTTGGGAGGGGAGCCAAAGGCTGAGGCCATCCGACTGGCCACACTGCCCCACCTTCCAGTTGCCAGCAGCCAGGAGAGTAGAATTCCCAGTCCTACCGGCAAGATTCTAAAGGAAGAGGGGGTTCCACCCTCCCTCCAGACCCGCCATGGTTGGAATGGAAGCAGGGGGAAAGATGGGAAACCTGGAGAAGGCAAAGCCAGCCACCACCTGTGTGCCTTAGGCCATCCTGCTCTCCTCTCAGCCTTTTCTGGGACCCTGGCAGGTGCCTAACAACATGGCAGATGTTTTCCACTATGGAGTCATAAGTGTTGAGTAAACTGTAGTCAGAAAAAATGTTTTAATGTAGCCTATCATTGAACATTAAAAAAAGAGAGAGAGAAATCCAAGTGGTAGAAATGAAGGGGAAAAACCATAGCCAAAGCAGTTAAGTGAAGCCTGGAGTCCAAGAGCATCTTAGAGAAGCCAAACCGAGATTCTAGGGACTGGGCTGCAGTCGTAGCATCTGCATGGGGATGGGAGATGTGGCCTCACTCTTGTTTGGAGGGGAGAAAATTTTGCTCTGAGCTCAACAGAAAAGCAAGAGCATTAAAGTGGCACCCCCCTCTTAAAAGGGGATTAGAAAAGTCTGCTCACCAGCTCAGCCAGGCATGTGAAAGCAGATGGTCTTATCTTGGGATATGAATGCAAAGAAAAACAGTCGTCTGTCAGAAACTTCATCTCTGGGGCCTGGATTATGAATTAATAGAGTTCAGATTTCTACTGCCTGGGAGGTCTGTGAGCCCCAAGTGGAGAAACTAACATAATATCTGGTCTCAAACAATCAAAAGCCCCAGCATCTAGTAGACAGCTGATGGGAAACCCCTCTGTGTAGAAACCCTGTCACAACCCAGAGCACAAGGCAGTCACACGGGAAAAGCACACCCTGCTGAAGATGAGCTCACCATGAAAACAGGACAAATCACGTGAGGAGATGAGCTTCCATGAACAGAAACCAGCAGATACCTCCGGGGGTCCTGGGTGCCCCAGGGTCTGCAGATAATGACAGTGTGAACAGAGCTATAAACACATTCAGACCCAGCAGAGCCCAGCGGTTCTGACCCCTTCACAACCTGCTCCTCCCGTGTCCACCTTCTCAGTTCATTCCAATCCCACCTGCCACATAGGCTCAAAACCTTGAATGTCTTCGAGTTCTTCCTCTCTCAGCCTTTTCTCTTAAAAGTGGCTCTCAGTGTTCTTGTCTTCCTCTCCTCTCCTCTGTGACTGTGACAGGCACCCACCGGGTTTCCCTGCCTCTCCATTCCCAGTGTTCCCACTTCTCTTTGTTTCACCCCTACACTGCCACTAAATTAGCCTCTTAAATGGAAGCCAGACAGTTTCACTTCTCTGAGACCAACTCCTGATGATGAAAGTCTAAGCCTTCTCATGTGTGTGTGTTAGTCACTCAGTCATGTCCAGCTCTTGGCGACTCCCTGGACTGTAGCCCATCAGGCTCCTCTGTCCATGGAATTCTCCAGGCAAGAATACTGGAGTGGGTTGCCATTTCCTTCTCCAGGGGATTTTCCCGACCCAGGGATGGAACCTGGCTCTCCCACATTGCAGGTAGATTCTTTACCATCTGAACCACAAGAGAAGCCTTCTCAACTTGGATCTGAAATTTCTCTCCATTAAAAAAACAATAATAACACGTATTCATTTATTTGGCTGTGCCAGGTCATCGTTTCAGCATGTGGGATCTAGTTCCCTGACCAGGGATCGAACCTGGGCCCCCTGCATTGGGAGCGTGGAGGCTTGGCCACTGGACCACCAGGGAAGTCCCTCCTTTTGGTTTTGTTTCCTTTTATAATACATACCACCTCTCACCCCCAATCTCCTGTTTCTGTTTTGTTTTGGGTTTTTTTTGGCTTATTCCTCATGCCTCCAAACAATCTCTTTCCTCTGATTAGACTGCTCCCCCATCTCATCTGCTAATCAAATGTCAACCTTGGCTTAAACCTCCTAGAAGCACAATGTCATGGAAGAACGCAGGCATCATCAAGGGCTGGAACATCTGGTTCAAATTCCAAAAGTGTCACTTAAGAGCCGTGCCTCAAGCAAGTCACAACCTCTCCGAGCCTCAGTGTCTAATTCTATAAAATGGGAAGGATACCTACTTGGCAGAATTGGGAGAGTTAGAGATCATCTCTTGTAAGGGACTGAGCACAGAACTGGCCCCAGCACATGCACAGTAAACTCCCATCCTCACCTTTTCATGGGAATCATGTCCTCTGCTTCCCCACCCAGAGCTCCCTGAGCCTGGAGACCTTGTTCCCTTTCTCTTTGCATCTTTGTACTTTCCTGAGTCCAACACAGGAAGTCTTGAAACACATCAACTGGCAAGAGGTAGAAAAAGCCAGGCACATCTAAGCTGCTGTTAGAAGGGGAGACTTTGGGTAGAGAGACCTCTCAGACATCAGAGGGGTGTCGAGGGCCAGTTGTCACATGTCATTCCACAGAGGGCAGAGCCACCGTCAGGAGCTCTTAGGAGGCTGATGGAACCCAAGAGGGAAAGAATATCCAACATTTAGAGCTGTTTAACATGAGAGCCGGTACCAAATGGAAGCAGCTTGCTATTAAAAAACTCAGATTATAGGAAGTATTCCTGGGTTGGATGAAGGATAAGACCAGATTGGTGCTTCTTACCTTAGGGAGTCACAGGTGCCTTTGAAAATCTAATGAAAGTTTCTGATCTTTTTGGAAATAATTTCAGGAGCTTCATGGATCCTGGGTAAAGATCACCCCCCGAGGACCCTTCTAGGATGCTATGTTCAACTTCCTCTTTCCCTGTAAATAGGGAGAGGTACACTGCTGCTCTTCATATCTTCAGAATTCACGCCTCCCATCTGGAGACCCTGCTTCATATCTAAAACTCATTGCCTTTTGCCACTAATTCCATGCTCAACATATTTTTGATTAAGTGAATGAATAAATGGATGAATGAAACTGATTAATCTGATCTTTAAGGGAATCTATACATGACAAGGAGAAGAAAGAGAAGGAAAACAGAAGGAAAACAACGAAGGGTTCTGGAAAAAGACCAGCACAGGATAACAAAAAGGTGGAGAAGGGCTGTGCATCCATGCATTCACGTTCAGTCGCTTCAGTCATGTCTGACTCTTTGCGACCCTATGGACTGTAGCCCGTCGGGCTCCTCTGTCCATGGGATTCTCCAGGCAAGAATACTTGAGTGGGTTGTCACGCCCTCCTCCAGAGAATGACTAGTCAAGGTCAGAGAAGGTGATTGATTTTGGAAGGTCTGAACTCCCAGCCTCTGTCCAGGGCTGAGTGCCCCAGCCAGCTTCTAACCCGAGGTCCTTTGGAAGCAGGCTTGACTCTGCTGGCCCTGACTGCTTGCGATTTAGGGGGCTACTAAGGACAATCACTCATAAGATCGTGAACATGTCCAAGTCTGATATTCTGATCTGATTTTGAAATCTCTTTCCCTCTGTGAATTTAGGTCTTAATTATTCGGCAGCCACTGGTTCTGTTATTATAGTTTCTCAGTTCACACGTGGTAATGATGAGTTACTAAACGAATTATGTTGAGGTTTTTTTTTTTTTTCTTTGTTGTCGTTTAGTCGGTAAGTCATGTCCGATTCTCTTGTGAGCCCATGGACTGTAGCCCGCCAGGCTCCTCTGTCCACAGGATTCTCCAGGCAAGAATACTGGAGTGGGTTGCCACTCCCTTCTCCAAGGGATCTTCACAACCCAGGGATCAAACCCATGTCTCCTGCGTTGCAGGCAGATTCTTTGCTGCTGAACCACCTGGAACACTTAGAGTATCATTATTCCAAGAGTAGCTGATTTGCAACATAAACACCGGTGACAATAAGTCCCAAGACTTAAATATTGTGTCTGAGCCTAGGAGGGTTCCTTGTTTGATAAACAGAACTTGAGGTTCTCTCCAGGATTAGCTGGTGTTCCAGTCTGTAAGAGCAGAGAAGACAGGCTGCTCTGCCCGGATCGAGGCTCTCAGGTCTCCCGACGGCCGCCCCCTGCACTCACCTGGAGACTCCGGGGGCTGCGGTAGCTCAGGAGACGCCTCAGGCTCCCCAGGGCCTCGGGCAGCCCCTCGCCAGTGAGGGCACTGCAGGCCCGCAGCTGCCAGCAGAGTCCCGGGAACCTCTGCAGGCCTAGCCTGTTTCGGATCTCGGGCAGCGGCAGGGCGTGGGGTGCCTCGTGCTTGTTGGCCAGCACCAGGAGAGGGACGCCGTCCAGGTGGGGGTCCTCCAGGACCTCCGTGAGCTCAGCCACTGCCTCGGGCAAGCGGGCCTCGTCTGTGCTGTCCAGCACAAACACGAGGACGGCCGTGCCCTCCAGGTAGTCCTTCCAGCTGGCCCTGAGTGGGCTCTGCCCCCCGACATCCCAGAGGGTGAGGCACACCTGCCCGGGGGCCTCGAGGGGCTCCACGTTGAAACCCACGGTGGGCAGGGTGTCCACCAGCTGGTGGCCCTTCAGTTTGTACAGGAGTGTGGTCTTGCCGGCCGAGTCCAGGCCCATCATCACCACCTGGGCTTCCGCCCTGTGGCTTCGGGAACTCACAGACCCCATGGGGGCCACTGCCAGACCCTAGGGGAGAAAGGCCAGGTGCAGTCGTCAGAAGGAACACAAATCCGTGTGGGCCATGGGAGAAGGGCTTCTACACCCAAGGTAATGTCCACAGTGTCATCTTTCAAACCCAGGGAAGTAGGGCTGTGTGAGTCAGCATCAGCTGACCTATCTCTGGGGATCAGGGGGAGGGGTACCTGCTGCAGAGAAGAGACCAGGGTCTCCCCCTGAAGACATGGAACGTCAGCTCCCATTCCTATGTAGTTAAGGCAAGGAGGCACAACCCACTTCTGTTAGACAAACCTGGTTGAGTAGAAGTGACTGAAGGATGTCTTCGATTCTTGCTGGTCGTGGCTTCGAGCCTCTGGTGTCCACCTGGAAGCCTAAACCCCAAAGGGAAGTTATCTCAGGGCCAGTGCGCTGAGAAAAGTGGGCAGGGGGCTGCTGGTGACTTCTGCAGCCTTTGGAACCACTGCGCCCCCGCCCCACCCAGGACCAGGCTGCCACCCCATTAAAAGTGCCTATTTATAAATCCTGCTGACTGCAGGCAAAGGAACCGGTCAGAGCAAAGTGGTTTCCTCCAGTGGCTTACCCACATAAATTACCTCCAGAACATTATACACGTTTTTGAAGAATCTCAAGTGTTAAGACCAAGACCTGTCCCCACCTTAAGTCCCAGGAAACCTTGGCTGGAACAGGGGAAGGGACATCTCAGGCCCAGGAATAGATTTCAGCTGCCCCGTGGAGGAAAATGAGATGCCCTCAGTTCAATCCCCAGGCCAGGGGTAGAAGCGTTAAAATGACAATTACCTCAGAGTTACTAGGCTGCCCCTCTGTGTGGTCCTCCCAGGGCAGCTGCTTTCAGTCCTGAGAGGCTAGTATAGTGTGAGAGGATGGGCCGGTTCCCCTTTTTCTTCTTCCTTCCCCTGGGGGGCGGGGGCGGGGCCGGCTCTGAGCCCCTCCCCCGACGCCGGGGCTCCCAGGAGCTTGGCACCCTGGGTGCCGCCAGGATGCCCTCTGCCCTTCAGCTCTGCCCTAGGAGCCCCGGCGCAGCTCCCGGGTCTCTGCAGCTCAGACTCCGTAGGCAGGAGGGTGGGCGCCTGGCTTGGAACCGGGTCGTGTTCAGCTGCTTCTCTCCTGCTCCTCCTCTCAGGATCTCAGATCCCCTCCAAGCAGAAAGCTGAGAACTGGACCTTTTCTTTCAGCTCATGCCTCCCTGTGCTTCTGGTGCCTGGAGATTCTTTCGTTTGCTTGGAACCATATGTGCTGAAGAACTGCCTAAATAGTATTAAAACGGTCTTAAAAAATAGGTCTAAATTCCATATATATGCGTTAGTATACTGTATTGGTGTTTTTCTTTCTGGCTTACTTCACTCTGTATAATAGGCTCCAGTTTCATCCACCTCACGAGACAGCAAAAGAGACACTGATGTATAGAACAGTCTTTTGGACTCTGTGGGAGAGGGAGAGGGTGCGATGATTTGGGAGAATGGCATTGAAATATGTATAATATCATATATGAAACGAGTCGCCAGTCCAGGTTCGATCCACGATACTGGATGCTTGGGGCTGGTGCACTGGGATGACCCAGAGGGATGGTATGGGGAGGGAGGAGGGAGGAGGGTTCAGGATGGGGAACACATTTATACCTGTGGCAGATTCATTTTGATATATGGCAAAACCAATACAATATTGTAAAGTTAAAATAAAATTTAAAAAATAAACTAATTTAAAAAATAGGTCTAAAGTGTTGAAAGTAAACCTATATATATATATAATATATATATTTAAATATATAAAATATAAAATTATATACCTATAATTTATATAATTATTATAGATATATAATTTTATGGTTTACCTTATATGTGAAAGTGTTTAGTCACTTAGTTGTGTCTGACTCTTTGCAACCCCATGGAATGTAGCCCACCAGGCTCCTCTGTGCATGAAATTCTCCAGGCAAGGATCCTGGAGTGGGTTGCCATTCCCTTCTCTAGGTTTAACCCAGGGGTTAAACCCGAGTCTCCTGCATTAGGGGCAGATTCTTTACTATCTGGGCCACCATATATATATGCATATATATATATAAATGAGTTTGAGCAAGCTTCAGGGGTTGGTGACGGACAGGGAAGCCTGGTGTGCTGCAGTCCACAGGGTTGCAAAGAGTTAGACATGACTCAGTTACTGAACTACTACTACTATATTAAAGTTAGAAGTTTAAAATTTTATTTAAAAATTATAAAGTTAAAATTAAGGACGATTAAGCAGCTTTGGAGAAGGTGATGGCACCCCACTCCAGTACTCTTGCCTGGAAAATCCCATGGACGGAGGAGCTGGTAGGCTGCAGTCCATGGGGTCGTGAAGAGTCAGACATGACTGAGCGACTTCACTTTCACTTTTCACTTTCATGCATTGGAGAAGGAAATGGCAACCCACTCCAGTGTTCTTGCCTGGAGAATCCCAGGGACAGGGGAGCCTGGTGGGCTGCTGTCTATGGGGTCGCACAGAGTCGGACACGACTGAAGCGACTTAGCAGCAGCAGCAAGCAGCTTTCTTTTTTTCCTGAACAGTGTCACTATATTTTTCCCAGTAGAAATGATGCCCCCAGAAAATAGAATTTTCAAAACATTGGCCGGTCAGAAGCCCTTGCTTCTGTAGCAGATCCTGATTTGGATCTGGAGCATCAGTGATTTGGCTCTCATAATGGGTGACAACTCTGCTTTCCGGCACATTCTTTCATTAAAATGTCAGGAACCAAGCTGGGGGTTGTGATTCTCTCATCTTACCAATGAAGAAACAGGCTCAGACGGGATAAATAATTTGCTCATGATCTTGCTGAGGTTTATAATTCATCTCTTTCTTTTTTATCAGATCATGTTACTCACCAAGGAAGTGCTTTGTAAATGGCAAGCATCTTATTGTGATGACTGATATCATCAGGCTGCTATATTTAATAGGAGGAAGCAACTGGGAAAAATCAGAAAGCTAGGCAGCACTGTGTTGTTGAGGTTACTGTTGTTTTGTTCGTTTGTGAGTCTGTGGTGTGGCTACCGTGGTCTTGCAAGGGCTGTGTGTGTGTGGTAAGGGGTACCACACCTTCCTTGTATCAGGAAGGAAATACTCCCCCAAAGCCTCCCAGTCAGTTCTAACATCTCATTGTCCGAGAGGATGAAATGACTTGGTTTGGCCAGGCAGGGTTCACCTCTGAACACACTGTCTCTGTTTCTCAATAGCTGAATAAAGTTGCACTAGTCTAAGCAAGAAGGAAGTGAGAATAGTGTTCAGTGAGCAGCAGTGTCTGCTGTATTTCCCCAGCATTCCATGGTAGAAGGTTGTCTTCTTACAGCACATGCTTTGTTCCAAGATTGTCTTTAATGAGAATTATCAGTGTGTGTGTACGGGGGTGGGGGGAGGGCATGTCCCAGGTGCTCATACTTGGTTGCTTAGATAGCTCGGTCGTCAAGTCCAAAGAAAAGAAATCAAAGGAAATGCTGCAGTAATTCTTGCTTGCTGTCTAGCAAATGAGAGACAGCAGAAGAGGGAGCCTGGAATCGTGAGGCACCATCATATAGTAGGAAGAAGGCAGATTGACGAACTAGAGATCTGAATTCGAGGCCCAGATCTGCTACTTCTATCTATGTTGCCTTGGGTCAGTTATTTAATCTTTCTGAACCCCATTTTCTAATCTGTAAAGCAAAAAGGTAGGACTAGGTCATCTCTAAATTTCATTCTGCTCTAATATTCTATAAATACAATGCGATTTTTTGAACTTTTTTACATTGGCGTGTAGGTGGTTAACAATGTTGTGACATTTTCAGGTGGACGGCAAAGGAACTCAGCCATATATATACATGTATCCATTCTCCCCCAAATTCCTCTCCCATCCCGGCTGCCACAGAACAGATTCAATGCAACACTTTATTGAGCAGCTATGAGCAGTGCTCTGTATACTCTATCAGGGTTTTTTTTGTTGTTGTTTTTTTGACTGTACTGTTCAGCATGTGGAATCTTGGTTTCCTGACCAGGGATCAAATCCAGGCCCTTGGGAGTGAAAGCGTCCTAACCACTGGACTGCCAGAGAATTCCCCAATTAAAAAAAGTAAATCTTTCAAAATGCATCTGCATGCTTTATGAATGGGAGAGGTCAACGTTACTCATGCTTATGGAGACTAGGATATCATGTAATAGAATTAGATACAGAGTATAATATTGTAGACTCTTTAAGTGTCTGTATTTAGCATCACAAAGTGTACTTTGAGTTATTATCACTTTGGCTGACTTGTGTTTTACATTTACAGCACAGCTCATTTTCCAGACCTTTTCCATGTTTCTAGTTTCCATTTTACTGAAAATACCATCTCTCCACCATGGTGGAGCTGGGGGAAATTTTTGTGCCTGTCTCTCTTTGCTCTCTCTCGCTGGCTCTGAACAGAAATAGTATCTTGGCAGTGGATCTTTGTCACTTAAAAAACACACAGGAAAAGGAAACAGCAGTGGGTGATCTGCTCTTTGAAACTGAGAAAGATCTGAAGAATGTTAGCTTCGCACTCAAGCTCCTTCAGCTTCTGCTTTTACAATATTTGCAGGAAGTTTCCTGACACCGTGGCCAGAGGCTGTCTTGTGAAAATACACAGGAAGGCTAATGTGGAGGCCAAGAGAGACGTGTGTGATGAGCTTCAGCCTTGGTCCAAACAGGAACTGATGGCAGGGAGGTTTTGCTACTTTTCTTCTAAGGTTGTTTTAATATGCAAAGTAGGCCGTTGGCAGCAGCTGCTATTCAATCAGCCACATTTCCTGAACTGGAGAGTGTATTTTTAGTTGGCAAGAAAAAAATCACTTGATTAGGAAGGAGTGTGGAAGGTCACTTCTCAGAAACTCCAATCAGCACTTGAGACTTTTCTCCATTTCCCAGATGACTTCCTGTCACTCTGGGCAGCAAGCAGCAAAGTGTTTACTTCGATTTTCTTCTTTTTATTAAAAAGCATTACATAAGTGATGATGAATATATTCTTCTGTATGAGAGTCAAACAATATAAAAGTCTACAAGGTGTAGCTCCTAAGTTCAGCCCCCAAATCACTACTCCCCTTCTCAGAGATCATTAGAATCCACAGTTCAATGTACATTTTTGCAGTTATCCTTCTATGATAGGCTTATGTATTTTGGAGCACATGTCTATTTTATTACTTATTTTTGTTTGGTTGGGCCTTTTGTTAAATGTAATTGTGATGTCTGCAACTTATTTATTTCATCTAACAGTGTGTCTGTGATTTCTTCATGTTGGTACATGTACCTAATTATCTGCTAGTTAGTCTATATACCTAGTTGTCTACCTAATTATCTTCTGTTATTATTTTAAATAAGAATTTGTTAAATAATGAGAAGGCTGTAAGAAGTATAAGACTAAAATGCAGGAGAAATTATGTGACTCTGAGATTTGCTTGTCAAAGGAGAATAAGTGGCTTGGAATATAAATATAACAAGATTGGCCATAAATTGAAAATTGTGAAGCTAGGTAGATCAGGGGTATATGGTATTAGTCTTTGCATTTTACATACATTTGAACTTCTCCATAGTAAAATATTAAAAAAATAGAAGAGGTATAAATTATATATAAAATTATATAAGAGATATAAAACCTCTGATTCTGCCATAGCTCAGAAGCTTCTGGGACCTTGTCAGTCTCACAGTTTTTTTCTGCAAGAATTTGAAAGTTGCCCTCTCTGGAAGCCTCTGTTACCTGGGCAGATGCACGCTGCCCTTGCTTTTCCCTCATTGTGCTTTGTATGTACAACCCTGAACACACACAGCATAGTCACTCATATACTCACACCTCAAAGGAAACATCGTCCTAAACTGAAGTTTTTTTTAAAAAGTGGTATCACTGATTAAGCCCCTCACCTGTATCATACATGACATCTACATTAGTTTATGAAACAAGTGCAGATCTCACTAAGAAGGAACATAGATGAGGGCTCCCAGGGAAAGATGAGCCATGGAGTTTCTGAACCTGACTTTAACTCCCTTGGGAGTTTTGTAAGAGCCCCTTCTGGGGCAGCTGGTGGGCACAGCCCTTCTTGGGAAGCATACAGCTCACTGTGGTTGGGGTAGCTGGCAGGCCTTAAGTGTGGGTCAGTACTGGTTATCTGTGGTCACTGGGAATGGACTGCTCTGTAGTTTTAGTTCTCAGGAGCTGGCGAATCAGAATACCTCTTGGGGTGCGTCCTCAGGGAGTGTCCTCAGCTGATCCTGGCTTCGGGGCGTAGAGAGAAGAGGGAGAGACTTCATCAGCACACATTCAAGGCCTAGCAGCTACAGACGCGAATCTGAGCCAGGGTGGCCTGGGAGCGTTTTCCTCCAGGTAAAGAGAGTGTGATGACTGCAGAGAGCTTGATGGAAACAACCCTCACTGAGCCTCTAAGAAACGCCACCTCGGTTGAAACTGGTCACTCTCCACATGGTCCACACATCCTCTGTGAGATCCCCTTGAACTCACTCCCGTGTTCGTCCTCTGCTTTGGATTCCAGGTTTTCCCCTTTCTTGGGTCAAGTCACTCTATTGTCTTGATGGAGCATGTTTTCTTGGATGTGTGGGAGGTACCATTTTATGAGACCTTGAATCTCTGAAACTATTTTACTCTAGCAACCAATTTGACAGTGTCGATGGGTATGAAAGTCTAGGATGGAATTATTTCCTCTCAGGACTTTTTGTTTTGTTTTGGTTTTGGCCACATTGTATGGCATGTGGAATCTTAGTTCCCTGACCAGGGATCAAACCTGCACCCCTTGCATTGGAAGCACAGAGTCTTAACCACTGGACCACCAGGGAAGTCCCCCTCTTGAAGGCGTTGCTTCTTTATGTTCCAGCATCCACTGTCACTGTTGAGAATCTGAAACCAGACTGACTCTTGATCCATTAAGTGTGACCAAGATCCATTAAATGTGACTTTTTTTTCTCTCTGGAGATTCATAAAATCTCTTTGTTCCAGGAATTCTAAGATTTCATAATCACGTGTGTTGATATGAGTCTCTTTTCATCCATTACACTGGAAACTTAGCAGGTCCTTCACTCCGCTACCTACTCCTAGAAGTGAGTTACTCTCAGTTCTGGGACGTCTTCTTGATTCTCCTCTCCAGTTTTTATGTCTCTTGCTGGAAATCCTATTATTTAGTTGTTGAGCTCTGACTTATTCTCTAATTAAAAAACATATTTCCTTTTCCACACCTTTGCTCTTTTTTTGGCCATACCACGTGGCATTGGGAATCTTAGTTCCCTGACCAGGGATGGAACCCGTGCTCCCTGAAGGGGAAGCTCGGAGTCTTAACCACTGGGCCACCAGGACAGTCCCTTACACCACTGCCTTTCCGTTCTACTTCCAGGAAGATTTCTTCAACATTATCTTTTAACCCTTCTGTTATATTTTCTGGTTTTATCTATGATTTTTAAAAATATTTTCAAGGGCTCATTTTTGTTCTCTGAATTTTTGAAAATAGCGTGCTTATTTTGCATCATCTCTCTGAGTTTCCATGGAACCAAGCAGAATGAAAACAGGAGACCCTGAATCAGAAGACAAATGGGGTAACAAGCAGAGGGGTCATGTTCTTATTTTTTGAGTTGGGGTCTGATTCCTTTAAGGGAGCATGCAGTCTGTTTCCTAGCAGGGAGCCTGCTTCTACCTGGATCCTATTTGCCACTTTGGAGCAGAATGCTGTCTTGTCAGTATGCACAATAATTGCATGGGGACCAAGTGAAGGAGCACAGAACGCTCACCAACGTAGCCTGTACGGTGGGCTATTAGAAAAGTCTCAATAATTATAAAAGAACTTGGGGCTTCACTGGAGGTCCAGTGGTTAGGAGTCTGCACTTTCACTGCCGAGGGCCTGGGTTCAATCCCTGCTCTGGGAACTAAGATCCCACAAGTTGTGCCTTGTGGCCAAGAAAAAGATGATAAAAGAATTGAAATCACACTGAGTATACTCCTTAGTGTGACCACAGGGGAAATAAGGTAGCATTCCAGGTGGCTTAGTGGTAAAGAATCCACCAGCCATCGTTCGATCCCTGGGTCGGGAAGATCCCCTGGAGAATGAAATGGTAACCCACCCCGGTACTCTTGCCTGGGAAACCCCATGGACAGAGGAGCCTGTCAGGGCTACAGTCCACGGGGTCACAGAAGAGTTGGACACAACATAGTGATTGAACAACAATAAGAAAGTAATGGACTGATACGTAGAAAAGCGCCCCCCGCCCCGACATTTTTGGAAATTAAATAACACACTTCTGGGACTTTCCTGGTAGTGCAGTGGCTAGGAATCAGCTTGCCAGTGCAGGAGACACGAGTCTGCTCCCAGATCTAGGAAGTTCCCACATGCCGAGGAGTAACTAAGCCCCAGCACCACTACTTCTGGGCCTGTGCTTGTCAGCCTGCAAGCCGCAACTACAGAAGGCCACGAGCCCCAGTCTGCTCAGCAACAAGAGAAGCCACCGAAATGAGAAGCCCATGCACTACAACGAAGAGTAGCCCCTGCTTGCTGCAACTAGAGAAAAGCCCGCGCAGCAGTGAAGACCCAGTGCAGCCAAAAATCAGTAAATGATTTTTTAAATGGAAAATAAATAAATAACATACTTCTAAAACACCCATGGACCACCTAAGAAATTGCAAAAGAAATTAAAAAATATCTTGAGCCAAATGAAATACAGTATATCAGGATTTGTGGGTTACTGCAAAAGCCTTGGAAAACTCTTACACTTAAATGCTTATATGAGAAAAGAAAGAAAGATGTACAAATCAGTGATCTGAGTGCCAATCTCGAGAGAAAAAAATAAAAGCAAGCTAAATACAAAATAAGTAGGAGGAATAATAAAATAGAATGGAAATCAATTAAATGGAAAAAACAGAAAATTGAGAAAGTTGAAAAGATTAATAAAGTCAATAAATTGCCGATAAGACTGATGAAGAAAAACAAAATTATGAGGAATGAAAAAAGAGACATCGTTGTAGATTTTAGACATTAAGAGAAATGATGAGAATTTTTTCTAATTTATTTTTAATTGAAGGATAATCCCTTGGACTGCAAGGAGATCCAACCAGTCCATCCTGAAGGAGATCAGCCCTGGGATTTCTTTGGAAGGAATGATGCTGAAGCTGAAACTCCAGTACTTTGGCCACCTCATGTGAAGAGTTGACTCATTGGAAAAGACTCTGATGCTGGGAGGGATTGGGGGCAGGAGGAGAAGGGGACGACAGAGGATGAGATGGCTGGATGGCATCACTGACTCGATGGACGTGAGTCTGAGTGAACTCCGGGAGTTGGTGATGGACAGGGAGGCCTGGCGTGCTGCGATTCATGGGGTCGCAAAGAGTCGGACACGACTGAGCGACTGAACTGAACTGAATTGCTTTACAATGTTTCGTTGGTTTCTGCCACACATCAACATGAATCGGCCATTGGTATACATATGTCCCTTCCCTCTTGAAGCTCCCTCCCACCCCATCCCACCCCTCTAGGTTGTTACAGAGCCCTGGTTTGAGTTCCCTGAGTCATAGAGCAAATTCCCACTGGCTGTCTATTTACACGTGGTACTGTATATGTTTCCACGCTTCTTTCTCCACTCGTCTCACTCTCTCCTTCCCTGCCGTGTCCACAAGTCTGTTTTCTATGTCTGCATCTCCATTGCTGCCCTGCAAATGGGTTCATCAGTACCGTCTTTCTAGATTCCATAGATCTGTGTTAATATACGATATTTGTCTTTCTCTTCTGACTTACTTCACCCTGTATAATAGGCTCTTGGTGCATCCACCTCATTAGAACGGACTCAAATGTTTTGATGAGGAGAATATTATGGACAACCTTATGCCGATAAAACCAACAACTTAGATGAGTTGAATAAATACTATTTAATGAATAAGCTCTCTTTTTTTCCTGGCTAACTTAAGTGTCACCTTTGCTGCTGCTGCTGCTGCTAACTCACTTCAGTTGTGTCCGACTCTGTGCGACCCCATAGACGGCAGCCCGCAAGCTCCTCCGTCCATGGGATTTTCCAGGCAAGAGTACTGGAGTGGGTTGCCATTGCCTTCTCCGAAAGTCTCTATCGTATTCTAATTCATATATTGACATGGAAACCTGGGTTTGAATGTTTCTGCCTTCTGTATTCCATTCCATCATTTGATTTCTTCCAAGAGCCAGAGTTCCAGGGAACAAGTAGGCAGCTGTATCACCCTTTCTAACCCAGCCTGAGAAGTCACACTAGGCCACTTCTGCTTTTTATTGGTTACAAGCAAATCATAAGCCTACCCAGTTTCCAAGTGAGGATACACAAACTCCATCTGTCCATAGGAGAGGTGCAAAAACATTTGTAGCTTTTTTTAAAAATCCATGCTATCTTTAGTGGTAATACATCTAATGTTTTCATTCAGTATAATATTTTCTGTCAGTTTTGCACAAATATCCTTTTAGTAAAAAATGGAGGACCTCCCAGATTAGATTATGGTCAAATATATACATAAAAATGGTTATCATTTGTTTTTCTCATAGAGAAGTTAGCGTAATTCACAGAGAATAGGTTTTTTTAACCATCTTATTTATTTATTTATTTATTTTTGGCTGTGCTGGGTCTTTCCTTAGCTGTGGCACATGGGGGCTACTTGCCAACTCTGGTGCTCAGGCTTCTCGTTTTGGTGGCTTCTTTTGTTGCGGAACACATGCTCTAGGTACACAGGCTTCCGAAGTCGCAGCTTGTGGGCTCAGTGGTTGGCGCTCCCTGGCTCCAGAGCATGCAGGCTTCAGTATTTGTGATATATGGGCTTAGTTGCTCCGAGGCATGTGGATCTTCCCAGAGTGAGTGAAGTCGCTCAGTTGTGTCCGACTCCTTGTGACCCCATGGACACCAGGCTCCTCTGTCCATGGGATTTTCTAGGCAAGAGTACTGGAGTGGGTTGCCATTTCCTTCTCCAGGGAATCTTCCCGACCCAGGGATTGAACCCAGGTCTCTCACATTGTAGACAGACGCTTTACCGTCTGAGCCACGAGGATCTTCCCAGACCCTGGATCAAACCCAGTTCTTACCCACTCTACCACCAAGAAAGTCCTAAACAACTTTAGGACTTTTTTTAGATATCACTTTTATTTTGATAAATGCAGGGACAGGTCAGGGAAATGTCTGCTTGGCGAGTTACAACATATAAAGCTTGTATGTTGCTAAAACTCTAGGAAATGGTGAACTCTGTCTAAATTCTGGCATTCCTTCTTCCTAGGGATGTGTTATCCATATTCAAAGAGTCTTTAGAAATCCCCATTGCATGATCGGGAATTCTGTCTTCTAATCTGGCTCATCGATTCACTTCTGAGTTGTTGTTGTTCCCTTGCTAAATCGTGTCTGACTCTTTGCGACCCCATGGACTGTAGCACACCTGGCTTCCCTGTCCTTCACCATCTCCCAGAGTTTGCTCAAACCCAAGTCCATAGAGTTGGTGATGCCATCCAACCATCTCATCCTCTTGTCATCCGTCCCCTTCTCCTCCTGCCTTCACTGTTTCCCAGCATCAGTGTCTTTTCCAATGAGCTGGCTCTTTGCCTCAGATGGAGTAGACTGAGATTAATCTTCCTAGTTGTTAAATTTGTTTCTTTGTTTGTGAACACCAAAGTAAGTAATCCTCTTGTGAGAATGCCTAGGCCACGTTTTAAGTTGGTCACCCCTGTAGTAGGATCAGAAATATTGCAGTGGTTTTTAGAATTGGGTGAAGAAATGTATCCTGAAATTAAAAAGTACTTAAACCTATAGCATTGACAGAGGTGAGTGTGAATTTCTTATCAAAAGCATCATCAAATCTAGGTTGGTTAAATAAACTAGAAGCAAACACAGTAAATGGGAATAAAGCATTTAACAAACGTTTGAGTTTAAGCCATGCCACACGGTGGCAGGCTTACTCTGTGTTATGCTTCCTGTTCATGAAGCAAATCTCAATGTTTGGATTTAAGTCCAGGAAACCACATCTTCCGGAGAAGGCAATGGCACCCCACTCCAGTACTTTTGCCTAGAAAATCCCATGGACGGAGGAGCCTGGTAGGCTGCAGTCCATGGGGTCGCTAGAGTCGGACACGACTGAGTGACTTCACTTTCACTTTTCACTTTCATGCATTGAAGAAGGAAATGGCAACCCACTCCAGTGTTCTTGCCTGGAGAATCCCAGGGACGGGGGAGCCTGGTGGGCTGCCGTCTATGGGGTCACACAGAGTCAGACACGACTGAAGCAACGCAGCAGCGTAGCAACCACGTCTTCTAGGAAGTTAACTTTTAGAAAGAATGGCGTAAGTTATTGATTTGTCAAGACTATGTTTTCTTATAAAATGTTCTTTACAACCTTCCACAGGACATTCCACCTCTAGACCTCAGTTTCTTCATCACTAAAAGTATGGGTTTGGATTACTTACAGTTCTAAAATCATCCTTTTCTTTTCTTTTTTGTTAAGTCTTCGTTGGATTTATTCAATATGGCTTCTGTTTAATGTTTTCGGGGTTTTTTTGGCCACTAGGCATGTAGAATCTTAGCTCCCTGACCAGGGATCCAACCTGCACACCCTTGGAAGGCAAAGTCTTAACTGCAGGACCACTAGGGAGGTTCTAATCAATTGCCTTTTAAACAAATTTAGATACCTTTTTTATTTTGATAAATGCAGGGAGAGGGCAGGGAAATGTCTGCCCTTTTATAACCTCTCTTAAAACTAAAAATAGCCTAAACATTCTTAATTTCATCCATACTGCAGTTAACTTGATAAGGAATATAGCTTTTCAGTTAGATTGCCTAGATTTGGATTTGAGTTTGTCATTTATACTGTTCATGGGGTTCTCAAGGCAAGAATACTGAAGTAGTTTGCCATTCTGGAAACAGTGACAGACTTTCTTTTCTTCGGCTCCAAATCACTGCAGATGGTGACTGTAGCCATGAAGTTAAAAGATGCTTGCTCCTTGGAAGAAAAGCTGTGACCATTTTAGACAGCATATTAAAAAGCAGAGACATTACTTTGCCAACGAAGGTCCATCTAGTCAAAGCTATGGTTTTTCCAGTAGTCATGTATGGATGTGAGAGTTGGACTATAAAGAAAGCTGAGCACTGAAGAATTGATGCTTTTGAACCGTGGTGTTGGAGAAAACTCTTGAGAGTCCCTTGAACTACAAGGAGATCAAACCTGTCACTGCTAAAGGAAATCAGTCCTGAATATTCATTGGAAGGACTGATGCTGAAGCTGAAGCTCCAAAACTTTCACCACCTGGCACAGAGAACTGACTCATTGGAAAAGACCCTGATCTGGGAAAGACTAAGGTGAGAGCAGAAGGGGACGACAGATGGTTGGATGGTATCACCGACTTGATGGACATGAGTTTGAGCAAACTCCGGAGTTGGTTATGGACAGGGAGGCCTGGGGTGCTGCAGTCCATGGGGTCGCAAAGAGTCGGACACGACTGAGTGACTGAACTGACTGAACTATGTCATTTATTAACTGTGAGATAAGGGACCTGGCCTATCAAATTCCAGCTTCCTCATCTTTAAAGGACTATAAATTATACTCCTTTCGGGTGGATTTGTTAAGATTATATGGGGGGAAATGTATGTATGGCAGAGACTGGGCAAACTATTCATTAAATCATTCTTTTTGTTCCTGTGCAACCAGCTAAACCACATTTCACATCATCACCTGCAGTTAATTGTGGTTGTATGACCACATTCTGGCTAATGGAATGTAAGAGGAAGAGGTTCCTGCTACTTCTAGGCTCAGCTCACAAAACCTCCCATTGTGATCTTCACTGTTCTTTCAACTTCTGCAGTTTCCAGGAAGCTACTTCTTAGATGGCAGAGCCATCACCTTTAGGAAACGGAAGGGAACTTGGTCCTGAAATGGCGTGGAGGAGCGCTTCATGCCTATTACCAACACTCATTAAGGACTTTACGTGACTGAGAAATAAACCTCGATTTTGCTCAGCCACTGATATTTCTCTAATCTGGCAGCTGTCATTAACTAAAATAGCACTTAAAGCACTTATCACAATACACCTGCTTAATTAATATTCAGTTCAGTTCAGTCACTCAGTCGTGTCCGACTCTTTGCAACCCCATGAACCACAGCATGCCAGGCCTCCTGTCCATCACCAACTCCCAGAGTCCACCCAAACCCATGTCCATCGAGTCGGTGATGCCATCCAACCATCTCATCCTCTGTTGTCCCCTTCTCCTCCTGCCCTCAATCTTTCCCAGCATCAGGGTCTTTTCCAATGAGTCAGCTCTTTGCATCAGGTGGCCAAAGTATTGGAGTTTCAGCTTCAACATCAGTCCTTCCAGTGAACACCCAGGACTGATCTCCTTTAGGATGGACTGGTTGGATCTCCTTGCACTCCAAGGGACTCTCAAGACTCTTCTCCAACACCACAGTTCAAAAGCATCAATTCTTCGGCAGTCAGCTTTCTTTATGGTCCAACTCTCACATCCATACATGACCACTGGAAAAACCATAGCCTTGACTAGACAGACCTTTGTTGGCAAAGTAATGCCTCTGCTTTTTAATATGCTGTCTAGGTTGGTTATAACTTTCCTTCCAAGGAGTAAGCGTCATTTAATTTCCTGGCTGCAATCACCATCTGCAGTGATTTTGGAGCCCAAAAAAATAAAGTCTCACACTGTTTCCACTGTTTCCCCATCTATTTCCCATGAAGTGATGGGACCAGATGCAATGATCTTCGTTTTCTGAATGTTGAGCTTTAAGCCAACTTTTTCACTCTCCTTTTTCACCTTCATCAAGAGGCTCTTTAGTTCTTCTTCTCTTTCTGCCATAAGGGTGGTGTCATCTGCATATCTGAGGTTATTGATATTTCTCCTGGCAATATTGATTTCAGCTTGTGCTTCTTCCAGCCCATCGTTTCTCATGATGTACTCTGCATATAACTTAAGCAGGGTGACAATATACAGCCTTGACATACTCCTTTTCCTATTTGGAACCAGTCTGTTGTTCCATGTCCAGTTCTAACTGTTGCTTCCTGACCTGCATATAGGTTTCTCAAGAGGCAGGTCAGGTGGTCTGGTATTCCCATCTCTTTCAGAATTTTCCACAGTTTATTGTGATTCACACATTCAAAGTCTTTGGCATAGTCAATAAAGCAGAAATAGATGTTTTTCTGGAACTCTCTTGCTCTTTCGATGATGCAGTGGATGTTAGCAATTTGATCTCTGGTTCCTCTGCCTTTTCTAAAACCAGCTTGAACATCTGGAAGTTCACGGTTCATGTATTGCTGAAGCCTGGCTTGGAGAATTTTAAGCATTACTTTATTAGCGTGTGAGATGAGTGCAATTGTGCGGTAGTTTGAGCATTCTTTGGCATTGCCTTTCTTTGGGATTGGAATGAAAACTCATCTTTTTCCAGTCCTGTGGCCACTGCTGAGATTTCTAAATTTGCTGGCATATTGAATGCAGCACTTTCACAGCATCATCTTTCAGGGTTTGAAATAGCTCAACTGGAATTCCATCACGTCCACTAGCTTTGTTCCTAAGGCCACTTGACTTCACATTCCAGAATGTCTTGCTCTAGGTGAGTGATCACACCATCGTGATTATCTGGGTCATGAAGATCTTTTTTGTAGAGCTCTTCTGTGTATTCTTGCCACCTCTTCTTAATATCTTCTGCTTCTGTTAGGTCCATACCATTTCTGTCCTTTATCGAGCCCATCTTTGCATGAAATGTTCCCTCGGTATCTCTCATTTTCTTGAATAGATCTCTAGTCTTTCCCATTCTATTGTTTTCCTCTATGTCTTTGCATTGATCTCTGAGGAAGGCTTTCTTATCTCTCCTTACTATTCTTTGGAACTCTGCATTCAAATGGGTAGCTTTTCACAGCTATTTGTAAGGCCTCCTCAGACAGCCATTTTGCTTTTTTGCATTTCTTTTTCTTGGGAATGGTCTTGATCCCTGTCTCCTGTACAATGTCACTTACCTCCATCCATAGTTCATCAGGCACTCTATCAGATCTAGTCCCTTAAATCTATTTCTCACTTCCACTGTATAATCATAAGGGATTTGATTTAGGTCATACCTGAATGGTCTAGTGGTTTTCCCTACTTTCTTCAATTTAACTCTGAATTTGGCAATAAGGAGTTCATGATCCGAGCCACACTCAGCTCCTGGTCTTGTTTTCGCTGACTGTATACAGCTTTTCCATCTTTGGCTGCAAAGAATATAATCAATCTGATTTTGGTGTCAGCCATCTGGTGATGTCCATGTGTAGAGTCTTCTCTTGTGTTGTTGGAAGAGGGTGTTTGCTATGACCAGTGCGTTCTCTTGGCAGAACTCTATTAGCCTTTGCCCTGCTTCCTTCTGTATTCCAAGGCCAAATCTGCCTGTTACTCCAGGTGTTTCTTGACTTCCTACTTTTATTAATTAATTTTATTATTTTTAATTTATTTTATTAATTAATATTAGATATTATTAATATCATGACTCTTAATAATCGACCAGGTGGATTCAAGGGAGGAAGGGGAAGGTTCTTCTGGGAAAATGTCTTTTCTTGGCTCCAACACTTTGTGATATTTTAATGCTTTTGCTCATGCCTATTCCCAGTTTTCTCTAATGAAATGCTATCTATCTTAAAGTCCAGATTAAATGTTGCATATTCAGTCAAAGACTTCCAAGGCATCCTGGTTGGAAATGATCCTAGTTACACTGAACTGTAACATTTATACAATACAAGCCTCTTCACCTTTGCTGTCTTCTACAGTAGGATGGCATCACCGACTCGATGGACGTGAGTTTGAGTAAACCCTGGGAGTTGGTGATGGACAGGGAGGCCTGGCATGCTGCAGTTCATTGGGTCGCAAAGAGTCAGACACGACTGAGCGACTGAACTGAACAGTAGGGTTTGGCATCCCTGGTGGCCCAGTCAGTAAAGAATCCACCTGCCAATGCTGGAAACATGGGTTCCATCCCTGGGTCAGGAGATCCCCTGGAGAAGGAAATGGCAACCCACTCCAGTATTCTTGCCTGGGAAATCCCATGGACAGAGAATCCTGGCAGGCTACAATCCATGGGGTCGCACAAAGTCAGACACGATGTACTCACTGAACCTCTACCACCACAGTAGAGTTTATTTTCAGGTGGATTTATATAGCTTCAGTTCAGTTCAGTTCAGTCGCTCAGTCGTGTCCGACTCTTTGCAACCCGATGAATCGCAGCACGCCAGGCCTCCCTGTCCAACACCAACTCTCGGAGTTCACTCAGACTCACATCCATCGAGTCAGTGATGCCATCCAGCCATCTCGTCCTCTGTCGTCCCCTTCTCCTACTACCCCCAATCCCTCCCAGCATCAGAGTCTTTTCCAATGAGTCAACTCTTCATATGAGGTGGCCAAAGTACTGGAGTTTCAGCTTCAGCATCATTCCTTCCAAAGAAATCCCAGGGCTGATCTCCTTCAGAATGGACTGGTTAGATCTCCTTGGAGTCCAAGGGACTCTCAAGAGTCTTCTCCAACACCACAGTTCAAAGGCATCAATTCTTCGGCACTCAGCTTTCTTCACAGTCCAACTCTCACATACATACATGACCCCTGGAAAACCATAGCCTTGACTAGACAGACCTTTGTTGGCAAAGTAATGTCCCTGCTCTTCAATATGCTTTCTAGGTTGGTCATAACTTTTCTTCCAAGGAGTAAGCGTCTTTTAATTTCATGGCTGCAGTCACCATCTGCAGTGATTTTGGAGCCCCAAAAATAAAGTCTGACAATGTTTCCACTGTTTCCCCATCTATTTCCCATGAAGTGATGGGACCAGATGCCATGATCTTCGTTTTCTGAATGTTGAGCTTTAAGCCAACTTTTTCACTCTCCTCTTTCACCTTCATTAAGAGGCTTTTTAGTTCCTCTTCACTTTCTGCCATAAGGGTGGTGTCATCTGCATATCTGAGGTTATTGATATTTCTCCCAGCAATCTTGATTCCAGCTTGTGCTTCTTCCAGCCCAGCGTTTCTCATGATGTACTCTGCATAGAAGTTAAATAAGCAGGGTGACAATATACAGCCTTGACATACTCCTTTTCTTATTTGGAACAAGTCTGTTGTTCCATGTCCAGTTCTAACTGCTTGCTTCTCCCTAATTAGACTATAAACTACCTGGTAAGAGAGACTGTGTTTTTCTTTTTCTTTTTTTTTATTTTGTATTTCCACCAGGAAAGAGTAGAGTATTGTGCAAATAATTATTGATACTTGACTCATTGGTGAAAAAAAAAGCCCCAAGTAGTAAATGAGATTCCTTCTAGCATTTTTTTTTTTTCTTTTGGCCACTGTGCAGCATGTGGGATCTTAGTTCCTGGACCAGGGATGGAACCTGTGCCCCCTGCATTGGGAGCATGGAGTCTTAACCAGGACCACTAGGGAAGCACCCCTCCCCAACATGTTGGTATATATCTTTCATGGAGTTTTATAAGAATGAAGAACAACAACTGAGCACTAATTCATTGTTGAGGGACAAGAGTGGCAGATGTGGGTATTTTATGGTCAGTGGTTTTGGTTAGAGGAAATTTATAAAGAATAAATTAGTACCTGATTTTCCATTTTGAAACAAGGATGATTTTATATATACTAGTTAAACTTATTTTGGTTATTTGTGGGGGTTTTTTGGTCATTTTTTCTTTTTTTCATATTCGCTTAAGATGTTTTCCTTAAAATTTTTTAAAGTTATAGGTGAAATTAACATTGTATATGCATCATAAGGAACTTAGAATATTTAATTCTGAATCGGCCTTTCATCTTCAATTTGATTGCTGTGTAGTATTCTAGTTTCACCCTGTGCTTTATCCTCTAAAAATTAGTAATTTTCTATAAGTATTGTTTACTTAGATTTACCAATGTAATCTACTAATTTCTTTACTCATTATTGATTCTTGTATTCGAATCCTTCCTCCTTGATTTATTTTTCTTCTTTTTGCAAGGGTCTGTGAGTGGAAAATTTGCTTAGTCTTAATTTGAACGCGTCTGTAGTTTTTTATCTTTATTATCTCCCTCCTCACTGTCAATTATCACCTGTGACGGTTTAGGTGACTTACCCAGTGGAGGGACTCAGACTCTCAAAACTCATGAGTTCCCGTTACTGTTTATCACGCCCTTCTCAGAATGTACCCACTGCTCTTGTCCATTTGTCGTCAGAATTTCCCAGGACAGTAGTAAGAGAGGTTCAAGTTGATTATCTGGGTGCCCCAGTACAGGCTTCCCTGGTGGCTCAGACAGTTAAGAATCCGCCTGCAACGTGAGACAGCTGGGTTCGATCTCTGGGTTGGGAAGATCTCCTGGAGAAGGGAATGGCAACCCACTCCAGTATTCTTGCCTAGGAAAACCCACGGACAGAGAAGCCTGGCGGGCTACAGACCATGAGTCGTAAAGAGCGACTGAGCAACTAAGCACAGCACAGCACATTGTGTAACAGCAGAACATAGCTCCACTGCCTCTTGGTGATTAGTTACCCTCACCAGGACCTTACTCTTGCCTGGTGGTCCCTGACACAGGGGCCCAAAGTGCCTGAGCGGTGGTGTAGCTTAAAGATCAATGAAGACTCTTGCTGTGTTCCCTGGTAGAAATGTTCCCCCTCTGGGAACCAAGACCTGGGAACCAAGCCTGTAGTTACAGTTGTGAGGATGAGAAAGCAGAAATTCCCCACATGGGTCACCAGAATCAATGGTAAATAGGGCCACTCCCTATTGGATCTCATTTGATCTCATTTCCAGGTTTCCTATTGAGGATAACAGCACCACATAATGGTGATCGATTTAGAGCATTTTACATCCTGGAGGGGGTAGCACCCTGTCCTCATAGGGAATCATCTCCAAGATGGCAATTCAGCCAAGCTTTTGGCCGGCTGTTCTGTTGTTGACCAGGCCAGTCGCTTCAGGGTGCTATACCATGGGATAGGTCCACTGGATTCCATGCCCTTCTGCCCACTGGCCCGCCTCCTTGGCTATAAAGTGGTTCCTGGATTGGATTTCATATTTAAGAAGCTCTTTCATCTGACTAGGGACAAGGAAGCAATTCTAAACAGTGTGTTGAGTCACTTGTATACGCAAAGGTGATCTTGTGTGGGAGTGGTGTTGACACCACGAGAGCAGCAGTCTCACGCCTGGTCTCATGGCTGGTCCAGGGAGCGAAGCAGGTTTTATCTTTTTATGCCACCTGTTCAGCAAAGCATCTGCTTCAGCGCAGGGGAAGATATGAATCAGGGGAGCCATCTCCTTCAGCCAGGGCTAAGGTGCTTGTTTATTTAACGTGTTTGCATGAGGGTCACAGGGAATTCGTCTGGTTCCTGGGGTGAGGGTGAAAGGGAATTAGAATTAAAATTCTTTTCCAGGTCTCCATTACCACTTCTTTCAAGCTTTTCTCCCCATTGTTTGCCATGTTTTTTCATCCCAACTGTAAGAGCAGAAATTATCCCCAAGGTAGTTTGATAATAAGGACTAAGGTTGTAGAGCTTGTTGTCACTGATCACATTCACCTGCTTGGTTAAGCTCATTGAAGAATCTCCCTCTAGATAAATTCTACCTTTTATTACATTTGCACAATCCTAGAAATTATGTCATCTCATCTCAAGTCTCAAAACCAATGATGTTGTTTTGAGAATGCCAGACAGATTTTCTGACTGTGTATTATATAAACAGGTAAGCAATCTTATATAGTGATCTAAATGTTCCCTAGTTAACCTTTATAAGAGTTGGTGGTTCTCTGGTTTATTTCTCTGAATCTTGACTAACCACGAGAAGAGAGAGGCAGAGAAGAAAAGGCGGAGACTATCTGAGTGCTCCCAGCTGTTTTCATTCTCTCAGGAGAAATAATATTCAAGTATTTAAGGAAGTAAGTGAAATCCCTTTTAATTTTGCTTGCTGAATATCAAGAACTTCCCAGTGACCTGTGAAAGACACGCGTCCACCTAGGGAACCTTTAGAAGACTTCCTTGGCCAAGAAAATTGTGTAAGAGGTGCATTTAGTCATGCATTAGATAGCCCAGCTGAAGGAAGTGGGGCTGGTTTGGCTGACCCACGCCTGACCCAAATGACACTTGGAGTAGAGGAGCACAGTGGAGGGGGAGGGAGTAAACAAAAGATGGTGTTCGGAGTTTGCATTTACCGAGAGATTAACTTTTGAAACGAAATTCTGCAGCCTCCGAGAGTGCTTAGAATGGCTCTCCTACGTCCCATCCCACCTTAACCTTACATTAACTATATTTCATTAGTTTACTGACAGACACTTCTTATCAGCATAGTCCTATATTAGCACAAACACCGGGATGGGGTATTCCCCGCTGCCCCCACCTCTGGAGATAAGTGCCCAGTTTCTTCCTTAAAGAACTACTGGTAAATGGAGTTCTTTTGCCCTGCAGGCAAATTTAGAGGGCCCTAAGATAATTTCTTTTGGAACAAGTAATTTTGCTGTTTTTAGGTAACAGTTACAGAGAGCTTTTGGAGCTGGAAAAAAAGAAATCACCCAGCAACAGGGCACAGGCTAATTTTAGGTGAAAAGACTATAATTTGTCTGATGGTAACTTACTCAATCCAATAAATAGTCCTAATAAATATCTGATTCTTTCAAGTACCTTAACGTTAACCTAATTAGGTGTCCTTTGTTCCGGGTGTAAACAAGGTCATCGAGTCCAGCTATGCAGGGTGACTCCCTTTTCTTAAATAAATAACACAGTTTCAGGCCTCCCTATCTTTGAACACATTGCTCTCTCTTCTGGAAGGGCTTTCCTTCCCTTCTTCATCTAACTACTTCCTGTCCACCTGAATTTGGTCAAACTTTTTTCTTAACCCCCTGTCTAATTCTTGGTGCCTCATTTGTGTTCATTTAGCATTCCGTATCACACTTTCATCTTGGACTGGAATAACCAAACTACACCTTCTTTGAGATCCACAAGCGGTCTTACTAAACTTTTCATTCTCCAAGATTCTGCAAACACAGCATCTGGCCCATGATAAGCAGTGAGTGCTCAGGAAATATTGATAACCCAAACCCCAAACTCCCATTTTTTTCTCAAACACGTTTTACAGAGAAACTGACTTCAGGGTCTTTGAGGAAAGTAGACCTCTTTTAGAATACTCAGTGAGTGGCTGCTACCTTGGGGTCAAGCCACTTCATTCAGTGCAGATTGAGGGTCTTTATATAAACCTTCACTCCGTGGTATTGAGGAGCTACCACACTGATCATCACTCAGGGGATACTGAGGGCATCAAAGTAAGCCCAGAAGTCTTGTTTTAAAAGAGTTTATAATCTAGGAAAGAAGACAGGGATAATTTACTTCTTACCAGAATTGAATGGAACCTTCCTGAGCAATGTGAGATTTACGTATCAGAATAGGTACACTGTCCTAGAAACTACAGCTGACACCTCTGCGTGAACTTCAGTTGCTGCTTCATTAGGGGGAGGATGCAGGGTAGGAAGACAAGAGTGGGTTTTGACCTGGATTTTGAAAGATGAGTAGGAGACTGATACATACTGATACGGGTTGTTAAAGATAACAAGAACTGGACGGTGGTTAAGGAAGTAAGAACAATAGTTTATTCAGCAACTACTGCAAAGCGGAAAACAAACCTCACTATAGAACTGGACTCAATTCCCTTGTGGCAATAGCTTGTGATCAAAATCTGTTTTTACTTCTTTAACTACTGCTGGGCTCTGGTTTTCTTTATGGGAGAAGAGGGCATTCAGGGAATCTCAGACTAAGGCCAAAGAATGAACAAACAAAGAGGAGTAAAGCAACTTGGGGAAAACAGTAAGTAATCCAAAGAAAATTGAGCAGTCAAGGGAAGCAGGAATTCTCTGCAGCCAGAGCATGGAGTCGTGTGGAGTTAGCCCTGGAAGATGAGGAAAAGTAGGCATCTTTTAGTAGATTAGCTGAGCTGTTTGGTGATGCTTAAAAAATGGTATGTTTTCCTATTTAAACGGGAAAAGTAAGTTTGAACAAAATTGCTTGGAAAGTTATGTTGTGCCAAGAAGTTGGGACTTTATATTGTGGAGCCAGAGAGTTTCCCCAGAGCTGCGCAGTACTTTATAAAGGTGACTGCAGTCTCCATGCCTTTCCAGGTGGCTCGGTGGTAAAGAATCCGCCTGCCAATGTAGGAGATACGAGTTTCGGATACCTGGGTGGGGAAGATTCCCTGGAGAAGGAAATGGCAACCCACTCCAGTATTCTTGCCTGGAAAATTCCATGGACGTGGCAGGGGTGGGGTGGGGGCTACAGTCCACGGGGTCACAAAGAGTTGGACAGTCTGGACTACTGAGCATGCACGCGCGCACACAAACCACAGACCTGGTCACAACGGATGACAGACTGGATGGAGCAGCAGATCGCATACTCACTTTCGGCCTCAGTTTTTTTTTTTTTTCATTTATAACAAAAATAAACAAAGAGACATTTGCCATCTTAGGTCCCTTCCCATCCTGACAGCCTGCATCCGAGGTACCTCTGCCTTCCTTCCATTACCGGGGCCCTGTACCTCCTCCCTCCCTGCTTCCTTCTGATCTTGGTGCAGGGGCTACTTTCTCTCTTCCTGGGCCTTAGGTGCTTGTCCACCGGTAGATTAAATGAGAGACGGATGTTCGGGGTTTGGGGGGGGCGGGGGATAGACTTCTCTGGCCTTTTGCCCCTGGCAGCACCCCTAAGTAATGCCCCCGTGGGCAGACGCGCTTTGGGGCCGGGAGAAGGGTTTCCAGCCGAATATGCACTTCCTAGGTCCCGTTCGGGTGGCTGGACGGCCCCCTCCCCACGGCCAATATGCAGAGCGAGGGCGGCGGGAGCAGAAAGGCAGGACAAAGCCGCTGACAGTGCCGGCAGTCCCCGAGCGCGACAGGGACTCTCCGCAGAGCCTGGGGGCCCCACTCGGCTTCTCGGGGAGCCCCCTGCCCGCTGGCCCGGGCCGAGAGCTTCGGGGCTCCCAGCCCGCCCGGATCGCGGATTTGCCCGAGGCCGGCGGGCGGCGGCGTCACGTGAGGCGGCCCGGGCCGCGTGACCCGGCGGCCCGGCCCCCGGCGCCCCTTCCAGCTCCGCCCCTTCGCCCGCCACTCGGTAGAGGTTCTCGGGCCCCGACGTCTCCGAGGTCCTGGCGGCTGGGCCTGGTGGGACGGCGCGCGGCCGCGGCTGGCTTCCCAGGTACCCCGGCGGGGCGGGGAGGCTGGGCGCGGGCCCGAGCGCACGGAGGCCCCTTCCCCTCGCTTCGCTTTCCCCGAGGGCCCGGCCGGCGCGCCCCGTTCCTCCTGCGCGCTCCCCCCGGCCCGGGTCCCCAGACCCCCGGTCCATCCGGCGCTGCGGCCAGGCGGGTGATGGGGCGGCCGGCTCCGCGCCGTTAGCGCCTCTGCTAGCGTTTCATCCGAGGAGGAGGAGGGACGGGGTGGGGGAGAAGCTCTGGAAAGTTTTCCCGGGTCCCTCTCTTTCGGGAGCTGCGGAGACGACGTTTTGCTCGGAGCTGAAGTCTGGCACTGCTCTGGGCGCTGGTCTGCGCGCAGGAGACCTCCCCTCTCACTCTCCCGGTCCTCCCTCGGCCCTTGCCAAGATCTTCGCATCTGCTTCTAAGCCTCAGTAGGTCGCCATACTCTGCACCGTCTCCCTTTCCTCCGCAACACGGAGTCCACCAAAGGGGTTTTATTTAATAGGGACTTTGGTCCAGGAGTGCGATGAACTGAGTGAAAAGACATTTCTCTAGTCCTGCCTCGGTTAAACTGCCTGCTTTATTTAAGATGACCGTCTAGGCACTCTCTATTCTGCTCTTGTAAGTGACTTTTTATGTTTATTTGCACGTGAGACACTCCGAAATCATCTGCTGCAGAACTCTGCATCTGAGGATTACAGTTTTATAAAGCAGTTTCATAACACTTAAGAAAACCCAGATTCATAGTCTTATTTGGTTTGGGCTTATTCTTTTTGGAGGGAGGATTATAGCTCTCGGAGGCAAAAACTGAGTTTCTGAAGCTGGTGTGTGTTGTAGACTAGAACATGAAAGTATCGAGGTGTATAATGCTGAAAGGAATGGGGAAAATGATTTGAACCTGACAACAGTGTGTGATGTGCTTTAAATTTTAGCAAGTATCTATTTGTAGTGAGCACAGGTGAATTTCATCTCTTTGGACTGCCTTCAGGGTTGAATAGGTATATTTAGAGTCTGTTAATATGGCAGTTAATCTGTGGAATGGATATCTTTTAATCCATTGTGCAAATACTTTTATTTTATTTATTTATTTATACTTAATATTTATACTTATATATTTTATTTATTAATCCATTTATTAATACTTCTAGACTAGTCCTTTTTTCCTACCCTCCCTCCTTTCTGTTGAAGAGGAAGGGTATTCATCTTTAAAGAGATTTCTTCTGCAGTGATTTTTATGTGATCCAAACCATCAAGTTCTGAGAACTTCAGAAAGCAGGTAGCTATAAAAATCAGTGCTATCAAGTTTGCGGCTTAAAAAAAAAATTCTTTAAAATTGTTTAAAGAGTTGCCTCTGTGTTCTATGTCCAACAAAAGCTTGGCTTCATTTTAATAATCAGCAGTTCAAGCTGGGAAGTCCAAGACAGTGTCTTCTTTTATCTGAAAGTCAGAGTGGGGAAAATGAAACAAGGGAAGTGAAAGACCTTCATTATCATGATTACGCTGCTCGTTCTGTGTGTACTGCATTAAACAGTAAGACAGGCAGGGAAAACAGGGTTTGGACCCTCAAGGAATGTCGAGTGCAGACAGACATTGAAGAAGAATGTACATCACCTGTAATTCATATCATCTAAAGAGAACAAGTTAATATTTGGGGTGTAAGTCCTTTTAAAAAAAAAACTTTTTTTGAAGTCTAGTTGCTTTATAATGTGGTGTTAGTTTCTACCATACAGCAAAGTGAATCAGCTATATGTGTACATATATACCCTTGTAAGTTCTTTTTACAAAAGAGGTATACTGGATTGCTCTGTTCAGATAGTGAGATTTCATATTGTAAAAGGTACTGTGATACTCAAATTGAGTCCATTCCTGAGCCTAGAAGAGCCAGTAGCAAAGTTGAGTAGCCAAATCTATTTGATTCTTAAGTTTGGATAGAAAGAGTTAAAATAGCTGAGGCGACCTCTCTTCATATATATATATATATATTTAGTACAGATATGTTTTTAAAAAATGAGATCGTACCCATGCATACGTAATATATTGTAAGTTGTGAAATGACTTCAGAAAATGATGAATCCCATCCAGGGAAGGTTATACTCAGACCATTCCTGAAGTCTGATGGTCTGTCTCCATCCCACAGTCCCAGAAGAGAAGATTCCATGGCTTTTGTGAGCTTAGCATCCCAACGGGGAGAAAAGAATATTTTTGCCCCAATATTCTTTTTGATGCTTAAGACAAAGTTTGAGTTTTGGAAATAAATAAAGTCTGTACCCTGTCTGGTGCTTCAATCCTGAATTCAAGTGGTATCTTGAAAACATTCAGTAATACTGTCTACAGCTGTGGAAGAGTGTTGCAGAGGTGACTGCCAGCAATTTCTCCCATCCCTCCACTACTGTCCCTCCTCCCCTCAAGAGATGGAGTCTGTTTCTGCTCCCTCTGAACCTAGGCTTTCCATGTCACTTGCTTTGACCAGTAAATGTGGTAGAAGTGCTGTGAGTCAGTTCTGGACCTAGTCCTTAAGAGCCTGGCAGCTTGAGCATTTATTCTCTTGGGGGCCAACAGCTGGTATAGAGGCTTGAACTAGACTGGGTGGAGAAAGACCACCTGAGGAGGTTTATGTGAACGAGGCCTGGCCTGTTTCAACCCTGGTTAAGTGCCCAGTGCCTGCAATCCCAGCTCAGCCCACTTAAAACACAGAATTGAGTGAAATAACAAATGGCTGTTGTTTTAAGTCACCGAGTTTTGGGATGGCACGTTACTCAGCAACAGATAACTGAAACAGCGTAGCACCTCGTGCAGTGAAACCCTGGGTATGGATCCGGTTCACGTGTAAGGCCGTCCCAAGATGGGATCCACGAGCACACTATTGTGGTCAACATACGCAGTGGCATGCTTTAAAGATTAAGTCTCTCAGTTAATTACATCTTTATTTCATATTACATAGGGATGCACTAGTTGAATTAAGTACAGTTTAATGAAGACTGTGGCTATGTCTGGTTGCTCAGCTGGTAAAGAATCTGCCTGCAGTACAGGAGACCTGGTTCAATTCCTTGGTTGGGAAGATCCCCTGGAGAAGGGATAGGCTACCCACTCCAGTATTCTTGCCTGGAGAATTCCACGGACAGAGGAGCCTGGTGGGCCACAGTCCATGGGGTCGAAAAGAGTCGGACACGACTGAGCCACAAGGCACAGCACGGCACCTGGCTGGCTATGTCTTGTACTCTCCTAGATGATGGTTAAGTCAAAAGACAGTTTCTTTTGTGTAATTGGTTGTTATTTGTATATATGATTGTTAGTATCAGTCTTAACACTTGGTGATAGCAGTGTCTGACATGTTTCAGAGGAACTGCCCATTGCTGAGATGTCGGATGTGTGGTGTTCCTTGAAGTTTGCCACTTGATGAACGTAGCATCATCATCATGATTGTAGTCCTAAGTGCAGATGTAAGATCTGCCGCAGTGAACACAAGTCTGGAAAGTGTTTTGCTTTCAAGGGTCAAGGAGAGTGAATTGTATGCAAGCTGTCATTTCTAATGAATATGATATAGGACTTCAGAAAAGCACTGATGGATTTTACAGGGGCAGTTCTTACTGCCTTTAAAAAAAATTATTTATTTGGCTATGCAAGTTCGTAGTCTTGGCATACAGGATCTTAGCTGTGGCACATGGAATCTGTTAATAGTCCCCTGACCAAGGATGGAACCCCAGCCCTCTGCACTGGGATTGGGAAGTCTTAGCCACTGGACCACCAGGGAAGTCCCATTATTGTCTTAAAAAAAATCAACTGAGCAGCTTTTCATTCCAATTCTGATTCAGTTAAAAACAAAAAAAATCCGAAAAACCCTCTTTTCTGGAGAAGAAAATCTCATTGGAGATCAGATGAGTGCTTTTATAGACTTATAGCCTCCACCTCCACTGGACTCTGTATAGCATCTTTTTAGGTTTCCCTGGGCAGTGTTCTTTTCCATCCTCCCCCCTCCCCTGCCCCTTTTTAAAACATTTTTTTAATTTTTTAGATGTAGACCTTTTTTCAGAGAAGGCAGTGGCACCCCACTCCAGTACTCTTGCATGGAAAATCCTATGAATGGAGGAGCCTGGTGGGCTGCAGTCCATGGGATTGCTAAGAGTTGGATACAACTGAGTGACTTCACTTTCACTTTTCACTTTCCTGCATTGGAGAAGGAAATGGCAACCCACTCCAGTGTTCTTGCCTGGAGAATCCCAGGGACGGGGGAGCCTGGTGGGCTGCCGTCTCTGGGGTTGCACAGAGTCAGACACATCTGAAGCAACTTAGCAGTAGACCTTTTTTTTCCCCTTAAGTCTTTATTGAATTTGTTACAATATTGATTCTGTTTTATGTTTTGGTTTTTTGGCGATGAGGCATGTGGGTCCCTGGCCAAGGATCAAACCTGCACCCCCTGCATTGGAAGGTGGGGTCTTAAGCACTGGACCTCCAGGGAGGTCCTACCTTTATTTTTTATTGGTTTGCTCCATCTTTTGTTGCTACCTCCCCTCTTACTTTCAACAGAAAGCCTTCCCTCTTCGTTCACAGGGAGAATTTATGAAAGAGAATGCGCTTAGATAAATATCAAACCCACAATGAGATACCACTTCACACCCACTAGGGTGATTATGATGACAAAGACAGACAATAAGATGGAGAAACTGGAACCCCCTACATTGCTGGTGGAACTGGACAATGTAGACTCTCAGTAGCCAAGAGAGAACAGTAAAGAAGGAAATTACCTCCAACTTTTTAAATTCCTTTTCATCAGATCTGTCCTTCACTTTTCACATGCTCTCAAACCGTTGCAGCCTGGCCTTATTCACTCACGGCCTCCCTGAGGCTTCTTCTTCTTAGAGTTGCCACTAATTTTTGGTAAATGGAACAGACGTTTCTCAGTCCTCACCTTGTTTGGCCTCGCAGCAGCGTTTGACCCAGACACTGCCTCCGTTGTGTTCCTAGGCTCCTGTGCCTCTTCCTGTGGCTTTCCTCCCGCTCTGCCTCTTCCCCGTTTTGTCCCTAGGCTCCTGTGCCTCTTCCTGTGGCTTTCCTCCCGCTCTGCCTCTTCCCCGTTGTGTCCCTAGGCTCCTGTGCCTCTTCCTGTGGTTTTCCTCCCGCTCTGCCTCTTCCCCGTTGTGTCCCTAGGCTCCTGTGCCTCTTCCTGTGGCTTTCCTCCCGCTCTGCCTCTTCCCCGTTGTGTCCCTAGGCTCCTGTGCCTCTTCCTGTGGCTTTCCTCCCGCTCTGCCTCTTCCTCCCGCCTCTGTCACGAAGCCCTGCTTGTCCCTTTGCTTTTGGAGTTCCTTTGAGTTCTGTCCAAGACGCTCTTCTCTTCTCACTCCACACGCTTTTTCCTGAGTGATCTCGTGCCAGATTTCCAAGTCTCCAATCCAGATCTCTTGCTTTTTAAAATTATTGTTGTTATTTTTTGAAGTGGAGTTGATCTGCAGTGTTAGTTTCAGGTGTACATCAAAGTGATGTGGTTATACATTTGTGTACCTGTCTATACAGCTCTCTGTCTTGATCTTTAGATTTATGAATCTGTCTATTCTACATACCCACTTTGATATCCCACAGGTAGCTTAAATGCCCAGAGTAGAATTCCTCATCTCCCCCTGAAACTTGCTGTGTTCTCTCCCATCGTGAGTGGTTGTTAAGGATCCCTCACTGCCTGAGCCGAGTGCCAGAGTGTGAGCCTTGGCTCCGCCTTTCCCTGATGTAGCTTCCTCCTCCCATTCAGTCAGTTGCAGAATGCTTTTGAATCTGTCTCTGGGTTGTTTTCTCCACTTCTGTTTACCTGGCATAGACTTCCATTCTTTCTTCCCTGGTTACCGCAGCCACCTTAGGCCCTGGGTGTGTCTCCTCCGTCATCCCCATCTAGTCTCTGCATTCTGTCGAAGTTTCCTTCACAGACACACATCTAATCATGCCACTTCCATGCTTAAGTTCCTTTGGTGGTTACTTGTTGCTCTTTGGATGGACTAAGCTTTTTGGATACACTATACGAAGAGCCGACTCATGGGAAAAGACAATGATGCCTGGAAAGATTGAGGGCAGGAGGAGAAAGGGATGACAGAGGATGAGATGGTTGGATGGCGTCACCAACTTGATGGATATGAGTTCAAGCAAGCTCTGGGAGATGGTGAAGGACAGGGAAGCCTGGCCTGCTGCAGTCCATGGGGTCGCAAAGAGTTGGACACGACTGAGTGACTCAGTAGCAACAAGCTTTTTGCAGCAAGCATGGCCACGCTGTGGTTAGCATCTATTTCTGTGCCTTGAAACCACCCCCTGCCCCCCTGATTCCATGAAGTTCTGCTGGGGGCGAGATTGGCTCTGTGTCTTGTTTACCTAGAGGACATCCAGTAAACACTTACAGAGTGAATATAGTGTGCTTCTGCCCATCCATTGCTGGGATTGTAGTTTGGCTTTAGGCCATCACAGGGCACAGGGATACTCTTCACGCAGTGGAGAATAGTAGGTGAAATCATTTTAGAGATGTCCCCGGAGGAGGGGTTCATGACACCAGAAATAGATTTGAACTTGGGGCCATCCATTTTTTTAACTATTCACTTGTCTATTTTTATGCAGCCTATTTTGCTAAGTCTGCATGCTTGGTGCAACAAAGAATAGAAGCATAGAAAAAAATTATTTGTAGTCATGGAGATTTCTGGTTTCCTTTTGAAAATAAAAGTATGTCATAAAAGCAGCATAACTTCAGAACCCTAAAGTTATCCTCTTTTGTTGCTAGTGCTGTGTCCACTTGGGTGGTTTGCTTTGCTAACCTGAGTATGTGGCTTCTGTAAAATGATTTCTTCACTTACAATGAAGGGGCTGTCAGATTCCCAGGTGTCCTAGAAATGCTTCAAGTTTCTGTGCAATAACATGATTGCAGCCTCTTGGAGGATGAAGCTTAAGAATCGCTTCCTGAGGCCATTATTGCACATTGAACTTCAAATCAGGTAACCTGTTGGTGGGTGAGAAGTAACAGTTGTCTTCTTCAATGAGTAATGGACTTGAATGAAGCTGATGAGGCCAAAAGGAATCGCAGTAAGTGTTAGGAAATTATAAGAGAGCAGTCATGCGGCCTTTCAGTGAAGGTAGGAGGATTACCGTGTCACCTGCACAGAGGCGTCTTGATGAGGGCTGGCAGAAACCCCTTTGGAGAACACTTCATTCTTAGGGTCCCATAGTCTTTGTGGAATTTGTCAAGTATTTGGGGCATTCTTTCTTACTCTCATTCTTGAGTGAGTGAGAGTCATTCAGTTGTGTCCGACTCTTTCAGACGCCATGGACTGTAACCCACCAGGCTCCTCTGTCCATGGGCTTTCCCAGCCAAGGATACTGGAGTAGGTTGCCATTTCTGTCTCCAATTTTCATTCTTGCCACACAGCAATACTGCAGAAAAGAGAAGGAACGACAGTTGTTCCAGCTGTTTCAGTATCAGTGTCTCAGCCAGTCTCTGAAACTTTGCTGTTTTGTAAGACTTATGTCAGAGAATAGACGACATAGTTTTAAAGTGTATTTTTTAAAGGGTGAAGTAGTGAAAAGAATACCAATTTATCATTCTATAATTGTTTTTAATTTCTTATTAATTTGACTTGAATTTTTTAGCCAGTGCCCTTTCTTTCCCAGGATCAAGGCACCTGGGAAAGGTAATTATTAGTGTTTCTTATGTGTATTATTTTGTTGTATAAGAGTTTTGTGTGCAAATAAATTTGTGAAAGTGTGGGTTAAATGATTTTAAGTAACTTTTTTTTCACAGAAGTAAAAGATACTTACCAGTTTTCATCAATTAATAGCCAGACAAAAAAATAAAAGGTAATTACAATTGCAAGCCATGATGGAAACATGATTAACCTAACAGTATAAAATAATTACATAACAAAAGTGTTTTTTTTATTTAAAAGATTTTTGAGCTCATTCTCTGGAGGCTTGTCTGGACCTGGGAAATACGTTTGGTGTCGAGATCAGTGTTGTAGCATCTGCTGGGTCTCAAAAAGCTCATCAGAATAAGTGCAGAAGAAAACAGTAAGAGTATCATGTGGCTCTTCTGTAACTTCAGAGGTTTTTTGAATTGCTTGTGTTGTAGCATAGCTACAAGACACAACAAGTTATAATAAAATTGTGCTTCAGAAAACTTTACCCCAAGCCCTAGAATTCCTCTGTTAGAAAGTCTTCCTAGAGTTGAAATACAATGTACTCCAAAATGGGGAAAGATGGCCACGCCCTAAATCTTTTGTGTTCAAATGGGAACTTACACCGATGACAAAAGGAGGCTATAAAAAAACACTTGTTCCTGCAGGAAACCTGGATGAGCTTCACTGAGGAAATGCTTTCATGTTGTCATATGCTGGAGAGAATTTGACTTTTGGAACTTCATATAACTGGTTTCTCGGAGATGTAATTTTTATATAGTTGTAACTGTTGTGCGCATAATTTTTTTCCATTTACAGGTATCACCTGGCCTGTGTGTTGGCATGTTTGTCTCATTGCTTACTTACTTCTTCCACTTATATTTGCATTTTAGTTTTCCACTTACTAGGATTGACTTTCCGTTAGTCCTAGAGTTTCTCAGAGGCAGGGGTCATAATTGTATTGCTTTATGATTTTCCCCAGAATTATTGGTATGTGGGGTCAGAAGAATGAATATATATTATCATTTTGTTGACATTATCAAATGGTAGTGCTTTTTTGTAAGACATCGTAGACTTTATCAATATCTCATTAACTATAAATAAAGCCCTATTTTAAGATGGCCTAACAGCTAAACTTGGAGAAGGAAATGGCAACCCACTCCAGTGTTCTTGCCTGGAAAATCCCAGGGATGGTGGAGCCTGGTGGGCTGCCGTCTCTAGGGTCACACAGAGTTGGACATGACTGAAGTGACTTAGCAGCAGCAGCAGCTAAACTGATAATTAAAATCGTTACCCATCCAGTTTATGAAAATAGAGAAACCTTTACTTGGGATCTTCAGTTTGTATTATAAGTGCTCTAAAGTTTTTTCAATTAAAAAATCATTTTTCATATTTGCCATGACTGTTTCTGGATGTCGTCTAAACCTGGCTATGGCTGGTATGCTGAGGAACACATAGGGCATTTTAGATGGATTGTTCCAACACTCAGAGTCCTTCCTGTTTCCTGTGAGGACATCAGCTTCCGTGATAAAGAGTGATACAGTCTCACTTCATGCCCCGAGGATGACACCAGCCAGAGGAGTCAGAGTCTGGGAGCTAACCAGTTCTGCTGGGTGTCTCACTCTGTTATAATCTCTTTTCCTTAGCAAGCTTTCGGGTGAGCAGAAGATGGGTTGCGGGGGTGAAGTCCCATCTGTGACATCAGTCTCTTTTGTGCCAAATACATCTGGGTAGAGTTCGGGGGGTGAGGTCTTTGTGGATGCCGAGGGCTGGCTTACAAGGCGACCCTAAATTTCTGGTATCGTTTAGTATTGAGACCATTATTTGATCAGAAACTTTCAGTATGAAAGTTTTCCTGTATTATTTTCCTCCATTTCCTGTTTTTAAAAAAAACTCTAAACATTTTCAAATATATTTTTGCTAGATCAGTAAAACAGTGCCTTCCCCGTACCTTCCCTTAACACTCGGTTCTTAGGGGGATCAGAAGATTGGCTGCTGCATACTCCTCAGTCTCCAGGTCTAATGCAGGTTTCTATAATTGGAAGGTCTGTGTCTCTCCTCTTGATTGAATTTGCTTTCAGAGAGTACAATGAAACAACCTTTTCTTCCCCGTGCCACCAACTCTGAGGGACAGTGCCAGTTGCTAGGAGAAGCCAGCCCAGGGAATGTGATACATGTCTGTGGTCCTAGTGCATACAGAGTCAGTCTGTGGCAACACAGGATGTATATTCGTGTTTTTTTAGGATGTATTTTCTAGTGGCAGAGATAATACAGAGATCTGAGTGGGTTGGCATATTATCCTTTGAGAGTGTGAAAGTCGCTCAGTCGTGTCCGATTCTTTGCGACCCTAGGGACTGTACAGTCCTTGGAATTCTCCAGGCCAGAATACTGGAGTGGGCAGCCTTTCCCTTCTCCAGGGGATCTTCCCAACCCAGGGATCAAACCCAGGTGCTCCGCATTGCCGGCAGATTCTTTACCAGCTGAACCATAGAGGAAGCCCTTGAGAGGGTTAAACTCTTTAATAATCTCTGTTTCCATTTGTCTTTTTTGTTCTTTCATGTTTATTTTATATCCATATAGCCAAAAAAAACCCCACAAAACATTGATTCACCTATTAATGTACAATGAATGATAATTCATGCTGAACATATCAGTGCTATTTATGAGAAAGTATTTCCTAAAAAAAATAATGGCTAAAAATAATGTTGCAAAAAAAAAATCACTATCTTGTTGAACTTCACGAGTAACTATTTAGCGTAAAGGGCATGCTAATTACAACTCATTCTTTATGATTATCAGTCAAGTCCTGGAAGGACCCGTTCATCATAGCATTTAGTTTGGTCTAGTTTGAATTGCTGTAAGTACTGGAAAGTTCTAAGGTTATATTTCTTTTATGAGTAGAAATGTTCCATTCACAATTTCCCTAACCTGAGCTTGCTTTCCCGAGACAGAATTATGACTATACTTTTCCTAAATTATTTTTTAGTTCTGAAACTCTTCTACATTTAACTTTTAAAAATAACATGCTTGAGTTTATTAATACAGGCTTGGTAGAAGCCCGTGGGACCTTTCTTTGATTTTTGAAAATTGTGGTTAAAATATGCATGACATTAAATTTAGCATTTTAAAACCATTTCTGAGTATACAGTTGAATGATATTAAGGCCATTCACGTGGTCATGCCAGTGTCACCACTCTCAGTCTCCAGAAGTTTCTCGTCATCTCTCCTGAAATTCTGTATCCTATTTACTAACACCCCATACCCACCTCCCCCAGGCCCTGGCAACCTCTTTCTACTTTCTGTCTCTGTCAATTTGAGTACTCTAGGTATCTCATGTAAGTGGACACATACAGTATTTATTCGTGTCTAGCATATTTTACTTAGCATAATGTCTTAAGGGTTCATCCTTATTGTGTGTTAGTATTTCATTCCGAGGCTGCGTAACATCCCATTGTATACATGTTTATTCATTCCAGTGGGAACATATTTTGTCTGTCCGTTCATCTGTTGATAGACATTTGAATTTTCTATCTTTTGGTTGTTGTGAATAATGTTGCTTTGAACATTAGTGTACAGCTGCCTGCGACCCTGCTTTCAAATCTTTGGGGTATACCCTAGAAGTGGGGTTGCTAAATCATATGGTAATTCTGTGTTTGATTTTTTGAGAAACTTCCATAATGTTTTCCATGTTGGCTGTTCAGTTCAGTCGCTCATTTGTGTCCGACTCTGCGACCCCATGGCCTGCAGCACGCCAGGCCTCCCTGTCCACCACTAACTCCTGGAGCCTATTCAAACTCACGTTGGCTGTAGCATTTCATATTCACACCTTCTACACTTAAGTTTATATTAAAAATTCATTTTACAGATTTGCCAGAAGCATTCTGTCCCCCTAGGTAGTGAATTGAAGGTACAAATACCTCTTAAAACTTGTAACAGATTAGGATAAACATAGTTAAGATAACTAAATTTTTATTTTCATTTAAAATGCTTGTTTATTTTTTATCACAAAATATGTATTACAGAAATTTGGAATATAGTTAAGCAAAAAAAAAAATCACCTCTATCTTTCTAGAGAAGTACATTATACATGATACTTAAAAAATTGTATTCTTGTTCTATATACATTATACTTAAAATTGTATTCACATAGTACATATTGTTTTATTATATAAGTCTTCCAGAGTACTTCTGGGTTTTGTGGGTTTCTTGGTTTGTTTTTGTTTTTCTCTTGGAAATAAGCACATAGTGTAGCTTTTGGTCAGCATCTTGCCTTGCAGTGCCCACTAACGTAGGACGGAAAAGCACTGGACTGTCGGCCTTAAGACACCTGGTTGTCACGGTTGTTCGGTCGCTGAGTTGTGTCCAACTCTTCTGAGACCTCCTGGACTGCAGCACACCAGGCTCCTCCGCTGTCCCAGAGTGTGCTCAGATTCATGTCCACTGAGTCAGTGATGCTATCTAACCATCTCATCCTGTCATCCCCTTCTCCTTTTGTCTTCAGTCTTTCCCAGCATCAGGGTCTTTTCCAATGAGTCGGTTCTTCGCGCATCAGGTGGCCAAAGTGTTGGCACTTCAGCGTCAGTCCTTCCAATGAATATTCATGGTTGATTTCCTTTAGGATTGACTGGTTTGCTCTCCTTGCAGTCCAAGGGACTCAAGAGTCTTCTCCAGCACCACAGTTCGAAAGCATCAGTTCTTCAGTGCTCAGCCTTCTTTATGGTCCAGCTGTCACATCTGTACATGATTACTGAAAAAAACGATAGCTTTGACTAGACGGACCTTTGTCAGCAAAGTGATATTTCTGATTTTTAATATGCTGTCTAGGTTTGTCATAGACAAGGAGGAGGTAATGGCAACCCACTCCAATATTCTTGCCTGGAGAATCCCACGGACAGTATGAAAAGGCAAAAAGGACAGCCTGGCTAATCACCGCTGAATACTTTACTAAGGTACATACTATCCAGGGTGGCTTAGGTTGAGTGGACCTAGTGAACCTAATGTGTGTGAAAATTCTTCCCTGTTAGTGTCACATCTTCAGTACATTCATTGGTAGAATAACTTCACAAGTTGCTATTTGAAGCATTTAATTTGTTTTTGAAAACTCCAGAGTGATGATTTAAATGAAACATAGTTAAACTGTTTATGTTCCTCTACAGTGACATCCATACAGTTAGATGAAAACTGTTAGTACCTCTGCTTCACATTTAGGCACAGTTAGTAGATGTCATAGGACATCAGCATTGTCCTAACTAACGCCGCTTTTCCTGTGATGGATCCTTGTATTTCCCAGTCATTGAAAGTCACAGGGTTCTTCATTCTGGTAAGTGCATGGGTGCTAAGTTGCTTCAGTGATGTCTGACTCTTTGTGACCCTATGGATTGTAGCCCATCAGGCTCCTCTGTCCATGGGATTCTCCAGGCAAGAATACTGGCGTGGGTTGCCTTGCCCTCCTCCAGGGGGTCTTCTGACCCAGGGATCGAACCCGTGTCTCTGAGTCTCCTGCATTGACAGGCAGGTTCTTTACCACTAGCGCCATCTGGTATGTCTGATACAGATTTCATAAAAAGTTAAGTGGTTAATTTTTAGTGATTCTGCCTGCTTTGGCTTTTTTGATGAACACTTTATAGTTTTGTGATAGAGGGTGGAATGTTAAGTCTTTGAAGTTGATAGAATTATGCTTCTTAGTATGATTTTCTTAATAACCAGTGAAGATACCACTGCCCCCAGGAAGAAGAGTAATTAAATGTCTCACCACAGTAATCTAACTAATGATGACGATGGTCATTCTGAGCTAATCAGAAAATTCTAGTGGTATTTATATTTGCATTGCGCTGCCTCACTAAAGACACACCTCGAGCCCAAGCTCAGGACTGATTTGTGTCATGGGCAGCACAGGACAAGTGCTGGGTTTTGATAGCTCCACAGAGCTCTTAGAGAACCTTGTTTCGGTTCTGAAGATTCCCTGTTCGTGTTATCAGTTGGCCAGGTTGAGTCTAGTCTAATGAAGACCCACTCCGTGCCTTGATCCACAACCCAAGGGTATTCTTTGTGTCACATGCTCTTATGACCTCTCTGAGGATGAAGGACACATGTAGTCTTCAGGGCCTGCCTTCTCAGTGGTTTTGGGGGGAATGAAGGTTCCAGTGACATTCCCAAGGTTTAACCAGGTAAATCCAGACAGAGGCATTTTGGGGAGTTGGGGGATGGATTTTTATTTTTATTTTTTTGGAGGTAAATTTCTTTTATATTTGAGACATTTTGAAAAGATGCTGGTGTACATGTCTGAGACAAGGTAGTCAGAAGGAAGCCGTGTTGGGAGCAGTTCAGCCTTTGAAGGACTGATTGATGTTCTCTGTAAGAAGAGTCTCAGGAGTGGGTGTTGAATCCTGACTGCCCCATAACCTGGGGAAGTCATTTCACCTTTGAACCTCTTTCATTACCTGGTGAGCGTGGATTATGGTCTCTTCCTTGTGAGGATATTGTGAAGATTAAATGAAATAATGCCTGTGAAGCTACCTAGCACAGAGCAGGTCCTTGATCCTTATTAGTTTCTGACTCCCTGCTCTTGCTGGTTTTGTTACCAGGAGTAAATTGCTTGCTTGGCTAGTGTCACTGCCTTTGTTTTCTCATGTGTTCAGAAATCCCTGGAGCTTATTCTTTGCATCTTGAACTGTAGATTTTTACAGAGCAGCTTTTTGGAAAACCCAGGCTTAGGAAGGTTATCACATCCCATGGATTGATTAAAAGTAAACCTGGGACTAGAACCCAGGCCTCAGGGCTCCAGTCCTTTGCACCAGGCCAGGGTTATTGGTAATGCTTTCTGCTTTTCTGAGGAGTGTGGGCATGGAAGATATATGCTTTGACTTTTTTATTGACTCTCAAGTTACCAGCATTTGGAGCAGTATCTCATAAAGCTTCAAGTCATTTAGCATGCATAAACTCAGTTCGTATAATGAGCTATCATTATGCGCGTTAGCTTGATTTTTTTTTTTTTTTTTTTTTAGCAGATCACCAAACCCTTAGGGCAGAGCTGCCTGTAAACTGATTAATGACTTCAGAATAATTGCACTGCTGTCAGGAAATTGTATGACTTTGAATGGTAATATCCTTTTGTGTTATAATTTTAAAGGTGGTGAATCATATTTTTGGCTGATATAATAATTCCCCATTTAAAATGTAATTGTATGTTACCATAAAGTATTAAATTTTGACACAGTTTGATATAGGTTTTGATTTAGTTCATATTCTAGAAGAATGGTGTTTGGATTTTCTTGGAATTTATGTACCTGCTTGTAGATATCCCCACTGTTTCATTTCTTGTGTTTTTCTCCCCTTATTTTGTAAGAGGCACAAGGCAGACCATTTGGGGGGGCATCCTTCTGTTACTTCTAAAAGCCTTTAAGACTGTCTTCTTAACATGCAAAGAACACTTCTAAATCAGGAACTAAGAAAAGAATGACAGTCCAGTGGAAAAAATAGTGACTTTATGTAATAGGATGACACCTGGTCTCTTAATCATATGAGACTGAGAGGTGAAAGGTGCACACGCTGGCTCCAGGTGGCATGATTTCAGGTCCTGAATCTTCCACTTACTAGTTTGAGCAAACTCTTAAAATCCCTTTGTCTCCATTTCCTCGTCTGTCAAGTGAGGATTAAATGAATTAAAAAATGTAAAATAACTTGGGACAGTATTTGGCACACAATACTCAAGAAGTGTTAGCTGTTGCTATGATTGTGATTATTTAAAAAAAAATTATCCCAACCTCACTCATCCTATGAGAAATTCAAGTTTAAACAAAGCTGAGACACATGAAAACACACTGTGAGCAAGGGTGCAGGTGAAGGGTGGTGCCGTACGTGGATGATTCTTTTATATTAATATATTGGTAGTGCTTTCAGTTCAGTCGCTCAGTCGTGTCCGACTCTTTGCAACCCTATGAATCCCAGCACGCCAGGCCTCCCTGTCTATCACCAACTCCTAGGGTTCACTCAAACTCACGTCCATCGAGTCGGTGATGCCATCCAGCCATCTCATCCTCTGTCGTCCCCTTCTCCTCCTGCCCCCAATCCCTCCCAGCATCAGAGTCTTTTCCAATGAGTCAACTCTTTGCCTGAGGTGGCCAAAGTACTGGAGTTTCAGCTTCAGCATCATTCCTTCCAAAGAAATCCCAGGGCTGATCTCCTTCAGAATGGACTGGTTGGATCTCCTTGCAGTCCAAGGGACTCTCAAGAATCTTCTCCAACACCGCAGTTCAAAAGCATCAATTCTTTGGCGCTCAGCCTTCTTCACAGTCCAACTCTCACATCCATACATGACTACTGGAAAAACCATAGCCTTGACTAGACGGACCTTTGTTGGCAAAGTAATGTCTCTGCTTTTGAATATGCTATCTAGGTTGGTCATAACTTTCCTTCCAAGGAGTAAGTGTCTTTTAATTTCATGGCTGCAGCCACCATCTGCAGTGATTTTGGAGCCCCCAAAATAAAGTCTGACACTGTTTCCACTGTTTCCCCATCTATTTCCCATGAAGTGATGAGACCTGATGCCATGATCTTCGTTTTCTGAATGTTGAGCTTTAAGCCAACTTTTTCACTCTCCACTTTCACTTTCATCAAGAGGCTTTTTAGTTCCTCTTCACTTTCTGCCATAAGGGTGGTGTCATCTGCATATCTGAGGTTATTGATATTTCTCCTGGCAATCTTGATTCCAGCTTGTGCTTCTTCCAGCCCAGCGTTTCTCATGATGTACTCTGCATAGAAGTTAAATAAGCAGGGTGACAACATACAGCCTTGATGTACTCCTTTTCCTATTTGGAACCACCATATCTACTACTGCGGGTAGGAATACCTTAGAAGAAATGGCGTAGCCATCATGGTCAACAAAAGAGTCCGAATTGCAGTACTTGGATGCAATCTCAAAAACGACAGAATGATCTCTGTTCGTTTCCAAGGCAAACCATTCAATATCATGGTAATTCAAGTCTATGCCCCAGTCAGTAATGCTGAAGAAGCTGAACGGTTCTATGAAGACCTACAAGACCTTTTAGAACTAACACCCAGAAGAGATGTCCTTTTCATTATAGGGGACTGGAATGCAAAAGTAGGAAATCAAGAAACACCTGGAGTAACAGGCAAATTTGGCCTTGGAATACGGAATGAAGCAGGGCAAAGGCTAATAGAGTTTTGCCAAGAGAACGCACTGGTCATAGCAAACACCCTCTTCCAACAACACAAGAGAAGACTCTACACATGGACATCACCAGATGGTCTACATTGAAATCAGATTGATTATATTCTTTGCAGCCAAAGATGGAGAAGCTCTATACAGTCAACAAAAACAAGACTGGAAGCTGACCGTGGCTCAGATCATGAACTCCTTATTGCCAAATTCAGACTTAAATTGAAGAAACTAGGGAAAACCACTAGACCATTCAGGTATGACCTAAATCAAATCCCTTATGATTATACAGTGGAAGTGAGAAATAGATTCAAGGGACTAGATCTGATAGATAGAGTGCCTGATGAACTATCAATGGAAGTTCGTGACAGTGTACAGGAGACAGGGATCAAGACCATCCCCATGGAAAAGAAATGCAAAAAAGCAAAAATGGCTGTCTGGGGAGGCCTTACAAATAGCTGTGAAAAGGAAGAGAAGCGAAAAGCAAAGGAGAAAAGGAAAGATATAAGCATCTGAATGCGGAGTTCCAAAGAATAGCAAGAAGAGATAAGAAAGCCTTCCTCATCTATCAATGCAAAGGAACAGAGGTACTGGTTTAGCAGAGGACGATTTAAAATAGCTGTTAAAGGTAAAAGAGCTATTAGATTTTGACCCTGCTGTTCCACTTTTAGGAATTTATCTTAGAAACATACATTAAAAAGACATGTATGTATGCAAGCAGTAGTTTTCAGTGTTGTTTATGTTAGCAACAGACTGGAAGTGACTTATTTCTGGTGGGAGACATTTAAATTGTTAAATTCATATAATGAAATGTGCTTTTGGAACCACTGAAGAGAGATGACGTACATGTGTTAATGATTCCAAAGATGTACTATTAAGGGGAAGGGGGAAGCTTTTACCCCCACACCCCCACACCTGCCATGTAAGTCTGCACTGTCTCTGGAAGGAATTAGAATCAACTGTGGTAGCAGTTGCCTTTGAAGAGAGGGTCAGGGAGGGGTGGTAGGGAGATTAACTTTCCTGTATCCTTTGGTACCATCTGGAACAGAAAAATGTTAACATGCCTAAGTGTTAGTTTTTCCCCTCTCTGAAGTCCTTTATGTGCTCCCACCAACACACACACACACAAACACACACACACGTGTGTGTGTGTGCATGTACATATACCCTCATGCACACTTTTCAGAACAAATGTTAGTCCAGGGGTCCGACTGTGCAGTGATAAAAACCAGCCTGTGCTGGTGGTGGTTAATGCTTACTGAATATGCACTGTGATCCTTGGGGCATTGCAAGCATCTTACTCTTCTCATCCAAGCAGGTGCTGATGAGAAAAACCTCCCTGGGTGGTGGAAACTGAGGCCCTGGCTAAGTAAGCCCAAGACCCAGGGCTCTCCTATAGTTGCTGGCAGAGGTGCTGGTGCCAAAAAGACCTTGACTCATGTACCTGTTTTTAGAGATCTAAGAGAGTGAGGTGGAAGGACCATCAAGAGTTCTGAAAACTCATTAGAAAACCCTGGATGTGTCTGTCAACTCTTTGATTCTATTTCAGTTTCCAGAGGTGAGAGCCAGAATGGAAACTCACCTGGCTTGATAGATTTTTGTGCTTCGTGCAGCCCCCTGGAATCTCTAGAAATACTTTTGAACCCTCAGAGAATTGGAGCTATGACCAAGATTCTTTGTGTGAAACTTCTTGAACAGATCAAATGTGTTTTACGGAAATTGGTAGATATCTCTACCTTGTATAGGATGCTCTTTAAGCTGATTGCTACTTGCCTGAAGGCTGTAGTTATCAACTCTGACACCATGATGAGGGTGAATTGGCTTATCCTTGTGTGTATAACATTTCTCAGTGTGAAATGCAATGTGGTCTGTATATATGTAGAAAAGGTAGTCATATAAATTATGCATCGAATATGGTACTTTTCTTTTATGGTTTCATCCAGTAAATCTTAGGCTACTGCTTCTTCATATTTTTGCCACTCCAGGCTGTTGAGGGATGTTCCATTTCTATCAGTAAACAGTGCCTCATTGGGGCAGTGGTTTTTCTACAAGGGACCCAGGGGTCTTTTAGGGTATCCTGGGGGCAGTAGTGGAGAGTGGGAAGGTAGAGATAAATGATCCTGATTTTTATAACACACACACACACACACTCTCACACTCTCCTAGTTGAGATGAGAATTAACTCTCTTAGATGAATATTGTAAGCTTTAACTTTATCTCATCACCCTGGAGGCAGAAATCCCTGATGAGACCTTGATTTCGCTGGTTGGCATGTCTTCTCTTCGTTTATCTGCTGTCAGATTGCACGTAAAACATGCCCGTGACCAGTGAGCCCTGACTTGTAAGCAGGCACGACAGACAGCTGGTTCTAGCCCGTGGTTCTTCTCGTTTCAGGAAAAGGCACAGCTTCGAAGGTGGAGGAAGGATTGGACACGGTGCTGGGGAACGTGAGCCGTCCATTTAACCGAAAGTAGGTGGTTTATTCCGAAATCAGCTTCTGTTTCCTCTTTATCAACGTGGTCTTTTTCTGTTTCGGTGAGTGGCTGTTTAATCTCTTCTGGAACCCTCTTTGTTTGTTACAGCAGAGATGTCGGCTCCTTTGTAGGAATTACTTGAAGCCAGAGTCATGGTGGACGTGGGAAAGTGGCCCATCTTCACTCTGCTGTCGCCTCATGAGATCGCGTCCATCCGGAAAGCTTGTGTCTTCGGCACCTCAGCCAACGAAGCGCTGTACGTCACTGACAGCGATGAGGTGGGCCTCTCCCAAACCCCAGAGCTTCCTTCTAGGGCTTTCCGGGAGGTTGAGTCTGCCATGTGCAGACTGAGAAAAGGAGGGCAGAAGGAGAACCTGAAATCCAAAAAGATGCTGTATCTTTGATGTAATTTGTCTTTTCCTTCAGTTTCTTGATTTAATACCCCTCATCCCTGCTGCCCTTCGAGTTTCATTGCTTGTTGTTGCCCAGTAGCTTAGTCACGTCTGACCCCCTGACTGCCACACGCCAGGCTTCCCTGTCCTTCACCATCTCCCAGAGTTTGCTCACACTCATCTCTATTGAGTCAGTGATGCCAACCAACCATTGAGTTTCACGGTACAGCCAAATATTATAAAACTTAAGTAGGCAGCAGCGGTTGCATTTTAATAGCCGTATCAGTCTCTACCTATCTGCTGAGCGGTCAAGCTGAGCTGAAGCGCGTCTTATGTTCAGGGTGGAGAAGGGACCCTTTGTGTAGCTGAAGGCCAAGTGACTCAGACAGAACTGTTTGTTTCCCAGGTCTTTGTATTTGGTCTGAACTACAGTAGCTGTTTAGGAACTGGAGATAACCACAGTACACTTGTACCCAAAAAGCTGGAAGCCTTATGTGGAAAGAAGATTAAGAGTCTTAGTTATGGGAGTGGACCCCATGTTCTTCTCAGCACCGAAGGTAAGTGGCAACAAGTTCAGCTTCTTCTGTTTGTGGGAAATCGAGCGGTTAATTCTAACCTAAGAGGAGGTAGGGCTGTGCCACATACTGAGTTTCGAATGCTTTGTTTCTTAATTTCTGAGAGGAGGTACATAAAGCAGGTGAAAGTTATTAAACACTTCAGGCTCCCCCTTGGAACAGCCGTCGGATGACTTTGATTTTAAGCAAACTTCTGAGGTTTTAGACGACTTCTGTAAAGTTGTGGAAGATGACCCGCAGCAGACGAAGTGGTCCGTCAGCCCTGTTTTTCAGTGAGTTTTATTGTAGCATGGCAACGTCCAGGTTTTACTTGGTACGTTTTTAAAAACACAGGTGATACTGGTTTTACTTTACTAGTGTCATTTCCGTATATTGAATTCAAGAAGCCTCAGTTCATTTCCTGGCATTCATGTGGCCGCCATATAGAAAAAAGCTGGGGTAGATTCTTCCTGCCTCCCTGAGACCACCAGAGAGGCCTCTGCGTTCTTCCCAGGCTGTTGATCTGCACCGTGGGTGCCCGGAACGCCCTGAGTCTGTCATGCATAACCCGGCTTCTTCCCTTCACGTTTTAGGCGCATGAGTTCCTGCTCTCTAGCTTTTTGTTGGGTAAACTAGGGTGCACGCGGGTGCGTTTGCGTCTCTGCCTTTCTGTCTCTAGCCTGGGGAATCACGGCTTTCTTGGGTGTAACCACCGGTCTTAGTATTGAGCTTTTTAGTTGCCTTTGACTGCTGTTGGAATCCAGCCGGGTTCTTGGCATCTTCCTCAGGCTGTGAGGTCCAGATGTGAGCATGACTAGTAAGAGTGTAACTGGCGTGGAGCATAATGAGGTGATTATTCTGCCTCTGAGTTGTGTGATCCTGCCTTCTGGCATCACGTGGGCCCTTTCAAGCAGCTGCTGCTTTGCTGGCTGGCTCAGCTTGTCATCCATTGTGACCTAATGGTTTAATGTTTTCCTAACGCGTTAATTTTTTAACGCGGCAATTGACTTCCTACCATAAAGTACTGAAGCGTTGTTTTTTTTTTTTTTTCCCCAAGAGCAAGCATATTAAAACATATTAAAACATTAAAGCATGACCTTGGGAGAGTTAACTTTTGGAATTATTTTTAGAGTTCAGATCCTGCAGTTTTAAATATCTTGAATGTTATAATTAAGATATAAATAACCAGAAAGCACAAATATAAGTAACTGATTTTCTTGTGGGAGTAGTCTTCTTTTTGTTTTTAATTCAGTTTTGATTGTTGTAATACATTGTACATATATATGATACGTGATACATAGCATGTCTAATGTATGTATAATATATACATTTGTGTGTATTTTGTATCTATTTCAAGTAGTCATATAGTTCAAAAACAATTTAACACTTTAAACCATCAAACGTTGTATGACTTTTAGTAAAAACCAGCAGGCAGCTTCATCCATCCTTACTCTTAAAAACCACTCCTTTTTAACTCCTTCAGGTGTGTTTTTCTGACTTTTAATCTCATGTTTTTAAGTTAATATGCTTATGCTGTTGGTTTTGAATGTTCATTTTAGGCCTTCTCCTGTGACTTTTTGTAGCAGCAGAAGGAATTGGCACTCTCTCTGATGAGCCTGATTAGCCTTCCGTCTGCTTACCCTGTCAGTATAGTGATGTCACCACGTGTCCACGTTCACTTTTCATATTCCCAGGACTCGAACAGTGTTATTCACAGCTGAGCCATTCTCCTTTCTTCCACAGCTGTCTGCTTTCCTGGGCTTACTTTTCTCCCCATCTGTCATTAGCACGAGCTGGAAGTCCGCTGTGTCGCCGCGTTGCTTCTGGGCACCTCTGAGCCCGTCAGGCCACTCCAGGTCACCCCATCCCCCAGCTCCAGCCTGGACTGGTCACTCTAAGCTGCTGCACACCTTTTGTCCTAGATCTTCATTTCACCATCATCCTTGGAAGTCTCTTCACCTTTGTCCTTACTGAATCGCTACGTTTTGTTCACCGTGTCTTCCTCCTCGGATTATACCCTCATGTGGGTGAGACACATTTTCTCGTAGCTTCCCAAGAAAGGGATATGAGAGAAGTCTTTGAGACACCGTCTTAAAATGCCTTTATCTTCCCCAGGCAATTGATCCCTGACTTGTCTGCACAAAAAAGACAAAACAACAACAAAACAGCATTTTCCATGCCAATGCTTTAATAGTGTTTTGAGCATTTGCCTTTACTACCTGGTAGGCAGAGCTCAGTCCAGAGTAAAGGGTCTCTTCCTGGTAGGACCCGTTTATAGCCCCCGAGGCTGCTGGCATTGTTCCAGTGTAATCCCCTTGCCAGCTCTGTTCGGGGGAATCTTCCCCATAGCCTTGTAGTCTCTCTTGTTGACAGAATGGTTCTTGTGCCTGCATTTTGTGGCTCTCAGGTGCAAGAGGAAGATGTCTAGATTCAACCTGTCTCTTCATCTCTGCAGGCCCCAACACCCATTCATTTCATGGCCCCAGGAGGCCACTCCAAGAGAGTGCACCAGACGGTCACTTGGTGGTTCCCATCACCTTCTCGTGATGGGCGTGGACACGTCCTACTGTAATGTGCCTCTTGAATTCCCAGAGTGATCGCATAGGGCCATGCCCCACGTGGGCATCCCTTTTCCAGTCCAGTTTCCATTGCCCATCCACCTGACCACACAGCCAGGCCATTGGTTGCAGCCGGTGAGTTGGTAAAGACCCAACCACAGGGGCTTTTCCGATTGCTCAGTTCTTGCGTCACTGCTGGGAAAACAGCCTGCAGTTCAGCCACTGAGCTGATTGTTCTTGCCTCCTTCAGTCAGTCTTGCCATCCACTGGTTTTAATGTGGCCACTTTCCAAATGGGAGAGTGTCCATTTGCCTTGGAACTGCGTCTGTAAGGCCAGCAGCTCTTGGTTGCTTGGTTAGAGCTTCACAGGGCACGTCCATAAGGCAGTGGGTTCTAGCAGCTTCTCAGCCGGCTCCAGAGTTGGTCCTCGATGAACAGAGGCTGCCTGCTTCATGATACAGCAGGCACCTCCCCACCTTACCCCAGCAGTATGCCCCCTCCGGGTAAAACATTTCTGTAACCCTCTGGGCGCTGCCTTCCTTACTAGAGTGCTTCTCCAACGCCACCCAAGATGATGTGGGTATCTCAAGTTTCATGATTATTTTATGTCCTTCAGTCATTGAGGAATCTCAGTTACCGCCCAGGCAACTGATTTCCTCTCAAATGGTGAGCAGCATCTGGGAAATTTCTGGTCTGAAATCCCAGTGGTCACTGCTGGGAGGTGCTCCAGGTTGGCTGTAAGCTCCTGGTGCAGAGTGCAGGTGGCAGATACTCTCAAGGTCATGTCTGAGTCAGTGCCTTTCCACCTTTCAGCAATGGGAGAGCTGCCACCCTCTGCTAACTCAGACATACCTGCTCTCATGCAGGACCCCACTTGGATCCAGCTGTCTTTTGGGCAGTCTTACAGATGGGGTTTCCCTGCTGGCTTAGTAGCAAAGAATCCACCTGCCAAGCGGGAGATGCAGGTTCAGTCCCTGGGTCGGGAAGATCCCGTGGAGAAGAGAACGGCAACCCACTCCAATATTCTTGCCTTGGAAATCCCATGGACTGAGGATCCTGGTGGGCTACAGTCCATGGGGTTGCATAGCATCGTACACGACCGAAGTGATTTTAAAAAGCCTGCTGTTAGTCCCCAGAAACCATCTGCCTTTCCCGCAGGCCACTGGGCAATCTTCAGTCGTTCAGCGAGTACATTAGTCCCAGCGCCCCAGCTTGAATTACAGTGGTGAGCTCTTCTTGTCCACCGTGTGTTCTCTCTTTAAACACCTGTTTGGGCTCAGGCAGTTCTACGGGTTCCCAGCCAGTGCCCAGTTAAAACTGGCCTGAGGGTGGATTTCCACACCTCATGTTTTAGGTAGGGGAAGCAGTCCCCAGTCAGAACTAATATCCATCCAGTAATACCTTCAGGTAAGAGAGACGGGACCACCTCACTCGGAGTCTGTTCCAAAACCCCACTTTCCATCCAGACTGTCACTTGACTCCTGTCCGCTGTTGCCCGTCCACATCCTCCCATTCTAAGCTTGGCTGTTAAGACTTTACCCACAGGCTGTGGAAGCACAGTGCGCTGGTCCTCTCTCCCCCTGGCTGTTTCACCCACACGGGTGCTTATGCCTTTGGGTGCCTGGCCAGCGGTGGGGCCAGAAGATCCTGGCCTTTAGGTCAGTTTTTATCGTGATCATCTTTCTTATCCTCGCCCCAGGGCATTCCGGATCAATTTTCTTATCTTAATCATTACCTTCTAGCTTTTTGAAAAGTGAAAAGTTGCTCAGTCGTGTCTGACTCTTTGTGACCCCATGGACTGTAGCCCACCAGGCTCCTCTGTCCATGGGATTCTCCAGGCAAGAATACTGGAGTGGGTTGCCATTTCCTTCTCCAGGGGATCTTTCCGACCCAGGCATTGAGCCCATTGGGATTGAATACAGGTGTCTCCTGTATTATGGACAGATTCTTTACCATCTGAGCCACCAGGGAAGCCCTTCTAGCTTTTTAAATGCCTTTAAAACTGGGATAAATAGAGTCGACTTGTTTGGGGCCCTTCGGTGTTAGAGACCAACATGGGGTCCCTTTGGTCTACCAGACTGTGACAGTGCCATGGGCATCCCTTGGCTTCAGTTCCATCAACATCCCTCGTCTGGCACGGCTTAGGCTCAGCCCAGGAGAGCACGACCACACCACATCGATCAGTTGAGCCAAGGTGGAGCAGGGGGGAGGCACGGCGAGGACAGTCACCAGAGGGGCCGATTTAAGCCTCACCGGCAACCTCTGCCCCCCACCTCGCCTCAGGCGAGAGCGGCCCATGACCCCAGGAGGAGAACGCCTGACACGTGGCACGGAGCCCACAGGGCGGGGGTCGCGTCTCAGCCTTCACTGGGTGCCTGCAGCGGGGAGCGCACAGGGTAGAAGACCCATGGCGCCTCGCCCCGCCGCCCTCGGGTCGCCCGGAAACCGGAAGTGGCACCACAAGTCGGGTCAGCCAGACACACCACACAGGAGCTGGCGCACAGGCCCAGGCGGGTGGCTCCAGTGGCAAGGGCCGAACCGGGCACCAGCTGGCGGCCCGAAGGCCCAGAGCCCCGCGTACATCCAGAGACCCAAAGTCCTTGGCGGCGGACACCGAAGGAGACCGTGTCAGCAAATGCCTTTAAAACTGGGATAAATAGAGTCGACTTGTTTGGGGCCCTTCGGTGTTAGAGACCAACATGGGGTCCCTTTGGTCCACCAGACTGTGACAGTGCCATGGGCATCCCTTGGCTTCAGTTCCATCAACATCCCTTTTATTGATCCCACTCGGTAATTGAAGACTTTTATTCTGCTGGGTTGGGTCCCTTGTTGCTCTCCCTTTGTCTTTCTCCATTTTCATAATTCCTTTCATGTTCTCTGTAAGATCCATATGAGGAAGTTGAGATAGCATATTGGATAAGGCATCTCAAACGATTTGATTTTGTATTCAGAGGTGAATACCCCAGGTATCGTAAAGCCAGTCCCATAGGGCTTGCATATCAGCTGCTTCATCTGGGATGTTCCATTTGCTATTAGTAGGGGAGTTGGGAAATCCGTCTTCTCAGGATAAACACACTACTGTGGCTTTTATCCAGTCCACCACCCTGGCAGTCTCCTTGGGAATAACCTCCTGGGTCACACACAGCCACGTGTGATGGTTCAGTAGAGAGCAGTGGGTTCTGCCTCAACCCACACATGCTCCTCCAGCCTGCAGCCTTGAAAACCACAGACACAGCCCTTATGTCAGTTGCACACACAGCCTGTGTCAGTAAAGTTTCCTCAGGAAGCCCATGACATCAGCCCTCAGAATGAGCCAGTTCCTGCACGCTGTACCCCCTGCCTTCGGTTGTTTCTTGGTTTCCCCTTCCCCTGCTGCTGCTGCTAAGTTGCTTCAGTCGTGTCCGACTCTGTGCGACCCCATAGACGGCAGCCCACCAGGCTTCCCCGTCCCTGGGATTCTCCAGGTAAGAACACTGGAGTGGGTTGCCATTTCCTTCTCCAGTGCATGAAAGTGAAAAGTGAAAGTGAAGTCGCTCAGTCCTGTCCGACTCTTCACGACCCCATGGACTGCAGCCTACCAGGCTTCTCCGTCCATGGGATTTTCCAGGCAAGAGTACTGGAGTGGGGTGCCATCGCCTTCTCCACTGCTTCCCCTACGTTAACTATTTTCTCAGTTGACTCAGAGGTAGTAGAAGTAGTTTCTGTTAATCCTACATAATTTTCTCGGCAGCTTTGAGGCAAATGGCTGAAGCTCAGATTGACCCAAATCTGAGCTTGAATCAACATCAGGGGCCCAACCCAGCACTTACTTTTATTTTCATTTTGGCTGTTATATATGAAATAAGCAGGGAATTGTTCATTTAGCGTGCTGCTTATTTTGCATTTCCTTATGTATCTGTTGAGCCAGTTCCTTAGGAGTTGGCTCTACTCCCATTTCTAAATTGCATTGGTAACTTTGACCTTTAGTAACTGATCACAGCATGGCTGCAGTTTCGTACCATGGTGACTAGGTAGCTATCCGGGAGTCAGAGTTTCCTCATTCTTTGCTCTTTAATCTCTTTGTCTTCAAAAAACAAATGTCTGTGAGCCATTTGCAGGCTATCCCATTCCTGATATCAACTAAATAGAGAGTTCTTGGTTGCAGCGTGTGTGTGTGAGAGAGAGACAGAGAGAGAGAGAGAGACAGAGAGAAGGTGTTAATTAATTCCTAGACCCAATCTGTGTGCACATGTATGTATATAGGCATTCCCACACCAAGAAGTTCAGTTCAGTTCAGTTCAGTTCAGTTCAGTCGCTCAGTCGTGTCCGACTCTGTGACCCCATGAATCGCAGCACACCAGGCCTCCCTGTCCATCACCAACTCCTGGAGTTCACCCAAACTCATGTGCATCGAGTCGGTGGTGCCATCCAGCCATCTCATCCTCTGTCGTCCCTTTCTCCTCCTGCCCCCAATCCCTCCCAGCATCAGAGTCTTTTCCAATGAGTCAACTCTTTGCATGAGGTGGCTAAAGTACTGGAGTTTCAGCTTCAGCATCATTCCTTCCAAAGAAATCCCAGGGCTGATCTCCTTCAGAATGGACTGGTTGGATCTCCTTGCAGTCCAAGGGACTCTCAAGAGTCTTCTCCAACACCACAATTCAAAAGCATCAATTCTTCAGCGCTCAGCCTTCTTCACAGTCCAACTCTCACATCCATACATGACCACAGGAAAAACCATAGCCTTGACTAGACGGACCTTTGTTGGCAAAGTAATGTCTCTGCTTTTGAATATGCTATCTAGGTTGGTCATAACTTTCCTTCCAAGGAGTAAGCATCTTTTAATTTCATGGCTGCAGTCACCATCTGCAGTGATTTTGGAGCCCCCCAAAATAAAGTCTGACACTGTTTCCACTGTTTCCCCATCTATTTCCCATGAAGTGATGGGACCGGATGCCATGATCTTTGTTTTCTGAATGTTGAGCTTTAAGCCAACTTTTTCACTCTCCACTTGCACTTTCATCAAGAGGCTTTTTAGTTCCTCTTCACTTTCTGCCATAAGGGTGGTGTCATCTGCATATCTGAGGTTATTGATATTTCTCCCGGCAATCTTGATTCCAGCTTGTGTTTTTTCCAGTCCAGTGTTTCTCATGATGTACTCTGCATATAAGTTAAATAAGCAGGGTGATAATATACAGCCTTGACGTACTCCTTTTCCTATTTGGAACACCAAGAAGTAGTGCTTGGATATTATCAGGGTGTCTAGGAATTGCACACAATTCTGATGCTATCTACTCAGAGATAGAATCAGATTGCACAGGTAAGAGGCTCAGTCCCACAACACCACCCTCCACTTGAGATGCTGGTCTTGAGCCCAGGTTGTTACCTGTGCTTCTGATTAACCTGCTGCAAATCCCAGGTTCCCTCCATCTCTCCTCAGGCTTTGTGGGTTTTTGTTTTTGTTTTTGTTCTCCACCATGCCATGTAGCATGTGGGATCTTAGTCCCCGACCCAGGGGTCAAACTCAGGCCCCCTGCAGTGGAAGCACAGATTCCCAACCACTGGACCACCGGGGAATTCGTGCTTTGGATTGGATTAATTTGCCAGAATGACTCAAGGAACTCCAGAAAATCGATTTACTCACTAGATGACTGATTATTATAAAAGGATATGAATCAACGGCGTGAATAAAGGAGCCTCCATCCTTGTAAGGCTTGGTGTCTAACACAGTGGCATGTGTAAGTGTTCTGGTTCTCCAACATGGAAACCCTCTGAAAAGGGGCCAGACAACTGTCCCCTGAGGTTCTTACGGAGGCTTCCTTATATAGTCATGATGGCTAAGCCATCGGCATTGGCAGTTGATTCAGCCTCCAGCCCTCTCCCCTCCGACCCACTTACCTGGTGGTTGGTTCTCCTGGCAACAGAGATGCCAGGAGATAATGTTCTTGTTATCAAAAGACACCCTCGTCATTGTCAGCTCTAAGGAGATTCCTCCGGTTTGGGGAGCTGTGAGCCAGGGACTGTGGATGATGACCAAGTATACAAGAGCAATGTATTTTTGTAATCTGGATGACCAAATACATATTTCTTACAAATCACAATGTCACTAAAAGAAGTAAAGGTTAACACGAGTTGTACAGAGTCTGGGAGGAAAGTTCGGGGTCGGCTCTCTCTTCTCTTCTCTGACTGTGTGTGTGTGGCCCTCCTTGTGTAGATGGAGTCGTGTATGCCTGGGGCCACAATGGCTACAGCCAGCTTGGGAATGGGACGACCAACCAAGGCCTGGCACCCATCCAGGTCTGCACCAACCTCTTGATCAAGCAAGTGGTTGAAGTAGCTTGTGGCTCGCATCATTCAATGGCTCTGGCAGCTGATGGAGAGGTAAGTGCCCTGCTCTTATGCTTTATTGTTACTTTTATTTATTTTTAATTTTGGGGGGCCATTCCTCAAGGTGTGGGAGATCTTAGTTCCCTGACTGGGTATCATGCTCCCTGTAATGGAGGTGCGAAGTCTCAGCCACTGGACTGCCAGGGGAGTCCCTCGTTCACTTCCCTGTAGCTCGAAGGGTAAAGAATCTGCCTGCAATGCAGGAGACTTGGGTTTGATTCCTGTATTGGGAAGATTCTCTGGAGAAGGAAATGGCAACCCATTCCAGTATCCTTGCCTGGAGAATCCATAGACAGAGGAGCATGGTGAGCTACAGTCCATGGGGTTGCAGAAAGTTGGACATGACTGAGCAACTAACACACACAAAAGACATATAAAAGTTACCGTCTTAACCATTTTTAAGTGTTCAGTTCAGTGACATGACGTATACTCACGTTGTTTTGCAGCCATCACCACCATCCATCCACAGCACTTTCATCTTGCAGAACTGACCTCTGTGCCCATTAAACATGAACTCTCTCCTTTTAGTTCCATCCCCTGGCAACCCCCATTCTGCTTTCTAAGAATTTAACCCCTCTAGGTACCTCATATGAGTGGAATCACACAGTACTTGTTCACTGTGACCGCCTTATCTCACCTAATATCCTCAAGGTTCATCCATGGGGCCGCATGTAGTGGATTTTCATCCCTTTTTAAGGCTGACACTGTTTCATTGTTTATCTGTTTTGTTTATCCATTTGTCTGTTGATGAACATTTGGATCATTTCTACCTTTGGCCATGTGAAAGTGCCTTGCCTTTTTTTTTTTTTTTTAAGACCATATTTGTACTTGAACTGAATATCATGTGAACATAGCTGCCCTGGATACATAGCTAAAACCACCGTGAGAACAAGCTCCTTCTCTAACACAGCCTACGTTGTGTGGTCTGGAGCACTCTTTTGAAGACAGTAGACTGAATTCTTAAGGCAGTTAAGTCTCTTGCTTTTTGCTCAGATTACAAATCAGATGTGTATGACAGTGTTCTATACTGTCGTTTTTTTAATGACCTCTCCCCGCACCCTACCCCCAGGTCTATTTTGTTTTTCAGTAAATGTAGTGATGTCATAGCATCACTACCAACATTCCAGTAGGTTCTGTACAGCTTGATTTCCTGTCCCCCCCAGCCAAGTTCCACGAATATCTTAAATGTCACTCATTCCGCTGGTTCTATCGTCTGGTGTCTTGTGTCATTTCGTTCCTCTCCATCTCTATCACCTTAGGTCAGGCTTGGCCATCTCCTGGACTGTTGCCATGGGCTCTTCTGTTTCATAGCTTTTTTTTTTCTTTTTTAAAATATTTACTTATTTATTTGGCTGTGCCGGATCTTAGTTGCAGCATGCAAGGACTTTAGCTGTGGGATGTGGGATCTAGTTCCCTGACCAGGGATCAAAGTCAGGCCCCCTGCACTGGGAGTACAGAGTCTTAGCCACTGGCCCCCCAGGGCAGTCCCGATCCCATAGCTTTTACATTGGTCTACACTGTGCAGTATAACTTCTCTGTCCACTGTGTCTTCAGAAATAAAAGTCAGATTCTGTTGTTCCCTGTTTAGTCCTTCAGAGACTTTAGAGTGATTTCACTAAGTGGGGTGAGCAGCTCGGTGAGATAAAGGTTTCGTGGCTGTGATGTGCTGGAGCCAGGCCTTGCACACAGCCCTGCTGCATGGAATCTACTGTTCCCAACCTGTTTCTTGGTCAGTGGAACCCCAGTCCCCATTTTTTAAAAAAACAAACGGCAACTGCATTGGTAGAGAACTTGGGCTATTTGAAAAGAAGTGCAAAAGAATGACGGTTGAAATTAGAACTTGCTAATTGTGCAGCGTGCATTCCTGGTTTATTGTAACCTTAAGCATATGCTACTCTGGGAAACTGGTAAATATAAATATTTACACTAGCTAGTCCTGTGAATCCAGTTAGTGAAGTGAAGTGAAGTCGCTCAGTCGTGTCCGACTCTTTGCGACTCCATGGGCTGTAGCTTATCAGGCTCCTCCGTCCATGGGATTTTCCAAGCAAGAGTGCTGCAGTGGATTGCCATTTCCTTTTCCAGGGGATCTTCCCGACCCAGGAATTGAACCCAGGTCTCCTGCATTGCAGGCAGAGCTTTACCGTCTGAGCCACCAGGGAAGCCACTTAACAGGAAGTAATTACTTTGAGGGTTTTTTCTTTCTGTGCCTGTGAAATTAACCTGTGCCACATGTACTTTTTAAAATATCAGTGTGAGTTTCAAGACAGTCCATGAGCAGCCTCAGACATGTGATCTTAGGTAGAAAATGCTGACAGAGGAGAGAGAACAGAGACTCATGGAAGCCAGAACTCAGGATGTGTGAGGACCGCTTGCCACAGGCAAGTGATGGGGTGAGAGGGGTCCTCACAGATCTTCCTAGTGATGGAGGAAGTTATCTCCTCTGCTGCCAGCATCTGCCCTTGGCTCATTCTCTCTGGCCACACTCTTGTTTGACAGGCTCAGTTAATAATTAACTTGAAGGGATTTTTCATTTTGTTTTTCATCTTTAGCTTAGAGATCCATTTGTGTCTCTCTCCATTAGAAATATGGTTTTCAGGCTGTGGCTGTTCACAGGCAAAAAGTAAACAGGATGCAGTTGAGGAGGGGAGCTGCTTGGAGATGACAGCCAGTGAGGACTCAGAAAACATTATCAAGCACAACTCAACATTCTAGAGCAGCAGTTCTACAGTTAAAAATAATTAAAAAAAAAAAAGAATTTCTTAACAACCCCATGTCATTCCTGTAGGGACAGGCATCTCCTTAATACTTGTGAGTGTGACTGTGTTAGGAAGTGGAACTGTGATTAATAACTGTAATGATGGTGGGCTTGTGTCATCAGGAAGGGTCTATAGTATCGCCCACTGGTGATTAATGAGATAAAGGAAAGTAAGTATTGTTTGAAGGATTTCCATGGGGGAAAAAAAAAGACTACACCCAAAGAGTTAGGCTGATTTTTGTTCATATCACTGATACTTACGTGGCACATACCTCATTTCCTTTGGATGCCAGATTTAAAAACCATAAAGAGCTACTAAAATTGTAGTGGCTGTGTAACAGTGTGGAGAGCGCCGCTAGACTGCTTGGGTTCATACTAGTAGTAAATCGTATTTACTAGCTGTGGAATCTCAAGCAAGTCACTTGACCTCTCTGTGTTCCCGTCTACACGTATACAATGGGGATGATAATAGTATTAATACCGGCCCCAGGGTCATCTTTCAGGCTTCCTGTGAGGGTTCCTGTGTGTGAAGCACTTAGGACCATTGGCACGCTGTAAGGACTCATTCAGTGGGTTTGTTTTGTTTTATGACGATTATCGTGTGTTAGAATTTTCACCCTTACTCTTCTTTCTTCCTCTTTTATCCTTCTCTTGTGTAGGTATTTGCTTGGGGCTATAACAACTGCGGCCAGGTGGGGTCAGGGTCCACCGCAAACCAGCCAACTCCTCGGAAAGTGACGAACTGTTTACATATTAAGAGGGTGGTGGGCATCGCCTGTGGTCAGACCTCGTCCATGGCTGTTCTGGACAATGGTGAGGTGAGCGGTCTTCGCACCCCCCTTTCTCCTGTCCTTTTCTTTATGAGGTACGGGCTTAGATCATGGAAGGAAGAGTGCTCTGATTTGATGGCTGCATGGATAGTTAACTGATAGAGGTGCAACCACAGGCTGTTCGCTCCTCATTATGAATTTTTAAGTTCCAAGGTTTATCTGCAAGTAGAAGTTGAATGTGTTTTTGCCAGATTCACATAGCCCGATGCTCACAGGCATTTGTTTGTGATTTAATGTAGTAGATGAAAGAAGTTGACGTTACCACTTTCTTCTAATGAAAGAGGACTCTTTTTTTTTTTTTTAAGCGAAAGCTGGTTTATTTAGAGAGATAGACATTCCATAGACAGAATACAGCCTGTCTCATCGAAACACTCTGCAGACCGAGTGCGGGCCACCTCAGAAGGTGAGAGGCCCTGTGCGCTCTTTAAAGTTAGCTGACAGTGTTTATAAGCACTGATGCTAATGGGCATGAAGGCTCTGTGCCTGCCGGTGTCTGCAATGCTTGCCCCTAGGAAGAAGCAACTTGCAAATGCAGAATTTTTCATCCTGATGGTTATTAGCTACTTTTAAAAAACCCACCTTTCAGTGATCCTTGACCACGGTCACCTTTGAGCTGATGGTTATTTCTATAAAATTGTTCTGGTTGCAGCTTCTACTTAAATGGACCTGTTACCACTTGTATGTGTCCCAGTGCACAAACTTTACTCCAGGATACTTCTCTGAATGCGAATGTACGGCATCCTGCATCGAGGTGTGAGGGTGCTGTAGAGTTTACTGAGTGCTCAGCTCTGTTAGCTGACTTTCTGAATCAAGCCTGATATTATGCTGGATGACTTCTGAATTCCTTGGGATAGTCATCTAACATCCTCCATCCCAGTATTTTCCACTTCTTTCTTTCTTTATTTTTTGAAAAACTTTTTTAATTTTTAAAAGTAAATTAAATTTAAAAATTATTATGTGATTAATTCAACAAAGGAAAACAAATAAGACATATGAAATAAAAAGTAAATGCCTTTCCCTCAGTTTTTTAATGGCTTGATGTATATCCTTTTGGACCTTTCTCTATAAATAGTTACATATGGGTGAGTATAATTACCTACCGCTTTTCTCTGCCAGTCTGCACCTTTTCTGCTTTAACAGCATAGATGTTTTACCTGGATCCATTGGCAGACCATTTATAGTTGCTTCCATTATAACCATTATAACAGTTGCTTAATTTTCTTTGTATGGATGTTGGTTTTCCATGACCCATATCCAGAACTCTTCTGATGGGCATTTCAACTTTTTTTTTTTTTTCATATTTGGCTATTAAAAACACTGTTGCACTGATTTTCTCTGTTACTGTTTGTGTGTATATCTTTGTACACACAAGTATTTCTATAGAATAATTTTCCAGAAATAGGGTACATTTTTTGATAGCTCTTGCCAAATTTCTCCCCAGAAGGTTCAAACCTGTTAGACTTCCAACACTAAATGTGCTTTTGGCCATCTCTTGCTAGCACCCTGAACTCCTTGTCTCCTTTTCCCCTTGTCACAGGGATGTGGAAGGCCCTCACCCACGCCCATTTGCCCTGCGTTGCCCTGGGGTGTGTTGCCACCACACCTCGTGTTTCTGATCTGAGCCAGGCCTTCTGTCTGTTCTGGCCAGGACTTCACCCTTTGCACACTGGCTGTTCTCAGCCTTCAACAGTCACTGTCAGACCTGTGCCCGGCTCTGCTGCTTTGAGCAGAGTGAGGGAGAGGCAGGTTCAGGAGATAAGCAGGTGGGCTGGCTGGACCCACCTTGGGTGGTGGTGGGGAAAAGACCAGAAGGAAAAGTAAAGGCCAAGGGATGAAGGGCCCAAACACAGACCAAGGAACGTGAAATGCATCCATGGATCTGCCACTGAAATATTCCAAAGCAGAGATTTGAGCAGAGTGACCCCTCTTGCTGCAGGTGTCTGAGGGGTCCCCACATTCTCCTGTGTCTCCTCCTTACACCTCTTTCCTCTGTCCCCTCTCCTGTGGTCCTGCCGTCACTGCCTTTGCTGGACCCCCATCAGAGCTCACTATCTGCCAATGGGAGATGAGTTTATGTCTTTGAGGTCTTTCTGCCTCTGGTCTTGCTCACCACAGTCACCCTTCATGTTGCTGCCTGCAAGATAGCTCCAGAATACAACTTTAATCATGTTTATCTCTGCTTTGGAATATTTCAGTGGCAGATCCATGGATGCATTTCACGTTCCTTGGTCTGTGTTTGGGCACTTCGTCCCTTGGCCTTTACTTTTCCTTCTGGTCTTTTCCCCACCACCACCCAAGGTGGGACCAGCCAGCCCACCTGCTTATCTCCTGAACCTGCCTCTCCCTGGGATGAAGGTATACCTTCATCCGCATCTACCCTTTAGCCAGATCTGAGCATCTACCCTGCTCAGATTTCTGCTATCTAAAAAAATCTTTGCTTAACTTTCTTCCTATGGCTAAGTCCTTTCTCCTCTCTACCTGTAGTGCCTTGATTATATCTCTACCCCAGCACTTGCTGTCTGGCTGCAGAAGAATTGCGTGTGTCCATCTCCCCTGTTCACCTGCTTCCAAAGACTTAATTCCTAGTACTTCTCAAAAAATCCTGAAATACAGTCAGTGATTAATAGTTGTTAATGAGCCTTAGGTTCCTCTTGTAGCAAGCAAGAATTAATGACTCGCCCAAGGCTATCCAGCTAGTAAGCTCTGGAGTAGAAGCTGCCGGATTCTGTCATCCCCATGACTGAAACATCTGTTTGGAGATCAGTGGTAGGACCTCATTCACTAGAATAAGAGTGTTGGAAGTGAAAGAAATCTCTCATTTGTTTAGACAGATTTCATTTTTATCTCTTTCCTCCTACCAGCAGTTTTAAAACCCTCTTCTCCCCCTTTCTCTAAGGTGTATGGCTGGGGCTACAACGGCAATGGTCAGCTCGGCTTGGGAAACAATGGCAATCAGCTGACCCCCGTGAGAGTGGCAGCTTTGCACAGTGTGTGTGTCAACCAGGTATGTGTGGTGGGCTCCTAGCTGCTGCTCCCCGTCTGTCTTCCCTGCTCTGACTTGGAACATTTGTGAGAATTTAGATCCCGGACCAGGGATTGAACTTGTTCCTCCTGTAATAGAAGCATGGAGTCCCAATCATTGGACCAATAGGGAAGTCCCAGAGATTCACTCTTTTAACCAGACTTGTTGAACAGTACCCTGTGCCTTCATCTGCCACATTTATATTCTCCCTAAATTCCCATGAGGAGAAGCAAGACCATGGTGCTGGCACATTGGTCTTGATAATTTGAAAAGCTACTGGGAAAAAGCCAGTAGTCTCAGGTATAGGCTTTTCTAATGCTTTTTTAATGTTCCAGAGAATGTCAGTCCACATCTGATGATGAATTGGCATTCTGCAGGAGCTGGCTGTAATCTTTAAGTAGATGTTTCCCCTGCCCTTCCTGTTCTCCTGTTGATGGTAACCATGTAAATTTACTTGCAGATTGTCTGCGGCTATGCACATACTCTAGCACTAACCGATGAGGGCTTGCTCTATGCCTGGGGAGCTAACACGTATGGGCAGCTGGGAACTGGCAATAAAAATAACCTGCTAAGCCCAGCACACATCATGGTGGAGAAAGAAAGGTAACTTGGCGGTACCATGTCTTGGGATTGTGTGTGCATGGGGACTTGGGCCTGTGTGCTGGAGCGCTGGTGTTTGGCTTTGTAGCTCTTCGTTCGTTAACGTTCTCATTGTGAACGAGAGTGCTGTACCAGTCAGCGTGAAGGTGAAGTTGACATGATTCTCTTGCAGCTTTCTCAGATGACCACCCGACATAACCACCGAAAGGCATTCATGCATTTTGGTGTATTGCCTGCAGACTTCCCAATAGGGTCTGTCACTGTGTTGAAATTTAAAACCTATTATTTTCCCTTTGAGCCAACTAAACTTTTAAATAAATAAAATCTGCCCTTGAAAGGCCATTATCTGTTTTAATATTGATTTGATTTAATGTGTGTTACTGGAATAGATGCTTAAGTGTTTGTTGAGCCATATTGTGAGTTCTTGCCCACTAAAGCTTTAGGATGTTGACTTCTAATTCTGGGACGCCACTTAAGAAGCATGCAGAGAAATGTAGTAAGTTTGGCTTGATGTCCCTTTGGATTAGGATATTCAGAGTCCATGACCCCTGGACCACTGCTTAGTCAGCCTAATGAGTGTTCTGAGCCCCGATTGGGGGAAAGTTGTATGTGTAAGGAAATGGTTTATTGAATACAGGATTTTTTGCTACTGGGTAAGCCCCCAGAACTGCCAGGACATTTTTTTCAGTGTCTACTTTCCTCATCTACTGTGGTTGCTAGTCCGTTTTCCCAGGTTTTCCTCAACAGTATGCATTACTTGTCCTAACTCAGAATGAGCTTTGGGTGAGAACGGGGCACCAGGATGAGTGTAACCCAGAGCTGTTGCTCCAGTCTTTTGGTTTTGTCCGTATGACCTGACAGCTAACTTTCCTGGATCCTGGGCTCTTTGAGATGTTCGGAGCACAAAACTTTTACTTACCGTGTGTGGTGCGCTTGGGCTTCTGCGAAGCAAACATAACGTGCGTTTTTCTTAAAACTCTCCAGGGTGATAGAGATCGCGGCCTGCCACTCGGCGCACACGTCGGCCGCCAAGACGCAGGGCGGCCATGTGTACATGTGGGGCCAGTGCCGCGGCCAGTCGGTGACCCTGCCGCACCTCACGCACTTATCCTCCACCGACGACGTGTTCGCCTGCTTCGCCACGCCCGCCGTCACGTGGCGCCTCCTGTCTGTGGGTGAGAGAGAGCTCCGGCTGCCCGCCCGGACGAAGGGCACCGTCAGCGGAGCGCTGTGCCTGTGCGTCTGCTGGCTGTGGGCTCCGTCCGCTTCAGAATGCTTTATCCTCCTTTAGCTTTAAAACCCTTCCCCAAATTAGACTTGCATGATACTGCTTATTAAAATGCTATGGAATATTATATGAATTTATTATTTCCTCCTCTTGGGTGTTTTCAGTTTGAGGTGAAATTCACATACAAAAATGAACCATTTTTAAAGTATACAATTCAGAGGCATTTACTGCCTTCACCATGTTGCTGAGCCAGCATTTACATCAAGCTCTGCAGCATTTCCTCACTTCAGAAGAAACCCCTATACCCATTACGCAGTCACTCCCCATTCTTTCTCCCCCGCAACCACTGGCAGCTACCAATTTGTTTGTTTTGTTTTGTTTGTATCTATGGATTTACCGGTTCTGGATGTTTGCCTTAAGTGGAATCTTACCATGTACAACCTTTTGTGTCTGACTTCTTTCACTCAGTGCTTTTGAGACCCATCCAGGTTGTAACATAATACGTGTCAGTGCTTCTTTTTATGACTGAGTAGGAGAAGGACATGGCAACCCACTCCAGTGTTCTTGCCTGGAGAATCCCAGGGACGGCGGAGCCTGGTGGGCTGCCGTCTATGGGGTCGCACAGAGTCGGACACGACTGAAGCGACTCAGCAGCAACAGCAGCAGTGTTGTGTTATATATATAGACCACAGTTTGTCATCTATCTGTTGATGGACATTTGGATGGTTTCCACTTTTTGGCTATTGTGAATACTGTTGTCTTGAACATTCATGTACAAATATTTGAGTGTGTACAAATATTCTTAAGTGCTTTTGTAATACTGAATTTATTATATAATTTAACGTGAACTTAAAAAAAAATGAAGAACTTGTTAACTTTGTAGAGTTAATTCCACTTTTTTTTCTCCTTTTTTCCTTTCAACCAACCTCAAACTTTTTTTTTCCTTGGAGGAGAGCTAAGGAGAGATATTATGAAGGATAGTGGGGGACTTACCTGGTAGTTAAAGACTCTGTGCTCCCACTGCAGGGGGCCCAGGTTCGATCCCTAGTCAAGGAACTAAGATCCCACCTGCTGCACAGTGTGGCCTGAAAAAGAATAAAAGGATAGTGGAATTCAGGGTGATCTTTGGTTACGTCAGCTGTCCCTTTTCTGAATACTGTCTTCCTTCATGGGCCTGTTGTTGATCGAAAATGTGAAGCTGTCATCAAGCTGAGTAGCCATTAGCAGGATAATCTTGGTCTCTTTTTATTTCTTTTTTGTACCTTTTAGCCAGTGTATTTCTTTTTTTTTTTTTTTTTTAGTGTATTCTAAATGTATTTTTTCTAAATTGTTCTTTTGTTTATAATGCAGAGGGAATAAAGTGAGCCAGGAAACCCTGTGCTTGAAAATTAATACAGCTGTGACAGCATGGGGTTTGGTTGCTCAGCAGTTGATACTGAAGGTCTTGTAATACACGTCCAGCTCAGGTGCGTCAGGCAGCTGGGGCTGTCCCATCAACAGGTGACCAGTCTTTGTGGTCATGGGGAAAGATGTTTAGGAAAAGTAAAGCTGCTGCTCAACTTAAAGAAATGGAACCTTTCCAGATTCTCTAACTGTAATTCAGTGATTGTTTGCAGTGAATGTTGTGATTAGAGAAAATTTAGTTCATAGGACGGGACTCCTTGGCCATACTCACACATATGTATAGACCTGTACACATTTTCAGAGTCTCATATACCTGCCTAACCTGGACCTGTTTATGAAAGGGTTCTTGCATCTTAAAATCCTCATCTTGAAAAGACATTCTTTTCAGACCAAATGTCCTACCATTTTCTATTAAGTTTGGAAAAAGTACAGTCACTAAGTATATCTCCAGGTGACCTCTTTTCCTGTCCACCCTCTAAACGTCAGAAGTGTTTGCTTACTCACAGTTTCTGATCTCAGCAGAGTGCTGGGAAGAAAGTCAGAGGATGAATGGGTACCTCTGAAGAACAGTTTCTTCTCTGGAGGGTGGTACTAGTTGCCAGAAACCAAGGTGGTCCAGCCCTTAGGACGAGATGCAGGAGTTGAGGCTCTGAGAAGAACTGTGTTCTGGGTGGGGAGGGTGGGTAACAATCTAGGCTCTTGGACTCTTTGCCCATCTTAGTTATTTCCCATCTTTTCATTCACTGGGGATTCAGATTACAGGGTCAGGTTTTTGAAAGAATATCCATCTTTCCTCCACAGCCAAGAGAGCTCTGCATCGTCAGGGTCGGAGGGGAGGCTGTAGGTTAGAGTAACAGGGCTTAGGCAAATGGTATTTCCTTAGGAGAGTCTGATAACAGAGCTCATGGAAAGCTCGTTGTTAGGTTTCAGCCTAGCTTTTAGCAGTTGCCCCTCTGTAAGAGTTGCCCTGGTGACAGCAGCTGCTGCGTCCTGGGGGAAGTCCTCATTTTGGGGAATTGGAAATGGGTCTCCTGCCTCAGTAGTACCTTCATTCAGCAGTGCCAGTGAAGGTCTCTGGAATTTTTAAGTTTCCCTGTTAGCCAGCTGCTTCTCCTCTTTTCCTTTGTTCACACATGTAAAGCACAAGAAAGTGTTGCATGAGTTTGTACACACGCCTTTAGTTTTCATGATAACACAGTTCTACTTACATGTAAGAATTAAATGTCCTTGCACCTTTTTATCAGGCAGTGTGACCACGGTTTAGTAAAGCCACTCCTCTTTTTTTTTTTTTTTTTTGCCACTCCTCTTAAGTACACATTCCTACTAAGTAAATTTGCTCTGCTTTCAGATAGTGTGTGAGGATTATTGTTTGTGCTGCATTGATTTTTAATGTTAAGAACGATGTTTAGATGCCAGGTAGGGAGGGAAAAGGGTCACCCTGGGAAGGAACACTGCTCTAGCGTGACCACTCAAGTGAGGAATGTGTTTCTTAGGACTCCTTGAATTGAATTTACCAACTCCTTGAAACTACCCTAAAAGCAGAGCAGAGGTGTCCAAAAGTGCTTCAGTGGAGGAAAACTGATCAATTCTCACCCTTAGATGAACACTACTCAAACTTTCGAGAGAAGAGTTTAGGTAAAATGACAATCTATAACCTTTTCTTTTCAAAAAGATTTTTTTTTTATGTGGACCATGTTTTTAAAGTCTTGATTGAATTTGTTACAACAGTGTTTCAGTTTTATGTTTTGTTTTGTTTTGTTCTGTTTTTTGATTTTAGTTTCCCGACTAGGGATCAGACCCACACCCCCTGAGCTAGAAGGTGAAGTCTTAACTTCTGGACCAGGGAAGTCCGCAGAATACACATTTTTAATGTCTAGCTTAGTTTGGAAGACCGGTTTTTGGCCTTTCCAAATATACTTTTTCTTTTAATTAATTTATTTTTTTATTGAAGGATAATTGCTTTACAGAATCCAAATATACATTTTTTTTCTTATAGTTTAGAAGGCAATGGCACCCCACTCCAGTACTCTTGCCTGGAAAATCCCATGGACGGAGGAGCCTGGTGGGCTACAGTCCATGGGGTCGCTTAGAGTCGGATACAACTGAGCAGCTTCACTTTCACTTTTCACTTTCATGCATTGGAGAAGGAAATGGCAACCCACTCCAGTGTTCTTGCCTGGAGAATCCCAGGGACAGGGGAGCCTGGTGGGCTGCCGTCTATGGGGTCGCACAGAGTCGAACACGACTGAAGCGACTTAGCAGCAGCAGCAGCAGCATACACTTAGCGACATTTGGGTATCACCAGCTGCTGAGACCTTCTCATCTCGGGGACATCAAAAGCTATCTCCTGTGTCTGCAGTACCTTCATTCAGTGCTGATGACGGCCCCTGGAATTTTTTGTCTCCCTGTTAGCCTATGAAATTTAATTTAATTTCTATGACATTGATTTTAATACTGGAAAGTTGATTTGTCGAGTAAGGGGTGAACTCTTCTGAGAAAAATCTAATGGAATTATCCATCGTGCTAGTCAGTATCTTTGTGAAGTCTTTCAAAGCTTGAGCACCTGTGTTAATGTGCTTGCTTCCTTCAGAGCATGAAGACTTTCTAACAGTTGCAGAGTCACTGAAGAAAGAATTTGACAGTCCAGAAACTGCCGATCTGAAGTTTCGAATTGATGGGAAATACATCCATGTCCATAAAGCTGTTTTGAAAATCAGGTATTTTCTCCTGAGTTTAGAGTCATCAGTAACCTTACTCTTTTGCAGTCTCCATTTCCTTGTTATCCCACACAATGGAGACTAATAAGAACTAATCTTGGGAGTAGAGTGAAACAGCACACTTAATAATTTTGCATGTAGTATCAGTCCACTCGTTATTGAAAAGTTTTGCGTGTATGTTTGTGTGTGTGTGTGTGCGCACGTGTACACTCATGCGCCTTTTAGAAAAAGCATAATGTGGGAGTATTTTTCTGTATTGTTTGTTAAATGAAGTAGCTCATACATAATTATTTCCATCAAAAAAATTGTATATAGCTTTAAGAAAATACAAAGGCCCATCAGTGAAAAGTGTATATGTCTTCTTTTAGTTAAAACTTCCAGAGAAGGCAGTGGCACCCCACTCCAGCACTCTTGCCTGGAAAATCCCATGCACAGAGGAGCCTGGTGGGCTACAGTCCATGGGGTCACAGAGTCAGACATGACTGAGCGACTTCACTCTCACTTTTCACTTTCATACATTGGAGAAGGAAATGGCAATCCACTCCAGTGTTCTTGCCTGGAGAATCCCAGGGACGTGGGAGCCTGGTGGGCTGCCGTCTTATGTGGTCGCACAGAGTCAGACACGACTGAAGCAACTTAGCAGCAGCAGCAGCAGTTAAAACTTCATTTTCCACAAGCAGAAAACTTAGGAATACTGGACTTTCTGGTCCTGAGAGACAACTAATTCCCAGTTGAAGAAATGTTCTCTAAATATGGTACATGGCAGGAGTTCTTTGTATAAATGTGAGGGAACTTTGTATTAATTAATAACTGGATGATTGCTCACTGAGGCTGCCATTCGAGAGAGAGGCACATAAAATCTGACCATTGAGAGTTAAACTGGCCATTTACGAGTCTTTTTTCAAAATTTAGTTTAACATCTATTTACAAAATAACGTGTTTTTAGGGAACTAAAATGCTATGTCATTCATTGCTTTAAAGGAGTAAGTGTCTACACCAAAGTAGTAATTGAAAAGGTGAAGGGGAATTGTTTCTGTCTGAAGACCTGTGGTCAGCCCGTCGGATTTTCCTGCATAGTGTTCTGACTGAGTTCATCTATTAACCCTTGCCTGCTGCTGCTAAGTCACTTCAGTCGTGTCTGACTCTGTGTGACCCCATAGACAGCAGCCCACCAGGCTCCCCCGTCCCTGGGATTCTCCAGGCAAGAACACTGGAGTGGGTTGCCATTTCCTTCTCCAAAGCATGAAAGTGAAAAGTGAAAGTGAAGTCGCTCAGTCGTGTCCGACTCTTAGCGACCGCATGGACTGCAGCCTACCAGGCCCCTCCATCCATGGGATTTTCCAGGCAAGAGTACTGGAGTGGGGTGCCATTGCCTTCTCCAGAACCCTTGCCTAGACAACTGTAACTTTTTCCCTCCCAGATGAGGTAATTTCCTTTGTAAGTGGAGCCATTCTTTCAGTATTCTGAATGGATATTGAACATATATTTGTGTTTTTCTACTGTAACTCATTTTAAAAAGGATTTGAAAAGATGATTAAAAAAAAAATCATGAAGTATGTTATACTTTAAGAAAATCAAATATTCAGAAATCAGTTCCTCATTTAGGTGTATCTGTACATGTAAATACAATACAAAAAGACCTGTTTAGTTTTTGTTCAAATATGTGACTATCCTAGTGAGTGTCACAAATAAATTGGTAACAGGCTTGGAAGAAGAAGGGGAGCAGATGAAAGAAAAGGAACAAAGTTGGGATGGTGGCTGTTTTGAGGATGAGTCAGAAAAGAAGGAAAGTTGTCATGTACGGTAATGGAATAAAAATCCTTTTGAACATAATCCAGTTAACTTTTAAAACCATTTTAAGAATGTGCCGATTACAAAAATGGTGATTGCAAGAATGTGCTGGTAACATACAAACACTGAATCATTTGAGTGGTATTGATACATATCACGGAGAAGGCAATGGCAACCCACTCCAGTACTCTTGCCTGGAAAATCCCACAGGCAGAGGAGCCTGGTAGGCTGCAGTCCATGGGGTCATGAAGAGTTGGACATGACTGAGTGACTTCACTTTCACTTTTGACTTTGATGCATTGGAGAAGGAAATGGCAACCCACTCCAGTGTTCTTGCCTGGAGAATCCCAGGGACGGGGGAGCCTGGTGGGCTGCCGTCTATGGGGTTGCACAGAGTCGGACATGACTGAATCGACTTAGCAGCAGTTAGCAGCAGCAGATACATATCAAAAGTTTGAACAGTCACTTTTGAATTTCTTTTGAATTTCATTGTTTGAAATGCCCTTCTGTATAACATCTTTTAAACAAAACAGGTAAGCAAAAGCCTTAATCTGAATGAGGTCTGTCAGATGCAAACAGTGGTACTTGTTGAAGCGCTGGCTACTTTGAGGCTATGTATAGTTCTTACTGTTTTACTAGGCAATACCTTAAAGAATGAAAGTGAGTGTATGTAAAAGGTGAATATAAAAACCCTTGCATGTGGAATATATTTTGGTTTTTGTACGTGGAATGAATGTACTACTCAAATAGAGTAACCATCCCTGTAATACTTGTTCATGCTTGCTCCCACCGCCTTAAGCAGGTGAGTTTTGCTGTTGTGTTTCAGGTGTGAGCACTTTCGATCCATGTTCCAGTCTTACTGGAATGAGGACATGAAGGAGGTGATAGAGATAGAGCAGTTCTCCTACGCCGTGTACCGTGCCTTTCTCCAGTACCTCTACACGGACGCAGTGGACCTGCCCCCGGAGGACGCCATAGGTACCAGCCGCGCTGGGACTGGCCACGGCACAGGGTCAAAAACATGTCTCCCAACTCTTACTGGGCTCACCTTGTGACTCAGCTGGTAAAGAATCGGCCTGCAATGCGGGAGACCTGGGTTCGATTCCTGGGTTGGGAAGATCCTCTGGAGAAGGGAAAGGCTACCCACTTCGGTATTCTGGCCTGGAGAACTTCATGGACTGTATAGTCCATGGGGTTGCAAAGAGTCAGACACAACTGAGCGAGCTTCCCATACTCTTATAGTTCAGTTAGTTGCTCAGTCATGTCCGACTCTTGCGATCCTACGGACTGCAGCACACCAGGCCTCCCTGTCCATCACCAACTCCCGGAGTTTACTCAAACTCATGTCCATCGAGTCGGTGATGCCATCCAACTATCTCATCCTCTATTGTCCCCTTCTCCTCCTGCCTTCAATCTTTCCCAGCATCAGGGTCTTTTCCAGTGAATCAGTTCTTCGTGTCAGGTGGCCAAAGTATTGGAGCTTCAGATTCAGTATCAGTCCTTCCAATGAATATTCAGGACTGATTTCCTTTAGGATGGACTGATTGGATCTCCTTGCAGTCCAGGGGACTCTCAAGAGTCTCCTCCAACACCACAGTTCAAAAGCATCAGTTCTTTGGTGCTCAGCTCTCTTTATAGTCCAATTCTCACATCCATACGTGACTCCTGGAAAAGCTATAGCTTTGACTAGATGGACCTTTGTTGACAAAGGAATGTCTCTGCTTTTTAATATGTTGTCTAGGTTGATCATAACTTTTCTTCCAAGGAGCAAATGTCTTTTAATTTCATGGCTGCAGTCACCATCTGCAGTGATTTTTGAGCCCCCAAAATAAAGTCTGTCACTGTTTCCATTGTTTCCCCATCTATTTGCCATGAAGTGATGGGACCAGATGGCATGATCTTAATTTTCTGATAGTATTGAAAGGTAAAAGGTTTCAGATTTATTGGTTTTTAACATGCTTTTAAAGAACGATTTAAAGTAAATGCCTTTAGAAATAGTATTGAATTTGGGTGAGAGATAAACTTCCGGTTTGGGGTTGGTCAGATCAGATCAGTCACTCAGTTGTGTCCGACTCTTTGCGACCCCATGAATCGCAGCACGCCAGGCCTCTCTGTCCATCACCAACTCCCGGAGTTCACTGAGACTCATGTCCATCGAGTCAGTGATGCCATCCAGCCATCTCATCCTCTGTCGTCCCCTTCTCCTCCTGCCCCCAATCCCTCCCAGCATCAGAGTCTTTCCAATGAGTCAACTCTTCGCATGAGATGGCCAGAGTACTGGAGTTTCAGCTTTAGCATCATTCCTTCCAAAGAAATCCCAGGGCTGATCTCCTCCAGGATGGACTGGGTGGATCTCCTTGCAGTCCAAGGGACTCTCAAGAGTCTTCTCCGACACCACAGTTCGAAAGCATCAATTCTTCGGTGCTCAGCCTTCTTCACAGTCCAACTCTCACATCCATATATGACCACAGGAAAAACCATAGCCTTGACTAGACAAACCTTGTTGGCAAAGTAATGTCTCTGCTTTTGAATATGCTATCTAGGTTGGTCATAACTTTCCTTCCAAGGAGTAAGCGTCTTTTAATTTCATGGCTGCAGTTACCATCTGCAGTGATTTTGAGCCCCAAAAAATAAAGTCTGACACTGTTTCCACTGTTTCCCTATCTATTTCCAATGAAGTGATGGGGCCAGATGCCATGATCTTCGTTTTCTGAATGTTGAGCTTTAAGCCAACTTTTTCACTCTCCACTTTGACTTTCATCACGAGGCTTTTTAGTTCTTCTTCACTGTCTGCCATAAGGGTGGTGTCATCTGCATATCTGAGGTTATTGATATTTCTCCCAGAAGTCTTGATTCCAGCTTGTTTTTCTTCCAGTCCAGCGTTTCTCATGATGTACTCTGCATAGAAGTTAAATAAACAGGGTGACAATATACAGCGTTGATGTACTCCTTTTCCTATTTGGAACCAGTCTGTTGTTCCATGTCCAGTTCTAACTGTTGCTTCCTGACCTGCATACAAATTTCTCAAGAGGCAGATCAGGTGATCTGGTATTCCCATCTCTTTCAGAATTTTCCACAGTTTATTGTGATCCACACAGTCAAAGGCTTTGGCATAGTCAACAAAGCAGAAATAGATGCTTTTCTGAAACTGTCTTGCTTTTTCCATGATCCATCGGATGTTGGCAATTTGATCTCTGGTTCCTCTGCCTTTTCTAAAACCAGCTTGAACATCAGGAAGTTCACGGTTCACATATTGCTGAAGCCTGGCTTGGAGAATTTTGAGCATTACTTTACTAGCGTGTGAGATGAGTGCAATTGTGCGGTAGTTTGAGCATTCTTTGGCATTGCCTTTCTTTGGGATTGGAATGAAAACTGACCTCTTCCAGTCCTGTGGCCACTGCTGAGTTTTCCAGATTTGCTGGCATATTGAGTGCAGCACTTTCACAGCATCATCTTTCAGGATTTGGAATAGCTCAGCTGGAATTCCATCACCTCCACTAGCTTTGTTCGTAGTAATGCTTTCTAAGGCCCACTTGACTTCACATTCCAGGATGTCTGGCTCTAGGTCAGTGATCACACCATCGAGATTATCTGGGTCGTGAAGATCTTTTTTGTACAGTTCTTCTGTGTATTCTTGCCATCTCTTCTTAGTATCTTCTGCTTCTGTTAGGTCCATACCATTTCTGTCCTTTATCGAGCCCATCTTTGCATGAAATGTTCCTTTGGTATCTCTGATTTTCTTGAAGAGATCCCTAGTGTTTCCCATTCTGTTGTTTTCCTCTATTTCTTTGCATTGATCGCTGAAGAAGGCTTTCTTATCTCTTCTTGCTATTCTTTGGAACTCTGCATTCAGATGTTTATATCTTTCCTTTTCTCCTTTGCTTTTCACTTCTCTTCTTTTCACAGCTATTTGTAAGGCCTCCCCAGACAGCCATTTTGCTTTTTTGCATTTCTTTTCCATGGGGATGGTCTTGCTCCCTGTCTCCTGTACAATGTCACGAACCTCATTCCATAGTTCATCAGGCACTCTGTCTATCAGATCTAGGCCCTTAAATCTATTTCTCACTTCCACTGTATAATCATAAGGGATTTGATTTAGGTCATACCTGAATGGTCTAGTGGTTTTCCCTAGTTTCTTCAATTTAAGTCTGAATTTGGCAATAAGGAGTTCATGGTCTGAGCCACAGTCAGCTCCTGGTCTTGTTTTTGCTGACTGTATAGAGCTTCTCCATCTTTGGCTGCAAAGAATATAATCAGTCTGATTTCTGTGTTGACTATCTGGTGATGTCCATGTGTAGAGTCTTCTCTTGTGTTGTTGGAAGAGGGTGTTTGTTATGACCAGCGCATTTTCTTGGCAAAACTCTATTAGTCTTTGCCCTGCTTCATTCCATATTCCAAGGCCAAATTTGCCTGTTACTCCAGGTGTTTCTTGACTTCTTACTTTTGCATTCCAGTCCCCTATAATGAAAAGGACATCTTTTTTGGGTGTTAGTTCTAAAAGGTCTTGTAGGTCTTCATAGAACCGTTAAACTTCAGCTTCTTCAGCATTACTGGTTGGGGCATAGACTTGGATTACTGTGATATTGAATGGTTTGCCTTGGAAACAAACTGAGATCATTCTGTCGTTTTTGAGATTGCATCCAAGTACTGCATTTCGGACTCTCTTTGTTGACCATGACGGCCACTCCATTTCTTCTGAGGGATTCCTGCCCACAGTAGTAGATATAATGGTCATCTGAGTTAAATTCACCCATTCCAGTCCATTTCAGTTCGCTGATTCCTAGAATGTCAACATTCACTCTTGCCATCTCCTGTTTAACCACTTCCAATTTGCCTTGATTCATGGACCTGACATTCCAGGTTCCTATGCAATATTGCTCTTTACAGCATCGGACCTTGCTTCTATCACCAGTCACATCCACATCTGGGTATTGTTTTTGCTTTGGCTCCATCCCTTCATTCTTTCTGGAGTTATTTCTCCACTGATCTCCAGTAGCATATTGGGCACCTACTGACCTGGGGAGTTCCTCTTTCAGTATCCTATCATTTTGCCTTTTCATACTGTTCATGGGGTTCTCAAGGCAAGAATACTGAAGTGGTTTGCCATTACATACAGGATGGATAAACAACATCCTACTGTATAGCACGCGGAACCATATTCGATGTCCTGGGATAAATCATAATGGAAAAGAATGTAAAAGAGAATATGTTGTTCAGTCACCAAGTCGTGTCAGATTGTTTACAACCCCATGGACTGCAGCATGCCAAGCTTCCCTGTCCCTCACAGGGAATATGCATTTGTCTCATGATATGCTCCGGGAGATGGTGATGGACAGGGAAGCCTGGCATGCTGCAGTCCATGAGGTCGTGAAGAGTCGGACACAACTGAGCAACTGAGTAACAGCATGGTAGAGTATATAAGTGGATAACGAGTCGCTTTGCTGTGCAGCAGAAATTAACACAACATTGTAAGTCAACTGTACTTCAATTAAAAAAAAATTCAGAAAGTATATATAAATATCACAGTTACCTATATGGACACAGTTAATTTATGACTGTGGTCTTATTTTACTCTTTTAATCCTCAGGTGTAAGTTGCTAATGAATTAAGCGTATCATTTTGGAAACACGGGACAATTCGATTTTTTCCTCTTCCTTTGTACTATAGAAGAAATTGTATAAATGGAGTATAGGAGAGCTGTGTTTGGGAGGTGGGGAAGGGACGAACTTTGAAAGAGAATTTATTTAGTAAGATTGAGAGTACTGTTCCCTAAGAAGCTCCTGCTGACTTATCTGTATAACTCTCTTCACCAAAAGGAAATGGCTGTAGATGGTTGGAAACTATTATGAGCTCCATTAAGCATCCCATACTTTACTTTCAGGTCTTCTGGACTTGGCGACATCCTACTGCGAAAACAGGCTGAAGAAACTTTGTCAGCATCTCATCAAGCGAGGAATCACCGTGGAGAACGCCTTCTCACTGTTCTCCGCTGCAGTCAGATACGACGCAGAGGTAACGTAAACCAGCGCGCGCAAACACGCCGCCCATAACTCCCCGGGGGCACCTTCCCCCCTTTTTTTCTCATGGGACAAGGAACATGATGAGTGACTTCATTTCTGTTTGGGGAATCACTGAATGGACTGACCCCTAAAAAAATGGAATCTGGCTTGCTTTATTCTCTGTTCACAGCTTCAAAAATGGTTGTTTCTCCTGTTTCTACCTGAGATAGGAAACTGGAGTCCCAGCAGCCCCACTGCAGGTTGGAATATAAAGAGCCACATCTCATGGGACTAGCAGACGGCATGTGATATTTCAAGTATTTCTCCAGGCGAGCGTAATACATTTTTTCTCAGGACCCACTGTGCTTTTGCCCCACCGTTGCCCTGTCATAAGCCAGGGCTGCCCTGTGATTTATCCCTGTGTTTGCTCTGAAGTTCTGTCATCATCTAATTGTCACTCACGGTTATTCATGGATGAAGAGCCTGCTCTGGACTCCTTTTTGTTTGGTGGTTTTTTATACGGGATTGATTGATGGATCTCTGGAGAGTCCCTGAGTGAATGGGCTTTGGGAGCCTGCGGTTCTTTGTGTGCATTTTCTGGAAGTGAAGAGCCATGGTACCATCAGAATGTCAGCTCCCTCTGCACAGGAGCTGTATCCCGTTCATCTGTGTGCCTTGTGCCCAGCACATGGGTGGCCAGTTTTTGAACTGAGTGAACACGGAAAGGATGCATTAAGGATAATTAGGGAACTGAAGGCTGAGATGGTTGGTTTCATGTCTTCATGGAGAATAAAAGTCAAAGAGCAGTAGCTTTGGTTGAGGTGTCTAGCTAAGGTTTGCACCCGAAATGACACAGTCAGTCTTTCGTTTTATCATCGTGTGACCAGGGAGATCACCTGGTGTCAGAGAATTTACCAGACTCATGCAAAGATCTGCAGCTGCGGCCTTGGAGATGTGTTGGAGGACAGACTGCATCTTTGCTGCATTTGGGGATCAAAATGGACCATTATGTCTTGGGTTTTCAAAATGCATCCTATTTTTATTTCAGACTATATTATGATTATAAATATTTGATGAGGTCAGATATAGCTGATTTTCTCTGTGGCCTTTTCAACAGATGGGATGATGATCAAAGTAAATCATTTCTAATAGGAAATGGATGTCTAGTTTTTTTCCTACCCTTTCTTTGTCATCATGAACATCTCTATTAGCAACGCTGTTTCTTCAGATTTTATTTCCTCCCAGTGATACAATTTTAAATTGGTCCATGACTTTTCACTTCTTTTGGCGATTGACTTTGAACCTTCTGTGTCTCTCCATACTCCTTCTCAGTGCTCATGAGGTCTGTGTTCTTGGGATAAGGAGCTTGCTGACCAAAACCAGTCAGGACCACCTGTACTGTGCTGCGTTGCTTCCATTGTGTCCGATTCTGTGCGACGCCATGGACTGTAGCCCCAGGCTCCTCTGTCCATGGGATTCTCCAGGCAAGAATACTGGAGTGGGTTGCCATGCCCTCCTCCAGGGGATCTTCCCCACCCAAGGATCCAACCCGCGTATCTTTTGTCTAACCTGCATTAGCAGGCAGATTCTTCACCACTAGCGCCACCTGGGAGCCAGGACCACTGGGGCAGCAACTCGACTCTCGTTGCTGGAAAGTTCTTTCTCACCTTCAGCTAAAATCTATCCCAGAAAGTTTATGGAAGATGCCTTATGCCTACCCAGGCCAGGTCATTTCCTTCACTGGTTTTCACTTTTCTGATATAAAGTACATTAGAAGCTGTCCCTTGTTTGAGACCACAAACATGCGTCACCAGAGTCTGTCCCATTGCGGGCGTGTAGTTGGCACTCAGAAGTACATGCTGAGTTAAGTGAACGAATGAATGTATTTGAAACATGTCACCATAAAGTTGTACTTTAAAAAAAATTGTTAAACAATAACTCATAATCCTGTAAATTTTATGTATTCAATGTAGAGAAATTAGAAAATAGAAGGCAAAAAGCCTTCTTTTTAGGTTGAATTATTTTTTATTCTGTTGGGAGTTATATAATTGACTAATGTACCTTTACGTTTTATTACCTTAATACTGTAGAATGTAGAAATATATACATTTAGAATATAAAAATGAAGCCCACTTACTATATCTGTTAGTTGATTGGAAGCTGCTGCTAAGGCAGATTGGAAATTAGCTGCAAAATCTGTTATTTTCAGTGATTCAGCTTAGGGACCCTATGTGACTTTTCTTTCATTCTGTGAAAATGGGAGGGTGGAGACTCCCTGCCTCTCATATTTCTTCTTTTTTCTATAAAAATTACTGTGGTTCCTCCATGCTTCCTTTTGACAAGAGAATTTTGAAGCAAATGTACATATGTTAAAAGAACAAAAATATATTGATTGACTCAATAGTTGTGAAGATTTTTGAAAGTAAGCTAATTGTTGTGGAACCCTTATAGATGCATTGTCAAATTTTCTGCAAATTTTTAAAAAGTAAAGAAGGACTTAGAGAAAGAAGACTTACATATTCCTATAGTACAAACCTGAATGAGTGTTGATATCAGGGGAGAAAATGTGTATAAAACATTGTCTCGTGATAGTCCTGATCATGTTTTAGGTATAAACATTTTGAAATGCTTCTATTTATACTGTTTCTTTTCAGGAAATTTTTGTTTTCTGTGTCTGGTTGAACATTAGAAGAAACAGTTGGGGAGTGTTTTGTTTGTTTGTTTAATCAGATTAGAGAACTTTCCAGAAAATACTACTTTCTGAGCAGCTATGTCTTAAAATTTTGCTTTTGGTGGGTAGAAATAAATATGAGCCAAGAATCTAATTACAGAATTGATTTGGGGACATGATTTTTTTAAAACTTAGTGCTAATGCCAGATGGTCAGCATTTACTTCTTTTCTTAGGAGGTTAATTAAACATTTTTTGTGATCAGTAGACTACAGAATATTTTTTGAGTGTATGTTCAGTCACTCAATCATGTCCGACTCTTTGTGACCTCATGGACTGCAGCTTGCCAGCCTTCCCTGTCCTTCACTATCTCTCAGACTTCGCTCAAACTCTTGTCCATCGAGTCGGTGATGCCATCCAGCTATCTCATCCTCTGTCGTCCCCTTCTCCTCCTGCCCTCAGTCTTTCCCAGCATCAGGGTCTCCTCCAATGAGTTGGCTCTTCGCATCAGATGCCCAAAGTATTGGAGCTTCAGCATCAGTCCTTCCAGTGAATATTCAGAGTTAATTTTCTTTAGGATTGACTGGTTTGATCTCCTTGCAGTCGAAGAGATTCTCAAGAGTCTTCTCCAACACCACAGTTCCAAAGCATCAATTCTTCGGCCCTCAGCCTTCTTTATGGTCCAACTTGCACATCCATACATGACTACTGGCAAAACCGTAGCTTTGACTCTACAGACCTTTGTCAGCAAAGTGATGTCTCTGCTTTTTAAAAATTTTTTCCAATATGGTGAGACACTGAAACACTTTCTAAAAAAGAAAATGAAAACCCACTTTGATATGGAATGTTTTTGTACTTGATGTACAGTTGATTCTTGAACAGTGCAGGGGTTAAAGGTGTATAATTTACAGTCAACCCTCCGTGTATGTGGTTTGTCCAAATCCCTGGAGTCAGTCAACCTTGGATCCTGTAGTGCAGTTAGTATGTGCTGTTGAAAAATATCACCCTGGCAGAGTAGTCCTTCTGCAAAATGTCTTAGCACTCATGTATTTTAGCCTTGGGCTGTTAACACTGGATAATAACTCCACTGAAAGCTGCAACATCATTTTAAAATGTGGGTTTTAAGACTGTCGATCTTCCATGTTTTGTTACTAAAGAAAATCTGTGGAAAGAAAAACCAAGTTATTTTCAGAGTGTGTACAGTGATTGGAATAATGCGATGTTTAAAGATTGAGAATGAATTTATAAATGTAGATCTTCCTTCCTAATTAGAACAAATCTGCTATTTGATCTGCTTCAGAATCGCTTTATAATAATTCCACCACAGACAGTCATAAACATGGACTTTGCTTCTGAAACACCAAGACTACCATATTATGAGATTCCTTGAATTTACACCCTTGCCCACTTTCATATTCCATAGGCTTGAGAAGGTGCTTAGGAACTTTTCTTACCTCCTGGCCAAATACTCCTTGTCCTTCTTAGAATTTTTTTTTTTTTTTAAGTCCAGCAGTCCTATTATAGTTGACTTATTAGTTGGGTAAGAGTTGCATTTTTTCCCCTAGGTAATTGAAGATCTGATCATTTGCATATTGAGCTGAACAAATCATGTAGGTTCTTATACTATTTAAGAGTTCTCAGAAGGGCATTTTTCTAATTTTTCTAATTCACATATCACCATCAGCAGCACACGGGCTCAGGTTGCTGATTGAATCTGCTTGACTGTGCAGCTCTCTGGTTCATGGAAGTGAACATGCAGATTTTAATTCCTCTGTTCAAGTGCGTTCAGCGCTTCCTTTTCCGAAGATCTGCCTTAACCACAGTTTAATTAGTTATTTAGACAACTCAGATTTAGATTACTTTCAGTATTCTTTGGAGAAGGCAATGGCACCCCACTCCAGTACTCTTGCCTGGAAAATCCCATGGACGGAGGAACCTGGTGGGCTGCAGTCCATGGGGTTGCTAGGAGTCAGACACGACTGAGCGACTTCACTTTCACTTTTCACTTTCATGCATTGGAGAAGGAAATGGCAACCCACTCCAGTGTTCTTGCCTGAAGAATCCCAGGGATGGGGAAGCCTGGTGGGCTGCCATCTATGGGGTCGCACAGAGTCGGACATGATTGAAGCGACTTAGCAGCAGCGGCTGTATTCTTTAGTTAGCCTTTCGGTGTTTGAAACTATTAAACATTTGTTGAATGCGGTTGACCCTTGATCAACGTGGGTTTGAACTGCATGGGTCTACTTATACATGGATATTTTTCAATAGTAAATACTACAGTACTGTTAGATCTGTGGTTGGCTGAATCTGCAAATATGGAGGGCCAACTATAAATTATACTTGGGTTAACTCCCATGTCGTTCAAGGATCAACTGCACTGAGAAATCTCACCAAACTAAATGGAGGGGAAGACAAAGCAATTTGATAAAACTATTTTCATAGAGTTGTGAACTGACAATTTAGAAGCCCCATTTGTATACCTGGGGCTTCCCTGGTGGCTCAGATGGTAAAGAATGCCTGCATTGTGGGGGACCCAGGTTTGATCCCTGGGTCTGGAAGATCCCTTGGAGAAGGGATTGGCTACCCACTCCAGTATTCTGGCCTGGAGAATTCCATGCACAGAGGAGCCTGGTGGGCTACAGTTCATGAGGTTGCAAAGAGCTAGACATAACTGAGCAACTAACACTTTTCACTTTGTATGCCTGTGCTATATAAAAAAGTTCTTAACAGTTTATACCCCAGGTAATCTATACAATTAATAAACTGAATAAACTGGCTTTTTCATTATACTACAAATATCTTTAATTCCAAATTAGCAGATACAGGAGTGGTTAAGTTTTTTTTTTTTTTTTGACTTTTTATTTTGTATGGGGTAATAGTAGAAGGGAGTGGCAGAGGATGACATGGTTAGATGGCATCACCGACTCAGTGGATGTGAATTTGAGCAAACTCCAGGAGATATGAAGAACAGAATAGCCTAGCGTGCTGCAGTTCATGGGGTTGCAGAGAGTTGGACACAACTTAGTGACTGAACAGCAACAACAAATAGCCGAGTAACAAGAGATGCTGGGATGGTTTCAGGCGGACAGTGACGGGACTCAGCCATACGTGCACACGTATCCATCTCCCCCAAACTCCCCTCCATCCAGGCTGAGAAGTGGTACGGTTTTGCAGTGTCAGAATTTAATTTCACCTTTGAACTTGAAATTGTATAATTAAAATTTAAATACCTAAAGATCCATATCTGATACATGACATGGTTTGAAGGACTTTTTATGCTGTGACTGGGTCCTTCTTTCTCAGATATATGTAGATAATTAAACTAGTTATGTATTTTTGATAAATTAAAATGTGACTTTCATCTTTCTATGGGATGTAATTTAGTCCCTAGAGCTGTTTATTAACCACTGAGTTATAATACCAGGAGTAGTGCTTTTTCCTGAATAACAATATGAGAGAGAATGTTTTATGTTGTAGGGCATTCAGCTGTCCATTTAGCTCACCAGGAGTCTCTTACTTCAAAACAAAACAAAACAAAGCCATGGATCCAGAGACTGCGCTAACAATCTAAATGTGTTTTCAATTATCTGAGAATAGAACTCTGGCAGCAGCTGTCTGAGAGACTTCAGATGTGGTTTCTCTCTTCCTGGTTATATGACTGGAGAGGGTGCTTCTTTCAGCAAGGGACAGAGAGACTCGTAGAATGAGGAAGCATTTGTTTGCAGGGCTCTGAAAGGGGCATTTCTGTGTGGAAAGCAGCCCTTCCCCCACCCTGCCTGATATTCTCATTTGGTGGGAGCTGGGATGCAGGAAGCCAAGACCCTACAGTTTAACTGTTGTTGGGATCCTGGTCTGGTAGAACCCTGAATATTGACCTTCAGTATTGCTGGCCAGGTTACAGAAAGCGAGCTGTCAGACTTCACCTTTGTGCACGTTCCAGGTTACCTAGTTGATGTAATAAATGTATGTTCCAACGTTTGAAGGAACAAGGTCACAGTAGCATTTTGCTGGGGTGAAAGCATGTCTTAGCACAGGCACAAGTTGGCTCTTAAACTCTCAGTTTGCCACTTGTGTGTGAGACTTGCGCTGTGAATGTTGGTAGCTGGTGACCCTTCTCCTCTGATTGACCATCTGAGAAATTAGTGTGGTGGGAATTATAGTGTATTACTCCTTGTGGCTTTAAAAATGAAGACATTTTTATATAGGAGAGCATGAAAGTGATTTTAAGGTCTTTGGAATTTTTATTGTTTTTTTAGAATTTTTATTTTTAATGTGTCACTTTAGGTTGATCATTTCATCATTTTTCTGTTTTTGAAAAGTCTTTTCTTCCCTTGAACCAAATGACCCACATCTTAATGCTTTTCCCTGATGCTTGAATGTAGTAAAACATATTATATGGACTTAAGTTGCTTTCAACTTTTTAAAACCATGTCTTCGAGTGACTGGATTATGTGATAATTGTGAAGAAACTGCAGCCCTACATCCCACAACTGTGTGTGTGTTTTGAAGAGTCAGACCTGAGTAAGGGAACCATTGCTTTTACTGTGTGATGAGAAAACAGTTGGTATTTTTTCTGCCTTGTACCTGTGGTCATGTGTTTGCCTAGTATGAGGTTTCTGGCCTCAAATCTCTTCTAGGGGAGGGTGAGAGCTTTGGGGTGAGGGATCTGGAGAGAAGGAATTCAATCAAAGTTAATTAAAAAAAGGCCTCTTCTTGTTTTTATTTTTGTTGTGTGTGTCCAGGATTTAGAAGAATTCTGCTTTAAGTTTTGCATCAATCATTTGACAGAAGTCACACAGACTGCAGCATTTTGGCAAATGGATGGCCCTCTCCTAAAGGAATTCATTGCTAAAGCCAGTAAATGTGGAGCCTTTAAGAACTGAAGCCCAAGACTGCTGGGTTTTGTGTGAGTGCTCTGGGGCTGGTGAAGGCGTGTCGTTTGTGCTCTATGAGGGATGTAATTCTGCAGGTAAAAAATAACAAACCATCACATGTCTTGCTCACATTGGGATACAGTTCTCTGTGTAGGGATATGTGAAGAGTGCACGGCTCTTCCTAAACCCATTTTAAACTATTTCCAGATGTGTGTATTTTGAATGTGACCTTAACATTTGGCTGGGACATTGTAAAGGGGTGAAAGTTTTGCTGGTTGGTTGTTTTTTTGTTTTTGTTTGTTTTTGATTAGAGGAACTTCTAAAGTTGGAAGCGGACGTTTGTGGCAACTCTCCTGGCTCATGTATCGGCAGCCCTTTTGCTCCCAGGAGTTGGGATAGTGCACGAATTGTGAGAGGCGTAGAGGCCCCCCCGCCCTCCCCCCCCAGAATGAAAGGTGCTGACTTGGGACTTGGCTGAGAGCTGCATTAGTTACCAGGTCTGTGGCCTCACTTTGAAGGGATAGTTAAGATCGTTTGAGGTTTTGTTTGTGTTTTTGCATCATTGATGACTTTTTTTAACTTCAAAATGATATTCAATTTAATATAAACCTATTGAAATGGTAATTACACAAAGACGAATTTCTCAGTTAGTCAGGGTTTCTCTTAAGGCTTAAGTACATGCAAGAGTAGTAATGTAGAACTATCTATGAAAAATTAATAATGGAAGAAACTTCACTTGGGTGAAGGTGAATATTTTATAAATCAGAGTCTCCACTTCTAACAGTGTTTTATTAAGGTTAAATTTGAGAACCCAAATTTAAATGCCCCCACCTTTTCCCCTATAAATGCTAATCATGTAAGAGGATAATAGTGATATATTCCTCATTCTCTTGCTTCCTAAATCATGGTTGCTGAATCATCAGATTTGCTATGTCTGACTCAAATAAGTAGTTCTTAAACCCAAGTTTCTTACAGGACTTAACAGAGTTTGTTTTGATTGGTTTTTATCTGTGCCAAATACCACCATACATTTTGCTTATTTGAAATTTCACCAGCTTTCACATTTGACTTTCCTTTTGGTCGTGTTAGGTATAATATTTAGCACAACTTGACTTTGAAGAAGGATCTGAATTAGGGGCGGGTGGTCTGGTTATGAAACGTGGCTCTGGGAGTAAGAGTGTTCAGTGTGTGTCTTTGCAGCTTGCTTCACGTGTCTGTGGAGCTTGCTTGGAGAGCAAGCCTTTGTTTTTCTCTCTGGCCAACAGACTCATTTCTCTCTGTGGAAGCTCCCCTGGTGAACTGTTTGCTGTTTGGAAGGTCTCCCATCTGAATTGAGACTAGATACATTTTCAGACTCAAATGAACAAGAGGGTGAAGAGATGCTGCAGCTACTGTTGTTAGCAAAGTTTCTGTGTGTGTTGGCAGGGGAGGGCCCAAAGATGGGAATTCATTGATGGGGGCAATAAACACAAGCCCAGAAATCCCAGCCCCCTTTCCTTGACCGTGTTGCAAGTGATCAAAGCCCAGTGAGTTACTACATTAGGATTATTACTGCAGCATGATAGAATTTTCTTACTAGGTCGAGAAATGTACATTAATTTGATTATTAGCCATGATGGGTAGTATTTATAACAGTCACTCTCATAGGTTATCTGGGCAAAGCAAGAACTTCAGTGTGTTTACTATTGCTCTTACTTGAAAAAAAACACTTAAACAAAAGCACAAATTAACGTAGTATATCCATTTCCATAGATAGTTCATTCATTCAACAAATATTTGCCGAGTTCCTAATAGGTGAAGAACCACTTCTCAGATTACTGAGTTATTTGTATGAGTATGTATTCAGTGAAGAGAACAGGAAAAAGTCCTTCAGAAAGTACTTGTGTGTATGTGTTTTTTTTTTAATTATGCTCTCTTATTTTTCTACCTGGTTTTGTTAATCACGTCAGGAGATAAAAACTATTCTTTGAGTTGTTTTCTTCATCAGACATAATTATGAAAGCCGAAATATTTGTATTTCTTAAAATAGCCCTAAAATATACTCTTGAACTTCTTACTGGAACATTTGATACTCTAGTTATACAGGTTGTATTTATGCAGTGTTTAGAGTGACATGTTAATAAATAAAGCAGTCTGTTAAAATGGGCATCTAGAGTTATCTTTTCCCTCTCAAAAATCAATAATATGCAGCCTTAAAAAGGAAAGAAATTCTGACACATGCTGCCCCTTGGATGAACTTTGAGGGTGTTATGCTCAGTGAAATAAGCCAGTCACAAAATGACAAGCCCTTTATGATCCCACTTACATGAGATCCCTCGAGCAGTCAAGGTAGATGGTTGTTGCCAGGGGCTGGGGGAAGGGGTCCGAGGGGTGATTACATAATAGGTTCAGAGTTTCAGTTTCGTAAGATAAAAAGTGTCCTGTGCGCAGATGGTACACAACAATGTGAATGACTTAATGCTGCTGAACTTAACCATGGTTAATACGGTAATGTGTATTTTGCAATGAAAAATTTTTAAAAAAGCAGTACTCTGATTCTTGGATATTAGGCTAAAAGCAGGTACCACTGTGAGCATTTTCCTGGTGGCTCAAAGGGTAAAGCATCTGCCTGCAGTGCAGGAGACCCGGGTTCGATCCTTCGGTCAGGAACATCCCCTGGAGAAGGAAATGGCAACCCACTCCAGTATTCTTGCCTGGAGAATCCCCATGGACAGAGGAATCTGGTCTGGCTACAGTCCCTGGGGTCGCAAAGAGTCGGACACAACTGAGTGACTTTCAGCTTCACCACGAGCATGCTGTGTCTCAGCTATGCCCCAACCCCAGAAAATAGGCTCTAGCTTTATTCCTGCTGAAAGACACTACAGTTGAGCCATCACAGCGAAAAAATATTAATATATCCGGATCCTTTGGGGGACTAATAAATGAGGGGTGAGACATAGTCCCTGTCCTCAAGGAATGTGAAAATTGTTAGGAGAGAAGAGCGAGATTTAGGAGTAAACACCGTAACATTTAGAAACAGCTTCTCGTAAGTCATTGAGAAGAAACCCCGTCAGGTTAGTGTGAGAAGTACTCGTTCTGAAGGCCCTGTTGGTGCGGCACGGGGGCACACACACTGTCCTTTTAGCCCATTTCCAAAACAGGTGAGCGGCCCAAGCAACGGCTTAGAGGTGGGGGCTAACACGCCTTTCAGAACGTTACCGTAAGCAAGCTCGTTTGGTCAGAATGGAAAAAATAATCCAGGGCTCCTCAGGCAGCAGTGTTGGCAAGGGGAGGCCGTGTGGACACGTGTGGTGTTTGTGTGTGTGTGACGTGGATGAGAACAGTTATTTCCCACGATGCCAGGCCCTGTGCTTCACAAATATTTTGTTTTTGTTTTCTGGCTGCGCTGAGTCTTCGTTGCTGTTCGCGGGCTTTCTCTAGTTGCGGCACTCGGGAGCCTGTTACTCTTAGGTGCGGTTGCACGGGCTCTCATCGCAGTGGCGTCTCTTGTTGCAGAGCCCGGGCTCCAGGCGTGCGGGCTTAGCAGTTGGGACACTGGCTTAGCCTGGCGTGTGGAATCTTCCCTGGCCAGGGATCGAACCTGTGTCCCCTGAACTGGCTGCTGCTGCTGCTAAGTCGCTTCAGTCGTGTCCGACTCCGTGCGACCCCATAGACGGCAGCCCACCAGGCTCCCCGTCCCTGGGATTCTCCAGGCAAGAACACTGGAGTGGGTTGCCATTTCCTCCTCCAATGTGTGAAAGTGAAAAGTGAGTGAAGTCACTCAGTCGTGTCCGACTCTTAGCGACCCCATGGACTGCAGCCTACTAGGCTCCTCCATCCATGGGATTTTCCAGGCAAGAGTACTGGAGTGGGATGCCATTGCCTTACAGCAGGCAGATTCTTATCCAACGCACTACCAGAGAAGGCCCCTATGTTTTCTTTTTTAATGCCCACATTTTTGTATCATAGACTAGGCAGAATTAGGCTCAGATTAAATAATTTTTTCAGCAGTAAGCGACTGCAGAAGTACAAACCCAGCTTCTGTTTTCACTTGTCCAACATTTGCCACCTGATGGCTGCCTCGTTCTTGTTGCTCTGTTGTGCTGAGTTACCACTGTGAGTGACCAGTGAAATCTGAAAGTAAAGTGGAGGCCAGAGGGTTTTTTAGAAATAAACGTCATGACATGAGAACTGTTCCTCAGATAAGCTTTGCTGCAGGATGTAAGATCGGGGAGGCAAGCTGAAGTTACAGCAGCATCTAGACGGGGGCAAATCTTTCTTCAGCAGGTCTAAGGTGGAGCCTTGGCTTTTTTATTCAGGTATAGTTGATTTATTTACTTATTTATTTATTTTTTTTTTTTTTCCAGTTTCAATGGATTTTTTTTTTCCAGTTTCAATGGATTTTTTTTTTTCCAGTTTCAATGGATTTTTTTTTTCCAGTTTCAATGGATTTTTTTTTTCCAGTAGTTGATTTATAAGATTAGTTTTAGATATACAGCATATTGATTCAACATTTTTATAGCTTATACTCCATTTATAGCTATTATAAAATCTTGGCTATATTGTGGTACAGTGTATCCTAATAGCTTATTCATTATAAAACATAATAGTTTGTAGCCCTTAATCCCCTAATGCTGTGTTGTGTCCAGCCCCTTCCCTCACCCGACTTGTAACCTCTAGTTTGTTCTCTGTACTTGTGAGTCTCTTTTCTGTTATAGTCACTAGTTTGTTTTAATTTTTAGGTCTCACATGTAACTGAAAACATACAGCATCCGTCTTTTTCTCTGACTGATCTCACTTAGCGTAATACCCCCCAAGTCCATCCACGTTGTTGCAAATGTCAGAATTTCCTTCTTTTTGATGGCTGACTAGGACACACCCACACCCCACATCTTCATCTGTTCATCTGTTGATGAACACTTAGGTTTCTTCCATATCGTGGCTAGTGTAAATAATGCTGCTGTGAATACTGGGGCATTGAACCCGGGCCACGGCAGTGAAAGCCCAAGTCCTAAGCACTGGATCACCAGGGAACTCCCCTACTTATGGTCTTTTTGAGGATAGCCATTCTGACAGGTGTGAGGTGATACCTCATGATACTTTTTGCATTTCCCTGATGAGTTAGCAGTGTTGAGCATCTTTTCATGCGCCTGTTGGCCATCTATCTCTATGTCCTTTTTAAAGAAATGTCCCTTTTGGTCTTCTATTTCAATCAAGTTGGGTTTTTTTTTTTATGTTGAATTATATGCGTCATTTACATGTTTTGTATATTAACCCTTTATCACTCATATCATTTGTAAATATTTTCTCCCATTCAGTAGGTTCTTTTTGTTCTGTAGATGGTTAATGTGTCTAGACTGCTGTGTCTAGATCAGTGTTTCCTTATAGATTTCCTGTCTGGATAATCTGTCCATTGATGTAATTGGGCTGTTAAAGTTCTCCACTATTATTGAGTTGCTGTCAATTTTTCCCTTTATGTCTGTTAATATTTGCTTTATAAATTTAGGTGGTCCCGTGTTGGGTGTCTGTATATTTCCATTGTTATATCTTCTTTGATCCCATGATTGTTACGTAATGTCCTTCTTTACCTCTTTAACAATCTTTGTTTTAAAATCTATTTTGTCTGGTACAGTATTGTTTTCTTTTGATTTCCACTTGCATGGAATGCCTCTCCTTCTTTTAACTTTGTCTCCGTGTGTCTTTAGATCTGAAGTGACTCTCTTGTAGGAAGCATGTTTTTATATCCATTCAGCTAGTCTCTGTCTTTTGATGAGAGCATTTAATCCATTTACATTTGTAATTATTGGTATGTTTGCAATTATTGCCGTTCATTAATTGTTTTGTAGTTCTATTTGTAGACTGTTTTTGTATTTTTTTTTTTTTTTCCCTTCTTTTGTTCTCTTTCCCTTGTGATTTGATGATTATTTTTAGTTTATGTTTGAATTTCTTTCTCTGTTACTGTTTTTTGGGGTTTTCGTTTATGGGTACCATGAGGTTTTTGTATAGCTGCTGCTGCTGCTAAGTCGCTTCAGTTGTGTCTGACTCTGTACAACCCCATAGATGGCAGCTCGCCGAGCTCCCCGTCCCTGGGATTCTCCAGGCAAGAACACTGGAGTGGGTTGCCATTTCCTTCTCCAATGCATGAAAGTGAAAAGTGAAAGGGAAGTTGCTCAGTCGTGCCCAACTCTTAGCGACCCCATGGACTGCAGCCCACCAGGCTCCTCCACCCATGGGATTTTCCAGGCAAGAGTACTGGAGTGGGGTGCCATCGCCTTCTCCTTTTCTATAAGCAGTCTATGTATATGTATATGTGATTATTTTAAATTGTTGATCTCTTAATTTCAGATGCATTGTAACAGCCCTACAGTTGTACTCTCCTCCCCTCATGATGACTGTTTTTGACATATATTTTGAATCTGTTTGTCTTGTCCGTCCCTTCTTTTTGTAGGCATAAATGATTTTTACTGTTACTTTTGTCTTTTCTGGAGAAGGGCATGGCAACCCACTCCAGTATTGCTGCCTGGAGAATCCCAGGGACAGAGGAGCCCGGCGGGCTACAGTCCACGTGATCACAAAGAGACAGGACTGAGCAGCTAACACTAACGCTTTCACTTTTTGTCTTTTATCCTTCCTGCTAACTTTGTTCATGAATGATTTACTGTCTTTGCTGTATGTTTGCCGTTATCAGTGAGTTTTTTCCTTTTATAATGTTGGTGTTTCTAGTTGTGTGGCCTTTTCTTTTCCACTAAAAAGTTTCCTCCAGCATTTGTCGTAAAGTTGGTTTGGTGGCACTGAACATTTTTAGCTTTTGCTAGTCTGTGAGACTTTGGATTTTCATCAGATCTGAACGAGAGCCATGTCAAGAGGAGTATTCTTGGTTGTAGGCTTTTCCCTCTCATCTCTTTAAACACGATCACGCTACTCCCTTCTGGTCTGCGGAGTTTCTGCTGAAAAGTCAGCTGATGTCCTTATGGGAGTTTCCTTATAAGTAACTTGTTGTTCCCTGTTGCTTTTAATATTCTCTCTTTATCTTCTGTTTTTGCCATTGTAATTACAGTATGTGTGGTCCTCTTTGGGGTGATCCTGTTTGGGACTCTGTGCTTCCTGGACTTGGGTGACTGTTTTCTTTCCCAGGTTAGGCAAGTCTTTAGCTTCTGTGTCTTCAGGTGTATTCTCGGGCCCTTTCTCTCTTCTCCTTCTGGATTCTCTATAATATGAATGTTAGTGTGATTGTTACTGTCTCAGTGATCTCAACTGCCCTCTTTCCATTCTTCTTTTCTGTTCAGTGGCAGTGATTCATTCCCACTACTGTCTTCAGCCCATGGACCTGTCCATCTGTATCATCTTAGCCTGCCATTGATTCCTTCTAGTATGTTTTCATTTCAGTTATTGTATTCGTCATCTTTTGGTGGTTCTTTATGTTTTCTCTTTTTTAAGAACTTCTGATTTCTCACTGTTCATTTATTCTTATTCTCAGTTCTTTAGTCATCTTTATGATCATGACTTGGAACTCTGCCTCTGCTTCACTCTAGGATTGTATCTTTCATCTGGGATGAAGTGTTCCTCTGTCACCTCATTTTATTTAACTTACTGTGTTTATTTCTGTGTATTGGGGAGGTTGGTTATGTTTCCTGACTTTGGAGAAGTGGCTTTTGGTAGGGGGTGCCCTTCTGTGTGGGTCTTTCTGCTGTGGCAGGCTGACCACTGAGGGCTGTCTGGAAGGTGTGGCTGGCCTCTGGTCTGATGGGTTGCCAGGCCCTGCCTTGTACAGAGGCAGCTGACCACTGGTTAGCAGGTGGATCACGAGGCTGTGGAACTCTGCGAGGCTCGCCCAGGGGCTGGTGCTGGCTCATTGGAACCAGGAATTGGGTCCAGGAGATTCTGGAGCTGGTCCTGCCCCCTGGTGGCTGAAGCCAGGTCCTGGAATCTTGCTTCAGGGCCCTGGGGTCCCAGAACTGGTGTCAGACCCCTGGTGGGTATGATCAGTTCCTGACACAGCTGGCTACAGGGTCTGGGGTGTCTTTTTTTTTTTTTTTTAAACCTGTGCTGGGTCTTAGTTGCGGCATGAAGGATCTTAGTTGTGGCATGCGAACTCTTAATTGTACCATGCAAACTCTACTTCTCTGACCAGGGATTGAATCCAGGTCCCCTGTATTTGGAGTGTGGAGTCTTAGCCACTGGACCACCTGGGAAGTCCTGGGTCGGGGTGTCTTGAAATTGGGTTTATCTCCTGGTGGGCGGGGCTTGGGCCCATCTGGTCCAGGGACTGGTACTGGCCTGCTGGGGGGTGGGCTGTGGTTGTCCTGAGGTGGGTGAGGCTGGTCCCCAGGCTGGAGCAGGCTCACTGGTGAGTGGGCTGGGGCTCCGGGGAGTCTGGGGCTGATGTCTGCCCACTGGTGGACAGAGCTGGGTCCCAGGGTGATCAGGTCTGCTGTCTCTGCACCGGGGCCTGGCCCTGTGGCAGGCAGGGCTGTGTCCGGGGTGGCTCTGGGCTCGGGGGTCTTAAGGCGGCAGGTCTGCTGGTGTGTGGGGCTCTGTCTGAGGTATACCAGTTGTTCTGCCTGAGGTATACCAGTTGCTGCTGCTGTTTAGTTGCTGTATCCAACTCTTGCAACTCCATGGATTATAGCCCGCCAGGCTCCTCTGACTGTGGAGTTCTCGAGGCAAGAATACTGGTGTGGGTTGCCATGCCCTCCTCCAGGGAATCCTCTCGACCCAAGGATTAAACCCACATCTCCTGCATTGGCAGGTGGATTCTTCACCACTACGCCACCTGGGAAGGCCAAGGTCTCCCAGTACTGGTACCTGTAGGCTAGTGAGCAGGGGCACGGCTCTTACTGAGGCTAAAGCTAGAGGATTCCAGAATGGTGTTGGCCACTGGTCTACCAGCAGTGTCCACGTGGTAGAATGAGCTCCCAGAAACGCCGGTTCTGTGTTCCAGGTGAGCTCCAGTCGCCTCCCAGCTCTCAGGGAGACACTTCACGATGAGCAGGCAGGTCTGTCCCAGGCTCTTTTCAAATTCCTGCTTGTGCCCTGGAGCATGAGTTCCTGTGTGCAGCCTTTAAGAGTGAAGTCTCCGTTTCCCCCTGCCCCCTGGGACTCCCAAAGGCAAGCCCCACTGACCTCCAAAGCCGAATGTCCCAGAGGCTCAGACCCATTGTTCCTTGGAGAGAACCTCTCTGTGGGTCACTCACCCCCAAGTGTTGGTCTTGACTATATTGTGTGTTTGCACCACCACGTATCTGGTCATGGTTCTTTCTTTTTATCTTTAGTTGTAGAAAAGACCGTTAGGTACTTTCGGTCTCTTTGATCCATAGCAATACATAGTTGTGTGTGTGCGCGTGTGTTCACTCAGTCTCTCTGATCCATAGTAGTTCTTGGTGTGTGTGTGCACACATGCTCAGTCGTGTCCGATTCTTTTGTGACCCCAGGGATTGTGCCCTCCAGGCTCCTCTGTCCATGGAACTTCCCAGGCAAGAATACTGGAGTGGATTGCGACTTCCTTCTCCAGGGGGTCTTCCAGTCCAGGGATCCAACCCACATCTCTCGTTTCTCCGCCATTGGCAGGCAGATTCTTTACCACTGTACCAGCTGGGCAGCAAGTTGTAATTTTGGTATGCCTGTGAGGTGAGGTGAGCTCAAGAGTCTTTCTACTCTGCCACCTTGTAATCTAAAGTATATATACATACGTATATTTTTTTTTGGCTTCTGTAGTTTGTCCTCTGATGATTCTGATGTGTAGCCAAATTTGGACACCACTAACATTTTGCCCCCGGTTATTAGTGACTTGGGCTGGGGTTGCCACTACAGCAGGGATGGACATGTTCTTCACTTACGTCCTGCTCTTCAACAGGTATTTTTTGAGTGTATTATGTGCCAGATGGGACTCGGATCAAACTCATGCTGAAATGTAGCGCTGCTGTGGATCAGATAGTGTGGTAAAAAGGTAGAAACGTGAATGTGAAGTTTTCAGAGGTCAGACATGAAGAGGACATAACATCTGAACTGTATATTGTTAGGTTGAGAAAAACCTCCAGAGAGGCCGGTTTTAAATGTTTATTTTGAAGATGATATTGTACTCACGTGGTGACTGTGGATGAAGAGAAATTTCAAAAGCAGACAGGTTTGGTAATGTATAATATAAAAATTTATTATATCAAAGAGGCATTATGGACTGGAACTAGTCTCAAAAGATAAAAACAGTTTATCCATTTAACGTTTACTGAGCATGCTAGCTGCTGGAAACGTGACAGGGAGAAAAACAGGAATGGGAGTTTCTGCCCACAGGCTGCTTACACGCCAGCGGTCTGATGTGCGATACAGTGGCTTACACCGAGAAGAGACGTGAGCAGAAAGGACGATCTCGGTGAAGACCTCACAGCAGAACGTGCAGAGGCCCTGGGGCAGGAGGACCTGGCGTTCACTTGGCTCACTGGAGTGGGGGAGGGGAGGAGGCCACTAAAAGATTTTTAAGAGCCATGGGAAGCATGGTCTAATTTACTCAAGTAGACTCTGAGGAATATCTTACTAGTGGGAGAGAGGTAGAAGATGACAGTAAGGAGGGGGAGGCAGATGTACCCATCAGCAAGAACAGGTAAGAGCGGGCAAGGACCAGAGACTCCCCGGGGGCCTGGTGCTGAAGGTGTGTGGCTTTCACAGGCCGGTCTCCAGCTTTCACCCTGTTTGCAACTGTGCTCGATTCCTGGCTTAGGAAATGGTGCTTCTTAAGAAGACAGGGAAGAATCTGAAGTGGAACTTGACTGAAGCCCAGAGCACAAGGTTTGTTTTAAGTCCTGGAGTAGCTCAATCTCTTCCTTCAGCTGTCGTCGCCTCTCTTCAGATTGATGAATTTGATTTTCTATCGCTGTGAGAAGGAAAGTATTCAGGTTACTCAGTGCTTCTGCACATCATGTACTGCTTCTGGCCGCTTCTGAAAGTGCTCAGTGCACAGCCCTGTGCCCCAATGAAAAGGGCCCAGTGTCTTGTGCGTTTTCATGCCTTTGCTTCCTCTTCTAGTTCAGGATCGAATTCTAGTATTTATCACACTTAAGGCGGGTCCATAATTCTTGAAAATTTTGTATACAATTAGAAAAGGTAGCTTCTGTATATCTTTGAGGACTTGAAAGCAGCAACTGTATAACCTTCATGCTGCACATTATCCATTTATTGGGAGAGGATGTGGTTAGACTACCGAAGGTAAGGCAGATCTTTCAGACAAATGCATCCTAGTTTTAATGTTACACAAAAGCTTCTGGCTTTATTTAGAAATAGGAGTGCTTTTATTGTGGCAACTTAGAAGCTACTTTAGTTAGGCTTTATGAATTTATAATACTACTCAATGGCAATGTCATTTTTTTAAAACGTGAAAATGGAAGAATATTAAAATATATACATACATAATCTTTTCTTAGAGTATCTGTATATCTGTAGTTAACTTTCTGGAACATTGGAAAGGCTGAATTAAGCATGAGAGTTACCCCTTGGAGCGTCAGAAGTTAAATCTTCTAAGTTGGTTCTCATGCAATTCCAAATAGTGTCTCCTCCTAACAGTGTCTCTTCCTGGTGCTCACACCCCGCAAACAATACACTGTACTGCTCCCAACTGACTCACCTGGGTGCTGACATGTGCTAAACATGTCACTTTAATACGAAAGAAAAATAAACACAAACGAAAGTCAAAATACAAAATCAAGCAGTGCTTTCAAAAAAAAAAAAGGTACTCCCATTAGAAGTATGCAGACAGTCTCAAGAGACTGGTAAAAAAAAAACAAAAAACACCATTGTTGGTAAATTAAAAACAACATTTTCCTGCCGACTATAAATGTAACACAAAATTCAAACAGAAATGTGTATTATGAAAACAAAAATGAGAAAGACTTGTGCATACTGAGGGAGGAGTATGAACTAATATTTTCTTCACAGGGAAAGTATTTTAATATGTTTGCTGAAAAGACAAATACATCTCCGGAAAAGAACAGAGTGTAGGCCATTGTTTGTTTTCAACTTCAGGGGGAGCCCCCTGCCCCAAACCCTGTGCCCTCCTCGCCTGCCTGGGATGTGCAGGGCACAGCCTGGCCAGCTGTGTGTGGCAGCCTTGGTGGGGAAGTCAGGCAAGACCCATCAGTGTGGAAACTTAGCCTCTTTCAAAGGCATCTGAAACAGTGGTGAAAGGACCACTGCTCAGTGTTTTATGGAAAAATTATGTCTCTGTTTCCAGCAGGTTTTTTCAAAAATTTCTTGGCGGTTCTTTTTTGATGAACTTTAGAATTGATCACAACTTTCCCTCTCCCCCATTAGATTTGAAGATTAATGTTGGCAGAATTGAAATGTATACACATCACACCAAGTGAGAGGGAGACGGTGGCCTCATGATTGATATCACAGCCTCACCCACTCCTGCTGGTGTTCAAACATGGTGCCCAAATACTTCATTCTTCGGTCAATTTTTTTTTGTTGTTTCTACTTTTTTAAATGAGTTTTTTTCTGATTAGGAAAGTATTTTGTGTCTGTATTAAATGTGGAAAATACAGTGAGCACTAAGACCAAAGAAGTTACTGTAATCCAGCCACTTACAGGTACCTGCTGTTTCCATCATGTGCGGTTCTTCTGTGCACGTGTGTCTCTGTGTATATGTGTGTTCCTTCTGGGTGAGGGCTCATGTTTGCAATGGGCTTTTTAATTGAATGAAACTGAATTGAACATTCTTCCAGAATAGGACTTTCATCACCTGACTAGTGTTATATTATTTTCAGTATGGAAGTATTTATGAACTCTGCTGCTCAGTTATAACTCACATACCTGCTTGAAAGTTTACAAGTGTGTCTTCAAACAATCTACAGTCAAAAAGTGAAGTCCCGATTTCTTCATAGTCTGGAGGGAGAAAAACATTTTCAGTTTTATATAGACAGAAACACCTCACAGAGTAACCCCAAATAAGGAGCAGCACACAGAGCGGGCACCCCTTGCAGCCTGCAGCAGCAGCCTCCCCAGGGAACTTGCTGGAAATGCAAACTCCTAGCACCTTCACTGGATCAAAAAGGAGCCACCGTGTTAACAAGCCCCCCAGGTGGTCCTAAGGGGCATGCTCAAGTTCACATGTGCTTGATCTAGAGACAAAAATAAGCAAACAGAAGAATTTAGTGCGTGATCTTTGGCAAATGTTTGCTTATAACTTCACTTTTTGGTTTTGTCCTATGGAAAAAAAATCCCTTTCAAATAATCATATATTTTACATTGTTCCCTAAAATACAGTCAGGCTTTTCCTTTTAAGACAGCTATGCTGCTGACCACCTGTGCCGTCAAAAATCCAGGCTAAACTTTATAGCCAGCCCCCCAAATATGCAGTTCCTCGATCTGTGGTTTTGCATCCACAGATTGGGTAGTATTTTATTGTGTAGTATTTACTGAAAAAAAAAATCAGGTGTAAGTGGGCCTGTAAAGTTCAAACCTGTTATTTAAGTGTCAGCTTTATTTACTCACTCACTCCTTTAGGCTTTCCCTGATGGTGGATGAGCGTTACTAGATCATACATGCACAGCACTTTGGGCCTCCCTGGTAGCTAACTGGTGAAGAATCTGCCTGCAATCTGAGAGACCTGGGTTCGATCCCTGGGTTGGGAAAATCCCCTGGAGAAGGGCATGGCAATTCAGTCCAGTATCCTTGCCTTTAAGCTCCTAACACAGCTTAGAAGAAGGGTACGTGGCTATATACCTGCGTGTACAGATGGAACTTAAGCCGCCAAAAGAGCTGTTTCGGAAAGGCATCTTTAAACCCAAATCAACAAAAACGTTAAAATCTCTTTATGTTTTATAGTTTAAAAAAAAAGGCAACTAGCTTTTTAATAAACAGAATCTGAGTCAAATCAAAACTAACATAATGAATGCCGTTCTCAGATCTTAGTAGTGAACATGCTCAGTTGCGGGGAGGGGGCAAGTGTGTGAATGAATCTAGTTATGAACCTCTGGGAAAAAACATTAAAACTTCCAGGGCACCAGGCTATTTTTTTTTCTTTTACTACATTAATGAGTTTGTGAATTACTTACATCCTGTTGACTTACAGAGATCTGGATGAATAAACTTTATTAAAGAATGAGATAAAGAAGGAAAAGAAGAAACAGCATAGAAAATGTGTACTTTAGGGGGGTGTTTGTTTTGTTCACGATGTAGGTCTGAGACATCTCTGTATGTAGAAAATTTGTTAATTCAGTACCTGATTCTGCAGTGGTCTCATCCATGAGTCTTTCCTGAATCAAATGAAGTTTGTCTAATATTTCTTCAAATAAAGCGTCAAGAAGCCCTGCTTCTTTACATTTCTTGAGAAAAGCAGCTTTCACAATTGCGTCTAAGAATAAGAAAAGAACTTTAGAAGGACATGGTGCGTCTCAGGGCAGCCATCCCACACACACTCACTCCTTCAGGCTTTCCCTGATGGTGGATGAGCGTTATTAGGTAATACATACACAGCACTTTGGGCCTCCCTGGTAGCTAACTGGTGAAGAATCTGCCTGCAATCTGAGAGACCTGGGTTCGATCCCTGGGTTGGGAAAATCCCCTGGAGAAGGGCATGGCAATTCAGTCCAGAGGGGCCTGGCGGGCTACAGTCCATGGGGTCACAAAGAGTTGGACATGACTGAGTGACTAAGCACAGCACAGCACCTTTATCTTTTCTTCTAATTTCACCATAGCTCTTTTTTTTCCAAGCTGAAACAATGAAATGTTATACAAAGGGAAAACAACTTCTCTGCTTAGAATAATGATGTAAATAGAATTTTCTAAAATTTAGCTTCAAATCTTTGAGATAACAGTCTCATTTTTTTTCTGTCACAATTGACTGTTTATCATTATGGAATATCTATTTCCTTAACTGGATACTGGAGTGGGCAGCCTTTCCCTTCTCCAGGAGATCTTCCTAACTCAGGGATCAAACCCAGGCCTCCTGCATTGCAGGTGGATTCTTTACCAGCTGAGCTGCAAGGGAAGTCCATTTCCTTAACAGAAAGGTAAAATTACTGGCTCAGCCTCCTGGGGTGCAGGGAGGGAGGGGATTACAGGGTGAGGGGCGGCGTGTCACTGGATGAATTTGGGCAACCTGGCTTCTGTATCCTTTCCTAATCCTGAAGAGCTGTGGACCATCCCACCCTGTTACCTTGATCTGTTGAGATTTTGATGGAGTGGATAGTCATGACAGAAGATTTCTACTCTCACAGTTCACTACTACAAGTCCAGAAGAATAAAGTAGGATACCAACTCTAAAATTCACGGTAATAAGTACTGTAAGCCATATTTGTTACTGAAAACTTATAGCAAACCTGTGTGTCTGCCGTCCTTTTCCTTCTTCAATGCCATTCTCTCAGGTGGCTAGGAGAGAAGAATCAAAACTACTTTACACTGATTTTTTACTGTTGATACTTAATACAGTAAGTCCTCTACATATGAACAAGTTCCAGTCTGAGAGCGCATTTGGAAGTCCAATTTGTGATTCCAACAGTTAACCTAGGTACCCAACTAACACAATCAGCTATACGGTACTGTAATAGGTGTAGAATACTTTTCACAAAAATAATAAAAACATTTTTAGTGTTACAGTACCTTGAAAAGTACAGTAGTACAGTATAACAGCTGGCACACAGGGGCTGGCTGAGTGGAAGGAGGAGCTACTGACTGGAGAAGGGAGAGGAGGTGGGAGATGGTCTAGAGCTGAAGGGTCGGCAGTGGTAGGAGGTGGAGGGCAAGCCGCAGCTTCACTCACGCCTGAGGTTGAGGGCACAGGTTCTGGTTCCTTGCTGGATTCAATTCTATCTACCCTCTTGAAAAAGCGATCCAGTGTTGTCTGGATGGGAGCTCTCTTTTTCTCGTCACAGGTGACGGGGCGGCACGGGACTGCGTTCTGAACGGCTGCTGCAGCCTTCGCGTGCCGTTCTACGTTCGGGTCCTGTGCTTAAAATAAAGATACTGTACTACTGTAGTCTCTGTACTGTAAAGTGCACAGCAGAACCACCCCCTGTAGAGGGTGCACACAGGTGACAGTGTATGCCAGACAAGTAACCGGCTTATGTGACTGGACGTGCCAACACACGTCCTCGTCTTTGAAAGGGTGCAACCTGAAGGTTCATATGGAGGGGACTTACTGTATTGCATAAAATGAGAAGTTTTATCAAATTCAGTGATATGCCTACGGTGAAAGTCACGTCTATAGGCATAAACATCAAATGTATTTTTGTGTTGTCTAACAAAACCTTAAGAGGTGTAATAAGCCCCTCTTGTATAAAGGGTGAGAGATGAAGGCTACTGGCTCATATTAATTTAGCTTATATGAGCTACTGCAAATCCCCAAAACATTTTCATATGCTTTACCCATAACAGGAATCCAGAAAATTATGAGTCACGTATTAGGGCAAATATGGATCCTGTAGCTGGGAAATACTTGGCTAGGTAAGGATGTTCCATGTACCATGTGCGCTCAGATCCTCACTGATTTGGTACCAGGGCACGTATTACAGGAGCCACGGGATGGTCACCTGGAGGTTATGTGCTTGCACACCCAAGACACATCCGACTTCTCTTTTGTATTCATCTTACCATCTATCATTGTGTCACCCAAAATTCAGAATGGTTTAAAAGACTGTATGGAGAAAATTAAAGCTGTAATAAAATGAAGTCAAATTACCTGTACATGATGACGTTTACTTCTTCCTCTTTTTCTTTTCACTCCTGAAAAGCAGGCTGAAAAACAAATTATGTAGACACTGGAATTCGTAAAGGAAAAGACTAATGCTTGACTGCATAAAGTGTACAATGTCAAACTTGGATATGTCAGACTTAAGACTAAATGTCTGCAAAACAAACGACAAAAGGGCAAATTTTAAAATATAAAAAGACCATGTGAATCAATATGAAAAGGGCAGCGTAGGTAGAAAAAAGGCAAATGGGGAGCCCTGGAGAGGAGGGTTCATTAAACAGAAAAACAACTTAGGTCACAGGACTGATCAGAAGATAGAGAAATACACTCAATTTCACCCAAAGTAAAGATATTCAGAGGAAAACAATTTTTCACTGGACAGATTAAGATGAAGATGTTTAATATATAAAGTTTGCAAGGATTTGGGTCATCGTGTGTACTGCTGGTGTGGCCTCTAGAAGATAACTAGCCAACAGTTAACCCAGAGTTTCACTCTGCATACGCTTTGACCCAGCTATCTACTTACAGGAAGTCAAACAGTATGGTTACATACCTGCACAAGGATGATTCCAGAAGAATACTACAGTATTTAATGTGATAGAAAAAGCTGGAAACAAGTGGTTCAGCTATACAACTGAGTAAGATACACAGTGGAAGACTATGAAGCCTATTTTAAAAAATGAGGTAAGATCTACTCACAGCCACTGACAGGGAAGAATCTCTAAGATACATGAAGTGAAAAAAGCGAAGGACAGTAGTAGATATGTTTGTATACACAGAACACTTTTGGAAGAATTAAAAAAAAAAAAAGGTTTCATCCAGGGAAAGGATTCATTACAAATGGTATTACAGTTTGCTTTTGGAAACACATTATGGTCATCTTTTCCTGTCAGTAAACATTGATTGACAGTATTTTTTATAGTATATCTGATAAGTTGAAAGGCTAATGGTTGAAGAATGAGGGTAACTCATAGGTTTAGAGAGCATTGTTTAACACCGCACAATGCAGCTGGCAGGACAGGGAACTAAGCCTTTACCCAAGGGCTGACTCCCGTGAACAGACAGCATTCCGGTTAAGTGTCGGCAAGACGGCTGTTCCAGCAGAACACAAAGGCTACCTAACTCTAAGCAGCCAGGACCCACTGTCCTCAGAACAGAAATGCTAATCATGCATTCTTAGGAAAATCGCATTCAGGGAACATACAGCAATTGATACTCGTTTTAGAAGACGAATAGTCACAAAAGCCACAGCTTTTTACCGTGTCTTGGTTTGGTCTGCTCACTGTAGTGAGAATGGAAGACACCAGACAAAGGCTTCACCGATGGTAGATCTAGTTACAGAGAGAAATTTAGTCCATTATATACTGCACACTGCACAGGGACCAACAGCTTAATTTTAAAAGTATTAAACATTTTAACTCAAAAACTTGTATTTTAACTTACTGAGGCCAGTACATCAGATTATTCCATGTCTTACCTAAATGTTTACCTTTTTTAAACCCACAACACTGAATTTTAGATACTTACCATTTTGAGGGTCAGCATGTTGTTGGCAAAACACTCTGAAAACATGAAATTTCAGAGAGTCAGATATTTTGATTTATATTTTTAAAGTATTACGCCTATTGCTTTGTAACTTAAAAGGGAACTAACCTGTTTTTCATGAGGGCTTAACCCTAAGTATTTATTTTAAAAACAAAATTGCTGGGCTTCCCTGGTGACTCGGTGGTAAAGAATCTGCCTGCCAATCCAGGAGACACAGGTTTGATTCCTGATCCAGGAGGATCCCACGTGGCCTTGGAACAACTAAGCCTGTGTGCGCCACAACTACTAAGCCTGTGCTGTAGAGCCTGGGAGCCGCAGTTACTGAGGCCATGTGCCCCAACTGCTGCAGCCTGCTTACCCTACAGCCTGTGCTCTGCAACAAGAGAAGCCATCACAGTGAGAAGCCCCCGCTTGCCACAACTGGAGAAAAGCCTTTGCGGCAAAGACGACGCAGCACAGCCATAAATAAATAAAATCATTAAAAACAAAACTGCTGTGATTTCCCTGGGTTGTTGAGTGGTTAGGACTCTGTGCTCCCAATGCAGGAGGTGAGGGTTTGATCCCTGGTCAGGAAACTCAGATTCCACATGCTACATTAGCATGGCCAAGGGGAAAAACCCCAAAACAAACAAAAAATCGCTGCTCAAGCCTGCATTCGTGATTGACACACATCAAGTGCAGATGGAGCCCATACCAGCGTCCCTGGTGCCCTTGAACCACGTGGACCATCAACATGGTCTCTGCAGGGGTGAGTGCTGATGACATATTTTAAACAATATGTTTATTACATAGGGGTCAGTGGGATTTTACTGTATAAAGATCCTGAGCAATCCAACAGCTAAGGCACAAATTTTCATCTGACTATACAAAGTTGCTTTTCCACAATAAGCACAAAATTGGACTTCCCTGGTGGTCCAGTGTTTAAGAACCCACCTGCCATAGCAGGGGACACGGGTTATTAATTCCTGGTCCAGGAAGATCCCACGTGCCACAGGACATCTAAGCCAGCATGCCACAACTACTGATCCTGTGCTACCCCAGCCCACGTGCTCCAACTGCTGAGCCCATGCGCCCAGAGCCCGTGCTCTGCAACAAGAGGAGTCACCACAATGAGAAGCCCGTGCACCGCAATGAAGAGCGGCCCCTGCTCTCCACAACCAGAGAAAAGCCTATGCAGCAACAAAGGCCAGGCACAGCCAAAAAGAAACAAGAAACTGAAACTGCAAGTTGCATGCATTAATCTGCGGGGCGAGTAGTTCTCTAACTCCACAGACATCGCCCCCAGATCTTTGATCTTCACAAGCCTGGAACTGATCAGCCATAGAAGAGAAGGAAGAAGTGCAGCTGCAGCAGAGGGGTGCTCTGAGTGAAGGAGCTGCCCTGGCCCCAGTTTTTTCTGCAGCCTCTGTTCCTCCTCTGCCCCCAGATCTTTAAGGTGCTGACCCCCAGATGCAGGGTCCCCCGCGCCTAGGAGAATGTATGAATTCTTCCCATCTTATACCAGTGCCCGCCTCCTCCATGCAGTTCTCCCAACAAACCACCCCCCATCCCCAATCAATATTAATCTCCTCATCCTTCGGATTCTGGTATCTCTGAGCACTTTTGTTTGCCAGGTATACTTAATTTTTTATGGAAAATTTCAAACAGAAGTGGAGATGTGATGAACTCCCATGCCCCCACCCATTTTCAACAATTATCAACTGAAGGCCAAGCCAGCTTCACGCAAGTCCCCTCCTGCTCCCATCCTGCCACAGGCTGATAGTTCTGACCTTCTGGTTCTCCCATGAGGTAATGGGTTTAGTCCACATCTTGTTCCTCTTTATATCACAGCACATAACAACGGGTCTTGTGCGTGACAGGCACTCTGAATGTTTCAATTCAATAAAAAATCAATGAAAGTTCACCTGGTACTTGATAGTGTCAGTCGCTCAGTCGTGTCCGACTCTTTGCGACCCCAGGGACCATAGCCCGCCAGGCTCCTCTGTCCATGGGATTCTCCAGGCAAGAGTACTGGAGCAGGTAGCCATTCCGTTCTCCAGGGGATCTTACTGACCCAGGGATCAGACCTGGGTCTCCTGCATTGCAGGCAGATTCTTTACTGTCTGAGCCACCAGGGAAGCCTGATACTTGATAAAAACTATGACAAAAAAGGATTATTTTATGGAGTCTCTCTTCAGTGGTTCTAATATATGATCAGTATTTTTTCAGACTTTAAGGTATAGCAGGAACTTCTTTTTGTTTGACCTTGTAGCTCTGCTAATAATAGTCTTTCACAGTGGGTGTTTCAGGACTTTGGAGAAGTCATAATAAAACAAGCTCTTTGGGAAGGTAAGTAATAAAAGTGAAAGAATATTACAACCCATGGGTTTCTCTGTAAATCAAATATAAAAAATATAAAATTAACATATTCATACATTTCCTGTCTAGTCTCAAGCAAGAAAATACCTATGGAACTTGTAAAATCAGAAGTCAAATTATTTTATAAATTACTTTAGACTTTTTGGAATGTTAGGTTTGCCCATATTTTGGCATATATGGCCCCTAAGCTTAAAGAGGATGTAGTGGCAAAGAGCAAAGCCTCTGGAGCCCTTTAGCCCAGCTCTGCTACTTGCCAAAAGTGTGGCCTGGGTACAAATCACTGTCCCTCAGGGCCTCAGTCTCCTCATAATAGTATGGGAATAACAGTATCTACCTTACTGGGCTATTATATGAGTTTTAAATGAATTAATCTTTGCAAAGTACTTTGAAGTATTCCTGGCATAAAGTAAGTGGGTTATAAAGTTAGTGTTGGAAGATTTTGATAAAATTGGGGGTGGGGGAGTCTACCCTCCATATGGAATTTTAAAATATCATTTAGGAATGTAATAGATCTTAAAAAATCGTATTAAAAGTAACCCTCTGGGAGGGATAAATTAGGAGTTTGGGATTAGCATATATATACTACTATATATACAACAGATAGCCATCAGGACCTACTGTAGAGCACAGGGAACCCTGCTTACTATTCTGTAACAACCTGTAATGGAAAAGAGTCTGAGAAAGCCTGAGCTGAATCACTTCTGTACACCTCACACTAACACAACACTGTAAATCAGCTATACTCCCAACTATAAAATAATAATCCTCTTAACACTGATCCTATTATTCAGATACTGTGACTGAAAAAAATGTATGTATTTCACTGAACTTTAAAATGTCCAGGACTTCCTTGGTGGTCCAGTGATAAAGAATTCACCCGCCAGTGCAGGGAACACAGGTTCGATCCCTGGTCTGGGAAGAGTCCGCATGCTGAGGGGCAGCTAAGCCTGTGTGCCACGACTACTGAGCCTGTGCCCTAGAGCCCGTGTACCCGGGGCCCGAGCTCTGCAACGAGAGAGGCCACCGCAAAGAGCAGCCGTCTCAGCAACTCGAGAGTGGCCCCCCATCGTCACAGCTAGAGAACGCCCGTGCACAGCAACGAAGACCCAGCACAGCGAAAATAAATAAAATGTCCGGTTCGATCAGAATCTATTCACATGCCCCCAAAGAAGTGACAGGTGTCTCCCTGGCTTGTCCACGCTAGACCATCAGTCTCTGTTTTACTCCATCTCATAACATTAAAAAGGTCAAAACTGTTAAGACCATTATATAACTTTCTTCACCTTTATATAACATATTCTACACTGCATCTATATATGAAAGAGTTCACTTACAATGACCTGAATCAATTAACAACTGGCTTACTGATTTCCTCTGACTAAACTGTATAATGACTTAACTGACATCTTTCATCAGAAGGAAGATCAAGTTTCTCCGGGTAAAACAAATACACTTGTAGTAGATTTGAAATACGCCTCACTGTGTAAAAATTAACACGACAGAATAACTGAAAGACAAAACAAGTTTTTCTTCAAGGACTTGATGTCTGATAACTGTACTTGCTGCCTAGTTTGTCATTTTCAGAGGCTATAGTGAAGAGGGTGGTGACATTAGTGGGAAAATGCATCCATTTGGAGACAAGATGGTATAGTGGGGACCTGTGACTAAGAAGGCTCCTTCCTGTTTGCAGACAAGAGCGAGTGTGGACTGGTTCCCATCCTTGTGGCCACCTGTTAGGTCACTTGCGCCCCTATGACAAGCAGCACTTTCTACCAGGAAAGACACGGTGCAGGGAGAGCAAACTCCAGACAAAACCAACCCTGCTTTCCTTCTTACAACTATTGTTACTGTTTAGTCGCTAAGTTGTGTTCAGCTCTTGGTGACTCTGTGGACTGTAGCCCGCCAGGCCCTCTTGTCCGTGGGATTCTTTCTCCAGGCAAGAATACTGGAGTGGCTGCCCTGCCCTCCTTCGGGATCTTTCTGACCCAGAGACTGAACCCACTTTCACGCACTGGCAGGTGGGTTCTTTACCACTGAGCCACCTGGGAAGCCAGGGATGGTCTTTTGAAGTCAGGTTCCTAACTGGGCATCTCCCAAACCACATTCCTACTTGGAAAGAATTTGTATAAAACTAGCTTTAAAAAGTCTTCTCTTAATCTAACCATTCCATATTCCAATCCACCCCTCCCCCAAATGTGGCTTTACAACAGTTTTATTAAATACTTATAAATTCCTGTACGTCCATCAGCTTGCAGAACTGCGTGGTCATTCTTGGCACAGAAAAAGTGGTAATTCTTGAAACAGGATTTTAAGTCACATCCCACGGTGGCTCCTTTTTTCCCGCAAAACGTGCATTTCTACAGAAGAGGAGATTTACTGAGTAAGCACCTGCTTTTTCAGAGTTTTTGTTGAAAATTAAAAGGCAAGAGGTCATCAAGTGCTATTTTTAAGCTGGCTGCCCTCATGTCCTCAGTTACAAACACTGGGTCCTGACATCTGGCTGCTCGTTTTGGAATTTCAGCACAACCTCAGCTAACTGGAATGTTTTATAATGATCTGATCCTGTCCCCTCTCTTTAAGAGATTTTTAAAAAGCTGGGCTAGCAACACTGCCTGGCTCTAGGCAAGAGGTTCTGTAGGTGACACTGAGCCTGTGGCCAAGGGCAGCTCCAGGGGGTGCCCTAACAGCTGTGCCATCTCTAGCAGGCTCCTTCCCCTCTCCTGGACCTGCATTCTTCCCTGGGGATAACAGCGCGTGTCTTATAGACGCTTGACTGAGGAGACATGAGAGAAAGGAAGGGAAACCTCTTTGGCATCTATGCAGAAAGGCCAAAAATGTAAAAAAAACAAACATAAAAAACCTTCTGAAGAGTAAGTTTTTTCCTTACTTCAATTCATTTGATCTCTTGCCTCTGTATTAGTCTATTGGCCTGATAGGAAGGTGGGGTAGAGATGGCTAGAAGGACAGAAACCTAACCGTTTCGGGGAATCTGAGCCATGACCAAGGCTGGTTTATATCACGCTCTGGCTGCACGAAGTACAAGCTCAAGGTAACCACCTAGCAAAACAGGAGAAAGCTCACACAGTATCCCAAGAGCAGCACACACAACTCTAAATAAACAAAATGCAAATATGGGAGAGCAATTAGATTGTGCGGAAGGCAGGATGTGAAGTCAGAGTACAAAGAATGATCGTTTAACGTTGGGGGGGCATCTAACTAGATGCACAGAAAAGAAGTAAGATCCCTACCTCACAATATATTTCTCAATAAATTTCATGTGGAATAAGGCTTTATATAAAAAATAGGTTATTTTTAAAAACCTACTGAAATCTGGAAAATATGAGAAAAGAAAAAAAGTATAGTACTGAAGTGAGGAAGGCTGTCTAAGCAAGGCAGGAAACTCAGAAGCCACAAAGAAAAAGACTGATCTGACTACATAAGAAAATGTAAGCGCCACCTTTAAGGTGATAAGATACCATAAAAAGAAAAAAGGAAGACTGTTTGCTGCATAGTTGAAAACGGGTTAAGAATCTACCAACCCACAGAAAAACGGGAAGAGGCAAATCACACCAGAAATACAAACAGCTAATAAACATCAAATCAGAAGACGCTTGCTCCTTGGAAGGAAAGCTATGACAAACCTAGACAGCGTTTTAGAAAGCAGAGACATCACTTTGCCGACAGAGGTCCACACAGTCAAAACCATGGTTTTTTCCAATAGTCATGTACAGATGTGACTGCTGGACCAAAAAGAAGGCTGAGTGCTGAAGAACTGATGATTTCTAATTGTGGTGCTGGAGAGGATTCTTGAGGGTCCCTGGGACAGCAAGGAGATCAAACCAGTCAATCCTAAAGGAAATCATCCCTGAATATTCATTGGAAGGACTAATGCTGAAGCGCCAATACTTTGGCCACCTGATGCGAAGAGCTGACTCATTGGAAAAGACCCTGATGCTGGGAAAGATTGAGGCCAGGAGAAGGGGGCGACAGAGGATGAGGTGGTTGGATGGCATCATCAACTTAATGGACATGAGCAAACTCCAGGAGATGGTGGAGGACAGAGGAGCCTGGTGTGCAATTCATGGGGTCACAGAGTCAGACACATCTTAGCAACTGAACAATAAACACTGCCTCACCGAAAGACCACGGAGTCCCTGTTGACCTGGCAGGCTCTCTTCTAGGACAAGGGAAACAGGAGTGGATAAGGTACCTGCCATTATGAAGTAAACTTTGTGGTGGAGACAGACAATGATCAAATAAAGCCAACTTTAAAACAATGACATATGCTTTGTAGAGAATTAAGGCCAAGTGATAGAGTGTCTCTGGTTCCCTATTTCAAACTGGGTGGTCAGTGATACACAGGGCCTCCCTAAAGGGGTGACATTATAAGGGCTCCTAGTCTACATCAAAGCAGAGGTAAGGACATCGTCAGCAGAAGGCCTGTGTTCTTGTGACAGAAATGAGCTTCCGTACTGGCCAGCTTACAAGAGGGACGGGTAGTGTTGCTGGAACAGAGGGGACGCAAGGGGGAGAGTCTGAGCTAAGATCCAGGGGGCAACTGAGGGCTTGGACATATGGGCCTTATGAACCACAGTGATGAGCTGCAGTTTTATCTTCGTGCAAGGGGAGCATAAACACGCGTAAAGACGCTGTTCTGGCAGCTGTGTGGAGGATGGGATGGGAGGGGTGGGCGGGAGAGAAAAGCGGGACAGGTATCCACAGTGTTCAACAACCATCTGAGAGAGTGGGTCAAACCCCACCCTGGTGGATGGGTGGTGGTGAGAGAGAAGAGGAGGGCACAAGATCTATAGGGTGATGCTAATGGGCTTGATGCTGGGCTGGGGCTGCGGAGCAGATGATGGTGGACAAGCGATATGCTATTTGCAGAGGAGAAGCAGACAGCTGTGGATGGACCGTGTGCAGGTATGTGCAGGGGATGGAACTAGTTTTTTTCTGGGCCAGTTTAACGGGAGATGCAATTAGACATCCAGGTTAAGTATGTCAGGCTGGTCTTCAGGGCTGGAGATAAAAAGAGTCCAGGGATAAGAGTGGTCCTGAAGCCACGGGAACTGGATGAGGTCATGGAGGAAGGCTGTTCAGATTGATGAAGGAACCCAGGACAGGGCCTTGGGCACTCCAAACCTCACAGAGGGTGAGCAGAGGAGGAAAAACAGCCCAGGCACCTGGGAAGCAGCCTGAAAGGTAAGACATCCCAGCAGAGTATGTCCGGGACGTGAGAAGAAGGAAGTGCTGCAAGATGCAGGGCAGGGACCGGTGTGAGGGTCCTGCCGGAAGGTCACCTAAGTCAGACAAGTGACCCTGTAACTGACCAGCTTTTGGTGTATGAGGGAGGATTTTTTTTTAAAAGAAGACATGATCAGTTGATCATGTTTATATGCTGATGGGAATAATCAAGTAGAAAGAGGGGACGCTGATATGAAGGGGCAGGGGAGGAAAATGCAAGAGCCTAGTCCTCAGGGAGCGGGTGGGGGGCAGCGGCTCCAAAGCCCAGGTGCAGGGTTAGCTTTGACAGGCTGGAGGTCTGGGGACAGGGGGGTGGAGTATTTGGGAGATGTTCTTGACTAATCGCTTCCACCTTCTCGGTAAGAATCAGGCAAAGAAATGTATACCACCAGGAGAGTACCCTAACTTCAGTGATGGCCTCCAGGTGTTTCTGATGTATCAGTGTTGTTCATCAGTTGTAACAAATGTCCCCTCTCGAGGGGGGTGGTGTTGATAAAGGGTGGGGTGGGATATGGGAACTCTCTGTACTGTCCCCTCAGGTTTTTTTGTGAACCTAAAACTAAAGTCTTATCAAAAAGAAAAACAGAACCAGGACTTCCCTGGTGGTCCAGTGGCTAAGACTCCAAGCTCCCAAAGCAGGGGGCCCTAGTTTGATCTCTGGCTGGGGAACTAGATCCCACATGCTCTAACAGTTCACACGGTGCAAATAAGACCCGGTGCAGCCAAATAAATAAATAATAAATATTAAAAAAAAAAAACAAAACACCAAAACCCAACAGGCAGAGTCATCATCTTGGGAATGAGAAGTTGGGGTGGGGCAAGACTTAAAAGACAGATGAGAGGACATGAATCAGTTCGTGCGGAGGGTGAAGTGCTGACGGTCTGTTTGAAGTTTATGGCTGTGAATCTAAGATCAGTGAGAACATCTGTGGGTTTTCTCGGGTTAACTGCTGGGCTGCCAGCACTACTGAGCTCCTGCAGACATCATACAGACGTGCTTCCCCAGGGAGGGGTTCTGCTCCGTGAGCACGGAGGGCGCCCGGTGGGGCGGGGAGGGCCGCAGGGGAGTGACGGCTGTGCTGGGCCGTGGCCACAGATCACGGAAGAGCCGCTGCAGCTGGGCTAGCCGGGAGGCCAGGACAGTGACTTAGGAGGGGAAATGGTCAGCTTCTCCAGGGGTTGGGGAAACGCAATGTAGAACTTGGTGAGACTGGCAAAAATCAACAAGGTCTGTGACACTCATTTTTGTCTAGGGCTGGGAGAAGCGCTCTTTCATCCACGAAGAACAGATGTATAAAGTGGTATAGTCTTCCTGGGGGTCATTTTGTCAGCACGTTTCAAAGATTTTAAAGGGAACTCTCTCTGACTCAGCTGTTTCTGGGACTGTGCCGCACAGTACCCCTCACACCAGCACATAAGGGTAATGCACAAAGACGCTTACTGCGGCTTTGCTGTTCCAGTGGAAACCGGAGTCAACTCACCGTCTAAGGGCAAGGGAGTGGCCTCACACCTTCTATTACATCTGTATAATTCTGTGAGGTCAGTAAAGAGAATGCCAGGGAGAGTCCTATGCTTGTGGTTCTATGAACACACCGCATCTTCTTTCCGGCCTTCCATAAGCTTTTGCACGCCCTGTCCCCTCTCTCTGGAATTCCCCGTCTTCATTTTCAGCCCCACCCCCAGCGCAGAAGGCTTCCTGAGCCCCAGCTGTGCTGAGCTGCCTGCTCACTGAGCGCCCAGAGCAGGCACATCTCAAAGTGCATCGGGTGCTGCGGAAACTGCCCCCGTATATGCTGACATCGCACAAGGACTCAAAGAATGTTTTCTGGATCACTAACCTGACTGTGGGTTGTGGTGGTGCTGAGCGTGTCAGTGCTTATGCTTACTGTACTGCTGTCTAAGCTGTGAAGGGTGCTGTCACTGGGGGAGTCTCCTGCAGCAGCCCCGGGAGGGTAACTGCCCAGGGTGCTTCCTTCCCAGGGAGCTGACCCCAGCTCCAAGGGTAGATCCTGATTACGAACGGTCGCCTCTAGCAATTGGTGCAGAAAGAGAAATGCGGCCTAACTCAGCTTTCAGGAGGGCTCTTAGGCCATGCTTGGGGAAGAACTTTTTATAGACAGGAAGACGAAAGCCTGATGCTTCAGCAGCTGCCTGTGGCCACCCTAAGATCACAAAGGGACCAGCTGATGCTGTGGACAGCAGGGTGAAAAGGATGATGGGCCCTTGATGACATCATTGAGCCCCTGAATCAACCAACGGTGAAGCCAATTTTTCCTCTGGCTAAGTGAGAAAATGAGCATTCTTTTTTTAAAAGCCAGTCTCAGCTAGAGTTCCTTCTACTTTTAGCCAAAGCATTCTGACTTGTTATCTATTGATACTTTGCTGATGAAATACATTGTAGCTTATTTTAAAATATTAATATATTCAATTGAATGTAAGTTTCCAATACAGATCCTACTTCTTTCAGCTTTCCAAGATACATCTGTATCCCTGGTTTATTAATCAAATAGACTTTTTTTTGAAGGCATCCCCAAGGGTTTGTTCATCTTTCTAAGAAAATCATTCATACTTACCAACTTCCTTCCTCTCTTGATTTCTTTCTTTACTGATTCCACATCAAAATTTCTATCATTATTAGATGGATCATAGTCCTCACATTCCACAAGTGCCGAGGAATACAGCTGCAGATTGGGAAAAGAAAAACAATCCAGATTATGTACAAAGAAATGTTGAGAGCTACAAGTCAGAAAATGGTACCAAAAAAGTGTTCACCAGGAATGGAAGCTGACAAACTTTCGGGGTGTGTGAGCAGACCTCAAGCCACCCAGCTTTTCTCTGGGAAAAGTCCTGATCCCCGGGCATGTTTCACACTGCCTAACCCTGACCCTCAGTGGCTAACTGGACTTGGTCAAGGCCCAGATCCCAAGCTGGGCCAACCAAAGTTCCTATTCTAGGAAAGTTAAATAGGCTCTGAGGCACACAGTCAGAGAAGAGAAAGCCAGTCTACTGAGAGAGGGAAAACAAAAAATGAGGGCTAGTCAGGACACCCCAGGTTCCTAAGGGCTTCTCAGCTCCTGTTTCTTGGCCCTGCCTCTGGAGCTGCCTTTAGGAGCCACAGAGGGGCTCTGCAACTCACAAAGCCTCTTATGTATTCAGGTTGGCTCGAGTTTCTAAGAGCTTTTGGATCCAAAAGAATCCAAACTACTTCCTAATGAAAGACCAACATTACAGTATTTAATTTATAAAGCGCATGAAAAACATAAGAAAAACATTCTGACCTGACATAGGCAAAGATTTCTAATAAAAGCAGAAACTCTAAAAAAGTTGTCAAGCTGGTCGGGACTTCCCTGGTGGTCCAGTGGTTAAGAATCCACCTTCCAATGCAGAGGACATGAGTTTGATCCCTGGTCAGGGAACTAAGATACCACATGCCATGGAGCAACTAAGCCCATGCGCTGCAAAAAGAGACTTCACATGTTGCAACCAAGACTCAACACAGCCAAATAAATAGATAAATATTTTTAAAAGTTAAAAAGTTGGAATTCATCAAAATTAAAAGTTTTTGCTCTTTGAAAGACATTGCTAAGAAAAAAGAAAGGCAAGCCAGAAATTGGGAGAAAATATTTGCAATTCATATACCTGACAAAAAACGTATATCTAGGGTATAGGAAAAACTGTTGCCACTCAATAAGACAATACAATTAAAAATGGCCAAAAGATCTGGACAGACACTTCAGAGAAGAGTTACAAATGGTGAATAAGCACATGGAAAGATGCTCAAAACCGGTAACCCGCAGCCACAGCCACAATGAGATACCAGTACACACTCACCAGATCGGTTAGAATTAAAAAGACTGAAAAATAACCAAGTGTCAATGCCGGTATGGAGCAAATGAAATACTTACACATTGTTGGTAGAAGTGTAAAATAATGCAGTCACCTTTAAAGTTAAACATACACTTACTTTATGACCCAGCATTCCTCTTCTAGGTATTCACTCAAGAAATAAAAGTGTATGTCCACATTTAAAGAAGGCAAGAATATACAATGGAGAAAAGACAGTCTCTTCAATAAGCAGTGATGGGAAAATTGGACAGCAACATGTTAAAAAATGAAATTTGAACATCTTCTCATCATACACAAAAATAAATTCAAAATGGATTAAAGACCTAAGTGTAAGATGGGGCACCATAAAACTCCTAGAAGAAAACACAGGCAGGACACTCTTTGACAAAAAGCAGTATTCTTTTTTATCTCCAAATGCAAGGAAAATATAAGCAAAAATAAACAAATGGGACCTAATTAAACTTAAAAGCTTTTGCATCAACAAACCATCAATAAGACAGAAAGACAACCTATTGAGTGGGAGAAAATATTTGCATATGATATGACCAGTAAGGGGTTAAAATACAAACAGCTCATAAAACTGAAGATCAAAAAACAACCTGATTAAAAGATGGGCAGAAGATCTGAATGGATATTTTTCCAAAGAAGACATGCAGATGGCCGAAAGGCACATGAAAAGATGCTCAGTATCACTGATCATCAGAGAAGGGCAAATGAAAACCTGAAAGAGATGTCGCCTCACACCTGTCAGAATGGCTGTCATCAAGAAGACTGCACATAAATGTTGGTGAGGATGTTGAGAAAAGGGAACCCTGTGCATGGATGGTGGGAATGTAAGTTGGTACAGCTGCTATGGAAAACAATATGGAGGTTCCTCAAAAAAACTAAAAACAGAACTATCATATGATCCAGCAATTCCACTCCTGGGTATGCATCCAAAGAAAATGAAAACACAAATTCAAGAAGATGCACATACCACAATGTTCACAACAGTGTTATTTACAATAGCCAAAGTGTGGAAGCAGACTAAGTGTCCATCAACAGATGGATGGAAAATAAAGATGTGCGGTGTGTGACTCTTTGTGACCCCGTGGACTGTAGCCCGCCAGGCTTCTCTGTCCAGGAATTCTCCAAGCAAGAATACTGGAGTGGGTAGCCACTTCAGAAGATTCCTTCTCCAGGGAATCTTCCAGATCCATGGATCAAACTCGAGTCTCTCTCACTGCAGGCAGATTCTTTACTATCTGAGCCACTAGGGAAGCTCCTATATGTATATATAATATATACACACACACATATATATGTATGTATGTATGTATATATTTAGTATGCACACACACAAACGCACAATGGAATACTCTTCAGCCATAAAAAAGAATGAAATTTTGCCATCTGCAACAACATGGATGGATGTGGAAGGTATTATGCTTAGTGAAAGAAGTCAAAGACAGTACTTGTCATCACTTATATGTGGAATCTAAAAAAATAAACTAGTGATATAATACACAAAAAACATGCCTACATGAAGACACACAGTCAGATGTGCACAGCAGAGTTATCTTAAAATTCCCAGGTGGTGCTGGTGGTAAAGGACCCACCCTAATGAAGGAGACAGAAGAGAAGCAGGTACCATCCCTGGGTTGGTAAGATTCCCTGAGGAGGGCATGGCAACCCACTCCAGTATGCTTGCCTGGAGAATCCCATGGACAGAGGAGCCTGGCGGACCACAGTCCATAGAGTTGCAAAGAGATGGACACGACTGAACCAACTGAGCACAGCACACAGCATAGCCCCACAATGAAAATAATACATATGTCTATCAACAGACGAATGAATAAACAGATTAGGACAGATCCATACAATGGAATACTATGCAGAACTAAAAAGGAACAAATTACAGATACAAGAAACACCATGGAAGAATCTCCAAAGACTGTTAATGAGCAAAAGATGCCAGACACAAAGCATACATACTGGTTCCTTTCATATGAGATGAGAAAGACAGGTTCAACCTAGAGGTGCTGGGGCTGGGGGGGAAGTGGTTACAAGGAGGCATGAGAGAACCTTCTTGGGTAACGGAAATGTTCTACATCTTGATGGTGGTAGCGGTTACATTGGCAAATACGTGAATTCATACTCTCTGAACTGTACACTTAAAATGAGTGCTTTTTAATGTAAATTGTACCAACAGGGTTAACTGAACATACAAAATGAACATTAAGAGTATATTAGGATAAACATCACAATCAAATAGTGTTATTCTCAGAATGGCTTAACAGCATAAAATAAACAAGCACATACCTTATAGTAACAAATTAAAAGGAGAAAACTTGAGACATGAAAACCAAACATATCAGAATCTTCTGCTATAAAGAAAGTTATTGGGACACTTGAACCTGAAACCTGAGTGGTCTGAGGATCAGGTGATAGTAATATATTAATGCTGAATCCCTGATTTTGATGGTTACATTGTGATTATGTAAATATCCTTGTTTGTAAAAAAGACACACTAAGTGTTCAGGAAAGATAATATATCGTGTCTCAATTTCCAATGGTTCTGTCAATGAAAATAATCAACGAACAATCTATAATAAGAATGGATTTGAGCCAAATGAAGGCCTAGCCTGGAAGTCCATTTCCCAGATTACTCTAAGAAACTGCTCCGCAGAAACACTGTTTCTAGTACAGTTTTATACCTTGTTAGAACAAAGAACATTAAACAAGTCAGCGTTACATTTCTTCAAAATTATTTTTAAAAAAAAGAAGAAGAAAAAGAACAGACCAGCACATACGCAGTGAGTCAGTAGGACCTTGGTACCTGGGAAGGGAGGTTTATCATCAACGAAGGACCTGTGTTGGCATGCCAGGAAGAGAGGCATTTAATCTTTATTTTTAACATGGACTTTTTTTACTTCTGGTCAATGTCCCCTTATCTCTAACAAATAAAGCAGATGTACAATGTATATTTGATAGGCCACAGAAAGACTATTTTAGTTAGCATAAAATTCAAGTTAACTCATGTATAAGCCAGAATGACTTTCCTGTATCTCAATATGTGAATAGTTCTTTGATCAGTTCCAACAAAAAAGATTCTTTGTACTGTACGTGCAACTTTTCTGTAAGTTTGAGATTTAAGAAAGTCAAAGTATGTATATAAAAAAAGAAAGCATCTAGCATTGTGCATGCCCAGAGAAAGAGAGGGAAAGAACCCAGAAGATCATTACAATAGATGCAGAAAAAAGCGCTTCATAATATTCAATACTTTAACTTGTAGAAAACTAAAAATAAAAGGGAGCTATCTAATTTTAATAAATTGGAAGTATTAAAAACTTAAATACAAATTTAATGATAAAACCTAGAAGCATCCCAGTAATATAAGAACAATCAAGGCTCACTAAAATGCTTCTAATCACCAGTATAACAAATGTTCTAGAAAAATGTGGTAAAATAAGAAAAAGAAATTAAGAGGCCCAAAAATTTATAGGAAAAAAAAGTCTTCATTTATAGATGAGGACTGCCCAAATAAAATATCCAAGTAAATCTGATTTTTAGATGCAAGAATTTGGCAAGATTTTTGGATGAGTTAAAAAAAAATCAATAGTGTTTGTGTATATCAATTATGTTGTCTAGTTGCTAAGTCACATCCGACTCTTGCAACCCTGTGGACTATAGTCTCCTCTGTTCATGGGATTCTGCAAGCAAGCATACACTGCAGCAGGCTGTCATTTCCTCTCCAGGAGATCCTTCTGATCCCCAGATTGAACCTGCATCTCCTGTATTGGCACGTGGGTTCTTTACCACTGAGCCACCCAGGAAGCCAGTATACCAATAATAGTCCATTTTAAAAATGTATTAACAAAAACAAAACAAAAACCAACGCAGGAATAGACCGGACCCAAAGTTCTGACAAAAATTGTTGGGCATTTTTGAAATTCATAAAAGATGTGGCTAATTGGAGAGACAGCCCTGTTAATGGAAAGACATATTGTGAGGGTGTCTATTTTCCCCAAATTTATCTATAAATTCCATAGAATTCCAGTTAAAATTCCAATAGAAATTTCTGTGAAACCTGATAAGCTGATCTCAAATTCAAAGTGCAAAAAAAATAACTAAGGCTTATCGTAAAATCATAGTAATTAAGAGCATTGTACCAGCTCAGGGATACATAAGTGACCAATGGAACAGAATGGACAGCCAAGAAAGATATCTGTGCCCATATGACAATACTGTTAAGAGCAACAGGTAAGGATGAAGGTTCAAGAACTAGACATCTAGGTGAGAGTCCTGGCTCAGTCACTTACAGCCCTGCGACCTTGGGCAAGTCACTTAATCTCTCTCTGCCTCAGTTGTTCCACCTTTAGTTTGGGCGTAATTACAAAACCTCCGTCTTAGAGTAGTGGTGAGGGTGAATAGTTAAGCACAGGTAAGCTCCCAGAGTATTACCTTACACACAGTGGACACCAAATCATAATAACAATAACCATTATTATCACTACAGATCAGTAAGGAAAGGATAGTTTGTTTTTTAATAATAGTGCAGGAAAGTGAAAGTGTTAGTTGCTCAGTTGTGTCCGATTCTTTGCCATCCCATGGACTGTAGCCCACCAGGCTCCTCTGTCCATGGGATTCTCCAGCGAAGACTGGAGTGGGTAGCCATTTCCTTCTCCAGGGGACCTTCCCAACCTAGGGATTGAACCTGGGTCTCCCACACTGCAGGCGAGATAGAGCTGGGGGAAGTAGTTAATCACATGGAAAAAACAAAAAAAGTGAAAGAGTCAATTCCTAGGTAGGTTGATAAGAAGTCCAGGTTACTCAAAGAGGAGAGAGGGGGCTGGAGTGCCCAAAGAGGAGAAAAGGACAAATGTTTTTTTCTACACTGCTTTGTCTTAGTCAATATAACAATGAATCTTGCTCAAAGACATGTTTCTCCTTAACAAGAACCTTCTGACTAATCTTGTTATCTTAAGATGTATGTTGTGGGAGTGCATCTGTAAGACCCTTTATTATAATAAGGTATACAGCGCCCTTGCAAAGACCAGTGAGCGGGGTACTCTCCACCCCCCTTCTGATGTCTGTGTCAGAAGCTTTCTCTGTCCCTTTTTCATTTTAATAAAACTGCTACACAAAAGCTCTTGAGTGATCAAGCCTGGCTCCTGGTCCCAAAGCTAAACCATCTTCAGATACCAAGAATCTGGCATTGTTCACCATAAGCTGTCAAAAGTAGATCCCTGTTTTATATGGTAATCCAGATAAATTCAGTTGCATCAAAAATATCACTTCCCTTAATTATTTCAATCTTTCCTTTAGCTTTCTAATTTGTTGTTGTTTAGTAGCTAAGTTGTATCCAACTCGTTTGTGACCCACAGACTCTAACCCAACAGGCTCCTCAGTCCATGGGGTTTCCCAGGCAAAAGAGGGAGTTGCCATTTCCTTCTCCAGGGGATCTTCTCAACTAGGGATCAAACCCACATCTCCTGCATTGTCAGATGGATTCTTTACCAGTGAGCCACCTGGGAAGCCCATAGCTTTCTAATTTACCTCAGTCCTAAATGAGCTGTTTCTAAATCCAAAGGCATTCTTATTATCAACAATAAACTGATTAGCATAAGTTAAAAAAGAAACTAAATGAGAACAACACAATTTTTAAACTTTTTGGGAAACAGAACCTTAATATGGAAAAGAAATTTTTAGGGTGAAAATCCTACAAATTATAAAGGAAAATGATGAATGTTAATTACATTACAAGCTTCCATGCAACAGGAAGCACCATAAATAAAATCAGAAGCCAAATATATGATAAAGCATTGAATGTATTTTTATGTAAATATATGTAAGTGAAATTAAGATCTCAAAAATAAAATGTAGTCTCTGAACAGAAGTCACAGAATCAACAAACAGAACTGCAAAAAGAAAGCAAATAGAACCACATAGAAGAAGCACAGCAAGGGAGGTGCAAGCCCACTATGTCATCCAGGAACTGCAAATACAAACAAGAGACTATCTCACACCCATCTGAAAGGAAAACATTAAATTTCATAGCATCATGACAGACACCAAACCACAGACCCAAGGAGGAACTGTGAAGAGAAAGAAAAGAAAAGCTACAGGCTGGGAGAAAATACATAAAATATATCTGTCAAAGGACTTCTATCCAAAATACAAAGAGCTCTTAAAACTTAACAACAACAAGCTAATTAAAAACTGGACAAAAGATCTGAACAGACAACACCAAAGAAGATACACAGATGGCAAATAAATACATGAAAAGATGTTCAAAATCTCGTGTCATCAGGCCACTAATAATTCAGATACAAACAACATGAGCTCACTCATTTCGGGTGGGGATGTAAAGTGGCACAGCCACCGTGGAGGACAGTTCGGCAATTTTCTACATAATTACGCACACTTTTACCAGATCTAAATAAATAAATAGATCACACAGCACTAAGTGTTGACAAAGAAGAACAGTGGAAGTCGAACTTGGCGCAATCCCTTTGGAGAGCAGTTTGGCACATTTCTTGAGGCGCAGAATGCACTCTTCCTGAGCCCAGCAGTTCTGCTTTTTGCTAAGTGCCCCCCAGATCAGAGGAAAGCTCCCATGAATTAGGAGACCTATCCAGGGATATTCATGGCAGCTGGTCAGTCACATAAAAAACTGGAAAACCCCAAATGATCATTCACTTTAATAGTGATTATACGGACTTCCCTGGGGGTCCAGTGACTAAGAATGTGCCTGCCGATGCAGGGGACTTGGGCTCGATCCCTGATCCGGGAAGATCCCACACGTCTTGCAACTAAGCCTGTGCATCACAACGGCTGAGCCTGCGCCCTGCGGAGCCTCTGCTCTGCAACAAGAGCAGCCCCAGCGCTGAGAAGCCCACGTACCGCCAACTAGAGAGCAGCCCCTGCCTGCTGCAACTAGAGAAAGCCCAGGTGCAGCAACGGAGACCCAGCACAGGCAAAAGATAAGTAAATACTAAAGAAAAACAAAATCATTTTAAAAAGACTAATTACAGTCATAAAATGGAATACTGTAACATTTAAAATGAAAGATTAGAGCTACTATCAACATGGATAAGTCTCACTAATCCACAGAATTTGATAGAAATTCTGTCAAGTCCAAGAACATATAAAACAATATCATATTATTGTTTAGAAATACTTAAATATGTGGTGGAAGCATAAAATTAAAAACACAACATAATAATAAGTACCAAATTTGTGTTGGTGAAGGAATGCCACGAATGGGACAGAGAAGGGAGAGTCCTTAACTATCTACGTTGTTTTTCCTTAAAAAAAATAAAAGCTGAAGTGAGTATCATATAATATCATTTAATAAGTCTGGGGTAGACATTTTATAAATGTCTATGGGTATCTGTTACATTTGAAATATTTAAAATATCTTTAAAGAAGCTTCTTCACCATAATTCCTTATGTTTGATCAGTTATAAATAAAACCAAAAGTAATCAAAAAATATTACTATCTGAAACTTTAAAATGAGAAAAATATGCTCCCCAAATCCCCACTTAAAAGCCCAAACCATGGGCAGCCAATGTGTTGTTCTTTGTTGTATTCAAAGTACATTTATCTATTTCAGGATGTCCTTCCCTGAAGGACTCATGTGTGTTCAAACTTACCAAACAGTTTTCATGAGCAGCTATATTCTCTGACTGTGCAAAGTACAGGACACTACACTCGAGGTCTTTGGGGCAGAGCGCGCATATCCTTTTTTGCAACCTTTCTGCAACCTGGAAGACACCTACAAAGTAACATCCCTCATGAGAAATGGAAAAGTGGAATTCCTTGGTCTGTAACTCCTCCACCCATCTGAAAGGAGAGGGCTGGGCACTTGTTTTTAGAAGAGAGTCTTAGCTCCCAGGGAAAGAAAATTCGGGACCCAAGTAGAAAAGCACCTTTGCAATTATTTAAATTTTACTTTTGCATTTTTTTAATGGCTTAATGAAAAAAAAAAAAAGAAAATATTTTATTTAAAATGTCCAGGGACTTTCTAAAAACTAAATAAATAAAAGATCTAAACATGAGGGACAATGGGGTTCCCAGATGGCGCTAGTGGTAAAGAACCTGCCTGCCAATGCAGGAGATATAAGAGACGCGGTTTGACTCCTGGGTCAGAAAGATTCCCATGGAGGAGGGAATGACAACCCACTCCAGTCTTCCTGCCAGGAGAATCCCATAGACAGAGAAGCCTGGTGAGCTAACAGTCCACAGGGTTACAAAGAGTCAGATACGACTGGAGACACTGAGCACACACAGACATGAGGAAACCCTTTGCCTAACAAACTTTAGTAGGAATTTAAATACAAAGTTCTCACATCACTTTCCTGCCCATAGGAAGTTCTCAATTATAATCATTGACATTATAAATCAATTGTATTCAAGAAATAATGCTCTAACCACCTATAAAAAAGAATTTAGATTCTTATATTCAAAAATTTGGGGTGAATTAAAGAAGTAAATGAACAATGTACTTAAATGTGATATAATCTAGCATTATAATAAATTAGGAGAGAAAGATACATGATAGGAAGCAGATTTTTTTTTTAAGAGAAGAATGAAGAAGGGAAAGAAACAGAGAGAGAGCTAGGAAGAACAGGGAAGAGTCAGAGACGGAGAAAAAAGCCAGCTGTTCCCAACAGCCCACTTGGACGTACCAGTGGGAGACAACCTTTACTCTCTAATCTATTAGTTTGCTGTTAATTTGGCCACAAGCATCCATGGAGTATTTCTTCGCCCTTTCCAATGCTCATCCTCTTTATTCATCTGGTTTTCCATAGCAGAAAGCACTTTCAATTTTACCTTCAAATTTTAGTTCTGAAACAAAACTTCATTTAACGGTGAAAGGGTTTAATTTAGATGAGGTTAAACTGCTTAAGCACTTCTTAAAAGTCTTTTTGGTTACTCCAAAGTGGAAGATCTCGCGGCACCTCTCTTAAATCAGACTTTGCATCTCACACTGTCCAAAGACCTCTCTTTGGAGCTAGCATTTGTTTCACGTTCAGATGAGTTTCTTCTTTAATTATCATGTTTCCTGGATTGGAGTTCTGCTTAGTGGGGCTACAGATGAGTGATCCTCCTGCTCCTATCAACCAAGAAAACAGGAGTGGGCGAGACCGAGAGAAAATGCCTCAGATGAAACGCAACCAGCGAACTGCTGCTTTTCATTCCTCTCCAACTACCACCGAGTTGGGAGCACCTCTTTGTACAAGAGTCACTGTGTTGAGGGCTCTAGACCAGCGCTGACTGTAGAAACACCATGTGGGCCACAGGTGCAAATGAAGAATTTCTAGAAGCCTCATTTAAAAAAGCAAAGGAGGGACTTCCCTGGAGGTCCCATGGTTAACACTCTGTGCTCTCCATGCAGGGGGCATGGGTTTGATCCCATTGGGGATCTAAGATTCCACATGCTACATGGCAGGTCCCCCTCAAAAGGAAGTTGGTGAAATTAACTTTAATAGGCTTTATTCCATCAAATATATCCAAAATTCCACCCTTTCAACACTTAATCAATAAAACAATTAATTCATCCTTTGTACCGAGTTTTGAAGTCCAGTGTGTTTAGTGCTTACTGCACGTCTCAACTGGACAACCCACATTTTCAATGCTCAAGAGGCAGAGGCAGACGGTGGCTACTATATGGAAGATATGGTACAGATGGAAGAAGGTACAGCAGAGAATATAAAAGAAACATAAGACAGAACTGTTGCCTGCAAGAAGCTTACAAGGTAAACAAGGAGACGCAGTAGCAACTAGGAAAGTAAAATAACAGAATACCTGGCACAGAGTAAAGTAGCTGTTGAGTAGGAAAGACCTCACTTTGGAGCTAGCATAAAATACGTGCTATGGTAAGAGGAGGAAATGCTCCTTATGGGATGGGGTGCTGGCAAGGACACGGATTTGAGCCGGTACAACCTGGAGATGAAAAGGGGAGTCAAGGTGGGAGGGACGTTGCAGACAGAAGCACAGACGGGGGAAGAGGCCAAGAGGTCTGACTGGGAGACAGCCGATCAGCGGGACTGAAGAGGAGAGTTCGTGCAAAGGAAGCTGGAAAAGAATTTGAGGAACAGATGGTGAAAGGCTGCCAGGAAGGATTTTTGAGGAGGGGAATAACATGATGAAAGAGTTGTCTTAAGCTCCATTTCAGTACAAGGAGAGAAATACAGTGCACCTGGACAGAAGGCTGGATGTCATAATGCTGTCTGTTCTATCTCAAGTAAGGGCAAACAAAAACATGCTGCCTGCCATCAAGCCATCAGCCACTGCAGCAATACCCCCCCCCCCAAAAATGGGGTGCCCTCAGGGGAATTCAGGATGGTGAAACCAGAAAGAATACTTGCTCTAAATACCTACAATGCATTTCTAAGGAATAATTTCCATGAGGCCAGATTCTTGCCTCTTCCCATACTTAGAAAAGCTCTAAAATCATTAACTTGAGATTTTGTTATTAGCAGTAGTCTTCTGATGTTCAACCACATGTTTGTTTTCAGCAAAATCTACATATCCTGGCTCCTCCCTCACCTCTTCAAAGCAGTTCCTGACTCTGGCTCCCAGGCTACAGTCCTGAGTAAGGTCCCCACATGAAACAAAACTTGCAATTTTTAGGTTGTGCTTTTCTTTGGTTGGCATAAGTTTTAGATTTAATACCATTTCAAGTTAAATCTCAAGAAGGTTATTTTAAAGAGGTTTAAAAATGTATTATTTGGAAGAATAAATGATTATGGGCAGTGAACAAAACTTAGGGAAAAATGAGAGAGTGTCTGTCTGATTTTAAGACATACTATAAAGGTACAGCTGGGACAGAAAGTTAGATGACTGAGTCAAAAAAGAATACAAAGTGCAGAGAGAGATGAATCATCATCTCTAATTATGAATATAGGATATCACAAGGTGGCATTTGCGTTTCTTCTCTGGCACTGACATCCTTAGCCCATTCTTCTACTGGGTTAGTCACTATTTCCTTCCTCTTTCCTGACTTATAAGAGCTGTACTGTCTCCTGGTTTATCCAGGCTCACCATCACACATAGGAATGACTCCCAGCAGACATGTTTGTACTATGTGACTCTTTCCCTATGCAGCTGACAGTCCTAGAGGACCTACCTGCCCGTCCCAGATATACAGAATTCAGAATAGAAGATTTTAGTTCAGACTGGGCTGGCTTCTTGAAGAAGGAGATGTAAAAAACTGAGAAGCTGTGAGTGTGGCCATCTTCTATCCCATTAGCAGGAAAACTGGACCAAAGAAAGAGAAGAACAAAGCAGATATGCTGAGTGCTGTCAAAGTTTATGAAGACTTTTCAGGCCCTGGTTCCTGGCTCTTTCTGGAAAACACAACAGCATCCATGCTCCTGGGATGAGTCTGGTCTCCCTGCTTTCCAGTTATAAGCATCCCTTTTGCTTAAATGGTATCAGGTTGATTTTGCACTATTTGTAGCCAGCAGGCCCTAGTGAACACTGCCACTACCATGGCCTGATCTGTGTGTGCAGGCACATGTGCACCTGAGAGTGAGCTCTGGCAGCAGTGTGGAAAAGTGGACTGCCTTGCCCTCACTGTCTTTTATCTGGTCCATTCTGATAAGCTCATGTCCCTCCTCCTGCTTTCCCTTGTCACACCTCCACTTCCTTCTTCACATTGCTGCCAGAGAGGGCTATCTACAATGTCCACTGTCCATGTTTCTCTCTTGCTAAAAACCCTTCTCTATCACCTGGAGAATAGAAACCAAGCTCTTTACATGCAGACTCACTGGCTTCTTCAGTACGTGATGAGCACCTATTATGCATCCTTTTAGGCACTAGAAATAAAGCAGGGAATAAGATGTGAATTTCAACACTCATGAAACTTACATCCTAGTAGTAGAGACAGACCCTCAAACACATTATTTTCAGGTAGTAGTAAGTGCTATGAAGAAAAGCCGAGCAAGGGAAGGAGGGTGAGATTGATGAGGGACGGGGGACGGCTCTTCTAAACAGGGTGGGCAGGCAAGGCTGTCTGTGGAGGTCACTGCTGAGCAGAGATTTGAATATGGTGGGGGTTTAGAGGACTCACAAGGCAGAGAGGGGTGGCAGGCATCAAGATGGGTAGGGACGGGATCAGATCAGGACATGGGGTACACGGTAGCCACAGTAAGATTATTCTGGAAGCAATGAGACTACTGGAGGGCTTTGAGCAGGAGAATCATATTTGCTTTTTGTTTTATAAGGTCCTTTTGGCTACCGTGCAGTCCTGTCTGTACGAGAGGCTAGAGTGGAAGCCAGGAAACCCACAGTCTAGGCCTGAGATGATGGTGGCTTGGATGGTAGTGAGAGAAGTGGCAAGAAGAGGTCAAGCTTGAGATACATTTTGTTGACAGAACTGACTGGTCTGCCTAACACGTGAGGTGGGAGGCAAGGAGGAAAGAGCGGCACTGAGTGTGGCACTAGGGTCTTGGTCTGAGCACCTGGGTGAACGGAAGGGGGAAGGCTGCTAGTGGTTGAGTAGGTCTGGAGAATGTGGGTGTGTGCAGGCAAACAGGAGTTTGAGATCACTCCAGGCATTGATTAAATTGGTTATAGGAGTCTGGAGTTTGGGGGAAAGGTCGAGAAACAACCTCATCTCCAGTAACTCATCTTGCATTCTGTATGATCACTAGTGCTAGTGTTAAGTCACTCAGCTGTGTCCAACTCTTTGCGACCTCATGGACTGTATGTAGCCCACCAAGCTCCTCTGTCTATGGGATTCTCCAGGCAAGAATACTGGAGTGGGCAGCCATTCTCTTCTCCAGGGGATCTTCCCGACCAGGGATCAAACCCAGGTCTCCTGCATTGCTGAAAGAGTCTTTACCGTTTGAGCCACCAGGGAAGCCCACTAGCTAAATGCTCGCTGGCTAAAATGAAATAGTCAACATGTTGCTTCACTTGTGGCTGCCACACTTGATGTTTTGTGGCTGGCGCCTTTATTCGAGTCTTCATCTCTGGACTGCCCTTTCACCCTTTCTACCCCTGGGTGACTGACTCTTGCCTTTTAAAACGAAGACAGGGTGTCCCCTGAACACCAGGCTGAGCTGAAGGAGCCCCTCATTTGCGCCTCTGTGGTTCTCAGCAGCTCACACACGAGTTGCCTATTAGATTCTCTAGGGCAGGGTCTGCCTAGCTCATCACTGTATTCCTGGCACCTGGTCCTGAGCCTGCACTGGGAAGAAGGTCTACACGGGTTAGAAGACCCACACCTGTTGAACTGCAAGAAAGCTGCCCCCTCAAGAGGCTGCTGTCTCACTTAAAGACAGGGCCACAGACTTTAACTACTAAATGGAAAGGAGGGCATGGTTCCAAAACATTACATTCTCTGTGAAGTTTCCAAATTGCTTCCTGAAACCCAGCCAGCCCCACCCCCTCTCCCCGCCCGGCTTCTCCGGTGGCTCAGCGGTTTAAAAATAAATAAATAAATAAATCCGCCTGCCAATGATCCGCCTGCCAAGATACCCTGGAGGAGGGCATGGCTACCTACTCCAGTATTCCTGCCTGGGGAATCCCTTAGACAGAGGAGCCTGGCGGGCTACAGTCCATGGGATCACAAAGAGTCGGACGCGATTTAGCGACTAAACAACTGATCCTGAGACCCAACTGACCAGTCCCTTCAAAAGGGGTCCACCTCCAACCTAGCTCCCCCTTCCCCCGGGCACTTCTCCGACCGCATTGTTTTAAAAGCGGGTGGAGCCGCGCTGGGAAAGGAAACCCACAGGCTTTTCTTTCGCTTTTCCCAGCTGGCTGCATTCCTAGCGCTGTAGGACCGCAGTAATGGGCTGTCCCATCTGCAGTGGGGGAGGCAAGGCACACGGTAAACGGAGGCAAACGATCGCCCCTCCGAGAGGCCCCGGGTAGTGGTCTGGGCGCGGGGCCGCCGGCGGTGGACGCCCGGGGGCCGCGGGGCAAAGACTTCAGCGCGGTCTCGGAGTGGGGGCTGGCGACTCCCGTAAGGCGGCGACCGGAGAGCTGCCCTGGGCCTCCACCGAGCCCCATCCGACCGCCCCCGGCGCCGTACTCACCGGTCGGGAGCGGGACTATGTCCCGCGCGGCCTGGGCCTCGGACCAGCTGGCGCCGCGGGTCGACTCGGGCGCGGAAGGCCCCGCCGTGTCCATGTCTGCGCGCTGCGTCCCCGCCGCCGGAAGTCCGCTTTGGCGAAATCAAGCTGATGGATTTCCCCTGCCGGGGAAGCGCACCGAGGCTTTGCAGACGGCTTCTCTACCTCCGAGTCTGAATTCGAACTGCTTTAAAAAAAAAACGAATCACGCCAGGCGCTTCCCACCCTGTGTCCACTTATCCGATGGTCGGAGGAAAGGTGGCCGAAGCCCCTGGACTCAGCTGGAGAACTGATGGGTCTTCCTGAGGGATTACCCGTTATTTTCAAAAAGCCGTTATCACGTGGGGCTTCCCTGGCGGTCCAGTGATTGAGACTCCACACTTCCACTGCAGGGGGCCCGGATTCAATCCCTGATTGGGGAACTAAAATCCCACATGCCATGCGGCACAATCAAAACTAACACTCCACACCCCCCTCCTCCCCCCCCCCCCCAAATATTAACAGTGCAATGCCAGTTTCCAGTGGTCAGCCATTATTTCACTCACACACACCCCAAGTTTGGGCTGAATAGGTCTATCATAAGCGGAGGCAGAATTAACAGTACAATGCCAGTTTCCAGTGGTAAGCCTTTATTTAGCACCCATAATGTACACAGCACCATACAAGATGAGGTTTCTGGCGCGCGGAACAAATACACAAAAGAACATAGACGCGGGTAATTAAATCGCAGTTACAAAATAAGTTGCTCTGTAAAAAAGAAACCTGTCATAGCTGGTGGTTTGCTGAGGCAATCAAAGGAAAAACTTCTTGAAGTCTTGTTTTTTTGAGCAGGTTTTGAAGAGAGGAAAGGAGGCAAATTAGGGATAGAAAAGAGAAAGTGTTAAAAAGGATAACTTAATCTTGACCAACACACATGAATTACAGAAGCAGGTGTGTGCAGCAGCAAAACGAGAGAAAAGGGTAGGCTCTGGCAGCAGTGTTTTGCCGTCAGGCGGTAAGAGTGACTCATTGCCAGGCCAAAAAGTCCTAAAGAAACTGAAAAAGAGATTGAATAGCTCAGCTGGGCCAAATGAAGCAGGTGAAGGGCCCCTTCGCCCATTCTCAGATCATAATCTCAGCTTTTCAGTGTTCCACTCTTGAGGAGGAGCAGACTGCCAAGATCACTAAGGAGAGCCTAAAACCTGAAAGACAAAGACCAAAGGAAACATAGAAAAACAGAAAACTTGCAGGTCACAGAATATTCAGGAAGAAAATATAGGCATGAATGCCTGTGTGTGATGTACTATATAAATAGTATTTTCCAAGAGATAAGATACTGCAACCATGAACCAAAAATAGGATACTATTGAAAAACAAAATGTTCAGAGAGCTCTAGAAATAAAAAAATGAGACACCCCCCCCCTTCAAATAAACTAAGAAACCAAAAAACCCACCACAATAGACAAATTGGAAGATTACGTTGAGGAAATCTCCCAAAAAGTAGAGCAATAAGACAAAGCTGGAAATTAACAGAGAAGGTAAGAAAATCAGAGAACCAATCCTGGAGGTCTACTGTCTGGGTAACAGGAATTCTAGAAAGAGAGAACAGATAAGTTATCATTAAAGAAACACTTCAAGAAAAGGACCCTAAGAACAAAGTTTTCAGATTGAAAGATCCCACCAAGCACCTAGTATCAGGTATAATAATAGACCTTTACTGGGAACAGAACGCTGGGTCAGAGAGATTGCTGTAAGGTTCAAGAGAGAGAGAGACTGGTCACAAATATAAGGGAGAAAGAATGGCCTCTGACTTCCAACAGTCACTCTGAAGGCCAGAGGTGAGAACATTTTCAGATTTCAAAGCAACACTGGAATGTAGTAGGTATGTTCAAAATTGGGTATGAAGGCTACTCACGAACTCTCTGCCCTGCCAAAACAGCAATCAAGTCTAAGGGCAAAAGAACATGTTGAAACATATAGTCTCATTTTTTCCCTTTCAAAAGGTATTGGAGAATGTGCTTCACCCATAAAGTGAGAGTCATTCAGTTGTGTCCAACTCTTTGTGACTCCATGCCCATATGTGGCAGTAAATTAATGAAAGGAGAAATAAGGGGATTTAACTAGAAATAGACCTGACGTCGGAAAGACAAAGGGAATCTCTAGGATGCTGACGGGAGATGACAACTGGGAACCAGTACAGATGAAGGAGATCAAGATGTCAGATCTCTGTACAAATCTCCCATACTTTTCAAGTGTCATTTCATTTCAGTGCGTTGCCTAAAATTCGTGTATCTTTACTGTGAATAAATTAACTTCTCAGCTTTCCCCATTTGTCTATGGCTGTCGGGTTACAATTTCTTGCTCACTTTCCTAGCTCTTTGGTTTTCCACTCTCTAAACTACCTTCAAGTTAAATTTTTATTTATTTCAATATTTTTAAGAAATTAAATCCGGTACAAACTTAGATTCTTGTTTGAAAGGTGCTGCTGCTGCTAAGTCACGTCAGTCGTGTCCGACTCTGTGCAACCCCACAGATGGCAGCCCACCAGGCTCCTCTATCCCTGGGATTCTCCAGGCAAGAATACTGGAGTGGGTTGCCATTTCCTTCTCCATTGTCTGAAAGGTAACCAAAGGTAATTAAACCCAGAAGCAAGCTGAGAAAAAAGAAAAAAACAAACCCTAAAAAACCCAGAACTACTTCAATTACTCCTTTTTGAGCTAGTATTCCTATGCTGGTTCCAAGGGTGGGGAGAACTTCCTGACAGCCAAATGTACATCTTTGTTATAGATAAAGTTAGTTTTAACTCTTGGAGGCTCTCACCCCCTTTTCACTAGATGATCATGGTCAGGAAACCTACAGCAGAGTAAATCTTTCCCTTTTTCTCTAGGAAAATAATTTGCGCATCATGCCCAGGAAACTCCAACAGTCTGTTTCAGACTTTTTCAACAGAATTGTTTACAACAATTCTTACCCAGCACCATCTCTTCTGGCAATAAATAAGCCACATCTGACTATTCTCTTAAGTTTCCTTTTCTTACGGTTCTACTCTGTCTAGAACAAAAATATTTCAGCTCCTCCAAGTTTCTATTCCCTCTTTTCCTGTGTTTGTATAGAAGGAGTGAAGAGAATCTGTGGAAAAGAAGTTTCATTTCAAAAAATGTGCCAAAACTTTCCCCTAGGAGAGTTTTCTCTTCTTTCTCATTCAAGTGGACTGACGGGACATTATTTCATGGAGCTTATTCAATTAATTTAAAATACTTGGAAGTAATTTGCATAATATTAATATTCTTCAGGTTCTGATGCCCAGCTTATGGCTCACAATGGTAAATTATTTGCCAGGAATTAAACATAAATAAATTTTGCAGGTAAAGAGGTGAAATTTGGCCCTGTGGGGCCCTGAAAGTCAAAGATAATAATTACAAAAGCAGTAAGAAGTGCTGAAATTAACTGTGACATTTGTTCTTTTGAATACATAATTTACAAATAAGTTACAAATTATATAGTGGTATTTCATATAAAATATATACATCCATTCTACTCATGTATAGTTGAAGAGCAGTAAGAATAAAGAGATAGACTATGTGTATGAAAATGTCCCTATTTTGTTCCAAGCATTTCTAAGTAATGCAAATAAACTCTCCCAATAAGGGTAAACTGAGAGGAATTCTCTTGACAGATCGTAATGTAAATTAATTCCACTGACCACAGGGGTTTCTTTTGCATGGCCCTAGGTTCAGCTTGATCAGCTGATTTCATGAGCAGGTATTAACTACAGATTTATAATATTTTTCTTCTGCATTTATTAACCCCACATTGGCAGAGGATTTCTTTCTCAGGCATAGTCCCAGCTTCATAACCATAATCCCATGTTAGTTCTGTTCTTGCTTTCACATACCTAGAAAGTAGAAATTTTAAAAATAATCATAAATTATCCTGAATGAACCAAATTTGATTATAATCAATTTTCATATAACATCATTAACCCTCCTCAACAATATGGTTTTCTCTCTCCAACATCCACTACTTAGGAATGCTCTTTTTATTTGAGTTTTATTAGAAATCTACTAAAATCCCAAATAAGAAGAAACCTGTCAATATCCACAAGGGAGGAAGTGTGTTTTTAAAAAGAGTGGGCCCCAGCAATGCACTGAGGCCCGGGGAAGTAATCGGGGGTAGTTTTGACTTAAAAGATGTAGCATTCTGCATCATTTATTCTCTGAACTGAACTGGCTGAGACCTGCCATTTTTAGCCTTTTTGGACATTAATTCTAAGAGGAAATAAGAATTAAAATTTCAACTATTTAAAATTTTATTGCCTCTAAACAGTTTGGGATGACTGAGTATTCTAGGGTACCAGAGAGTTGGGGCTATAGCATATATCTTCTTTTAATATTTTTGTACTGTTATTTTTATAGTCACAATTTCAAAATTAATCATATTAAAAAATTTTTCAAACCTGTTGGTGAAGAACGCCACCAAGGGAAAATTTCTGTCATGTGTTTCTACAAAAACATTCTGTACCAAAAGATTTGGGCAACAACTATGCTGTCAACAAAAACAGACAAATACATGTTAGATATAGCATAAAGCCTGATACATTGTTCTTTGAAGCATTAGAATACCATTCTGTTTCCAACACATCTTTTTTTTTTTTTTTCTGACTAGTATGCAAAATATCATAGCTCATTACAATTTTGATGGTAGGAATTCATTCAGAAAGCCCTGTTTTGACATTCTTACATCTTGCCAGTAGAAATGCAAAATAGTAAAAACTCCTATTTATCATTATTATAAATGCATTTATCTTTTGATTCAACAATCCAGTATCTGGGAGTGTATTCAACAGATATATCTGCATATGTATCCGCATAAGATAATTTACTGAACATTGTTTTCAACAGTAGAGGTTTTGAAGCAATGCAAATGTCTATCTAAAGAGGATTATTTAAACTTCTGGATAGCCACACATTGGAATCATATGCGCCTATAAGCAAAAAAAAAACGAGGAGCTCTGTGTACTCATACAGAAAGATCTCCAGGGTATATTGTTAACTTAAAACACAAGGTGTAGGACGCTGAATGTAATATGCTATCTTTTAGGTAAGGGGTAGGAGTAAGAACACATCCTTACATTTACTTGTATTTGCATACAGAAACTATAATAATATACCAAAAAGTAATAAAAAATGATTTTGCTATAGAGGGTGAACAAGGGCAGAGTACATTATTTTTAAAACAAAACAAAAAGTTTAATACGAAGAATATGTTGTGACCTGAATTTTACATCAAACAGATCCTTTGGAAAGTGTATCTATGTAAGTAATTGATTTCTCTGCTGAACACAACCATTATTTATTGTTTCTCCAAGGCTTCTAACATGGTGATAACTATCTCCTATCACCACCATTTCAGTGTTATTTTGCTGCACATGAGCTGTTATTGCTACACAGTCATCTATCACCAGATTCATAAAGGGATCGAATCCCAGGAATATTCCTCAGACACACTGACCACTGTTAGATTTCAATGATAACTTCCCATCATCCATACATTTTTTTTCAGTTTGAGCCTGGTGAGCTTTACTCAGGGTACCTACTTGGCAGGGTCAGAGCTGCTGTGAAACAATTCTGTTTGTATTTTCTAAGGTGTTTTATTTAAGTTTTTAAATCATGAGAATGGATTATCTATGTAGAAAATTAAATTTAAAAAGACAGAAAAGCCTTTTTTTCTCCTCCTATAAACAAGGGGGGATCCAGCTCGTGAGACCAACCATATAATTCCAGTGCAGCCACTATTCAACGTAACTGACTGGAAAGAAAGCCACCACCAGTCCTTTGCTAGGGATCATTCTTGACTGATCTCTTGGCTCTCCTGGCATGTTTAGTAGCTTCCAGCATGTTTGGCAATAGTGTAGAAGTAGTGAAAGTGCAGGAGACCCAGGTTCGATCCCTGGGTCAGGAAGATCCCATGGAGAAGGGAATGGCAACCCACTCCAGTATTCAGAGAGGATTCTCTTGTTAACCAAGTGTCCTTCTAACTGGGAGAGAGAAAAAGAAAAAGGCCAAACAGATTTCTCTAGCAATGAAAAAAAGTTCTTTGGTTTCAAAGATTTTCTGACTTGAGAGTACTTTTTCTTCTGATGGCACATGAATTACATGTAAAATTATCATGAAACATCAAACCATTCAAATGTCACATTTTAAAGAGGTGTTGAGGGAATTCCCTGGTGGTTCAGTTCTTAGGACTCTACTTTCACTGAGAGGGCACAGGTTTGATCCCTGGTCAGTGAACTAAGATCCTGTGAGCCAAGTAGTACAGCCACAAATAAATAAATAAATAGGTCTTGGGTTTAGCAAAGGAAATACATAAAGGAATCTTGGGCTATGCATGCTTCCCATTATTTTAAGGGAAAAGTCAAAGCTGCCCATCCCACTAACTGAACCCCACAGAGAGGAAGAAGAGCTCTGATACAGAGCAAAGAGAAAAATTAAGGCCATATCCAGAGATCAGTGAACCTGAATGGACCTTTCCAAAGGATATGCAGAGGCTATCATAAAGTTCCCGTCCTGCTTCCACGACTCCTTGTCACCCTCCTGGGTAGGATAAGTCAGAACAAAGTGGAGCCCAGAGAGGAGGAGGAATGCAGGTGGCTTCTGCATGGTCCAGCTGGCCAAAGACAGGACAGTCTATACAGACACTGAGACTAGTGGTGAAGGTATTTTTCTTTTTTCCCCAGGAAAATTTCTGGGACTATACATTCTTTGAAAAGCATGTATGATGGTAGGAGGCAGGAGAGACGAGACTGGCAGTCTGATGGGAAAAGCTAACTCCAATTCCACCCTACACAGTAGTTACGGCCAATAATACAAAGTTTCCCTCTCATCAAGAAGATGCCAGGAGTCTTAAGTGTCAATGAACCTTGTGAAGTGAAAGTTGCTCAGTCGTGTCTGACTCTTTGTGACCTCACTGACTATACAGTTCATGGAATTCTCCAGGCCAGAATACTTAGAGTGGGTAGCCTTTCCCTTCTCCAGGGGGATCTTCCCCACCCAGGGATCGAACCCAGGTCTCCCGCATTGCAGGCAGATTCTTTATCAGCTGGGCCACAAGGGAAGCCCAAGAATGCTGAAGTGGGTAGCCTATCCCTTCTCCAGCAGATCTTCTCGACCCAGGAATAGAACCGGGGTTTCCTGCACTGCAGGCGGATTTTTTTCCAACTGAGCTATCAGGGAAGCCCAATGAACCTTAAATCAGAGAAATCATAAATATTCCTCTATATAAATGAAAATAAGTCTCATTACATGTATCCCAAACATATACAGAAATAGCAAATGACTATGGCTTAGGAATAAAAAAAGAGTAAGATAGTAAAATGCAATATTCTGATAAATAGTTTTCTGTACTAAGCCACTGCTGCTGCTGCTAAGTCGCTTCAGTCGTGTCCGACTCCGTGCGACCCCAGAGACGGCAACCCACCAGGCTCCTCCGTCCCTGGGATTCTCCAGGCAAGAACACTGGAGTGGGTTGCCATTTCCTTCTCCAATGCATGAAAGTTAAAAGTGAAAGTCAAGTCGCTCAGTCGCGTGCGACTCCTAGCAACCCCATGGACTGCAGCCCACCAGGCTCCTCCGTCCATGGGATTTTTCAGGCAAGAGTACTGGAGTGGGTTGCCATTGCATTCTCCAGTACTAAGCCACTAAATCAATCAAAATTTAGTGAGAACAGTAAAACATAAGTGCTCCCAACTAAATTTTTTTAATAGAGGCATTTCTGAATAAGACATTCTATTATATGACACAAAAGAAAAACTTATTCTATGTGCTCCCATTGTTTTTTTTTTGAAGGAATGCATCTTAAAAGCCTTTCAATAAATACATATATTTTCTTACTTATAATTTCTTACAGTTTCTTTAAGCAAATGTTTACTGTGTGCTAGATACCGTTTAAGCACTTTATATATAATACATTTAATCTTCACAACACTCTAGATAGTTATTAACTCCATATTATTGAAATGGGAAATACAGCCTGGAGAGGTCAAGCAAGATGTCCAAGGCCAAGTAAGTAGAGGCCTGGGATTCTAATCCAGGTAGCGTGGCTTTGGAACCCGTCAGTCACATTTTCCTCATGATTTTGTGAAGAAGCCTAGGGAAAAAATGTGTTTAGATATAGGAATCTCAGCCCACATACTCACATTAAGGAAGCGGCCCACATTTCCTTCTTTTGTGGCATCCAATAGAAACACATTCCCTTTATTGAACTTCTCTAGAGAATCAGATGAAGCATCTTTGGTTTCATTCGGTAACTCTTTACCACAAAAGACCTGCTGGTTTTGACATGCTGGAGATTTTTCCTCTTGCGGCTTTTGTATTTGAACCTCATTCTTGTTATCCAGTGTGATTGCTTGGTGACTTGTGTCCCCTGGCGGAGTGTCTTCTCTACACTTGGTTATATCTATCACATCGGAATCAATCACAGGGTTGTCTTTACAATCTTCAACTTGGTTTGAGCTTGAGTCCTCTAATAAACATTTTGGAAGGAATTGTCAGGGAATACAAATGGCTGAGCAATACTGCTGAGAGTAACAATACTAATTAAGTGCAAGTTGTGTTAATTATTGCTAATCCGTACAATGTATTAAGGTACACAGTACTTCAATTTTACAAATGAAAATTCTGAGCTTCTGAAGGCTTAAGGGATTCACTCAACTAACTAGCAATAATAATGAGAATCAGAAATATCTGATTCTGAAGTCTACCTTCTTTCTACTACCTAACAATACCTTTTTATGAATCTGTATACATGTTGCTTCCTGTTACTATAGTTAAGCTCTACTCCTTACAAATTGACTTCTCTTCAACTTTGGACTCTGCATTTAAATATATTCTAAACAGCTGTAACAGAGAGGGTTTAGGGAGCATTTTAGGCCTTTATGATACCAATGAAAGGCTGGGGAGACCCTGATTAAGAGTCAGCCGCTCTAAGGCCCAGTAGCAACAACTACCGCTATGGGTTTTGTATATGTGTTTTTGCTAGATGATCATTCAGTAATTACACTTTTACAAACAACAATACTTTAGAAGATGAACTGCTTATTTTTCTTATCCAGTAATGCAAATAATTTTCCAAAATATTCAAAAGTATGAATGCCTGTCAAATGGAATAAGTAAAATTATTTATTGTTAAAAAGTCATTTGTGCCTCCCAATTCAGTGGCAGAAAGAAATTATACTTTTCTAAAATTAATGTTTTTGATGTAATCATCACTGTTTCTGGCTGCTTTTTCCTATCATAGGTTACTTGCAGTAATATTAATAACTGATTTTTTACTGCCTGCTATATGTACTATAGTGGTCAATGAAAACAACAAAAGAACCAAGAGCAATAGTTCTCAGATGACTTTCATGCATTAAATGGTGATATATGAGACTGTTGTCCCAAAATACACATCTTTGACATAAGAACTATTTTGAGCTAAGGGCAATTTGAGCTAAGCAGTAATACAGGAAAAGCTCTCAGTCCTCTCCTCTCTCTGCCTAAAAACAGGATATAAATTTACAAAGGTGTCCCTCTTTCTGTTAATACTAGGAAGGTGGGGAGTTGGGGGTGTATATGCCAAGGAAGCCCAAAGGGAGAAGAGGCCACGGTCAGTCAGTTCTTCACAAAGGGCCATGTCTCAGCAACGTCTCCCCACTGAGGGGTATACTGAGATGTAAATGAACTCAAGTCCAGTTTTGTCAGGTTTTAATATTAAATTGGCTTCCCTTGTGGCTCAGCTGGTAAAGAATCTGCCTGCAGTGCGGGAGGCCTGAGTTTGATCCCTGGGTTGGGAGGATCCTTGGAGAAGGGAAAGGCTACCCACTCCAGTATTCTGGCCTGGAGAATTCCATGGACTGTATAGTCTATACCATGGCAAGACTGGTAACACTGAAAGATGAGCACTCAGGGTAGCAATATTTTCACTTTTTGCTAAGCATCCTCTGGGGCAGCACTGGCTGGAATACTGCAGGAGAATGTCATGTCTTTATTTTTAAAGGAGCCTAAACAAACAGTCAGGAAATGGCTGCGCTGGGCAGGGCTTCCACAGCCAGAGATGGCCTGTGAGTTGTCCACGCTATTCTCCTGCCCAGCATCAGGTCACGGTTGGCATCTAGACCAGGGGTCAGCAAACGTCTTCTGTAAGGGGCCAAACAGTAAACACTGTGGGCCACCATCTCTGTGTGAGTATGCAGCTCTGCCACCATAGTGCGAAAGCAGAGACAATACTAAATCAAAAGAGTGTGGCTATCTTCCGATACATTTAGCAACACTGAAAATATAATTTCCTGTAAGTTTCGAGTGTCACAAAGTATTATTTATCTTCTCATCTCTTCTCAGTTATTTTAAAAGGTAAAAATTATCTTAGCTTACAGGCCATACATAAACTGGTGGTGAGCTGGATGTGGCCCACACATCACGGTTTGTCGACCTCTGATCTAGACGTAGAGAAAGCCCTGTGATGAATGCAGCATTTTTGTAATAGTGTCTGAAAAAATGAGCTATGAGTATTGAGCATGAGAGACAAAAAGCAGAAGAGGCAGACAACCACAGAATGAAACAAAGCCTACTTCTCATTTCCTTGGCTTTAGAGTTCAGATGTACTTGAGCTGGATTAAGTTCCCCATTATCTTCTGAGGTGACAGACTCTGAGGAAGTAAATCCCTTAAAAGAAAACAAGGAAGATGTCTTTACTTTCTAGGTTAGGAAAAAGAATTTAAGTTAGCAGTAAGGCCTCTTTCATCAAGTATCAATCTTCATAGGCTGCAGCAATTAGATTAGTTTTCAAAGACTCAAAGCTGATACCCTGAGGAATCTCTGACAGGATGGAGCCCTTTTAGCTGTGTTCTACTCCCAGGCACTTTCATGAGCCACAGCTATGACAATTATAAGGACTGTCAAGACATTCTTGAGGCATTATAAATTCAAAATAAAATACAAATATATCCGTCGGTATCCCTCAATTCTGATACCAGATGATAAATTTGGCTTCCACTATAAGATGTGCAAAGATTAAAAACACTCTTTAGGTAGTTACTTGAAAGAAAAGGCTAAAGGAGCTGCCTATCTCCATGAGTTGAGGACACTGCAATCACTTTATATGGTAATGATAACTTTCAAAAAGGGGTATTAGGTTTAGCACAATGCTTGGCACGGAACACATTTGACCATTATTATTCTTTTCCATGGACTTCAACGTTCAACATGTGTTGAGCACTTAGCTGGGTGTCAAGCATTGTGCTACACTACGTTTCTGACATTATCTCATTTAACCCTCTTAATTCTGACATAGATATTATTATTCTAATTTTTCAGAAAAAGAATTGTAGACAGAAGACGTTAACCAGCTAGTTAAGGTGCAGTGTTGGAGGGCAAACCAGGTCTATGTGATCTCCTGGCCCAATCTTCGCATAATGATGTGGTATTAAGGAGTTATCTTCTGTATGTTACTAGGCAGAGGGCAAGTATTTGTGTACCACCTACGTTAGAATTTTTTTTTCACCAACAAGCCATGAACTACCATTTTGTCTGCCTGTTCTGTTTCTTGCATCATTCTCTTAAGTTATAGTCTCTGACTAGCTATTCTTCTCAGGACAGACTGCAAAGTGTATCTTCACAAGCTATCATGTAAAGTGCTGCTTTCTGGATGACTCTCTCATTAGACTGCTTCTGTTCTTTCTCCTACATCTCACAACCATATCTCCTCAACCTAAATTACTCCATCCTTCTTTCTTATGTAACACTATCACTTTAGCTTCTTCCATGAATTCTTACACTGTATAGCTCTAAGTCTCAGTAGAATACACTGTCAGATCATGATCAACATTCTCCTTCTGTATCTAAGTTGGGAACATGCCAACCGTTACTTAGGATACAAAGTCATTAAAAAACATAGTCCTAACACTTCAACAGCACCACATTACAAAATAATAAAAGAAATCCTACACATCATTAACTAACACAAACAATTTGAATTAAGTAGTAATGTTCTCAGAAGGGCACCATCTATGTTTTACAGTTTTTACCATATTTTTCCCATTGTGTTGAATAATGACGGTCTTGGTTTTAGGACTTCTTATGACAGAATGATATCGAATTCTTGAAATGCTGTTATATTTCATTCCTCTGAAAAGGAAAACAAAGTTATTCTGTAAATCACTAAAAATGCTCTTTATTGTGCCCCGAAATATAGATAGCATCAGTTATGTAAATATTCATTAGAAATTAATCTAAGTTATAACACCTATGCCTACTCCTCACTAGAATAGTCATATTTTAAAGCCAATCATTCTGGAAGTATATTTAAAAAACGAAGAAAACCTTTGCAAATAAAATGGTTATAGAAAATAAAAAGAACTGCCAAAGTCATGACATCCATAAACAATCTGATTAAAGTCAAAGTTTTTAAAGATGAAGTTCCACAGATGGAAACTGAGAAAATACAGTATGTTGGTTAGATTTTTAAATTTAAGTGCCCTAGATTTCTCAGTGTGAAACTTACAACTGGGAAGCAAACTGATATACAGGAGATACAGAAGTTGGAGTGGAAAATAAGAAAAAAGAAAAAGAACTACTCTTAATTGGTATTAAACAGTATAGGTCAATCTTGACTGGGTTCCTATGATCTCACTCACGTAATAGGCTCTTTGGTATTATTATGGAGCTTAGGTGGATACTCCTGAGTCTCCATACTTCTAGGACGTGCTTCCAGTTCTATTGGGATAACTTCAACCTCACAATCTGCAACTTCTATTTTCCTCTTTCTGGAAAACATATTTTTCATAATATTCTCTTCTTTTCCATTTTCATCAATAGCATCAGGTTTCTCAGTGTCAGATCTGCTTAGTAATCTTCCTAAAAGAAAAAGTAAAAGAGCTAAATATGACAAAAAGTAATACAGTTATTAAGCAACAAAAGGGCATCTCTTCTGCTCTATTAGAACCGTGTATGGAACCTCATTTCTAGAATGAAGAGAAACATTAATTCATCCAAGAAAACTACTGTGAGAAATAATAAAAGACCAAGAAGAGACTTCGTATCTTCCAGTACATGAAAAAACGTAGGAACAAGTATTTGTCTGAAGTGGAGTATCACAGAAGACAAGAGATTCAGCTACAATATAAAACAATACAGATCAGAAAGCACTCTAGAAAATTAGAGAGGTGAACTCTAGTCTTACAATTATAGCTTTTGTGTCTAGTTATGAATGCTTTATCATTTAAAAACTTTATTTATAAAGTGATGTATTTAAATCTGTGGTGATATGTGCCTGTTCTCTTCTTAAGCCTTAATGTAATCAAAATGTTAGTCTGAAGTTTATGCATTTTTTTTCAAGGAACTTAAAATTACAGTTAATAAGTCAAAATTAACAGCTAGATTAGAGAGATACCCTTAGGTGCATTTTCTAGCAATGCAGATAAAGTCAGTAAATGATACTTCCTGGACACCATCTGGCATTTTATGGTAAGATAACTTTTATCAAAGAGTTATTTTGAGAAACATGAGAGACAAATGTCCAGGCAAGTTGTGCAGTATTTGTGTCTGTAAGTGGGATGTGGCAGGGATCCAGCCGTGACCGTTCTGAACTCTGAGGATTCTTGCCCTCACTAAAGTGAACCTGGAATTCCAGATGAGGAGGACTGCTCTGGTCCCTGCTGCCTGGCACATCTCCTTCAGACTGCCTTGACAGCCACATTTCACCAACCTTTCTCACTTCGTGGTACACACACAAAGTGAGGACTTTTGCCTAACACTCTGGGGTAAAAGGAAAAGACTACTAGAGATGGACCTGTCTGGGCTGTGGGCTATAGCCTGAAAGAATCAGTAATTTGCATAACCGTTAACACACAGAGAATTGATGCTTTTGAACTGTGGTGTTGGAGAAGACTCTTGAGAGTCCCTTGGACTGCAAGGAGATCCAACCAGTCCATTCTGAAGGAGATCAGTCCTGGGTGTTCTTTGGAAGAAATGATGCTAAAGCTGAAACTCCAGTACTTTGGCCACCTCATGTAAAGAGTTGACTCACTGGAAAAGACTCTGATGCTGGGAGGGATTGAAGGCAGGAGGAGAAGGGGATGACAGAGGATGAGATGGCTAGATGGCATCTCCGACTCGATGGACGTGAGTTTGAGTGAACTCCGGGTGTTGGTGATGGACAGGGAGGCCTGGCGTGCTGCGATTCATGGGGTCGCAGAGTCAGACACAACTGAGCGACCGAACTGAACTGAACTGAACACATGGTGGGGAGGCTTTGCTCAGAACATGGGCAACTCTCCATAGAACCCCTGAAATGGAGTGAACTGCCTTGACTGATTTGGAGAAGGCAGTGGGGTAACCCACTCCAATACTCTTGCTTGGAAAATCCCAGGGACAGAGGAGCCTGGTGGGCTGCCGTCTACAGGATCGCACAAAGTCGGACACGACTGAAGCGACTTGGTAGCAGCAGCAGCAGCAGCCTTGACTGAATCATCACCTAAAGGTATTCATTATAACATTAACTTTTGTTAAATTCTAATAGCTCAAGATGTTGACGAAGACAGTCTCTGACCAATAATCTTTACCTTAGTAAATCATTTATTTTTCTATTTAAAAGTTTTCTTACTTTACCCCGAAGCATCTGCAGCCACAGAGACCAAAAACACATCTCATGCAGTAACCCAAGTTTTATCCTTTAGCCTTTCTTTTCTGGAACACCTGGTACCTCTTAACGCATGTCATCCCTTCAGTGCTCAATTTCCCAGTCACTTGCCTTCCTCTGATACTCCTCCTATATTGTTGCTCTTATCCTTGCTATAAGATCTCAGTAGCCTTGACTAGTAAAATGGAGATTCAGAAATGTAGATCTTACCACAGCGTAATGTGAAAGTAAACCTTTGCTTTACCTGAATAAATGCAAACAAATGTCCCTCTGTCAATGTCATCTAGACAGCGCACTCCCCATCCCTTCTTCTCAGTTTTGAACACTTGTAGCCTCACTTGAGGTCCATGCTGGACAACTCGGTTTTGACATATTCGTCGATCACACTTGCATAATAGGCTGCATTCATAAATGCTTGTCAATAAAATATACAAGAGAAAATCAATTAGACAAATTAAAAGCAAAAGCACTTTCTATTGCTACCTCGCTAATAATCACTGAGGGAAAGAGACTAAGTGTGAAGGCTCCCAGGGCTAGACTGCCTAGTTCCCATCACAGCTCCAACACTCACTAGCTGTGTGCCCATGGATTTAATCTCTTTGTGCTTCAATCTTCCATTTTTAAAATGGGGATTATATGGTACTACCATACAATATGGATTATACGGCATAAGGTGGTTTTGTGAAGATTAAATGAATTGGGTAAGTCAGACAGAGAAAGACAAGTATCACCTGATATTGTTTACATGTGGAATCGAAGAAAATGGTATAAATGAACTTATTTACAAAGTAGAAATAGAGTCAGAGATGTAGAAAACAGACTTAAGGTTACCACAGGGGAAATTTGAGGGGGGAAAGGGATAAATCGTTAATCAGGGTTGACATATACACACTGCTATATATAAAATAGACAACTAATAAGGACCTATTGTATAGCACGGGAACTCTACTCAGTACTCTATAATGGCCTATATGGGAATAGAATCTAAAAACAAGTGGATAGATGTATAACTGAATCACATTGCTGTATAGCCACAACTAACACAACATGGAAATCAACTACATTTCAATAAAATTTAATTTTAAAAAAAGATTAAATAAGTCAGTATTTACAAGGTGCTTGAGACAATGCCTGGCACAGAATAAGGGTTAGCTCTTTTAAAATGTCTCCCAATGTCTAAGAAGGGAAAATCTAGTAAGAATACTTTTCTGTTTGTCTTTTAGCAATAACCACCTTGAAAAGACGAAAATTCCCAATTCTCAGATGACCTCTGCACAGTATATGTCTTAATGGGGAAATGTCTACCCAAAGTAAGCTAACCCAACAGGGGTAAGAGTCAGAGGAAAAGCAGATGAGTGTCAAGTACAGTCTGCATGTTACATGTGTGCACTCTGACTTCCATTTCCAAAAATGATATACAGGCTTTAAAAAAAATTCTTTAATTTAGATTTTTGGTATAAGAAATTAATTCCAGCTGAACTATTTAAAATCCTAAAAGATGATGCTGTTAAAGTGCTGCACTTAATATGTCAGCAAATTTGGAAACTTGCCAGTGCCACAGGACTAGAAAAGGTCCGCTTTCATTCCAATCCCAAAGAAGGCCAATACGAAAGAATGTTCAAACTACTGTACAAATGTACTCGTTTCACATGCTAGTAAGGTAACGCTCAAAATCCTTCAAGTCAGGCTTCAGCAGTACAGGAACCAAGAACTTTCAGATGTATAAGCTGGATTTAGAAAAGGCAGAGGAACCAGAGATCAAATTGCCACCATCTGTTGTCGGAAAGCAAGAGAATTCCAGAAAAACATCTACTTCTGCTTCACTGACTGTACCAAAGCCTTTGACTGTGTGGATCACGACAAACTGTGGAAAATTCTTAAAGAGATTCGAATACCAGATCACCTAACCTGTCTCCTGAGAAACCTGTATGCAGATCAAGAAGCAACAGTTAGAACCAGATATGGAACAATGGACTGGTTTCAAATTGGGAAAGGAATACATCAAGGCTGTATATTTTCACCCTGCTTATTTAACTTATATGCTAAGTATATCATGAGAAGTGTCAGGCTGGATGAGTCACCAGCAGGAATTAAGAATGCCAGGTGAAATACCAACCACCTCAGATATGCAGATGATACAACTTTAAAAGCAGAAAGCAAAGAGGAATTAAAGAGCCTCCTGATGAGGGTGAAAGAGGAGAGTAAAAAAAGCTCTCTTGAAACTCAAAACCCAACAAAGATCATGGCATCTGGTCCCATCACTTCATGACAAACAGATGAGGAAAAAGTGGGAACACTGACAGGCTTTATTTTCTTGGGCTCCAAAACCACTGTGGACAGTGACTGCAGTCATGAAATTAAAAGATACTTTCTCCCTCAAAGGAAAGCTGTGAAAAACCTAGACAGTGTATCAAAAAGCAGACATCACTCTGCCGACGAAGTCTGTATAGTCAAAGCTATGGTTTTTCCAGTAGTCATGAATGGATGTGAGAGGTGGACCATAAAGAAGGCTGAAGGCTGAAGAACCGATGCTTTTGAACTGTGGCAAAGAATTGATGCCTTTGAATTGTGGTGTTGGAGAAGACTTGAGAGTCCTTCGGACTGCAAGGAGATCAAACCAGTCAAATCCTAAAGGAAATCAACCCTCAATATTCAATGGGAGGACTGATGCTGAAGTTGAAGCTCCAATACTTTGGCCACCTAATGCAAAGAGCCAACTCAATGGAAAAGATCCGGACACTGAGAAAGACTGAAAGCAAAAGGAGAAGGGGGCAGCAGAGGTTGAGATGGTTGGATGGCATCACCGACTCAATGGATATGAATTTGAGCAAACTCAGGGAGACAGTGAAGGACAGGGGAGCCTAGTGTGCTGCAGTCCATGGAGTTGCAGAGTCGGGAACAACTTAGCAACTGAACAAGAACAACAAATAAGAAATTAAGCATTCAGTTCAGTTCAGTCGCTCAGTCATGTCCGACTTTTTGCGACCCTATGAATCGCAGCACGCCAGGCCTCCCTGTCCATCACCAACTCCCGGAGTTCACCCAAACCCATGTCCATCGAGTTGGTGATGTCATCCAACCATCTCATCCTCTGTAGTCTCCTTCTTCTCCTGCCCTCAATCTTTCCCAGCATCAGGGTCTTTTCAAATGAGTCAGCACTTCGCATCAGGTAGCCAAAGTATTGGAGTTTCAGCTTCAACATCAGTCCTTCCAATGAACACCCAGGACTGATCTCATTTAGGATGGACTGGTTGGATCTCCTTGCAGTCCAAGGGACTCTCAAGAGTCTTCTTCAGCACCACAGTTCAAAAGCATCAATTCTTCGGCAGTCAACTTTCTTTATAGTCCAACTCTCACATCAACAATATTTATAAGACTAAATAGGCCACAATGATAAAGCACCCTCCTTCAAAGATATAAACACCCTGCAACAAATCCACAGCGTATCTTACCCAGTAGGTATCTGTCTCTCTAGTCTTTTATATTTATATCCAGTGGTTATTTTATTATTTGACAAGGGGCAAGTCTTGGCATTCCTTGCTGTTAGTTGAAGACATGCACATTTTGTTCTAGGAGGAAGACAATGTATGGAGAAGTCAGAATAAAAAAGCATCAAGTTAAGAGACTCTCTTGACAAAAGTATAAAGACTATAATTGTATTTAAAACAGTTGTTTGGCGCATGGACAGTCGAGACTTCTTCCCTAAATAAAATACACCTCTTTGAAAGACAACATTTACCAGAAGTTCATAAATAATTATAAACTGCCCTGTACCTCGACTTGCTCATGAAATAGTTAACTATGAGTTTTAACATTTCAAAATGAATTCCTTTCATTTCCTATTCAGCAGAAGCTTCATTGTGAGAATTTTCCCAGGTCTGCCCTCCTACAATGGATAAACTTAAACATGTCAAGCTCAGAAGAACTTACATAGTTTTGTGTATGTTTTATATTATCTCTGTCTCCAATGACATAAAAATAGATTGAGGAGACTGATGCCATGCATCCGGCTATTTTTCATAGCACTGCTAAGCAGTAAACATGAAAACCTAAAAACAAATTTCCTCTCTAACTACTGAGATGACTATCTAACATGACAGGGACTTAACACTCTATAGGCGTAAGGAACCTGGGCGTCTCAGTTACAAACCTGATGTGTGACTACTGGTTAAAAATCTCTGACTCTCATCTCCTGTGTTAAACGGCAAGTGACTTAGATTGTTTCGTCTATGATTCATTTCAGTATTTTTCTGTATATATACATGTCAGAGTGGTAACTACCGTTTGCAACAGAAAAAATAAGCAATATATTGACTGACTTGAATTCTATTTACAGATGTAGAAATCTATTGTTGCTTTTTCAATATAAGTTTGTTTGCAAAGTTTACAAAGTACAGACAACACAAACAATAACAAACACTCATTTTGACCAGACAGAATCAGCTGTCATCGTTTTGTCTAGTCCTTTCTCCGATGTATATACAGCTGACCCTTGATCAGCACGGGTTTGAACTACACAGGTCCACTTATATGTGGATATTTTTCAATAGTAAATAACACAGTACTACCTCATCTACAGTTGGATGAAAACTTGGATGTGGAATTATGGATGCGGAACCACTTATGTGAAGGGCCAATTATGTTACATGTTGTGTTTTCGAGGGCTGGCACCCCTAACCCCTGCATTGTTCAAAGGTCAACTATAATTTACAACATATATACTGTATAAATGATCTTCTTTAAAAAAAAAAAAAAGATAAAACTAAGCTCTTAAGAGGTTTGGTGAGGCATCCTTTATACTTTTGCATATATATTTACCCACAAACAATACAATGTATTGTTTTAAAAAATTACCATAGCTATTATCCTACAACTTGTCTTTTCATTCAATATAATGCTTTTGAGATCTACCTTCTTAACTTTTCCACAGCATTTAGAATCACAATTAAACTGCTTCTAGTTTTCAATACAACAATGCTGCAACATCCTTCTTCTTATGTCCCTGTCTAAGCATCTTTTGGGTAGCAGCTTTCAAATATTTTTGACTATAACTCATACCAAGAAATGTCTTACATTTCTAAGAAAAGATCCTACAAGAGGCATGCATATTTATATGTGTGTATATGTAAAGTAAGAAATAGCAGTCACATATAAGTACCTTATCACTGTACTTCCTGTACACATGGTACTTCCTGTACAATTTAATTTTTAAGATTCTAGTTACAGCCCTTTAAGTGATTTTACATCCTACTAAACTTAGAGCTTAATGATGCTAAAGCTGAAACTCCAGTACTTTGGCCACCTAATGCGAAGAGTTGACTCACTGGAAAAGACTGATGCTGGGAGGGATTGGGGGCAGGAGGAGAAGGGGACAACAGAGGATGAGATGGCTGGATGGCATCACTGACTCGATGGATGTGAGTCTGAGTGAACTCTGGGAGTTGGTGATGGACAGGGAGGCCTGGCGTGCCTCGTGCTGGGGTCGCAAAGAGTTGGACACGACTGAGCGACTGAACTGAACTGAACTGAAACTTAGAGCTTGGAAAACAATGCTCTAGGTAGAAAAATACTATTGCTGAAAAACAGGAGTGCATATCTTCAACTGCTGTGTAATTGTTTGAACACCCTCTTAACACCCCCACCCCCTACCATATAACTGGCTTGTTACAGAATTCTAGTTTTATATTTATTTTCCTTCAGCATTTTAAGCTAATATGCCTTTTTGTCTTCTATTTTTGATAAAAACTGCCCTGTCAATGTATTTTTTCTCTTTTCCATCTGCTAGCATATTTATTCTTTGCCCTAGATACTTGCAAAGTTGCATCATGATATATTTAAATGTAAGTTATCTTAAGATTTTTCCCTTCCTAGTACACAGTAGGCTTTTTCACTCTGAGGACTCCTATCTTTCTTCAGTTCTGGAAAATTCTCAGCTACTGTCTCTTTGAATGATGCTCTCTTCTCAGAGGTATGTTGGAATTTCTCATTGACCTTTCATATTTTTTAACCTCTAAGTTTTTTTTCCTCATATTTTTATCTCTTTGCATTCTGGGAGAACTCTTCAGTTTTGCTTTGCTATTCACTGATTGTTTCTCCAGCTATACCAATGCTACCACTTAGTCCCTCTACTTAGTTTTTTATTTCCATAACCATATGCTTTATTTCCCGTATTTCTAAATGGCTCTTTTACTTATACAGTATAGTTAAAAATAATCACCTCCTCATTCCATGGATATTAATATTTTATCTCTTTGGACATTTTAAACATACCTATTTTAAAGTCTCCTTCAGTCACATTCTACATTTATCTCTGATTCCTCAGGTGTGAACTCTGCCATTTGTTGGAACTTAGGCTGCCTTCATGATCCTAAATGCCTCTGTGTGCTCTGACTATGCGAGATTACACTTCTGTACAGGTTACTCCTGGGTGTTCCTCTACACTGGCTGCTCTGGATCCGACCTATGGGTTTCACAGCTCTAAGCCTGGTTGTTATCAATACAATTATACAATTGCAGGCCCTGTTATTAGCCAACCTCCTAGCCTTGGGTAGGTCCCTGTTTCTGCCCCCTTTCCCTGAGAGCTCGGTGCCCACTCTCCACCATGCATGAGACACGTTTAATTCCCATTCCCGTCAGGATTAGAATCCCTGGCCACAGTGCTTGTGTCCAATTCCAGATTCCCGTGAGCCTCAGCTTTTGCTTATTTTGTGACTTCTCTTGTAATTTGTGACCAAAAAAACGAACATATGTATGCTGGTGGTGCACGTTACATGGGGATTAGTTTCTATGGTCTAAGGCAAAAATCACACACCATCAAAATTATTCTTGAAAAACACCTTGTTAAACTAACCATAAAGTTCAGTAAACACTGTCCAACCCAACAGTTAGTTTTTCCTTTACACTGAAGGAGACTGGGCTTGGCCAGATGTAGACAGGTTAGAGGCAACGCTTAAAAACAACAACCTATATTTAAACAGAATAAAACTTGGCACAGTGAGAGGTTTCCTCTATGACAAAACCTAAAGCAACTGGGCCAAACTGTATTTATGTACCTCATCTCACACTCCTAACTGACAGGATGGTTAAAAACTACTATCTATACAATTTAAATTAATTCTGTTTATCTCTCTCATGCATTTTCTTTTTCCTAGTATAGGCAGCTAAATTTGCATTAAGTTAAATGTACATATTGCCTAGGAAATCCCACGGACGGAGGAGCCTGGTAGGCTACAGTCCATGGGGCTGCTAAGAGTCAGCACGACTGAGTGACTTCACTTTCACTTTTCACTTTCATGCATTGGAGAAGGAAATGGCAACCCACTCCGGTGTTCTTGCCTAGAGAATCCCAGGGACAGAAGAGCCTGGTGGGCTTCCGTCTGTGGGGTGGCACAGAGTCGGGCACGACTGACGCGACTTAGCAGCAGCAGCAGCAAATGTACATATAATGCAACTCTGTTCTACCGATGCAAACCTACAAATACCAGTAAATTATACACCTTTAAAACAAAATGGTTTTCAAAGTCTTGATATATTAGAACATGTTTTCATTTTTTTATGGAATGTCAATTTTAGGATCAGGACAGGCACCATTAACTGTCTAAAAAAGGAGCAAGGAAAAGATATGTGAAAAGTAAAACATGACATATAACAGTTAAGAGCATAGGAGAAGGAAATGGCAACCCACTCCAGTATTCTTGCCTAGAGAATCCTGTGGCCAGAGGAGCCTGGTGAGCTGTTGTCCACAGGGTAGCATAGAGTTGGACACGACTGAATCGACTTAGCATGCATGCTTGCACTGGAGAAGGCAATGGCAACCCACTCCAGTGTTCTTGCCTGGATAATCCCAGGGACGGGGGAGCCTGGTGGGCTGCCGTCTGTGGGGTCGCACAGAGTCGGACATGACTCAAGTGACTTAGCAGCAGCAGCAGCAAGCAGCATAGGTTAAAATCCTAGTGCTTAAATTTGTTGACCTTACATTTGGTTTCTCAACTTCCTCATTTGTAACATGGAAATAATATTAACTACTCCATAAGACTTTGTGAGGACTAAACAAGAAAATAGAGGGAAAGCACTTGTCACAATGTTTGGCACAGTTACACAGCATTAGCTCTAATTATTGCTATTAAGAGTTACAGTAACAGATTAAGGGAAAAACTTATCTCTGCAAGAAATAATTCCCAAATAAATAAAATAACAGGTGAAGAGTTTCCTTCCTATTGCTAAAGAGAGAGTGCATCTATTTTCAATTCTTGATGAACTGGTTTTAGATAAGACAGACAAACAAACTGATACACAGCAGCATTTCTTGACAAGTGCCCCTACATTCAGAAGATTTTTTTGAAATGCCATGTTCTTCTACTCACATGTCTATGCAGCCCTCAGAACAGTCACATGAATCAGTAAACATGTTGGAAAAGCTGTTTAGATAATATGCTCGTGGCCACATAGTCTTTCTGTACTTAAACTGTGGAAGTTTTCTATTGTCAATTTCATTACAGAAAGAAATGGGCACCGATTCCACGCCATTGCTAATATCCACATCAGAAACAATTTCTTCTTCCTTTGGGTAATTCCGAGTCAACTGAGCATAGGTATTGAAAGAAAAGTTATCTGTAAATAGAAAGTTACACTCTGTCTCAAGCAGGTAACGAAAAACTTCCTCCATGTTTCGCAGACTCCTTCCACAAGGGGTTTTATAACTCACGTGGAGTGCTGAAGAATGAGAGTTTGTCTTCGCGTGTCGTCTTTGGAAATGGCATTTGATTGGTAGCTGCAGAGGGTTTTCCCCCTTGAAGGTAAATGGCATTTTCATCAGACAGGAGCCAGAGCACTGATGCTTTTGGTAAGATAAATTTAAAGAAGATTCTTTTTCTCTAAAGTCTGCAACTTTATTTTCCATAGGGGGAATTTCCTGGTTTTCTGTAGATCTGTTTAAAATTAATTATTTATTAGAACCTCAAATTTATAGCACAATTCCCCATATTCAAAAAAAAACCACTAAGATGATATTTAATTCCTATATTAGTTTCTTCTCAGACAACATGAAAATAAGCCAGACCCTGAAATAAAACATCTATGTTTTGCAGTTATAGAAAGTTATGTAAGTGTTTTTTTTAATCTTCTTCTGAGCACCTAATACATGGTATTTTTTTTCTAGCACCACTTCTTCAATGAGTGTCCAATAATTCAGTTCAATTCTGGCATTATCTACCTGGAGTCAGCATCAGATTCCACAAATTAAAGGGTTCAGTCCCATAAAACTGCCCCCAATCCAGATGCGAAATGCAATTTCCAGGTCACCACACTTCTGACCAATCCATGAGTTCCCACAAACTCCTCCTCTTTGTTAATGGGCTGGAAAGACTCACAGACTTCAGGAAAGCACTTTAACTACTATTACCAGTTTATAATAAAAGATGCACTCAGGAACAGCCAAATGGGAGAGAGGCATGGGGCAACGTAGGTAAGAAAGGGCATGGAGTTCCCATATGCCCGCTCCAAATGCACCCCCCTCCCAGCACCTCAAAGTGTCTGCCAACCAGGAACCTCCAAGAGCCCTGTTGCTTTTTATACTGGTTTAACTGCTTAAGCATGAAAGATTACATCACTTGCTACTGGTGATTATCTCCACCTGCAGCCTTTCTCCCCTCCCTGGAGGCTGGGAGGTAGGGCTGCAAGGGCATCAAAGATTTCTTGAATGCCTGCTACGTGCCAGGTGCTATGAAAACAAAGATGAGAGCTCTGTAATCAAGGAACTTACATTCGTGGCAGAGAATTAAGTATTTATAATAAAGTATAAATGATTTTATGAATAATGCCATGTTAAATAATGTTATGGAAAGACATCTAATCTTTTATTTTTCTGATTTTAAGGTTTCTAATTTTATAATTAATTTTTTAGGTTTGAGAGTTCAATTTCATCTGGAGTTTATATTGATGTAACATGAATATCTAACTTAAATTCTCCAAATGATATCCAATTGTTCTAGAGTCTTTTACTGAATACTGTAAAGAGTCCTTTCACCTAATTTTGACTTACTAGCTTAATATCTTTAAGTTTTTATAAATACACAAAAATGTTCTCTTATTTTCTAGACTCATTCTGCCTTTCGATTGAATTCTTTTTCTTTTGGCCATGCTGTATGGCGTGTAGATCTCAGTTCCCCGATCAGGGAAAGAACCCATGTCCCCTGTACTGGGAACATGGGAGTCTTAATCACTGGACAATCAGGGAATTCCCTAAGTAACAAATTTTTAAATGAAAAACATGTATTTTCATTTTCTAGTTGCTGGAACCATCCTGAAGCCTAGTTTAGATTTTGTGATTTCCTTCACTAGAGCTATGAGCAGCAGCACAGTGGCCCTAACTCTATCATCTTAGCTTGAAACTCTTAACATTTTCTAAAAAAACATTATAACGTATGGATAATCCAGAAAATATTTCTATAGTGTTCATTAAAATCATTGGTTTTCTGGTAATGGCTTCTTTTTAAGAACACTATTCATCATTCTCTTCTTTTTCTCAACCATTTGCCCTTTTCTTCTACATTTTGGGTAATCTTATAGATTCCAGACTAAACCTTTGGGTTCCTTAATAGCAACTTTCACAATGGATACTTTCTTAAAAGAAAGTTTGGGGTAAAACTGATCACTGTACTACTATTTACATTAGGTAATATTTAGAATGATCTATCCATCCTTAAAGGAATGAATAAATAAAATGTATTTTCACATTATGGAAATCCAAACAACAGTTAAAGGGAATGAAACAGATCTATAACACAGCAAGCAACATGATTAGATCTCAAAACTAATGCTGAGTAAAGTAAGAAGGTACATATATGAATATTTATGTAAAATTTAACAACTGTAAGTAACAGCACTAAATATTACTTATGGCTATGTAAATATTAAAAAAATGAACTAGAGAAATAACTGATGACAGTGACTGCTCATAAAGGCAGAGAGGAGAACAGAACTTTGTCAGGGTGAGAAGTCAGGTATGGCTCAAAGAGACTACAGTGTTTTGTTTTCTTTTAAAAAAAAGACACTGGAAGCAAATACAATGAAATGTTAATAGCTGTTAGTTCTGGCTGGTGTTAGTATAGTTTTTGCTATACTCTTTTATATGTTCTCAATCTTAAAAATTCTCAGAAAGATAGTAAAAAATATTGAATGAGAATGCAGCTAAAAGATCAATGCAAATCTATCATATCCATGGACTACAATGCAATAGCACCTAATACATTAAAAATGAGGGAAGAAACAAAAAAAAAAAGAGGTAAGGTTATGATTTTCCTTAAATAACTTCAATCTATCTTAGTAGTTTTTAAATAATACTGGGGGTACATTCCATAGTAAAAATATAGTCTATTATGCATTTTTTGCTTTGTTCTTCCATTTTGCTTTGTTTTTCCATTTAACTTCTATCTTCTTAGCCTAGTCCATTTTAATAAGTTTTTGATTTCTTTATTTACTTTGGTATTCAGTATTTCCTTCTTTTTTAAAGACTGTGCCTGGAATTACTCTTTCCTTATTATTAAGTGCCAAGTTCCTTTCTACCACTTTTTCTTATAAAGCATTATAGTATATTCTGAGCTAGGAGCACTACTATTTGTCTACCTGGGATATATATACCTTTGGCTTTATTCCGTACTTACTGAAATAAATTCTCTTAAGCTCTCATAGCTTTGTTCTTTGTTTTGTTCTAGACTAATTTACTCTTGAGTGATTTACATAGCTACGGTGTGGCTCAGAGGGTATAGTGTCTGTCTGCAATGCAGGAGACCTGGATTTGATTCCTGGGTCAGGAAGATCCCCTAGAGAAGGAAACAGCAACCCACTCTAGTACTCTTGCCTGGAAAATTCCATGGATGGAGGAGCCTGGTAGGCTACAGTCTGTGGGGCTGCAAAGAGTCGGACACAACTGAGCAATTCCACTAGGGTTGTATAACCAGTAAACTAAGTGTTTCATTTCCCTTTTCAACTTGATTTTGAACTTTAAAACAAATAAATTATGTTTCAAGCTGGGTTCTGTGGCATTCTTTTCAACAAAATGTCATCAATTTATTTCTCCTATTTTTGGGGAAGGGGAATATGAAATACTGATGATTCAAGAAGTTCTTTGTTATGAAGGGATTAACAGCATATTTTCAAGAGAAAAAATTGTATCTGGGGTATCCTTAGTTCTAAAGTTTATTAAAAGATTTTATTACTTACAGACTTAACAAATAACCTATGTAGAGAATTATGAACCTACATAAAGTACACAACTTTTAAAACTTTTCCAGAAGGGTAGGGGAAATGGATGGTTATAGAGTTTGGGATGGACAGGTATACACTGCTATATTTAAAATAGATAACCAACAAGGACCTATTGTAAAGCACAGGGAACTCTGCTTAATGTTATATGGAAGCCTGGATGGCAGGGAGTTTGGGGGAGAATGGATACATATATATGTATGGCTGAGTACCTTTGCCGTCCACCTGAAACTTTCACAGCATTGTTAATCGGCTATACTCCAATACAAAATAAAGAAGATTTTTTAAAAAAAACTTTTCATGGGAAAGAATCCTTTTTTAATATATTTTCCCCTGGTGGCTCAGACAGTAAAGCATCTTGCTTACAATGCAGGAGACGTGGGTTCGATCCCTGGGTCGGGAAGATCCTCTGGAGAAGGTAATGGCAACCCACTCCAGTACTATTGCCTGGAAAATCCCACGGACAGAGGAGCATGGTAGGCTACAGTCTGCAAAGAGTCAGACACGACTGAGCAACTTCACTTTATCTACTCTTACGTCAAATGATTAGCAACAGTAAATCGCTTTCTGGGAGCAAAAGCACTAACAACATAAATAAATTTAACTTCTATACATACAGAGAGGTGCAGTCTTTTGGAAAGAAGTCTTCATATGATGTCGAGGGCAATGAACTTGACTTGTTTTCTTCTGCGTTCTTGGTCACAGATCTATGATCTACATGAAAAAATTACGAACAAGTTAAAAATGAGTCACTGTAATATCTAATAACTCTATTAACTAGAGATATAAGGAGCCCTTAAATCTGAAACCATTAAGGTTTCAAAATTGAGGCAAAAATTAGGTATCAACATTTTCAAAAATATTAAGAAAATAAGATAGGATAAAATAAGACATAGAAGAAATTTCTACTGCAGAAATTCTAATTTGGCCCAAACTTTATCTGAATTTTAATCATCCTTTAAAGCAAACATCAAGTATCCCTATTTCTGCTTGTATTTTACAGAAAAAATAGTGTAACTCTCAGAGACTCTATTAAGGTCGCAAAATAGGAAGCCTTTACGTTTCTCTTGCTTTCTCATTATTCTATTACTTTCTACTTTTGTAGAAGAGGGAAAAGTATTTGGGCTGCTCTTTTTGTCTTTTCATTTGTTCATTCATAGTTCTCTTAGTCTCCCCTGTATCTTTCTGCACTTAATTTCATCTTGAGCCAGGATGTCCGTGGTTCGTTCTTGTCGCTGTGTTTTCCAACTTCACCTATTCTTACTCTCTAACATGACTTCACTACACAAATAAGCTATGCAGTTAATGAAAAAAAGTCATAGATTTCCTGCTCTTATTTTGGGAAAAAAAAAAAATGAATATGCAGAACAGTCTATGTTTGTTTTTTAAAAAAATTGTTTTTAATCATGCTTTTTCCTATGCAGTGGTAGACCTTAATAAAAAAGTGATTCTCTTCCTGCCTTATTATTAACTTGCACTGGTCCTTCAGTGTAGACCAGTCTTATTAAACAGAAAAAAAAAGTTTAAGAAAATAAAAGAATAGTTTAAGTTATAATCCAGGGTCATGTGTGTAGATGCATGTGTCGCTTCAGTCATGTCCAGCTTTTTGTGACCTTAGGCCACCAGGCTCCTCTGTCCATGGCATTCTCCAGGCAAGAATACTGGAGATGAATACAAGAATATTTGCCACGCTCTACTCCAGGGGATATTCCTGACCCAGGGATCGAACCTGCGTCTCATGCTTCCTGCATTGGGAAGCAGGTTCTTTACCACTAGTGCCACATGGGAAGCCCTAATCCAAGGTCATCCTTGGCTAACTGGAAAGCAAATATCCCTCTTTAGTTACTGAGGTAAAGAAGGAAGATTTAAAATCTGATAGATGAAGAGAGCTACAATAACTGATTAATAAATAAGTTTTGGCCAGTGGCTAAGACTCTGTGCTCCCAATGTAGTAGGGGGCAAAAGTTCAATCCCCGCTTGGGGAAGTAATAACCCAATGCCACATGGCACAGCCTTTAAAAAAAAAAGTAAGTTTTTCAAATTAAGAATTTCTGATTTTTCCCAGGAAATTTCTTTGAATGAGCCATATAATGCCATACTAACAGATAACAAATATAACAAAGGTATATAAGCATAGTCAGAAACAACATTTACCAAAAAACATGGAGATTTTATATTAACCATTAGATAAGAGGAGAAAGGAGAAATAATTTCTTTCAAAAAAACAGTATCCAGTTCTTTGTATAGGGATCAGATCAAATCAGATCAGATCAGTCGCTCAGTCGTGTCCAACTCTTTGCGACCCCATGAATCGCAGCACGCCAGGCCTCCCTGTCCATCATCAACTCCTGGAGTTCACCCAGACTCACATCCATCGAGTCAGTGATGCCATCCAGCCATCTCATCCTCTGTCGTCCCCTTCTCCTCTTGCCCCCAATCCCTCCCAGCATCAGTCTTTTCCAATGACTCTGTATAGGGTCATTGTATAGGGACACAGCAAATATTTATAGAATTATACACAAGCAAAGAAAAATCAAACGTAAATTAGTGGTTTGGGGAGTTCAGGCTGGATCTGGGATGGCTTGTTTTGACCTCAACACCAAGTCCTTTTGTTTCTCCCAGTCTTAGTATTCCTTTTAAAATAAATACTAATATGAAACCTAAAGTTTAATAAAGTTACTATGAAGTGTTTAACCCCTACATTTGCTAGTAATGTCACTACGTAATTCCCTGATTACTTTAAAAACATTTGCTAGCTCTACCACTAGCAAACATATACTTCTATTTTGATAAATTTATTATACTTCAGATGAACATATAAAAATATGAAACTAGAATACTCTGCATTTCTACTAATGAAATCATTACTTTAAAAGAACCAAGACAAAAACCCAACTTACTTTCTTTTACTGGGGAAGATTATTTAGAAAGAAAAAAGCTGTTTAGAATTATTTCTTCTTACCACCTCTTGCACTTATAGGGTTCTCTCTTAGAAAACGAATCTAACCCCTTAAGGGTATGTTGATTCTAAGTACTACTGTAGGCCACTGGGAGAAAGACTGTTTTCTTGAAAGAATGTACTCTCTTCTGAAACTTTACATTAGCGACTGAAACTGAAAACATTTCTGAATAACAAAACCTTTCTTTAAAATAAACTGATGCATATACACAATGGAGTATTACTCAGCCATTAAAAAGAATACATTTGAATCAGTTCTAATAAGGTGGATGAAACTGGAGCCTATTATACAGAGTGAAGTAAGCCAAAAAGAAAAACACCAATACAGTACCGCATATATATGGAATTTAGAAAGATGGGAACGATAACCCTATATGAGAGACAGCAAAAGAGACCAGTCTTTTGGACTCTGTGGGAGAGGGCGAGGGTGGGCTGATTTGGGAGAATGGCATTGAAACATGTGTAATATCATATGTGAAACAAATTGCCAGTCCAGGCTCGATGCATGATACAGGATACTCGGGGCTGGTGTACTGGGAAGACCCAGAGGGATGGTATGGGGAGGGAGGTGAGAGGGGGGTTCAGGATGGGGAATATGTGTACACCTGTGGCAGATTCACATTGATGTATGGCAAAACCAAAACAATATTGTAAAGTAATTAGCCTCCAATTAAAATAAATATATATTTTAAAAAATAAAAAATAAACTGATGATGTTAAACCATATTTTCAGAGATTTAAAACTCTAAGGCTCCAAATTATGACAGTTAAAATGATTACAATCTGTTGAAAATATTTAGCAGTATTAAAATTTAGAAAATGTACTTCCTCAACGCTTTACCAAATTAGTGATAGTCTAAGATTTATAAGCTAGTGATTCTGATAACTTTTTAATTAAAAAGTTTTTAAATTGAAGGATAATTGATAGACAGTGTTGTGTTTGTTATATAGCAATGTGACTCAGTTATACACACACACACACACACACACACACGTATGTTCTTCTTCATATTCTTCTCCAATATGGACTATTATAGCATATTGAACGCAGATCCCTGTACTACACAGTAGGACCTTGTTTTTTACCTACAATAGCTTCTCAATTTTTCTTTTTCTAATCCTAGTACATCATCTTTGTTCAATTCCTTTAAAGTTGATACACTGATGTTCTAATAATAATCTAGAAATGAAAAAAGTTTCCATCAATTTATCTATACCAAAATATATCTTTCTAGCATTGTTCTTTACACAAAGCAGGTTTACAATGGTTTGGAGTCTTGGATTCTGTTTGTGCTTCTTATAGGAGAAGCTTTTTTGAAGAAGAGATACATTTGTTCTTCCTGAGAGGTTTAATAGAGTGTGCATTTCCTATCTCTGGATGGGCAGGACTTTTCATTGACTAGGAACACATGATTTCCATAACTTACCTATATGGATCCTGCAGTTTTATCTTAAACTGTCTTTGCTTAATGCAACATAATTAAGGCTGGCTTGCTTCAAAGCAAGAAAACAGCAGAGAATATTGTAGGTTAGGATTAGAAATGTACATACCCTTTATCAATGTTAAATTGTGGTTTATAATTGCATCTTTTACTAGAATCATTGCTTGGATGTATTCTGTTAAGGAAGGGAAAAAAGAATGAAAACAATCAGCAGCAGCATCACCTTTATTCAAGATGTCAGCTCCTGTGCTATGCAATTCACTGACACATACTTTATCTCATTCAATCTTTGGAACTCCTCTGAGAGGTTTTTATGAGTATCTACTTTAAAGACAAAGAAATTTAAAAAAAAGAAATTAAAAAAAAAATAAAGACAAAGAAATTGAAGCTTAGAGGTTAGTAGCTTACTGTTTACTTCAGGTCAATCAGATAGGAAGAGGTAGAAGTGAATTCAAACCTAGATATATTAGATTCATGAAGGAATGAGAATATTAAAATGAAAGACAGTATTAATTTTGTAGACAAACACACAACAGACTAATGTCATAGAATATCCAAAAAGAATTAAGAATATCCTGGGGAAAACAAAGAATAGGAGGGGGGAAATTTTGCTTGAAAATCATGTATTCTGATGGAATGAAGGAAGTTTCCATATAAAAGTCTATATTCTACAACTACCTGGGCTGAAGACAAACAGAAAAAATAAAAACCTGGATGACTGAACTGCCTGCCTACGTAAAATACAAGGTTTGCTCTCTGAAGACTACTAACGCAAATGCTGTTTAAAGCAGGCAAAACATATCCATATATGTCTAAGCTGTCTCTGAAAGATTGGGTGATGGATAATCTGTTGTATTTTTCTGTATGTACCAAATGTTCTACAAGGAGCACATACGAGTTTTGTAATACACCCCTTCCACCCCCGCATAAAGATAAAGTGAGGAAGAGAAAAGTAGCCTGAAATAAAGAGAGATTTATTTATCTATTCATAATTTATTATTCAAAATAATCATCTTCATCCACTTTTACAAGTGTTCATGCTATGCTATGCTAAGTCACTTCAGTCGTGTCCGACTCTGTGTGACCCCATAGACGGCAGCCCACCAGGCTCCCTCATCCGTGGGATCCTCCAGGCAAGAACACTGGAGTGGGTTGCCATATCCTTCTCCAATGCATGAAAGTGAAAAGTGAAAGTGAAGTCGCTCAGTCGTGTCCAACTCTTAGCGATCCCATGGACTGCAGCCTACCAGGCTCCTCCGTCCATGGGATTTTCCAGGCAACAGTACTGGAGTGGGGTGCCATTGCCTTCTCCGACAAGTGTTCATAGTATAAAAATGAGTTTTTATAGAAACAGAGCATATACACAAAAAAAGCAAACAGAACTGATGTTAGGTTCTTAGAAAACAAAAGAAAATATTTTGACTTTTAAAAACAAATAGCAATATTGGAATTAGAACTAAACTGTATTACCAGTGGGTAATATTTAGCATTAAATGTGTTGAAAGTTTTTATTGCTTCATACCTTTATTTGTGGCAGACCCATCTTTGATCTTTTGTTTCAGTGACTGCAGCACATTTTGCACTTGTTCAAATATGAAATCCACTTTCCCATCATCTTCCAGCTCCATCCAGAAAGTTTTTGCATCACCTAAAGAAAAAACAGGTGAATAGCCTAAGAGCTCAACAGACATAGACTGTAAATTTTCTAAGGCACATGCTAGTAAAAATCCACCTGGTTTCTAAATAAAATCAAGATTTAATTGGGCTATTACTTTCCTTCAGGAAAAAGATTTTCGTCACTGTTTCTTCTTTTCTCTTTTGGCCACATGATCTTAGTTCCCTGACCAGGGACGGGACCCGGGTCCTTGGCAGTGGAAGTGTGGAGGCCTAACCACTGGAGTCCTTGGTCACTATCTCTTTAGAAAGAATGAAAAACAAAGAAGATGACCTAGGCATCTCCCTTATTTCTGCTAATGAAAAAAAAAAAAGTGTTGAAAACGTTAGTGAAACTATTTCTTGACTGGAAAACAGAAGGAATGATTTCATTCTGGGGTGGAAGCGGGCGTACTTATGGACAACTATACATTTAAATTTTTTCAAGGATGTAACCTCCAATAAGTATGCGAGTGGATGGTTTCAGAATGAAACATCTCAACAAGTGCTGAAATAATGAAATATCTAACACTGATGCTTTTAAAAATATCTTGGCTATCAACTTTTTAATAGTTATGTTGACTGAAGAAAAACAATCTAAAAGCTGCAAATTATATTTTATTTGGGGAACTACTGAGGACTACAGTCTGGGAGACAGCCTCTGAGATAGCTCTGAGAAACGGCTCCCAAGAGGTAAGGGAAGAGTCAGAATAAACAGTTTTTGCTGAGAGGTAAAAATAAAACATGCAATTAAAGACTGAATGATTACTGCCAATCACAAAGAACAGACGTCTCAATTTAACGATGTTAGTGCTTTTTTACGTCTAGGGAGATACAAGAGGCTGGGCTCACTGAAATTATTCTTCAGATATGCATCTTAACTATCTACGTCAGTATCTAGTTTTTCTACCTTCTGAATTCTCCTCAGGGAGTGCCACTAGGGGCGCATGTAGATGTTGGCTTGATGGCAGGCAGCACTCATTATCTTCTGAAGTGGCAGGCAATATTTTTTGTTCACAGTGACATGAGGCAAAATAATGTTTAAAGCTTTTATAAAGTTATATAGATAAACCAACATTTCAGATGCTCAGCAAACTAACACTGTAATTAAAAATTTCCATCCTTTCACAGCTGAAAACAGAAATGTGAGAAATGCGATGAAAATAAACTGACAAAAGTCAAATCTCACACCATGTTTAAAAGTAATAAAAATACCCAAAATGTTAAACACAAATTATTTCTAAAATAGATAACATTAATGTATAAAATGCTTAAAATGAATTGGACCTTAAGCAGAGGAGGAAATGCACTGTAGACAGGTCACTTGAGAAGCCACTGGGAGGATTAATGAGCAGACAGCACAGTAAGTTGACCAAAAAATACATTTTCCTTCATAAAATTTAAACCCAGAACCTCCCAGTTAGTAACGGTGGGGAATTCTTCAAAAGAGGCTTAGACTTCAAAGTCCCAACTCTCCCTGGCAGTCATCTTACCCAAAGGGGACCTCTGGCTAATGAGGGCCGCTGCTCTCCAGCAGCCTCAGGAGGAGCACTGCTTCCCTGTTAACTCTCTGGCCTATTGTGTACTACACAAGACTAAGCCTACTTTTAATTCCCCAAAGCACAGTTCAGACAAAGGTTTCAACACTTAAAAAAAGAAACACAATGTGAAAAGGCAAAAGGGATGAGAAATGATGTTTTAGAGAAAGGTAGGGGCTGTTACAAGGAGGGCCTTGTGTGCCATACTAAGCAACCTTATTTTTACATGGAAGGCAATGGGGAGCCACTTAAGAGGCTTAAGCATCTTATCATTATGTCATTAATTTGTTTTTAAAAATCTCACTCACGGGGCAGTGGGAAAAGGGAGTCAAGATTGATTTCTCTGTTTCTGATTTGGTCAACCATATGTATAATACTGGTATTATTTGCAATAGTGAATAAAGGTAGAGCAACAAGTGAGAAATTCAAGCAGCGTAGGTAAAGTGGATATGTAGGTTCCAGAGTAAGATCTGGTCCAGCTATACAAATTAATTTTGGAGTCAATAATACAAAAATTCTTGATTGAAGCCACAAAGGAGATGTGATTAGAGAGAATGCGTAGAACGAGAAGGGTTTTCTGTAAAACATCAACATGTAAGTGATGAGAATAAGAAAAAGGAATCATGGAGACTGAGAAGAAATATAGGAGCAGATACTTGAGTTGAAACTCAAATCAGCAAACTAATACTGCTGCTACTCGCCTCTAGAAATGAAGAATATCATCTTACAACTCCACTGTCTATCCAAGCTTGCTCCATTATTCAGCTAGATATTAAGATTTATTGCAAGAACATAATCATGAAGAGGTATGCACCACTGCAAAGAAGGAAGACAAGCAAACTATACAGTTATACTGTATGTCTTCTAATCTCACATGAGCTAGAAAGTCTTTGTAAATAGGCAACACTTATGAATCACATTGACCTGAGCTCATTTAGTAGATGAATATTTATGAACTGCTTACTAAACACATTGATAATGACCTAGGTACATGTATATGTATGTATTTATATTTCTCCATCCATTCCTTGAAGAGCTTCAGGGCAGTGGTCCAGAGAATCTCTAAGACACCTTCGAGCCTGTTATCAGCAAAGTATAGTTTATGAATTCTTGGATATTGGGGCTTCCTTGGTGGCTCAGATGGTAAAGAATCCACCTGTGATGTGGGACACCTGGGTTTGATCCCTGGGTGGGGAAGATCCCTTGGAGAAGGGAATGGCAACCCACTCCAGTATTCTTGCCTAGAGAATCCCCATGAATAGAGAAGCCTGGCAGACTATAGTCCATGGGTCAAAAGAGTCGGGACATGACTGAGCGACTAAGCACAGCATAGCACAAATCCTTTCAGACAATACACTAGGTCAAACTATTTTAATAGTAATACATTATTTGCCTTTTTCTTCCCTATACTGACATTAGCTGATGGTTCAAAAGCTCTGGTGAATAAAAGTGCTGGAGCCTTAGTGTGAATCAAGGCAGTTGCACCAAACTACCAGTAAGCCATTGTATTGTTTACCACCAACTTCACTTAGGGTCCTTGATCAGATCAGATCAGATCAGATCAGTCGCTCAGTCGTGTCCGACTCTTTGCGACCCCGTGAATCACAGCACGCAGGGCCTCCCTGTCCATCACCAACTCCCAGAGTTCACCCAAACCCATGTCCGTTGAGTCAGTGATGCCATCCAACCATCTCATCCTCTGTTGTCCCGTTCTCCTCCTGCCCTCAATCTTTCCCAGCATCAAGGTCTTTTCAAATGAGTCAGCTCTTCACATCAGGTGGCCAAAGTATTGGAGTTTCAGCTTCAACATCAGTCCTTCCAAGGAACACCCAGGACTGATCTCCTTTAGGATGGACTGGTTGGATCTCCTTGCAGTCCAAGGGACTTTCAAGAGTCTTCTCCAACACCACAGTTCAAAAGCATCAATTCTTCGGTGCTCAACTTTCTTTATAGTCCAACTCTCACATCCATACACGACCACTGGAAAAACCATAGCCTTGACTAGGTGGACCTTTGTTGGCAAAGTAATGTCTCTGCTTTTTAATATGCTGTCTAGGTTGGTCATAACTTTCCTTCTAAGGAGCAAGTGTCTTTTAATTTTATGGCTGCAATCACCATCTGCAGTGATTTTGGAGCCCAGAAAAGCAAAGTCAGCCACTGATTCCCCATCTATTTGCCATGAAGTGATGGGACCAGATGCCATGATCTTCGTTTTCTGAATGTTGAGCTTTAAGCCAACTTTTTCACTCTCTTCTTTCACTTTCATCAATAGGCTCTTTAGTTCTTCTTCTCTTTCTGCCATAAGGGTGGTGTCATCTGCACATCTGAGGTTACTGATATTTCTCCCGGCAATCTTGATTCCAGCTTGTGCTTCCTCCAGCCCAGCATTTCTCATGACCATGGAAAACCATTTTTACTTAAAAGAAACACTAATAAAAATTATGGTTTTCTGACTGGGTGTTTGGTACACATTTTCTCAAACTTGAAGTACAAAAGTAATGGCAGTCATTGCTAATGATAAAATTCAAGCTACCAAATTAAAATTGAAAATTTAGAAAACTTGTATCTGCCATAAGTTTGAAAGGTTCTCACTAATTCATCAATTTTTGATGATTGATAGCAATATTAAGAAATGTAATTTTAAAATATTGTGATTAAATGTGTCAACATTTGGAAAAACCTGCATAATTCATTGCACCAATGTTTTCCAAGTGGCCAATGCACGATGTTATAAAATCATACATGTGTAAGAGACCCATTCAAAGTGCAAGACAAATCCATGGATTTTAGTGTAACAGTGTAAAGAAAGCTCACTGATAGGAATTCAGATTCCACACTATAACTAACCTTGAAGGAATGACTACTTGTTGAGTTTTGTAGTTGTATCAAATAAAAATTTCCATCATCATCTGAGAGGCTATTAAAAACTTGTCTGTGTGAAGCTTCATTTTCTTTATATATTTACCCCAAAGCCTCATATCACAACAGACTGAAGGCAGAAGCAGATATGAGAATCTCTCTTCTATTAAGCCAACTATCAAAGAGATTTGTAAAAATAAAAAACAGTGGTTTTCTCACTGATTTTTTTTGTTTCAGAAAATAGTTCTCTCTCACGTAATTTATATTAACATGTTGGGTTTATTATTTTAAAAACATAGGTCAATTACCATTTTTGAAGCTTCTCAATTTCTTAATATAGTAAATATGAACAGATATGAACCACATAAACAAAAGCTACTGAGGGTTTTAAATACTTTTAAGAGTATAAAGTAGTCCTGAAACCAAAAGAAGGCTTGAAACCACTGGTCTAAATAACTGTCCAGTGAATTAGGTACTACAATCTTTGTAACAATTCACCTATTACACACATGTTAAAGGGTGGTGAAACCATTCTGTACGCTACTGGAACGGTGTATACATGACATTATGCATTCATCAAAACCCACAGTACTTGAAAGCACAACGAGGGAAGCTTAATGTATGCAATATCATTTAAGAGGTCAGGGATCCCAGGAAGGCATGTATACACAACTCTGCTGAAGGGCTGGGTGGAAAAGATGCTGATTGAAACAACTTTGGAAATAAGTGGACTCTGTAAAACTACCGGCAAAAGGAACTTGCACAAGCACTGAGGTTTCCGACCTCGGAATCAGTATATACTTCTGATACTGCTATACATATATATGGGAATTAAGCAAATAAACAAGTGGATAACAGATAATGGGAATTTATGGATAAGCAAGGAGACTAGGTTAGCATACCCATGTGGTAATGGATTAGAGCCAGAAACATCAGTATAAACTCATGTTTAACTTAGTATAGTTAGAGATGGTTACATACAGAAGTATTTATAGATACGTGCAAATACAATTTATATATATCTTGCTCTGTCAGTTGAGAGGGCCTATAATCAAGATACCCCAAGAGCAACAAACACACCTACTGCCCAGATCTTGGTTTGTAATACCATCCTCCAATAAAAGGAACCAGGTAGGCTCATTCAAGAAACGGCTCATTCTAGGAAGATGGCAGGAAATATATGAGATCAACTTGGAACATCTTTTAGTACCAGAAAATAAGAAAGTGCTAAAAACCAAAAACAAAGAACAAAACAAAAACCAACTGCACTGATGGGGTATGTCAAAGGGGGAGGAGCCTGACTGAAAGAGCTCCAATGCCCAATCCTGGGATAATCTGAATAACAAAATAAAAAAGTACTGGATTATAACCCCAAATATAAAATATGTATCCAAGAATCTATACTGATATAAATACATGACTGAATAAATACATAAATTGGGGAGAGGAGACCAATCTCCCTTGCAGAAGAATTCTGAATAATAGTGTGAGTATCCTGCTCTCAAAGAGGAGGAGTATGACTTTCCACTCCTTAAGTATGGGCTGTACATAGTGATTTCCTGTCAAAAAGTAAGTAGGGAAATGGAGGGAAAAAGAGAGCAGTAATTTACAGTGGAGAAATCACTGAACATGATGTCAGCCAGGCTCAACATCAACAGGCGAGAAATCATGTTGATAACATGCACCCTTGACATTATGTGGTAAAAAATGACACTTTACCTCTATGGTCTTTCTCCCCCAAATAAAACAACCCCAGGTCTAATCATGAGAAAAAGAAATATCACTCAATAATTCTGATAGAGGGGCATCTTATAAAACACTTGGATACAAAATCTTACAAAAACAATATGTCTGAGAAACTGTTGTATCCAAGAGGACCCTAAGGAAACATGACAAGTAAATGTAATGTGGTATCCTGAATGGGACCCTGGAATAGAAATAGACATCGTGTAAGGAAATAAGAATAAACTATGAACTTTAGTTAACAATAATGTGTCAGTAACAATAACTGTAACAAATGTTATCAGCCAAATGTTAGATTTTAATCATAGGCAGAACTGGGTGCAGGGAACTCTGTACCAGCCTTTCAATTTTTCTGTAAAGTTTAAAGTTTTCTAAAAAAATAAAGTATAGTTTTTAAAGTACATTACTCACTAAGCATTACAGATACATAATTAATTATAAAGTCCAAACTGTTGTTCCACGAGAATAAATCCTTAATTGTAATTCAGGAAAGTCACGTGCAATGAAAAAACTTGAAAATTCGACAATTCAACTTCATTAAGTAGTCTATATACTTTTAAACATAGTTTAACAATGGTTTTTCAACCTACCATTTTTTTCTCCCATCTTTTGGCGCTGCTAACAAACATCAAATTCTTTGAAATTAACTTTATCAAAGAACTGAATCACTTTGATTGTAGAATATAACTGGAATCCAACTGTGGTCTCTGAAATTTGCAGTACTCAAAGAAAATATATTATACTGTTTTAAGCCGAATATTCTTTGACACCTGAATTTTAAACAGTGCTTGAAGAAACTTTCAGAAATGATTACTAGTCCAACTTAATGATCACTCCATGAATCCTTATCAAGTGAATACATACAGTTGTATCAGATCATCAACAGTATCTTTTTAAAAACAAAAATCAACTCCATCTTTTGGTCCATGAATACATGAAACATTCTGTAAGGAAACAATAAGGAATGGTAAATGGCATATTTGAAAATAATAAAATATATCAGAAAAAAAGGGCTGTTGTAACAATAGCTCTATCTTTTAAAATAGCATGAATTATCATGAAAAAAGAATACATATTAACTGGAAAAACATACAAAATATCAACATTACAAATATTATAGAAAAATTCAAAACTACCTATTTAAAATATATGTTAATTAATATAAACTATCTCCATTTCATAAACCTTTAAAAACTTTTAAACGGGGCTAATAATGTTAATTACTTCAAAAGACTGTTGTGAGGCTGACTTAATCCCTTAGAATAATACCCGGCACATTACAAAGGACTCAATAAATGCTAACAGTTATTATTATTCTTTCCGTATATATACTTTAAAAACAAAATTTGAATTTTAGTATATATAAATTTTTATAATTTTCATTGATAATATATCTTGCACTTTCTCTCATCATTAATGTTTTCCTATAATATGACCTTTTAAGTGATTGTACAATATACTTTGGTCAATAATCCATTAAGTTAAATTATACTAAAGAATTTTAATAATTAAAATGTAGTAAGTTAGTAAGTAAACTTCTATATCAGACATTTAGATTATTTCTATTTTTCCAATACAGTAAATAATGATGGAATATACTTTATGGCTATCCCTGATTATTTCCTTAAGATACACACTTAGAGGCAGAACTAAAGGTCAAAAAGAGGTCAGCACTTTTAGTCTCAGGATGTTAGTCAACACATGGTAAATTCTTCTCCTACTCCCACACCGAATTCACAGAAATCTTAATTTTTTTAATTAAAAATATAGAATCATGCTGAAAATAAAAAGGAAATTATCTATAGACTGAGTCTGTGGGACCTCTCTGTGGAAAGGAAACAGATGGGAAGTTGCAAAGATAATGCCAACCACAAACGTACCATGGCAAAATAAAGAGCAGATTCTCTCACAGGAGATGAGTATATACAACCAAGAGTCATCAAACATCTGAAAAAAGTTACACCATGGAAGAGACTTAACAAGCCCACCAAACTGATGAATTGAATTGAATTAAAGAGAATTAACGGAGCATCCTGAAAATAATTTTAAAACAAATATTATTGTATTTAATATAAAAGAGCTAAAGAAATAACATACAATTCCGAAAAATAATTAACTGGATATCTTGGATATAAAAGTAGTTGTTAAATAAACTCAATAATTAACAGTCACAGTAACAGATTCAGATGAAGAGCCAGTTAGTAAGCTAGGAGACAAAGTTGAGTAACTCACTCAGAATACAGAGCAAAGAACTGGCAAAAAAAAAGGGGGGGGGGGTAAGTAGAAAGAAGACAAGGCAATAATGATCAAAAAATTCTTATAACTGGAAAACACGTAGGCCACTAATGGTCCACTGAGTAACAAAATAAACTTATTAATACAAACCACTAGACAAACCATGGGTAAACTTCAGAACATCAAGAATAAAGACAAAGCCTCAGAAACTTTCAGAAAATCTAGATGATTTAAAATGAACGTTTATCAAACTGGTAATCAGACTTCTCATCAGAAATGTCGATGCAAAATGTTAAGGGAAAATAAGTCTGAATCCAGAATACTATTCCAGCCACCTTATGTTTCAATAGCAAGAGTTTAAAAACAAAAAAAGACTCTTACAGACACTCAAAGAGCCATTCAGAGACTCTGAAAGAAATGAAGAAGTACTTCATTAATAAAAACTAATCTAGAAGGAAGTACTGAAGTAAAAGAAACAAAAGTGAGCAAATACGTAAATAAAACACATTAATGCTAGATTAAAAACAGATTTAAAGTGGGTTTTAATGACAAATGAAATAATGCTAGAAAATAAAACCACAGGAAACGGTTTTTTTTGGAGGAGGGACGGAAGGGGATTGTAAGATTACAGAAAGTAAAGTAAATCATACTAAGTTCTTTGTACAGAGGATATCAATACAAACTAAATGTATGAATTGCATTAAAAATATAAAGGTGACACATTGTAAAGCAACTATCCTCCAATAAAAATTTTAAAAAATGTAAAAGTACAGTATGAAAAAGAAAACAGAACAAAGAAAACTTGGGGCTAACCTCATTTAAAAAGAAAAATGGAAAAATACAAAATACAAAAGATAGGAATAGAAACATCGTAAAAAAAGAGGATGTGAAAAAGGCCAATTATGTTAGTAATCACAAAAAAGGTTTTCTTCAGTAAATCTGCAGAATATTGTAAAGCATAGAGAAGAAAATTTAAATCTTTCATAATCTCATCATCCAGAGACTACCAATTTAACTTTAGATTGTAACAGTATTTAAAAATTTGTTCATATTTTCCCTTCTTTTTCATTTTGGCAGGAAAATAGTGTTTCGCTTCGATTTATGGTTGGTTTTCACCAATAGGCTTTTGTGAAACTGTGACCATTTCTTCTGTTATGTTTTAACAGCGATGACAGTAATGAACATTTATTGAGTATAAACCATGTGTCAGGCAGGCCTCTAAACACTTCCCGTGTTCTTATTAACCTGCGTAACAATCACGAGGGACAAACCGCAGCATGCCTGGTTTTTCTCACGAAGAGGCTAAAGCATGTTACACTGTACATGGCAAAGACAAACTAAGGAACCAAGCAGCCTGGTTTCTGAGCCCGTTTTTGATCCTTTTAATCTACCGCCTCATTCTTAACACACAGAGAACTCACTGCAGGATTTCACTTGCTGATGAGCACAATTACGTATTGTTTATTTTATTTCCTACCTATTGGGGATAACTACCTATTGGGTTGTGGTTAATGAGAGGAGCTCTGAGCATCTGCTCTCAACTCCGTGATATTGGGGAAACGATTTTATTCAGCGTTTCTGTAGTCTTACCTGTGAAATGGGTCAGTGGTTAAACCACCAAGTTCTGCTTCTGGATTTTGGGCTGCAGTTCATTTTCCGCAGCCCCCATTACAGCTTCAGGTTCCCAGCTGCTTTAGAAATCACCTCTCAAGAATGTGTGCAACCGGATGACAAGAGACTGAAATGCGGGGGGTGAGAACTCAGGGCGCCCGCGGTCCCCCTCTTCAGTTCGGGACTGAACACGCGTCAAAGGGAGAAGGGAGGTCCCAAGGGCTGGGATCCAGGCGGCAGAGAGTTCCGCCGCGTTCCCTGGTCCTGGACCGAAAGAGCCTTCGGGAGGGCCACCCACGGCAGTTACATTAGCTCAGCTAACGCTTTCCACGCAGCCCGCGACAGTCGAAAGCTGCGCTCCGCCCGCCACGCTGGCGAGGCTGAGTTCCCCGCGCGTCGGACTCCTCTCCCACTCCACGCCGCCGAGAACCCGCGGCCTCAGGTGCCCCCTGGCCGGGAAGTACTTCACCGTTTACTAGACCTCACCTCAGCCAACAGTCCCGCCTCGCCTCAGCTGGGTAGGGAGGACCGCCCATATTTGTAAGGTCCTTGAACCCGAAATGGGAGGAGTAGGACATCGACCGCTCCCACTTCCCAGCCCCTAGCTCATTGGCTGCACACCCCCACCGGATTCCGAGCGCGTACAGCCTGCAACGCCTTAGAGGTTCCGAGCACGTACAGCCTGCAACGCGGCGGCGCTTCAGCGCGCCGCCTTCCGATTGGCTGTCAGAGTTCTCGGGTTGTCTCGCGCTCTCCGACTGGACCAATGCGGATATCCACAGTCGAGAGGCCGGCTTCGCTGGAGTGGTGGTTCGTCTGTTTCCTCTGGTAGGTGTTTGGCTGCCATCTTGTGTGTGGCTGGGATTGGGCTGCTGGGCCTTTGGAACCTTCCTCAGCGGTTCAAGCTGTAGAGCTGTCCTGAAGAAGCAGTGGAGGAAAGTAGGGGCCTTAGGAAACAGACCTGGAAGCTTCTTACTTCCCTGAAAGGGAAAGGTTTTCCTGGTCTGAGTCTCAGCCTTGACTGGAAAGAGAGATAAATGATGGAGGTGATTAGGATCACAGGCTTTGGTTTGTTATTGTCAGGGCTTGGCGTGGACTGATGCTTTAGCAGTGATCCCTTGGGTTCCAGGGAACTATTCTAGTAATCGTTGTCTGCGAAACATTCTGACAGTCAACCCTCTATACTGACAAGGAAGGTTGTCTGATGGACTGCCTGATTGAGAAAGGAACAAGACTGGTGATGGAAGAGGAGAGAGGGAGATACGACTATCTTTACGAGTCGAAAGAGACGTCTTCGTTTGATGTCGTTTGCGAGGGAGTGTTTTGCTCCCTCTAAACAACTCATGTGTTTTGCTTAACCTCTAAGGCCATCCTTTGGAAGCCGTGAGCCCCAGCTTCTGCGTTAGGGCAGTTTTATTCATTAGTGTACAGCCGGCACTCCTGCAGTGGTGGTTTTTTTTAAAGCTAGAACGTGGATGGCCTTTGCAGAAACAGAAAGCGAAGGAAGAATTTTGTCAAATCTTGGTTTTCCTGATTACGATCTGCTGAAGATTTGGGAATCTCAGGGTTAGCTTTGGCATGCTTGGTGGCTTCGTCCTGGGTAGGTAGAGGTTTGTGTAAAAGAAAGCATTTTTAACTCCCAAGCTCTATGAGATGGGAGGACAGAGGCAGGAATTACCTCCTTCTCCTCTTTATTATTTTTAAAAATCAAAGTAGAAAGCTTGCTTGGTTATTCATTTGAGGGGGAAATTATCTCAGATCCGAAAACCTAGCTAAAAGGCTAGTATTTTATTATTAACGTTAGCAGTTTTGATACTGAGAAGAAGCGAAGATACTGCCTTGAGTTTAGAAATCATTTATCAAGGTTAACTGGTAACCCAATCAAGTCAACAGTGCCTTGTATTTTGTGGCAGGAGTATCAAGGAGAACAGCAGTAAAATGTAAAATAAACAATTGAAAATTAATTTTCTTTAAAAATTTTACTTTTTATCCATGAATCTTAAAAACTTAAGTTATAAGAGTTCAAGTATCAGTAATTTATTATGGAGTTGATGGCTTAGGTACTAGGTGCCTAAGGAATTTTGGTATCTGTGGGGAGTTTTGGAACCAGTCCTTGGCTCTGGAGAACTATATAGGCTATCAAAGGGACTAGTGGCTAACAAACACCAGTAACAAAGTAGATGCTCAGTAAATGTTTGTGAAAGCCTTTGGATAACGATAACATGGTAATAGTTCTTGGCATATATTCAAAAATTGTTGAATGAATGAATTAAAAAATACAGCAATTGGGAGGTATGGATATACTTTTTTTTTTCAGTTCAGTTCAGTCACTCAGTCATGTCTGACTGTGTGACCCCATGGACTGCAGCACGTCAGACCTCCCTGTCCATCACCAACTCCCAGAGTTCACTCAAACTCATGTCCATTGAGTTTACTCAAACTCCTGTCCATTTTCTTTTCTTTAGCCTAACTAAAAAATAACTTTTTAGTCTGCTTTCCAGAAAACTTGACCTTCAGTTTGTTTTTCTTTTCCAATTTATACGTTAGAATAATACTAAGGACAGGTTCATAATTCTTTTTTTCTGAGGTCTGTTTTGAGATCCTACAGTAGAGATAATGAAAATGAACCTTTTAAGTAATAATGCTCTATTTGCCATTTTTTTCTTCAAAGTATCCAGTCTCAGTAAATGATGCCAAACTTATTGCTTTCAGTCTCTTCTGCTGAAGAAAATTTATTACTCTTCTATTTTTCTTTTTAACACAACTTAAAGTCAAAATACTGTGTTTACATTTACTATAGTGCATAAATATGTTCTGTATATAAGTAATTTTAAAATAACAAATTTGGTGAGTATCTGCAGACTTTTGTTTGAAGAATATACTTCTGTAGATTTCATAATATATAATCTGAAGATCCATAGAAATGTTTTAAAATAACACTTTTGCGTGAACAATGTCAAGTGATGTTAAGTAAAAGTGATTTAACTTTGATTTAACTTTGACGTTAGAGGTTATTTTTTAACGCAGTCCCATATATACAAAGGAGAAGGCAATGGCAACCCACTCCAATACTCTTGCCTGGAAAATCCCATGGACGGAAGAGCCTGGTAGGCTGCAGTTCATGGGATTGCTAAGAGTGGGACGCGACTGAGTGACTTCACTTTCATGCATTGGAGAAGGAAATGGCAACCCACTCCAGTGTTCTTGCCTGGAGAATCTCAGGGACGGGGGAGCCTGGTGGGCTGTGTCTATGGGGTCGCACAGAGTCGGACACGACTGAAACCACTTATCAGTAGCAGTAGCATATATACAAATTTAGATTTTTTCCCATTATCAAGTGATACATAGTTTATAAAAGAAAATTTGATGACACCTTTTAAATATGTTTTGTGACTGAATGTGGATTGGAATCTAACACGGCATTTTAAAAAGTCAATAAAAATTGTTTTCAGAACCTGTTTGGAATTCTTGCATTTGGTACTTAAAAATGCCAGAAGGTTTTATGTGTGAAGGTTTTAGAGTGATGATAAGCATTTCTTTTATATTATTATTAGAGTTGACTTAAATATTATATAGTTGCAGGTGTTCGTTGCAATTCAATATTTTTATATATAATACTTAATACAAAGTCAATATAAAATATTGACTATATCTTTTACTGAACCAAACGTGAGTCTGCTCACCTGCCATACAGCAAAGCCAGTTTATTGACAGTGCCTATGGTAAAGAACAGAGAAGGCAATGGCACCCCACTCCAGTACTCTTGCCTGGAAAATCCCATGGACAGAGGAGCCCGGTGGGCTGTAGTCCGTGGGGTCGCTAAGAGTCAGACACGACTGAGCGACTTCACTTTCACTTTTCCCTTTCATGCACTGGAGAAGGAAATGGCAGCCCACCCCAGTGTTCTTGCCTGGAGAATCCCAGGAATGGGGGAGCCTGGTGGGCTGCTGTCTATGGGGTTGTACAGAGTTGGACACGACTGAAGTGACTTAGCAGCAGCAGCAGCATGGTAAAGAAAAGTGCAACGATTATTGCAGGCCCTAATAAGAAGTATGGGCAGCTCTGTTAAAAAGAGCCAGACTTCTGGGTGGTTTTCAGGGGATCGGTTTTAAAAACAGCATTTCAAGGTGAGGGCTGCAGAATTCATGACTTTCTTCTGATTGGTTGGTAGTGAGGTAACAGAGTGATGCTTCAGAAGTCTCAATCGTCAGCCTTCCGGCCCTAGCTCATCTGGGGTCTAGTGCTTGAGGATGTAGTCACCATCCTCCACCTGCGTGGGGAGTTGGGTGGGGGGCTTAGTTCCCTGTAAAGATAGCCGTCAGGTTGTTATGTCTGTCCCTTGAGGAGGAACTAAGACTCTGCTTTATCACTGATTTATTGTCATTACTTTTCTTGTTTAACTGCTTTTCCTTTGTTTCTGCATTCCCTCATTTTCATAATTAGTAACTGCCTGTGCCTGCTCTTTGGAACTCAGGGAAAGCCTGGAAGACTAAAGCCTTTTTCTACAAAGACAGAAATGGGGAACACAGAGGGGGCTTTTGTACCAAGGAGGGCCCCCAGGAACCTGCTTTGTTTCAGTACCTCCTTTTCTTTGATACTGCTTAATCTTGAGGGGAACAGGTGGGGACAAGAAAGGAAATAAAGTTCTGGTTGGAGAGATTAATCATAAACTCAGCAGAGGAACTCAGTTTTAGGGGGACTCAGTTTCATATTCTCTGTGCTATGCATTACGTTCTTGTAACTTTTTAGTTTTATACTTAGCAGTTTGTACTTCTCAATCCCCTTCACCTGTTTTGCCGCTTACCCATACCTCTCCTCTTTGGTAACCACTAGTTTGTTCTTTGTATATTATCTGTGAGTCTCTTTCTGCCTTGTTACATTTGTTTTATTTTTCGGATTCCATATATAAGTGAAAATACAAGCACTTTTTTATTTAAAAAAAAAACATTAAAATGTGATAGGTTTTCCTCTCTGTAACTAAATTGCATATAACCATCTTTTTAAAATTTATTTTGAAGTACCAGAAATACTTTGATGGGCTTTGGAATTAGTTTTGACCATGTAGATGTCACTTTAGGGGGAACATTTTGAAATTTTCAGAAATATTTCTGTATTCTTCATTAATTTGATGTGTTTTACCATTATTTTTCTGATATTCAATAAGGTCCATTATGGGAATAAAACAATGTGACTAAAAATAAAAAATTATTTAAAACTTATAAAGATCATTCTATTGTATAGCTCAAAGAGCTATATTCAATATCCTGATATAAACTGTATTGGAAAAGAATATAAAAAATGTATACACATATAGCTGAATCAATTTTCTGTATGACAGAAAAAGACACATCATTGTAAATTAAATATTTCAATTTAAAAAAAGAAAAAAGAAAACCTGTATAAAAATCAAAATGACTACCGCAGTTTGTGCTTTTCAGCTAATCAATGGAACTGATTGGATGTCTGAATCATGAGAATGTCCATTAACTACTGAAAGTGCTTCTGAGGTAAACACATGGTACATTTATATTTCACTTAAACGAAATGTTTAAATTATTATATATTTAGGGTTTTTTTAAAAGCATAGGGGAATTGAAATACTACTTCTTCCTTTGAAATCTCACTTGTTCCTGCTGTTCATTTTTGTGTAAATGAGCCCTATCTCTTAAGCACTTAACACACATGTCTCACAGCCTTTTGACAATTAGATCTATTCAATTTATGTACTACTCACCCTCTTTCATGTTCCTATCTTGATTAATGGCTTTTCAGTGGCTCAGATGTAGAACAATATTCTTTTTTTTTTTTTTTTTATGTCTGAGAGTCCAGACTTCTTTAGAAAAAGTGCAGCTTCACTCGCCCCAACTCGCCCTGTGTATGCTGGGTCTACCTGCTTGTAGTAAGACTCATATAATGGATTTCCAGCGGGAATCTGCTGGGAAAGGGGGATGAGCAGGGCCACCATCTTCCCGCGGACTCGGGCTCCGAGCGCCGGCGGGGAATGGGGCGGGGCCGCGCGCGCGCACTGGTGCGAGGGGCGGTGCGCGCGCAGCCGAGCCCTAGAACAATATTCTTATGTCTCCCTTTTGCCCAATTTTATAATCTGTAACTTCAGCCTCCAAATGGCTTTCTTCATTTTCTACTATCACTGCCACTGTCCTGATTTATTTTAGGTCTTTTCTTTTTCTTAACATTTCATATGCCATGGTAGTATTGCTGCTGCTGCTGCTAAGTCGCTTCAGTCGTGTCCGACTCTGTGCGACCCCATAGACGGCAGCCCACCAGGCGCCCCCGTCCCTGGGATTCTCCAGGCAAGAACACTGGAGTGGGCTGCCATTTCCTTCTCCAATGCATGAAAGTGAAAAGTGAAAGGGAAGTCACTCAGTCATATCTGACTATTCGCGAGCCCATGGACTGCAGCCTACCAGGCTCCTCCATCCATGGGATTTTCCAGGCAAGAGTACTGGAGTGGGGTGCCATCGCCTTCTCCGATGGTAGTATTGACAAAGCCCATACTTCTTAACCTTAAATTTGTATTAGTTAAGACATAAGTTTGACTTCCATGACTGCACGCATGGAGAAAAGACCAAGTAAACTTGGAAAGAAAATCAGATAGGATTAGATTTTTTAGCAGTGACATTTTATGCCAGATGTTAACAAAGCATGGTGGTAGCTCAATGGTAAAGAATCCTCCTGCCAATGCAGGAGATGCAGGTTCGATCCCTGGATTGGGAAGATCTCCTGGAAAAGGAAATGGCGACCCACTCCAGTATTCTTGCCTGGGAAGTCCCATTGACAAAGGAGCCTGGCGGGCTGCAGTTCACGGGGTTGCAAAAGAGTTGGACACAACTTAGCTACTAAACAATAATAGCCCAACATGTTTTTAAAATTCAAGGAAATAAATATTCCATTTCTCACCAAACTATTAAGAATTCAGGACATCAACAAGCATTTATAAACATGAAACAACTCAAGGAATGTTGTTCCTAGGATCACTTCTTGAAGAATATCCTGGAGAATTTCATACATAATAGTGATTGGAATCATAATATAGTGGTAGGATGTTATGTAAATGTTATATAATCTGATGTTAAAATACTACAACCTACAGAAAAAGGGAGGAGGAGGTGAGTGGAATTGCAAAGTAGAATAGTGGTCACTTGCTTCAAAGGAATGAGCTGTAAGGAAAAGGATAATGCTTGACACTGACCGATGGGCAGAAACATGTTATAAATAAGTATACGTACTTAGATGTGAAGCACTCATAAAAGTGTTACAATACCAAGTGCAGAAGAGGAAGTTACTAATTTTATTACTGCTAATAGCAGGGAACCAAGGGTGTCTTAAAAAGGGCGGGGGGAAAATGAAGAGTATTGTATAAAGCTATTACTATAGAGTTAACCCCTGATAACAAAATACACAACACTCCCCTAAATGTTAAAAGAAATACCTACCCTAAAAAGAGCAAAGAGAACAGACCATATAATGATGTGAACACATATTCTATATATTTTTATCTGTACACACACAAAATGAATAGAAGGCGAAGCATTATCTCACCGCAAAATATATCAGATGTATTAATAAATGTATATGGCTCAACTTAATGATTGTTGTATATGAAAGATACAGTTGTAAAAATCATAAATAAAGGGAGTTAGTAAATGAATAATTTAAAAATAATAAGAGTGTAAGACATCAAATAAATGCAAATTTTTTAGAAAGCAGGGTTCATCATCTTAGTATTAAGGCAGAATTTAATTGAAAAAGTATTAAGGTGAAGGATATTATAAAATAGCCCTTATAAAGCTAAGGGCTATATTTACAATAAAGATTTTTAAAAATATCTATTTACCAAATGACACATCAATAGATATAAAGTAGAAACTGCTAGAGATGTAAGAAGGAACAGAAGCCTGCTAATAATAGAAGACTTTAACACGTGTCTCGACGTAAGTCAGGTTAAGTGGACCAGAAAAATCCTTAAGGTAGCTCTTACAGATTTGTATCAAAGTCTGAATCCATTAATAGAGAATATATCTTCTCAAGTGCACAGAGGACAGTTATAAAAATCTATATTAGACCACAAAGAATATCTTGGTTCCAGAATACAAAAAGTCAAAATTTTGATCACACATAATAAGTCAAGAAAATAATTCAAAAATTAAAAAAAGAAAACCTGGCTCAAGGTTTTTGTAGGATACTGGTAACTTTCTAAATCCAAATCTCTCCATATATCGTTTTAGAAAACCACACAGATCTATAAGGAGCGAAAAGTAAATTACCACCACCCTTGCCTAACTATGCTATGCTATGCTAAGTCACTTTAGTCAAGTCCGACTCTGTGCGACCCCATGGATTGCAGCCTAACAGGCTCCTCCGTCCATGGGATTTTCCAAGCAAGAGTTCTGGAGTGAGGTGCCATTGCCTTCTCCGGAAGAGTCTATAGATTAATCTATAAGTAGAAGGGATGGTGCCAATGATGGAGAGATTTCTCTATAACTTGTTTGTATAGTTTTGATCTTAGAATCATGTATGTTTACATATTCAAAAATAAAGAGGTAGAAAGAGAAATCTAAAAAGGAAATAAATTTACATAACTATAAAGAATTTTGATGACGTAGCCACTCAAGAAAAGGAACAATTTTAGTAACTTTTTCTTTTAAATTTATTTATGGCTGCACTGGGTCTTCGTTGCTGCTCAAAGGCTTTCTCTAGTTGCGGTGCTCAAGCTTCTCATTGTAGTGGCTTCTCTTGATGCAGAGATGAGCTCTAGGGTGTGCACGCTGAGTAGTTGCAGCTCATGGGATTAGTTGTCCCACAGCATGTGGGATCTTCCCAGACCGGGGATTGAACCGATATCCCCTGCATTAGCAGGCAGATGCTTAACCACTGGACCACCAGGGAAGCCCTAATTTTAGTGACTTTAGAACATAAATTCTGAACTGTACCTTGGCCCTCTGCATCTGCAGTGTCAACCAACCACAGATCGAGCATGTTCCGGGAAAAAAAAAATTCGAGAAAGTTCCAAAAAGCAAAACTTGAATTTGCCCCAATTTATAGAGCATGTACATTGTTAAATAATATAGAGATGATTTAAATTATATGTGTAATGTGCATATGATATATGCAAACACTATACCATTTTATATAAGGGATCTAAGCATCCATGGATTTTGTTGTCCATGAGGAGATTGGGCTGGAACCAGTCCCCCGTGGATAACAAGAGATGACTGTACCTTAGTGGAATATATTCAGTAGTATAATTGTTGTTGCATTGCTATTTTTGAAGTATTTTATGTCTATTGTTGGGTAAAATAAGTGTTGCAAAATAAGTGTTGCTGCTGCTGCTGCTAAGTCATGGCAGTCGTGTCCAACTCTGTGTGACCCCATAGACAGCAGCCCACCAGGCTCCCCCGTCCCTGGGATTCTCCAGGCAAGAACACTGGACTGGGTTGCCATTTCCTTCTCCAATGCATGAAAGTGAAAAGTGAAAGTGAAGTTGCTCAGTCATGTCCGACTCTTAGCGACCCCATGGACTGCAGCCCAGCAGGCTCCTCTGTCCATGGGATTTTCCAGGCAAGAGTACTGGAGTGGTGTTAACAGAATATTAATTCTTGAACAGAGCCACAGTAGTTTATCAGGGCTGTGACTTAGAAAATTTAGCTTGGAAAGTCCTTTGCTATATTGAGCAAAGTGGAAATGAAGTACAAAATTACACAGAAAGACAGCTAACATAACAGAGTGCAGGTCACAAGGCAGGCTTTGTGCTAGGCACTATATATATATATATATATATATATTTGACTCTTAACAGGTGTCCTTTGAGATTTGTGATACTATTTTCATAAGAGGATCAGAGATGTTGAGATTTAAACCCAGATCTATGTGATTCCAAAGCCTGTGTTTTTTCTACTACATTATTGCAGGATATATGCATCAACTATTGAGAAGAAAGAATATCAAGAGCTAAATGTTCTATTTAAACAGTAGTTGCTGCTCAGAAAATAAAGATGCCGACCCAGAGTCAGTGGTTTATACGTTCTTCATGCAAGAGCATTATACTAAAGGAGAGAGTGTAAGTTTTCTCTTATTTCTAATGGGAAAATGTAAACATACACACATGTACACGTGTACACCATCATATGGATATTGAGAGAAAAATTGTATAAAAGTTGCCATTGATGACTGAAATTAGTGAAAGATATGAACTAAAGCTATGGCAAAGCAGAAAAGAAAAAAGAATCTAGTAGTCATGGGTTTTCATGGTGCTTTTATCAGCAAAAAACCTTTCAAAGCTTCCCTTTGTGATATTTCAGAGCTCTTCTAAGCTTTGCACAACCTTTTTGTACATATTGAAGATGTGTAGTTTAGAAAATACTAGTTTAGATAAGGTGGTTTCCTCCTGTGTAAGGTGAAGGCTGATAGGGATTTCAGCCATATTAGAGTTCCTCTCATCCATACCACCCTTTCACATTTCTACTTATTTCCCCCAATGTTGAAATATTTTTATTTGGTTCAATACTACTTTTTAAAACGTCTACCAGTTAATCGGGGTAGGCTATTTTGATTTGATTTATTTCTATTGATCTATGGTGATGATGAAAATTCAATTTATAATTCTATGTACCTAATAACAATAAGAAAAAACTGTTAAAATTTCTATAAAGATTTTTTAAATTAAGTTTTTAGCTTTTCTTTTTGTCAGAACCTGTGTTGATCAGTGACTGTGGTGAAGGCTGAGAAAGTTGAAGCAAAGCTGCAGGTGATACAAACTACTAAGGTAAGCTAACATACTAGATTGGCCAAAAAGTTCATTTGGGTTTCTCCATATCATCTAACGGAAAAGCCTGAATGAACTCTTTGGCCAACCCAATAATAACTCAGTCAAGATTATAGGTGCCCTTGTCAGACTTGTAGACTATCCTAACACACTAAAACAAGATTTATCAGGAATAATTATATATCCCAATTTAAATTGTACAAAGCAATTGCAGAAGTATTAAATAGATTTCCATTTCTGAGAATATGATAGAGAAAAGAAAGTGAAGTTGCTTAGTCGTGTCCGACTCTTTGTGACCCCATGGACTGTATGCAGCCTGCCAGGCTCCTCTGCCCATGGGATTTTCCAGGCAAGAATACTGGAGTGGGTTGCCATTTCCTTCTCCAGGGGAATCTTCCCGACCCAGGGATCAAACCCAGGTCTCCTGAATTGCAGGCAGACTCTTTACTGTCTGAGCCACCAGGGAAGATCATGATAGAGAAGACTTCCATAAAATATGTAAAAGAGTAGATTCCATATTAAAAAATCCTTTAAAATAAATGGATGAACCTATAAGAAAACAAAGGAAACTTTCTGGGGCTAGAAACCAAGCAAGTCTATTCTGTGAGGTAAACAAGCGATGAAATCACTGAATAATTTGGCGGCATCCATCAATTTCTGTTGGCATAGAAACTTGTACGTGGAGAAAAATGGAGACTTGGGGAAAATGCCTTGCATTCTGCAAAGTGTAGGGGGCCTGTCAGAGACCATCCTGGAGAAGCATACAACTCTAGGTGGAGTTGAAATCTCCCTGAGCAATTCATGGTTGCTACTGCTAAGTCACTTCAGTCGTGTCTGACTCTGTGTGACTCCATAGACAGCAGCCCACCAGGCTCCGCTGTCCCTGGGATTCTCCAGGCAAGAGTAGTGGAGTGGGGTGCCATCGCCTTCTCCGGAGCAATTCCTGGTTACCAGCTCACATTTACTTGGATTTGAGGCCTTATTTTATACTATTTTCATGGTCTCTTAAACTCTACAAGTAGAGAGTTTTAATTTATAATAGACTTGGGTCTGTGACAGTTTTCAGAAACTGTCACAAATCCTCCATAGCGAGGATTATCAACCTAGTTATCAAATAATCATAGTTAAAATTCTAAAAAATAAGCTCATACACATTTTTTTTAAAATCACAAAACACAACAAGAGAGAAAAAATAAAAATACTTTGAGCTAGAGTCAGCAGAAACCAGAACTAAAACTTATCTACAGATATTTCAGCTATTAGAAGTATCCAATATATAAGATAAATATATTTAATAAAGAAAAGAGGGATTCTAAAATATAAAAAGTAACAGACTATAAAAATGGCCAGGCACACTAAAATAAGAACAAATTAGGATATCAGAAATGATAAACCCCATAATAAAACTAAGAAGTAAAGTTGTTAAACCCAGCATATAAGGCACAGTTAGAAAGAAACTATAGTTGACCTTGTGAATTTTTTTCAAAAAGTACCTACTAGAGTACTACATGATCTGTGGTTGGCTGAACCCACAAATGTGGTTACTGCAAGTACAGAAAGCTAATTGTAAAGTTAAACATAGATTTTTGACTGCATGGTGGTTAGTACCCCTAACCCTCCATTTGTTCCAGGGTCAACTGTGCATAGAAGGCCATACACAAAGAAAAAAGATACAGAAAAAAATAAAAGAAATTGTGAGATGAGTTAATAGAATAACAGGATATAATTTGTGCAAGAAAGTTAATACTAAAGTAGAAAAGATGAACTTCTCTACAGAGAAAGCATCATCCTCTTTGTAAGGAGATAAAAAAAAAAAAGAACTAATTTCATTTAGTAAGTTCCCCAACTCATCACATAAAAGTCAGCACTTCCTCCTTGTCTTACTTGTTGATTCAAGACAAAGAACATAGTAGAACAGGAAAGTGATTCGTAATTTTAAAAAAATCAGTTGTAGATTTATTCACAAATATTTGCTGAGAATAAAGCAGGATAAAGCAGTGAACAAAACACACAAATTCCCTCCCTTTAGATTAACTTATGTTCTAGTGTCCTTAAAGTCAGTCAGGAAGTGAACATCAAGACAACAGCATGCTTTTTCCTTTCCTTTTCATTCATAACTTTCCTCAGCATGGGATTATAATGGAAATCCAGGAGTCTGCAGACTGTATCATATTCAGAGGATACAATAGTGTAGAGTGTGTACATTATGTGTATTAGAGCCTACATTTTTTTTAATGCCTATTTAAAGAGAAATATAGCTGCTACTTTTTAAAAAATGAAACTTCCTATTTACAAATGCTATGGTAGAAAGCTCAGTGTTTTTCTTTTTAAACTAGAACATTTATTGAGCAACTAATTATCGAAACCCTTAAGACCAACTGGATGCTGCCACAGCTCCTCTTTTGGGATTCAGTTCAGTTCAGTTCAGTTGCTCAGTCGCGTCCGACTCTTTGCAACCCCATAAATCGCAGCACACCAGGCCTCCTTGTCCGTCGCCAACTCCCGGAGTTCACTCAAACTCAGGTCCATCGAGTCGGTGATGCCGTCCAGCCATCTCATCCTCTGTCGTCCCCTTTTCCTCCTGCCCCCAATCCCTCCAAGCATCAGTCTTTTCCAATGAGTCAGCTCTTCACAAGAGGTGGCCAAAGTACTGGAGTTTCAGCTTTAGCATCATTCCTTCTAAAGAACACCCGGGACTGATCTCCTTTAGAATTAGGTGATGTTATTCAGGAATTCAAGCCTGAATCTGCTGTATACAACTTTTAGGTACCTTATTTAACTAGTGCCAGTGGCATTTCTTTTAGCCTTGGCACTCCAGTTATATTTTCTCTTGCACTTGGCAGGGTAGTCACATTTGCCACAGATCGATTTATGTCAGTAATAGGACTTAGAGCTATGACAGCGGTACAACATGTGTCTTATTGTGACATTTTCCGAACGACGTTCCCTTCCTTATCTCGCTTCTGATTATTACAGAAAAGAATAGAGAAAAAAAAAGTAATCCTAAAAACAAAGAAAATTACTCTAAAATTTTCACTGTATTTCCTTCTGATTTTATCTGCATAAAAATTATATGTGTATGCTGCTGCTTGGACATGCAAATGGCTGTGTATATTGTGGTTGTTATTGTTCAGTCACTAAGTTGTGTCCAATTCTTTGCGACCCCATGGACTGCAGCCCACCAGGCTCCTCTGTCCGTGGAGTTCTCCAAGCAAGACTGTTGGAGTCAGTTACCATTTCCTTCTCCAGGTTGTATGTATATATGTAATTAAAAGTGAATTTGATGTATGTATATGGGTTTCCCTGGTAGCGCAATCAGTAAAGAAACTGCCTGCAGTGCAGGAGTCCCAGGTTCAATTCCTGGGTCTGGAAGACCCCCTGGAGAAGGAAATGGCAACCCACTCCAGTATTCTTGCCTGGAGAACCCCATGCACAGAGGAGCCTGGCAGGCTCTAGCCCATGGGGTCGAAAGAGTCAGACACAACTTAGTGACTAAACCACCACCACCACCATACTATATGACAGCTGATTCCCTTCATTGTGCAGCAGAAACTAATACCATATTGTCAAACAGTTGTATTCCAATAAAAAATGAATTTGAAATACTCATGTATTTTATCATTTAATTTTTATTTAGCATATTTTTCTTATATGAATATATGAGCCTTTCAAATGTTTTCACATTTGAAAATGTCAAATGTCATTTGTCAAATATCAAATGTCATGTCAAATGTCATATCAATTTGTCATGTCAAATGTCAAATATTTTGACATTCTATTAAATTCTGTAATAAAATGGTATCATAGCAGAATTTATTCAACCATTTCTTTTTTGTAGCTATTCCAGGCTTTCCTATCATAAATAACATTGTATTACATCACTGAATATCTGGTCATATTTCTGATTACTTTCTCAGACTAGCTTTCTGTTAGTAGAAATGGTGTGTTAAAGAGCATAAACATTCTGAAAAATTGCTTCCTAGAAATATTCTTAGTGATTTTATTTTGCACAGCAGCATATGAGACTTTGTCTCACCGCATGGCGGTAGTCTATGTTTTAAAAAATCTTTCTTCTATTTCTTAGGAAGATTCTGTTTCTTATAACAGTTATGCTTCTTTTACTAAGGTGAAAACTTTCATCTACATTTTTGATTCTGTGTTGAAATGGAGAAATTGTCCATCTTTTAGTAGTTGGCACAAGAATTAATTCACATTTTCTTTGTAAAGCAAGAGACCGTTGTGTGTTTATATTTAGTACAGATTTTTTTTCCATGTGGTCAGTAGTTATTAATAGATTGTAATTATTTCTCCTGTTCTAGATCATGTTTTAGAAGTCTTTAGATTTATGGTAAAATGTGTTTTATAAAGAAAATGGAATCCAACTATAGTTACTGAACCAATTCCATAGAGATTTTTCCATTCAGCATGAATGTTTTATTATAAGTTCTATGTATTTGTTTGCTGTCAATGGATTTGTTGGAATCTGAAAATTAAATATCTTGTTTAAAAGGACTTTCCATTATTAACAAGCTTCAAAACATAGAAAGGGACTCTTTGAGACAAGTTTCCCTTGACATTTTAAACTGAGTAATTTATAACGGAAGGTTTTCTTTCTCTTCATTCAGCCTTATCTTTCTTTGTCCTTTCTGTGTTCTTTTTAAATCCTGTTTTCTCCTTGAATCCTGTTTTCTCCTTAGCTCTAGAGCACCAGCTTACAAATTGTACTTTTAAAGATTTATAATAGAAATAATATGATTTTCCAACATAGAATTTTTCATGTAGCTCTGATTTCAATAATTTGTAGCAAAGGGAAAGTTTGTAAAAACTTGGAAAATTAGAAGATGACATACTTTATAAAAAGAGCAAACATGGGCTGAGAGTTGTTTAAAAGCTATATTGTGTTCGTAACTGACTCAAGAACTTTTCATTGAAGTATCAACTGTGGAAAAAGTAGAAAATGGCTCCAGCACAGAAGGGCAGAGAAATACGAGACTCATCACCATCTGACCCTAGTTTTATAGCACTCAGCCCATCTTTGTCGGTTATGATGCTATTGTACATTATACCTGAGGGTTCCATAACTTCTTTCTTACGTCATTCTCTGTTAGTCCTTAAACTGGAAGCTGGGAGAACACCACAGCATGTTTCTTGCCTAGACGGTTTTTGTGGTGCAGTTTTAAGTGAAGTGGTAACCATTGCACGTAGAATTGGATGTACGTGAATTACAGCCTTTAGCTTTTCTTCTTACTACATTTATGTGTTTTTGTAACCTCACTTTTCACTCTGCTCCAGTGCACATTCTGTGGCTTCACTCTTCCTCTCCTGAGATGATTTTGAGTCCTTCTGAGAAAATGGAAGCAGTCATGTGCTTTGTAACTTCATTCCTCTTTACCTGGACAGTTTCTTTACTCACTTTCTCTTCCTTTTTCATTTTAGAAAGATATATATAATTCTTTGTGGGGGTTAAACTTTCCATTTACAGTCTTGATTCCATCTTCTGTTGTGGGCTTAAGACTCTTGCCTCATTAATTGTCCTCTTCTTATCTTGCATCTTCCTCCTATCTGTTCCACCCACTCAGTCTACTGAGAGTTCAAAGTTAACAACAAAAAAGCAACAAAAATCCCTTCCAGCTCTCCTTCTGTTCCTTATCAAATGCTTGGAAACAGTGTTATATGCTAGTGCCTTCATCAGCTCATCCTTAACCTCTTGCAGTCCTACTTTGGCCCTGGACTTGTTGTTGTGTGTCAGGAACTGCGAAGACTCTGACTTTTCGTTCAGTGTTCTGGGTGAGGCAGCTGAGCCATGCTACCTAGATCTGAAGCACTATTACCAGTTTCCCAGAAGGACTGGCTAGGAGTCCTCTTCCTGCTTTATGCTATGCTATAGTGCCCATATGAGGCTTCCCAGGTGACTAGTGGTAAAGAACCTGCCTGCCAGTGCAGGAGACCAAGGAGATGAAGGTTCAAGCCCTAGGTGGTGAGGATCCCCTGGAGGAAGACATGGCAACCCACTCCAGTATTCTTGCCGGGAGAATCCCATGGACTGAGGAGCCTGGCAGGCTACAGTCCATGGACTCGCAGAGTCTGATACGACTGAAGCGACTTAGCACGCATGGTGCCATATGATCTGGTGATCACAACCTGGCTTTGACCTCTCTATCAAGAAAAACACAAAAAGGCAAAATGGTTGTCCGAGGAGGCCTTACAAATAGCTGAGAAAAGAAGAGAAGCTAAAGGCAAAATAGAAAAGGAAAGATATACCGATTTGAATGCAGAGTTCCAAAGAACAGCAAGGAGAGATAAGAAAGCCTTCCTCAGTGATCATGGCAAAGAAATAGAGGAAAACAATAGACTGGGGAACTCTAGAGATCTCTTCAAGAAAATTAGAGATACCAAGATTGCCGGGAGAAATACCAATAACTTCAGATACACAGATGACACCACCCTTATGGCAGAAAGTGAAGAGGAACTAAAAAGCCTCTTGATGAAAGTGAAAGTGGAGAGTGAAAAAGTTGGATTAAAGCTAAACCTTCAGAAAAGGAAGATCATGGCATCTGGTCCCATCACTTCATGGCAAATAAATGGGGAAACAGTGGAAACAGTGTCAGACTTTATTTTTTTGGGCTCCAAAATCACTGCAGATGGTGACTGCAGCCATGAAATTAAAAGATGCTTACTCCTTGGAAGGAAAGTTATAGTTATGACCAACCTAGATAGCAAATTCAAAAGCAGAGACATTACTTTGCCAACAAAGGTCCGTCTAGTCAAGGCTATGGTTTTTCCAGTAGTCATGTATGGATGTGAGAGTTGGACTGTAAGGAAAGCTGAATGCCGAAGAATTGATGCTTTTGAACTGTGGTGTTGGAGAAGACTCTTGAGACCCCCTAGGACTACAAGGAGATCCAACCAGTCTGTTCTGAAGGAGATCAGCCCTGGGATTTCTTTGGAAGGAATGATGCTAAAGCTGAAATTCCAGTACTTTGGCCACCTCATGCGGAGAGTTGACTCATTGGAAAAGACTCTGATGCTGGGAGGGATTGAGGGCAGGAGGAGAAGGGGACGACAGAGGATGAGATGGCTGGATGGCGTCACTGACTCAATGGACATGAGTCTGAGTGAACTCCGGGAGTTGGTGATAGACAGGGAGGCCTGGTGTGCTGCGATTCATGGGGTCGCAAAGAGTCAGACATGACTGAGCGACTGAACTGAACTGAACTGAAGGGAACATTTCATGCAAGGATTGGCACAATAAAGGACAGAAATGATAAGGACCTAGCAGAAGATATTAAGGAGAGGTGGCAAGAATACACAGAAGAACTATACAAAAAAGATCTTCATGACCCAGATAACCATGATGTTATGATCAGATACCTAGACCAGACATCCTGGAATGTGAAGTCAAGTGGGCCTTAGGAAGCATCACTACAAACAAAGCTAGTGGACATGATGGCATTCCAGTTGAGTTATTTCAAATCCTAAAAGATGATGCTGTTAAAGTGTTGCACTTAATATGCCAGCAAATTTGGAAAGCTCAGCAGTGGCCACAGGACTGGAAAAGGTCAGTTTTCATACCAATCCCTAAGAAAGAAAATGCCAAAGAATGCTCAAACTACCACACAGTTGCACTCATCTCAACGCTAGTAAAGTAATGCTCAAAATTCTCCAAACCAGGCTTCAAAAGTATGTGAACCATGAACTTCCAGATGTTCAAGCTGGATTTAGAAAAAGCAGAGGAACCAGAGATCAAATTGCCAACATCCGCTGGATTATAGAAAAAGCAAGGGAGTTCCAGAAAAACATCTACTTCTGCTTTATTGACTATGCCAAAGCCTTTGACTGTGTGGATCACAATAAACTGTGGAAGATTCTTAAACAGATGGAATACCGGACCACCTGACCTGCTTCTTGAGAAATCTGTATGCAGGTCAGGAAGTAACAGTTAGAACTGGACATGGAACAACAGACTGGTTCCAAATAGGGAAAGGAGTACGTCAGGGCTTTATATTGTCACCCTAGTTGTTTAACTTATATACAGAGTACATCATGCAAAATACTGGGCTGGATGAAGCACAGGCTGGAATCAAGATTTCTGGGAGAAATATCAATAATCTCAGATACACAGATGACACCACCCTTATGGCAGAAAGCAAAGAAGAGCTAAAAAGCCTCTTGATGAAAGTGAAAGAGGAGAGTGAAAAAGTTGGCTTAAAACTCAACATTCAGAAAACGAAAATCATGGCATCCGGTCCCATCACTTCATGGGAAATAGATGGGGAAACAGTGGAAACAGTATCAGACTTTATTTTTTGGGGGCTCCAAAATCACTGCATATGGTGACTGCAGCCATGAAATTAAAAGATGCTTACTCCTTGGAAGGAAAGTTATGATCAACCTAGATAGCATATTCAAAAGCAGAGACATTACTTTGCCAACAAAGGTCCGTCTAGTCAAGGCTATGGTTTTTCCAGTAGTCATGTATGGATGTGAGAGTTGGACTGTGAAGAAGGCTGAGCGCCGAAGAATTGATGCTTTTGAACTGTAGTGTTGGAGAAGACTCTTGAGAGCCCCTAGGACTACAAGGAGATCCAACCAGTCAATCATAAAGGAAATCAGTCCTGAATATTCATTGGAAGGACTGATGCTAAAGCTGAAACTCCAATACTTTGTCTATCTGATAGGAAGTACTGACTCATTTGAAAAGACCCTGATGCTCAGAAAGATTGAAGGCAGGAGGAGAAGGGGACGACAGAGGATGAGATGGCTGGATGGCATCACTGACTCAATGGACATGAGTTTGAGCAAGCTCTGGGAGTTGGTGATGGACAGGGAGTCCTGGCATGCTGCAGTCCATAGGATCGCAAAGAGTCGGACATGACAGAGCGACTGAACTGAACTGAACTGATCAGCCTATATTTCAGGATTTTAGGGGAATATGAATACTTAAAAGCCCCCTTCCTTGTCCTACTTCTTTGGATATCACTATTTCCCCTAATACTTTTGGTTTGTAAGAATTGAAAGCGAGCCTTGACAATTAGATTACAGGTGTACGCAGGGTGCTCCTCACTGCTCTACAATGTTCAGTACTGCACACTTCATATTCTTGATGCTCTGATTTTTGGTCATAGTGATAGTATACTCTTCTGGTTCTCCTTTCCTTCTCTGACTATGATTTCTTTAGTCACTGTTTTTCTCTATCACCACCTGTAGGTGTTCTTTAAAGGTTTGTTCTTGTCTTTCTTGTTGGTCTCTCATATTGCATTGACTTCCCAGGTGGCACAGTGGTAAAGAATCTGCCTGCCAATGAAGGAGACATAGGAAATGAGGGTTCGATCCCTGAGTCAGAAAGATCCCTTGGAGTAGAAAATGGCAACCCATTCCAGTATTCTTTGCTGGAAAATTCCATGAACAGAGGACCCTAGCTGCTAGCAGTCTATGGTGTTGCAAAGAATTGGACAAGAGTGAGCAGTTGATGAGCACACATTGCATAGGCAGCATGGGCGACCCCCGATGTATATCTCTGGCTCTATTTTCTCTCCTAGTTCTGTGTGTTCAACTGCCTCTGTAAACATCTATATCCAGAAGTCTTGCTGGCATCTCAAACTTGTTACATAAAAGCAAGTTGTTATTGTGTAAAGATTTGTTTTTTCTTCTTTGGCCCTTATTTACTTTGAAGATATTACCCATCTGCTCTCACATAGGCATGAAAACTCATCATCTTGTTTGTTCTCTCCATTACCACCTACATTTATTCAGGTGCCAAATCTATTGTCTCTGACACTCACATAGTCCTTTCCTTCCCACTGTGTAGTTAGTTTCATTGTCATCCTGCTGCTGCTGCTGCTCCCGCTGCTGCTAAGTCGCTTCAGTTGTGGCCGACTCTGTTCGACCCCATGGGCTACAGCCTACCAGGCTCCTCCGCCCATGGGATTCTCCAGGCAAGAGTACTGGAGTGGGGTGCCATTGCCTTCTCCACATTGTCATCCTGCTGCTGCTGCTGCTGCTAAGTCGCTTCAGTCGTGGCCGACTCTGTGCGACCCCATAGACGGCAGCCCACCAGGCTCCCCGTCCCTGGGATTCTCCAGGCAAGAACACTGGAGTGGGTTGCCATTTCCTTCTCCAATGCATGAAAGTGAAAAATGAAAGTGAAGTTGCTCAATCGTGTCTGACTCTTAGCGACCCCATGGACTGCAGCCTACCAGGCTCCTCCACCCATGGGATTTTCCAGGCCAGAGTACTGGAGTGGGGTGCCATTGCCTTCTCCACGTTGTCATCCTAGACTAGTGCAATTGCCTTTCATTTCATCTCCACCTATTTCTCTACCTTTTTGATTCTTTTTTACTCTTCTAAATTCATATTCATGAAAGAGTTTGATTACCTCATGGCTCTCCTTTGCCCTCAAATTAACAGTTAAACTCATTAGCCTCGTATTACAAACTCTTCATAATCTGGTCCCAATCTGTTTTTCTTTTTACTGTCATTCACATAGCATTTGCTTCTGATAAACTAAATTATTGTTTGTTATTTATATCTTGTACTTCCTAAATCCTCTGTTCCTATCTCCATGTGACCAAATGGTACCCATCATTCAGAACTGGGGTCAGAGCACCTTTTCTCTGAAACCTTCTGTGATTCCTCAAGATATAAGTATGGTTTGGCTCTCCTGAATGTTTTGGCATTTCATTAGTCTTTTCATTTGTGATTCATAACTTTTTGCCTTACACTGTAGTGATTTTTGGTACATGTATTATACCCCCTAAGAGAATGTGAATTCCTTATTTCACTCTGTATCCCCAAAGAGCATATTTTCCTCAGATGGTTGGATGAATGAATCCTATATATGGACATGATAAGAAAGTTGTAACAGGGCCTTGCGATTGTGTTCAGGGCCATTGCATATTAGTTGTATGGTTTGTCCACTGCTCAAAACTCCTGGCTAGGGAAGTGAGTAGGGCCTGGAATCCAGCTCACATTCCCCCTTCCCTCCAATCAGACTACGTGCCAGGCTGGTGCAGGGGTGCATCTGCCTGAAGAAAAGAATACTTGTTCTTTGCATGATGATGCTATAGTCTGGTTAGTCTGTGCACCTGCTTGATGCAGCTGTCCCTTTTTCTGACTCTTACCAAAGTAAGCTAGTAGCAACCCTGAAAGTACCGACAGTATTGACTGAAGTTCATTATGGGGACTACTTTGGGGACTTCCCTGGTGGTCCAGTGGCTAAGGCTCCCCGCTCCCGGTGCTGGGGGCCCAGGGTCAATCCCTGGTTCAGGAACTACATCCCACATGTGGAAACAAAGAGGAAAGATCCCACGTGTGGCAACTAAGACCTGGTGCAGCCAAATACATAAATAAATATAAAAAAAACTCTGCTTTGTGTCACATAGAAAGTACCCCAGATTTGTTTGTTGAAATGAAAGATGTGGATTAATCAAGTGTAAAATAAAGCATTGTTATAGACAGTCTCCTTGATAATTTGCAATTACTCTCAAATTCATAAATATTCTGGAACCCCTGTGATAGTTCTAGAACCTTTGAGATTTCTTGTACTATTTTACTTAGATCAATTGGCTAATATCCTGTTTCCCTTTCCCCCACCTCAGCTCTATCTTTTGGTTAGAGTAAATTATACTGGACTCCAGAGTGTCTGTACTCCTGTCTTGTGCTTTTTTAAAATGCTGCATCCAGGGAATTTCTTGGTGGTCCAGTGATTAGGAATCCATGCTTTTAATGCCAAGGGCAGGTTCAGTTCCTGATGGGGGAACTAAGATCCCACAGGCCATGTGGTGTGGCAAAAAAAAAAAAAAAACTGCATCCAGAATTCTTTTTTTTTTTTTTTAATTTTAATTGGAGGCTAATTACTATACAATATTATAGTTGTTTTTGCCATACATTGACAATAATCAGCCATGGGTGTACATGTGTTCCCCATCTGGAACCCCCCTCCCACCTCCCTCCCCATCCCATCCCTTAGGGTCATCCCAGTGCACCAGCCCTGAGCACCCTGTCTCATGCATCAAACCTGGACTGACGAGCTACTTCAGAATTCTTTTAATTGAATTATTTTGGCCTGGTTGGTGTATAAGCCTTTTTTTTTTTTTTTCTTTTTTGGACTGTGCTATGGCAAACTCAATGGACATGAGTTTGAGAAAACTGCAGGAGATAGTGAAACACAGGGAAGCCTTAGGGTGCTGCAGTTCATCAGGTCACAAAGAGTTGGACCAATCCGAGTGACTGAATAACAAAAGTGTCATACAGGATCTTAGAACCTCAACCCAGGGTCAGACCCACCCTTCCTGCAGTGGAAGCACAGAGTCTTAACCACTGGACCACCAGGGAAGTCTCAAGACAAATTTAAAAGTCCTTAAACACAGAGTTAATGACTTGGTGTGTGGGTTATGTGTATCTCAGGGGCTCTTACTGTAGCACTTTGCATCTACTAAGTATTTCATGAATGAGGTTGACTACAAACTACCTGTGACCCCCTCCAAAGGACCTGCCTCATCTGAGAGTAGTCACAGAGAAACTTCAAGTTGGATGATGTACTTTTAGAATATAAGAGTTTTGTTTTTTTTCTTAATTTTGTGAGTGGATCGGTGTCTAACAGTTAACAGTTAACTAGATGCCAGGCATGTATGTATATTATATTTCACTTGATCCTCATAACTAGTGCTGGAGTGTATACAGTTGTATCCAACTTAAAGATAATATTGCTTATATACAATCTGTTTTCATTCAAGTCCGGGTCAGCCTAATTCCAAAGATTCTGTGGCCTATGAAACTAGCCACTTGATATAAGAAGAATGTTCACAATAGTTTATCACATAAAGCCCTTCAGAGGCTATATAGCTATATTGATTTATTAGTGAATAGATGTACGTAGAGATATATTTTATCCTGGCATTAGGGAAACAAGGTGGTCCTTCCTTAGACTGGCATGGTAGAGCTCACTGCTGAGACCTAAGTATTTTAGCTGCCACTGCAGCGCTGTACCAGCAGGGGCCAGAGTAGTGCTCCAAATTGAGAAAATTTTGGTCTGATGTTCTCAACTTTGAAAGATTGCTCCAGCATTTAGGAAATACAGCCAGTGGGCAGGATTGTCACCTAAATTCTGTAATCCAAGCTTCCTCCTTCCTAAAAAAAGCAGAAAGAGATGGAAGCAGAATTAGCATGAGAACAAAAACAGACTAATGAAGCTTTGTTATCTTGCTGAAAATCTTTTAAAGCTTTCCAAATTTAGCCAAGGATTAGCAATTAATGGATAATTGGAAATGTGTTTTCATTCTATCAATTAACCCCCATTTCACTGCAGCTTGAACACCCCTAAAGCATTTATCATCTAGCATTTCCTCTATATTCTGCTTTTATGAAAACAATTTGAATATCTTTAAGCAAGTTCCAGGGAATTATGAAAAGAACTTGAGGTATCTGTGGTACGTGGATAGCATGACAAACTCCTAAGGCAGTAAATAGATTCTTTGCTTTGGGGCTTTCTTTTTGGCTTAAGACCATTGAAGAATGTTATTCCTAGGCTACGTGAATGTGTAGCTGTGGTATTAATATTTTGTATCTACACTGTAATCTTTAAGAAGAGAGAAAAATAGAGAAACAAAAGCATAAATGAGAAGCGAGGGGGGGAAACAGAGAGAAGTAAATACCACTTAAAAAAATCTTTAGTTCTCCAAATTAGCAAAATAATAGCAATAAGTTCACAATACTTGTTAGCATATTCAAATATATATATATATATATATATATATTTTATGGTGGTGAAAGTAACAGTCATTTCTGCTTTAACACGTTTTGAAAACACAGATTTGTTCCAATATGATTGATGTATTAGGAGACATTTGAACATAATGCAGATTTCTCATTTGCTTTTGTACAGTTTCATGAATGCAAAAAGCCACCCAGCTGAACCAAGCCATGGAGAAATACACAAAACACAGACATGCACACATCTCAAACACATACCAGCCATCTCTGTATACCTCATATTATGTGAGTCACATTCATCCACCTTTGGTGTTATAACTTTTCAGCTGATAACAGACAATCCTCCCATCAAGTACTAACCAGGCCCAACCCTGCTTAGCTTCCAAGATGAGATGAGATCAGGTGCATTCAGGGTGGTATGGCTATCAACAAGATAAATCCTATTTCCACTTTTGACATAATTCACAAGCTATAAGTCTAACATCCACCTCCACAAGCAAATATCAGGTCTTTTTCAAGGAAAAATGCCATATTTATTGTGGTCTTTATTTTATGTATTTGTTTATGCCATATTTATTTTATGTATTTCTTAAACCACTTGCTGTAAAAAAATGTGTTATTTTTATTAGGTTTCTACTTTAAGAGAAATAAGTATGTTTCTGATTACATTATTGAGTATTGAGCTCCAACCCAATTTCCCCCACAGTTTCTGTGGTTCTTACTGCATGATACAGAGCTGTGTAACGTGTTGATTTTTAGGAACACTTACCTTGTTTTGTAGTGAAACTGATTGTACATGTTAATTATAGAATATTTGGAAAACACTGGAATATATGAATGTAATCACCAGTGTTCTAGGACTTCCCTGGTAGTCCAGTGATTAAGACTCCATACTCCAAATGCAGGGGGCCCAAGTTCCATCCCTGGTCAGGGAACTAGATTCCACCTGCTGCAACTGAAAAATCAAAATTCCCACATGCCACAGCTAAAGATCACACATGTGGCAACTAAGACCCGGCACAGCCAAGTTAATATGCAAATAAGTAAATAAAAAGAAATATTAAAAGAAAATTTTTAATATTTTTTAAAAAATTACCAGTGTTCCAACTAACGTTAACATTTGGTATTATTTCCATATCCATATAAAAAGAAATGTTTGTGGAAAAATTAGAACAAAAATTGGGAGCTCATATTCTTTATTAAGCTTAGGATCTTGGATTTTTTAACTTGATATTATACAATAAATATATCCCCATTTCTTTAAATATTCTTAAGCAGTTTGACGATGATATTCTGTATGGGTGAATGAACTCCACTCAGTATTCAGCAGGTATGCTGAATGGCCTGGGACTATGCTAATTGTTTGTACACTTGCTTCGATTGATCAATGCCCATGCTACATGGAATCCAATGATTAAATATAGTCAATCACGTAGTTTTGGACTTTCTGGGGAGGGTGTTTGCTGTACGTAGTAGTGGTGACTCAGTGGTAAAGAATCCACCTGCAATGCAGGAGGTGCGGGTTTGAGCCCTGGGTCAGGAAGATTCCCTGGAGGAGGGCATGGCACCCCAGGCCAGTATTCTTGCCTGAGAAATCCAGTTTACAGAGGAGTCTGGCAGGCTGTGTGTCCATGGGGTCACAAAGAGTTGGACACGACTGAAGCAACTGAGCACACACGGTGTAATAAATATCTCTGTATATGCTTCCTTGCATATTTGTTATTCTTAGAATGAATTTGTAGACATTGAATTAGTAAATGAAAAGGAATATGAATATTTTAAGCCTTTTACAAGTTATTGTTAATATCCCTACAGGGAAAAGTTATGTTAGTTTACACTCTGTGTTAAAGTACTAGAGTTCTTGTTTTATTTTACCATCACCAACCTTAGAAGTATAATTAAAGCAAACACAAAATAAACTTTCTTATCTGTTTAGGTAACTACAGTGTTATTGATCAGGAGGGAAGATTGTGAGGAAAATAGAGGCTGACCCCTTTCCATAGACAGTTAAATACAGAAAGATGTGGACCATGGGAAATGGAGTGATGTACAGAACTAATAAATAGGAATTTAATTAAGTAATAAGAGGTCTTTTTAAAAAATGCATGCAAGATAAGGTGAAAGGAGGCTGTAAAATTTATGCCTTCTTGCAGTAAAACTTGTTGGCTGACCCAATGATATAAATAAAGTAGAAAAAAAGAGAAAATCTTATTTAAGACCTTCCAGATATCACTTCCAATTGCCAGATTTTAAGCCACCCTCCTCATGATATTGTAAATAAGCAAAGTTGCAGGTAAATGAAATGATCATTATCACTGAAGTGGAGTAATATGTGATTTCACAGAGTTCTACCTGGGTAGAATTTGAGTCACAGGATTTTGAGTAAAAGATAATGAACTCATATGAGAAATATGAGCAATTGTTTTGTGTGTGTGTGTGTGTGTTTAAATTTTTGGCCACACGGAGTGACATACAGGTTTTTAGTTCCCTGACCAGGAATCGAAACTGTGCCCCCTGCAGTAGAAGTGAGGAGTCTTAATCACTGGACTTCTGAAGAAGTCCCTGACCAATTGTTTTAGATTTGTCTTATATGTTGTTACAGGGCTTCCCAGGTGGCTCAGTGGTAAAAAAAAAATCTGCCTGCCAAGGCAGGAAACATGGTCCCTGGATTGGGAAGATCCCCCCGAGAAGGAAATGTCACCCCACTCCAGTATTCTTGCCTGGGAAATCCCCCAGACAGAAGAGCCTGGCAGGCTACAGTCCATGGGGTCACAAAAGAGTCTGACACAACTGAGCAACTAAACAACAACATATACCATTGCAGGTCCTCTGGGACTTGCTTGTCTCATTTCAGCTCCGTGCAAACCCTCATGCAGGTACAATCTCACAGCTTCATCTCTCGTCCTTCTGCAAGCCCTCTGCTACCTGCCCCAAGGCTTCCCTGTGGCCACTGCTATGAGGTCTCCTCAAGGTCCAGACCCACACTTGTGCAACCCAGAAGAACAGAGCAGTTAAACTCAAGGGTAGGGGATTTAATGCCCTTTGGGGAAAGCCTTTGATCAAGAAAAGATGAGAGCCATAGGTAAATTCTTCCTCTTCCTTTTCCACCCTCCCACCCCCAAGCCCTAGGGGTGATCCTGAAATGCACTTTATATGGCTTCTAAGAGGCTCAGTCTGATAGATTTAACAGGTGGCCAGCTTGGTGAGGCATTGTCACATTGGCTGTCCTTCTTTGCTTTATTTCCCTATTCCCTCACTCCTGCTCACTGTGATTGGGTTTCTTATTAAAACAATTTGCATGAGCTTTTTGCTTCAGACCATGCTTTTGGTGGGGGCAAAAACACAGGCTACATGGACAGCAGCCAAAAGAATAGTGCCTGTAATTGACTGAAGCATATTGAATATATGAAAATTTGTGAACCTAATAGCCATAGTCAAAAGAAGAGAAGGAATTCCCCTACCAAAAAAACCCAGTCTCTCATTTGCAACCATTGAAAGTGAATATTAGGAGCCTCCTTCTCTCAAAATTGATGATCAGGACTTTCCTGGTGGTCCAGTATTTAAGACTCCATGCTTCCACTCCAGGGTGTGATCCATGGTCAAGGAACTAGGATCCCACATGCCACACAGCATAGCCAAAAAAAAGATAGTTTGCTCTATAATTATACATGTGTAATAATGAAAAAATGTTTTTTGTAACCTTTAGCTTTTAAAATTCTCACTGAAGGGGTGTTACATATCCTGACCGATAGTGCTTGTTTGTGATGAAGCGGGGAGGGATGGGGAGCATTTGGTTTGCACATTAACGGTATAAACCATTTTGTGTTTGGTGTTGTTTCTCTATGTTCTATGTAATTTCCTTTGTATAACTAATATTGATGCTAAATTTCAAAATATGCCATATTTTAAAAAAATTTTTCACAAAATTACATTGAAATTATGAATACTCATTCTAACACCTCCCTTGCTTTTTAAAGAATCTTCTGAACTATAGTTAGATGCATTATTCATTGCATCACTGACCCCCTATCTCCCTTGCTTTTTAAATCTCAAGATTAAATTGCTAATATTGGTGTATTTACTTCCTACACTTTCTTATTATGACTGAAAATAGCATCTGCCCAGAGGAACTAGCATATTGGCAGATAAATCTGTTATTACTATCAACATGCCTTTGTTATTTACATTTTGAAACAAGATGGTCAGGGCAATTTAATCTTGTTGACAAAACCCCATGCAAGTATAGGACTCAGAGGGGAAAAAATGTGATGAGAAAAAAATTTTGTTTATCCCTAGACTTTTTTTTTTTTTTCTTGGCCAAGAATTAAATTTGCCTGAACTTAATTGCTTTACGCACATTCTTGTGACATTGCATGATTGGGAGGGAGGGAGAAAAAGATGGAGCTGTGACTGTGTGGTATGTGTCTAAAAGCGTGCATTAGAGGAGAAAGCACAAGCAAGCTGGTTTGACCAGAAACAGAACTGCCTGTGACAGATTAAGAGACAAGCAAGGCTGGGAATCTGAGAGCAAGTAAAGAGAGTGGAAATTTACAGCTGCCCGGTGTGAGTGTTCAGTGAGCATTTTCTGCTAACGTTTTCCGGTGGTAACTGTTACTCTTCAAAGAGAGAGACAGAAAGTCAAGACAGATCGTGGAAAGTCTTTTCTCTGCCATGCTTTGGTAATAGGAGGCACCCTCTGTTAAATGGAAGATAAAGGCTGCTTCATCTAAAGTGCTTTGAGCCCCAGAGAGAGCTGTCTTCAGCACCTCACCATGGGTCTACTTTTCGCTGCTTAGACAAGCCTGGACTTTTCTATAACATTGGGTGAGTTATCAACCAGGTTGCTTATCCTGGTTCACAGAAATGGAATTAATATGATAAACTTTCGTTTAGTTGAGGTTTTACAGTTACTGCTTATAAATTTGTTTTATAAACCAAGCTGTTACCTCGTTTCTTTGTGCATGATGAACTGCTGTTACTAGGAGAGGTTTAAAAAAACAACAACAACTACAAAACAATACTTCTCTGTTGCCTAAGGCACTTGAATCATTACCAACTATTCTGTGTCCATGGAATATCTTATTTTGGAAATGGGTTTTTATTTACAGAGTGTTTCCAAAAATAAAACAGTGGCAGGATACCATGTTTCATGTTTCTCTTTCAACTGAATGAAAATTCCAAAGTTACCTCTATCTGTTTATTGTCAGTAAATTTAATATGATCATTGTGATGTTTGATAGTGTCAATTATTATAAATTGCAGCATTCCCTCATAATTCAATTAGGAATGTTAATGATGCCATTAATTAAAGGGATATGAAATTTGAATGTTGAATGCTTCAGTTAGACTCAAAGTTCTATAGTGAAAACAAAAATTAGATAATTTACATCTCACACTTACCATTTGATACAAAATGAATGCACCTTTCAAATTAAGGAATAAGGAATAAGAACAGTTATTTTGTTCTCATAGATGGTACCAAACTCTCATAAAATATTGTTGTTCTGGTAAAGAACTGTTTTAATCAGTTGCATTTATGTATGTAAGCAGTAGAGCAGAGAAAAAAAGAGGAAACTCTTGAAATATGTATTCACATTCCAATAAACTTCATTTTACAATCTTAACAGAGGAGATTGTATACTAATTTTACACGTCTTTTTAAAGGCATCCATGGAAGGCATGTAATCGTTCTTCTGTGGGAAGAAGGAAGTATATATTGTTAGCTGCTAAAGTGAGTCATCGATTAAAGATGCATCTTTCTAAGCAAAGTTTCTAATCTACTCTGCCAGCCTCGAAAAAGATGTCCTTAGTTACTGATTCAAGTGAGTCCTTTAAGGCAGAACAACTTAGCAGAAGTGAAAACTTAAGCAGAATGTCAGTGAACAATTAAAAGGGTTTGTACTCGAGGTATAATGTAAACTGGCTGTACTTTCTCTAATAGTTCCTGTATGTGTTCAGAAGCCTGTAGAACAGGTTTTGTTTCATGGGTTTGTGTGTGTGTGTGTGTGTGTGTGTGTGTGTGTGTGTGTGTTTAAACCTGTTGACCTGTGTGTAAGAAAAAACTTAGCTGGTCTGTGGAAACCTTTTCCGAACTAGTATCTTGTTCTTGAAGTCAAAAGTAAATCCAAAGCAATTATATTTATATCACAAACCGAGTTTTACTTCTTTACAGAATTCCCCACACTCAGTGCTTAGACTGATAGAATTGCACATAGCTTCACAATCTTCAGAATAAGCTTTTATTTTAAACTAGTATTTCATTGATATTATCTTAGTAGTGGCACCATTTCTTAAGCCTATAGGATTGTAAATATATAGAAATAGAGAATAAGTCATCCTCAGATTCCAAGTGTTTTGTACCTTAGAAATTTATTTGTGAGTGGGTTGTTGGGAATTTAGGAACCATCTTCCCTGGGAAATGATTTAACAAATGATTGCTTGATTTTATTATAGTCTAAGATTATATTTTATTCACACTATAGAAAAACCATTGCCACCCTGAAAAATATTAGAAAATCAGTTATTGCAAATATTTGGACATGACTTAGCAACTGAACAAAAACAGCAAAAAATGATGAAACTAAATCTAAAAACAATTCAGGGTTGAATAAGACATTTTTGTTTTTCCTAAATATTAATACTTGAAGAAAAGCAATATGTTTATAAATAGCATTTCTGTGTACTTTTAAGAGCTTCTATTAACTGCACTGTTTATGAGACCTAATCTTTCATTAAAATCCATGATTTTTCTTTTCCTTGTTACAGAAATATTTCTAGTCATTGCTTTTATACTTACCAGCCATTTCTAAGATCTAGCCCAGTATCTGGCACATAAGTAGGTAGCTAATAAATATTTACCACATGGGGACTGAACTCTTTCTTTGGTTCACAAAAATGGAACTGAGCAGTTTTTCCAACGTACCCCAAAAAGGAAAGGGGTTTAGGGGCACACAGTTTTCATTATGAGAAAGAGATGGCCCGTCAAGAATTGAATTTTAAGAAGCAGACAAAGCAATAGTAGTACAGAATAGGCCTAACTGTTAAAAGAGGAAGAAAAGACCATGGTGTCACTTAGTGACAACCCTGAATAAGTAGGGATGGTGATGAGGGGGGTAATTTACAAGCTTGGTGTCTTGAATACATGGGACATTCTGAAGTAAGGTGTCAACTTCAGATATATTACTTATTACATAAGTATTATATATCACTCTTACTTCAGCTCAGCAGATAATGGCATAATAACAATAATGGTATGCTTTGTAATTTATTATATCTGGGAAGGCAATTCCAAGTTATGATTTTGCAGTAGGGAGAGGCCTATTTGGGGTATAACAAATACAGTAGAACTTTTGTGTGAACTTTTTTAGTTTAAAATTTATATTTATTCAAATGTACCCATTTTAAGAGAATGTTTCACTGAATGTTGAGAAATATATATACTCCTGTAATCTCCATCCCACTGATTTTTTAAAAAAATATTTATTTATTTATTTTTGGCTACATCCGGGTCTTACTTGCTATGTGTGGGATCTTCTCTGTGGCAAGCGAGATCTTTCAATTTGGTCAGGTTTAGTTGCCCCAAGACATGTGACATCTTAGTTTCCTGACCAAGGACCAAACCCATGTCCCCTGCCTTTGAAGGCATATTCTAAACCACTCGACTGCCAGGAAAGTACCCATCCCATTGATTTTTAAAAATGAAACTTATTGGCCCAATTATTTTCCCCCATAGATGTACTTTTTCATTGCATTATTTCTGTCTGTGAGTTGTATATGGAATAAAAGATAAAAGAATGGGAATTTCTGAACTTTCCTGAAATTTTCTTTAATGTGGTTAATTTTTTTTTTAGTTGAGAGAAGGTAACTGTGACTTAAGTTTAAATTAGCAAGCTCTATGGAAGACTTTTGGAAATGTTCCCCTTTTAACTTATCGCTGATTATAAAAGAAACCTATATGAAAGAAAAAAAGGCTCATTTTTTTTTTTAATTACTTTTAACTGGAGGATAATTGCTTTACAGTGCTATGTTGGGTTCTGCTGTACAACAAATTGAATCAGCTATATACTTTTATATATCTATCTATCCCCTCCCTCTTGCGTGTCCCTCCCACACAGCCCCACCCCACCCCTGCATGTCTTCACGGAGCGCCAGGCTGAACCCCTGTGCTGTGCAGCAGCCTCCCACTAGCTGTCTAGTTTACACATGGTGGTGTCTGTCTATACGTCAGTGCTACTCTCTCAGTTCACCCCACCCTCTCCTTCCCCTGCCGTGTCCACAAGTCCACTCTCTACATCTGTGTCTCTATTCCTGCCCTGCAAATAGGTTCATCAGTACCATTTTTCTTGATTCCATATATATGCATTGATATGTGATCTTCATTTTTATGACTTATTTCACCCTGTATGACAGACTCTGTGTTCATCCACCTTACTACAACTGAATCAGTTTCATTCCTTTTTACATCTGAGTAGTATTCCACTGTATATAGGTACCATAACTTCATTTTTCATTCATCAGTTGATGGACAAAAGATATGGTTTTACCCATGGAAATCCTGAGACTTTTCTTTAGAGATAAATTTCCCACTCCCTTAAGATTTTGTGGAAAACCTTTGAAGTTAGAACTGTTATTGAACAGTACAGTTGGAGATTAGACATAAAGGCCTAGAAATTCTCATTAGCTATTTCAGTTCAGTTCAGTCATGTCCGACTCTTTGCGACCCCATGGACTGTAGCACGTCAGGCTTCCCTGTCCATCACCAACTCCCGAAGCTTGCTGAAACTCATGTCCATTGAGTCTGTGATGCCATCCAACCATCTCATCCTCTGCCAGCCTCTTCTCTTCCCACCTTCAGTCTTACCTGGTGTCAGGGTCTTTTCCAATAAGTCAGTTCCTCACATCAGGTGGCCAAAGTATTGGAGCTTCAGTTTCATCATCAGTCCTTTAAATGAACACCCAGGACTGATCTCCTTTAGGATTCACTGGTTTGATCTCCTTGCAGTCCAAGGGACTCTCAAGAGTCTTCTCCAATACCACAGTTCAAAAGCATTAATTCTTCAGTGCTCAACTTTCTTTAATGGTCCAACTCTCACAACCATACATGACTACTGGAAAAACTATAGCTTTGACTAGACAGGCATTAGCCATTTATTCCCCTTTAAAATACTTTAAAGGATACCATGAGGGCATTTAAGGCCCCAAATGACCTTTCTCCTAGCTTCTCCTTCCCCCTTTAAATGCAGTCCTCCCCACTTATATCATAAACATGTTTAGATGAGTCATTGGAGTGACTGACATTGGGTCATCTGTAGAGGTGCACACACGTAAGTTAGGAATATGAAATATTTCACTGTGTCTTAGGCAAAGGAATGCTGCCAAAATCTACTAAAAGTCTACAGGGCCTGAGTTGCCTGGGAGCAGAGCTGAATAATTTTTTTGGCTTTCTCTCCAGGATCTAAGCCAAGTACAACTCTTTAATGAAATTTCATAGCCAGAGTAACAGAAATCATTTGTTTGACTAATGCTTTGAAAAGACATGATGATCAAATATTCCACAGTTTGAACTTTAAAAAACGGTTATTTAGTCATTAAAATTTTCATTTATGAGAAGGTGTTTCCATTGTAAATGCATTTGCATGATCTATTAAACAAAGTTTGAAGAAAAAAAGAGAGAATTTTAAGGAAGAAGAAAATTAAATATTCATAATCCAGCTACCCAGAGGCAGTCACTGTTAACTTTTTAAAATTATTTCTTTCTGCATAAGTGTTGTGTATTTGTGGTTTTGCTTGCTTTTATGTAGTTGTCATTATACTCTGTATTATGGGATGGTGCTTTTAGCAGCCTGTACATTTTATTTCACATTCTTTGTAAATATTTTCATAGCCATATACTGTATTCCATCAAATCTAAGAAGTCATTGGTTGTAAGACATACACTTTATGTACCACTAAGAAAGAAAACAAACAAATGAACAAAAATACCCTGCTAGTTAGTATAAGGTTCCATCAATTATTAAGAGACATGCACATTTTAGAGATGTTGAAATGTGAAAAAAAAAAAAGAGTTGTAAAGATAACCATTATTAGTTTATTTTCTTAAGACAAACTGATAGAAACAGAATTACTGAGTCAGAGGTTATGATATTTAAAGGCTCTAGATCCATGTTGCCGAATCCCACCAATAAGAAAAGAGAGCCTGTTGCATCTCACCATCAATAGATAGAATATTCTCAAACCAACAAAGACACTATGTTGCATCATGAGCAAAATAGTCCTTCATTTTTAACTTTGTGTGTTCCCATTATAGAAAATAAACATTTACTATGTGTTTAACTATATTTCCTCCTTTGTGGTTTTCTAATATGTATACATTATTTCTTCATGATTTTCTTATTTGTTTTAGATCTCCTTTTATAATGATTTTAGCCCTCTGTCTTTCATAGTCATGTCACAGAATTCTCTTATTTGTTGTTTGCCTGTAATGTTATTATTATTATATTCATAAAAATTCCAAAAGTTTTAATTAAATTTGTAGCATATTCATATTAACTGATTTGTCAGTCTTTTTTTTTTTTTTTTGAGATTTACTTCATCACTTGTAAAATTAGAGAAATTATTTTATATCCAGAAGTTTGAAAGTCACTTACAGTCACTTCTGTATCTGGCCTGTTTTGTTCCATTGGTCTGTTTTTCTTGTCTTACTGTTTTACTTATAGCACTTTATAACACTTTTAATTTCATTCCCCCGTAAGAAATCTTCCATTGTAAAATTTGTTATCCTTGTTCTTTTATATTCTTTTTTTTTTCTTTTATATTCTTGACTGAATTTATTTACTAAAAACTTTCTTGGATTTGTGACTGGAGTTGTATCAAATTATGGACTTTAGGAGTAATTGACATTTTAATGATATTTAAATATTTAATATTTTATTTTTCTGTTCAAAAACAAAATGAGTTTTTCTATTCAGTTCCTTGCTTAGTTAGATGGATTTTTTCCCTCAAAAATCTGTTTATTGTTTCAGAAAAGAAAAAATATGCTCATTATAGGTAATACAGAAAAACATCAAGATGACAAATCTCATTTGGATAATATGAATTAACGTTAATTGAGCCACATTCCGGAAATGATTCTGTGATTGTATACAGTTAAAAAGGTGGCTTGCTGAAGGATTGACTAGATAAATAGACATACCTTGTACATCTTTAAGTATATCTTTCATTTGTTAGTTTTCTGCCTCAGGAACAGTAACTATCCTTATGTTGGATTATTGCTGTCAATTTTCCATAGTGATAGATTCTTTACTTTTTATTTTGAGATAACTGTAGATAAGAAACGATACCAAGACACCCTGTGTACCTTTCATCTAGTTTCATCCATAGTGACATCTTGCATGCTAATTAGCAGTTAGTGAAAGTGAAGTAAAAGTCGCTCAGTCATGTCCGACTCTGCCACTGCATGGACTGGAGTCCGTCAGGCTCCTCTGTTCATGGAATTCTCCAGGCCAGAATACTGGAGTAGGTTGCTGTTCCCTTCTCCAGGGGATCTTCCCAACCCAGGGATCAAACCCAGGTCTCCCACATTGCAGGCAGATTCTTTACCATCTGAGCCACCAAGGAAGCCCAACTAGCAGGTAGTGAATTAATTTAATGGATAATGATCAGGACTCTTTTTTTTTTTTTTAATGATGTAGGATAGAACAGATAGAATGGAAACTATCCAGAGTTCAGGTATTGTTTCATGAGACAATTATACAACCATTTATATACTCCTTTGCTCTGAGTCACAATATAAAGTGCATTTTTTACTATATGTCACTATTTTAAAAGGTGAGGGAGTTTCCTGGTGATCCAGTGGCCAAAATTCCTTGCTCCCAAGACAGGGGCCCGGGTTCAATCCCTGGTTGGTAAACTAGATCCCACATGCCGCAGCTAAACATCCCCCAGGCCTCATCTAAGACCTGGAGCAGCCAAGTAAATAGATAAAAATTTAAAAAAATAAACAATTGAAAAAAAAATAAACAATTGAAAACAATTAGAACTCAGAGAGTGAGTGAAATTCGCTCAGTTGTGTGTGACTCTTTGCGACCCCATAGTTCAGGGAATTCTCTAGGCCAGAATACTGGAGTGGGTAGCTGTTCCCTTCTCTGGGGGATCTTCCCAACCAAGGGATGGAACCCAGATCTCCCACATTGCAGACAGATTCTTTACCAACTGAGCCACCAGGGAAACCCAAATTGTGATATAGTCATAAGTGCATACTAAGTCACTTCAGTTGTGTCCAGCTCTTTGTGACCCTATGAACTGCCAGGCTCCTCTGTCCATGGGATTCTCCAGGCAAGAATAATAGAGTGGGTTGCCATGCCCTTCTCAAGGGGATCTTACTGACCCAGGGATCAAACCTGCATCTCTTGCATCTCCTACACTGGGAGACAGGTTTTTTTTTTTTTTTTTACCACTAGCGCCACCTGGGAAGCCAATGGGATGCTCTGTAGCATGTAAGATAAATGTGAGATTTGTATCAATACACAAATCTCATAAACATAATGTTGGTGGGGGAAAGAAACTGACTTGTAGTACCATTTCTATAATGCTTCAAAGCACACGCAACAATATCACATATTATCTGTAATATTAGTAAAAGTGTGAAAGTATGTATAGCTAGGGTACATGATAAATAGATACAGTATGAGCCAGAGGTGAATGGGATCGGAGAACTGAAGCTACCAAGGTGGTAGCTTGGGTTGTTTTAATTTTTGAGCTGGGTGGTAAATACACAGGAACTTGTTACATTGTTCTCTATTTCTTCTTCTAGATGCCCCAAATATTTTATTTAAACTAAATTAAAACACCGAGGGGGAAAAGCCGAGTTGAAGCATATTTTGATTAGCTTGGTGGTGTCTCAATCCGTTTGTGAGCCAACTGCTAGAGCCAGGGCAGTGGAAGAGATACTCGGCCCTGCCTGGGTCATGTTCTCACCCTCTTGCTAGAGTAGGTGGGGTGTTGTGTGTGAGGTGGGGTGGGAAGGAGAGCAGAAAGGTCTATTACCAGAAAAAAACAGGTACCCAAAGTACCAGAGATTTTCTTTTCCTTTTCTGATTCAGTTATTTCTAATTTCATTGTTATTTCCATTCTTCTTTTTCTTTGAGATTTTTGAGGCAATTTCCTTTTTGACTTATTTCTTTTTATTCCCACATGAATGAATTGTAGATTCTCACCCTCCCACACCAAGGCTCCCTTTCAAGAACTATTTCTGGTTTTGTTGAGCTTTTGTGGGTTTGACTCCATCTCAACTTTTGGTAAAAATTTTACAAAGTGTACACAGCCTATTTGCACATAAATATGTTGGCCAGAGATTTAATTATGTGGTTATAGACTTTCCTTTCAGGACTCTAGATTCTCTCCGTGGCTTCATGACATGTAATTTTATGAAAGTCCAAAGACAATTTAATTTTGATCCTTTTTGTTGTTAGTCATTTTGTAGGAATGAGCTTTAAGAGAAAAGTGTTGGTTTCTTCTGAAAGCCACACTGAGTTTTGTTGATGTTGTTCAGTCACTCAGTCATGTCCGACTCTTTGCAACCCCATGGTCGGCAGCACGCTGCAGCACAGTGAGTTTGGGGTCTCATTATTAGTCTCAGCTAGAAAAATCCTTTCAGTGATCACATTTAGATCTCTTTTCTACTTAAGCTGTTCTATCTTTGTTGCTTCTACTCCATGTTTCAGTTCCTTTTGCACTTGTTGGCTTCCTCTGCCTCTTTTCATTGTCATAATACGTGTTTTTATGGGATATAACACTGTATCTTCTCCATATTTCTATAATACTGGGTTGGCCAAAATGTTCATTCAGGTTTTTCCAATGCAGGATACACTACACACACACACACACACGAGTACCTTATCTCCATCATTTTAGTTTGAGCTTTTCTGGTGTTCTGGCCAAACCCTTCTGTGTGGCTGTTTCCCACTACATCGAGAACACTCTGAGGCTTACTAACTCTTGCATTTAGTAGTGCAAGGCCTCGAACCTTACAGGAACTCAGTAAATATCTTTTGACTAAATAAATATGGACTAATTGTGTACCTTTCAGTTGTCCTCAGTTGAGTTCTGTGGCGTCACTCCTGCCCTGCGCAGATCTGGATTGCCGTGCTACGTCTGGGGGTGTCTCCACATGTGTGTGCGTGTATTATGTGTTGCTCTTTTATCTTGACCAGTTCTCCTCTCTTTCTGTCTAGGTCCTTTCCGTTCCTACCTCCCCACCCCCAGTTATCTCTGTTCTGTCTCCTACAGAGAATGAATTCTGGAAGTAATCTTTCCAATTGGAGTCCACAGGACACTTATCCCCTTTTCTTGTACTGCTTTAAAAAAAAAAAAATAGAACCTGTGTTATTTGTTGTTTATTCTGTTTACTTACTTTGTAAATGGGAAAAGTACAGCAGGGCCCGTGTCGGTCATCTGGCATTTGTGTTGCTGCGTGGCTCAGTGTCACCACTAACCTGGAGGGCAAGTTGATTTTCAGTGCCCCAGACGGGGGCATTCGTCTGGGCAGTGTCGGTCTGTTGGACCTAACATGGCATCTTCTCTTGCTCCTGCTTCTTGTGTTGCTGAAATATAATGCATGTTCTAGAAACTCTGAGGTAGAATTTATGGAAAAATTACTAGTACCACGTTATCCCAGGGAGGCACCATTTTCAGAACTCCCCCTTACACCCTTTATCTTTGGCCTTGATAGATACTAAGAATTATACTCAGAATGGGTGTGGGCCAGTGATGAATAAGCAAGAGCTCACTGTATTTGGCCTATCTAATTTGAAAATATGATGCTCTATCTTTCTTTATGAATCAACCTTACAATATAAAGGTTCCTCAAAAAATTAAAAATAGACTGACCATATGGTATAGCAATTCAACTTCTGGGTACTTATCTGAAGAAAATGGAAACACCAATTCATAAAGAACTGTGCATCTTTATTGCAACATTATTTACAATAGCCAAGATAATGGAGACAACCTCAGTGCCCATCTATGGATGAATGGATAAAGACATGCTCTGTGTGTGTGAGGTGTGTGTGTGTATAGAACAGTATTATTCAGCCATAAAAGAATGAAATCTTGCCATTTGTGACAACAAGGATGGAACTTTGAGGGTATTATGCTAAGTGAAGTAAATCAGAAAAAGACAAATACCATATGATCTCACTTATATGTGGAATCTAAAAAACTAAGAAACAGAAGCCAAGCTTATAGATACACAGAATGGATTGGTGGTTGCCAGAGGCAGAGGGTGGGGTGTGGATGAAATGGTGGAAGGGGGTCAAAAGGTACCAACTTTCAGTCATAAACTAAGGAAGTCATGCTGCTGCTGCTAAGTCGCTTCAGTCGTGTCCGACTCTGTGCGACCCCACAGACGGCAGCCCACCAGGCTCCCCCGTCCCTGGGATTCTCCAGGCAAGAACACTGGAGTGGGTTGCCATTTCCTTCTCCAGTGCATGAAAGTGAAAAGTGAAAGTGAAGTCGCTCAGTTGTGTCCGACTCTTAGTGACCCCATGGACTGCAGCCCACCAGGCTCCTCCGTCCATGGGATTTTCCAGGCAAGAGTATTGGAGTGGGGTGCCATTGCCTTCTCTGAAGTAAGTCATGGGGATGTATTAAAAAATAAAATAAGGTAACTTACTTGGTACTAACAATATGTATGTGGGCTTTCTCAGAGCCTTTGGCAACATTTGTCCTGATATCTTCGTGAGTGAGATAGAAAAAATATGAGTTAAATGTTATGACAAGGTGAATTCACAGTTAGTTTAAAAAAACACTTATTAAAAACTTAAATGACATGTAAACAAGCATGATAACTTCTGAATCATAGTGGATCAGTTACCAAGTCAGAACTAGATTAGGATTTAAATACTTCATGTTTGTTTAGCAGATACGTTGAATGCCAGCGTTATAATTCTTGATCACAAACAACAAATACTGAAGAAAATTTTTGGAAGGATTCAGGTAACTCAGAGATTTGACAGAAATCCTAGGGAAGCAGATTTGGGAAGTAGGAATCTAGGGGGTGTAGTGTTTAGAACCGTAACCAAGGTTGTGCTGGATCCGTAACTGGTTAGAGTATTGCTATCAGTTGCTGTTATATATTTGTGTCTAATATTCTTCATTGATTAATTGCATTATTGTTAATAAGAAAAATATGAGGAAAAATGGAGTTAACCCAGAAGTCTTTCTATAGAGGTATTGGTAAAATAAAATTTAATAAGAAATTACCAAATACTCCTAGTAATTGTATGTCTGTATAATGGATGTTGTTGTTGTTGTTCAGTCGCTCAGTTGTGTCGGACTCTTTGTGACCCATGGACTGCAGCACGCCAGGCTTTCCTGTCCTTCACTATCTCCTGAGTTTGCTCAAATTCATGTCCTCTGAGTTGGTGATGCCATCTAACCATCTCATCCTCTGTTGTCCCCTTCTCCTCCTTCCCTCAATCTTGCCCAGCATCAGGGTCTTTTCCAGTGAGTTGGCTCTTTGCATCAGGTGGCCAAAGTATTGGAGCTTCAGTTTCAGCATCTGTCTTTCCAATGAATATTCAAGGCTGATTTCCTATAGGATTGACTGGTTTGATTTCCTTGCAGTCCAAGGGACTCTCAAGAGTTTTCTCCAACACTAGAGTTCAAAAGCATCATTCTTTGGTGCTCAGCCTTCTTTATGGTCCAGCTGTCACATCCATACATGACTACTGGAAAACCATAGCTTTGACTAGACAGACCTTTGTCAGCAACGTGGTAACTCTGCTTTTTAATATACTGTCTAGATTTGTCATAGCTTTTCTTCCAAGGAGCAAGCATCTTTTAATTTCATGGCTGTAGTCACCGTCTGCAGTGATTTTGGAGCCCAGGAAAATAATGTCTGTCACTGTTTCCATTGCTTCCCCATCTATTTGCCATGAGGTGATAGGCCCAGATGCCGTGATCTTAGTTTTTTGAATGTTGAGTTTTAAGCCAACATTTTCACTCTCCTCTTTCACCAAGAAGTTCTTTAGTTTCTCTTTGCTTTCTTCCATTAGGGAAAGCCTAAAAAAATACTATAGCCCGAAAAATACTGTTTTTAGTACTCTTATATTTTGGTTTTAAAAATATATTTTTAGATATAGAGAGAAAAGTTAAGGAGGAGTATGTATAAAAGCTGATAATAGTTGTTACCTCTGGATCACTGGTTAATGGCAGCTTTTGATTAATTACATCATATTTCTATAATGTTTGACATATTTTTGTTAATTCATGTAGAGCAAATGAATATGTTTCTCTTAACTGGAGCCTTTAATTTAGATCTTTTTCCCTAGCACATTTTTAGTATAAACAGGGTGATAATAGCTATATTTGGCTTTTTCTGCTCTATGCAAATAAATGTTCTCAAAAAGAAGAACTGATTTTTCTTTTCCCCTCCTCCTCACCTCCCCACTCCCAGCCATCATGGTAATCCTCATTTCATCAGTGAGTATGGCCAGCTGAATATTTGAAGAGTAAAAAAAATAAAAATAAACGGATTCTAAATAATTTTACATTGTAATTTTGTTATTGCTATGGAGTGGAATGTTTTAAAATATTGCTTTACCAGAGCTTGTTTATCTTAGTCTGACTTTTGTTTTACATGTTCTATTTTATCATCATTAATATCACCATATTCCTCACTCTCTTTAGTCAAAATATCTAGTTTTAAGTATCAGCTTATTCTCTAAGAATACTCCTTTTCCTATTCTTGCATAAATCTTTAATTTCTCTTATAAGAAAAATATTAAACTCTGAGTAAAAACTTTTAGGTAAACCTTTAAAAATATCTTTCTTGAAATATTTTACACTAACTTAAATTTGGCATGAAACTTAAAAATTGTTTTAGTTTGATCGATTTTAATGTTCCATATTACTGAATTTGTTGGAAATATGACATTTTGGTATAGCAATTTAATCATGTTAAGAATTAAAATCATAATTTTTGTTTGTTTACTTGTTCTAGCGTTCTATATTGCATGAAGAGATTTCTATAGATGAAAAAATGCCTCTGTTTAGTAAATCACACAAAAATCCAGCAGAAATCGTGAAAATTCTGAGAGACAACTTGGCCATTTTGGAAAAGCAAGACAAAAAGACAGATAAGGTATGAGCTAAAACAATAATGTTATTATTAAAATACATGAATAGACCACAAGCCAATGTAAAAGCTTAATGAAGAATCCTAAATATGGTCTCCGATGCACTCTCAGGGTCTTTGTGAACACATTTAAATTGGTTTCAGGTCTTATGCCATTGATAATTATTGAATATGTTGTCTTGAACTCTTCATTCATTTTCTAGAGCCTCAGACCAACCTTGGATCCTCTAGAGTTAAGGAGTAACAGAATATTACTCAGTCATAAAAAGGAAAGGACATCTTGCCATTTGCAACAACTTGGATAGACCTAGAGGTTCACTATGCTAAGTGAAATAAGTCAGAGAAAGACAAACACTGTGCAGTTTCACTTATATGTGGAATCTAAAAAACAAAACAATATTAAGGAGAAACAGTTATTGTCAGAGGGGAGGTGGGGTTGGGGTTGGGGCAAGGAACTGGTGAGGGAGATTAAGAGGTACAGACTTCGAGTTGCGTGGGTAGGAGAGTGTCGAGAATATAGTCAGTAACCAAGTAGTGTCTTTGTATGGCCACAGATCGTAACTAGACTTATATATTTTAGAAATGTATAGAAATGTAGAATCACTATGTTGTGTAACAGAAACTGACATAGTGTTACAGGTCAATTATACTTCAAAAATATATGAACAAACAAACTCAGAAAAAGAGATCAGATTTGTGGTTACCAGAGGCAGGGGTGTTGGGCAGAAGGAATTAGATGTAGTCAATCTTCCGGTTGAAAGGTAAGAAAGTACTAGAAATATAAGGTGCAGCATGATAAATGTGATTAACACTGCTGTATGTTATATATGGAAGTTGTTAAGAGAATCCTGAGTTCTCATCACAAGGAAAAAAATTTTTTTCTCCTCTGTTTCTTTAATTTTGTATCTGTATGCAGTGATGGAAAAACTTATTGTGATAAACATTTCATGATATATGTAAGTCAAATCATTATGCTGTACACCTGAAACTTACAGGACTTTATGTCAATTATATTTCAATAAAACTAGAAGGAAAAAATTCAGAATGAAAAAAAAAAAAACATCTAAAGGGTTTTACAGTTAAACATCTAACGGGTTATACTGTTAATACTTACACTGTGTATAATGTTATACATGAAGAGTAAAAAGTTTGTGTTTAAAGATCATCTGACAGTTTCTACTACGATGCTGCCTTTTTTCTCTTTTCGGCCACACCACAGCGTCATGTGGAATCTTAGTTCCTCAACCAGGGATTGAACCTTGCACTGGAAGCTTGGAGTGATAACCACTGGACTGCCAGGAATACCCAGTGCAGCCTCCTTTTAATATTGTTTTAAAGTCCTACTGAGCAGCACTTCCTCATAGGAAGGTCTTTTTAGTATCTTAGATATTCCCTCAAAGGGACATTGAGTCCAACATATTCAGTTTGTCTCTAAAGTGACTGGGGCTTCCCTGGGGTCTCATCGGTAAAAAATCCACCCGCAATGCAAGAGACGCAGGAGATGCAGTTTGACCTCTGGGTGGGGAAGATCCTCTGGAGGAGGAAATGGCAACCGACTCCAGCATTCTTGCCTGGAAGATCCCCATGGACAGAGGAGCCTGGCGGGCTGCAGTCTATGGGGTCACAAAGAGTCGGACACGATTGATCACACCTGCACCCCTGCACCGACTGCATGCATGCTCTAAGACCCTTCGGTTCCCTCCTAGTGTAAACTCTAGAGATGTTCTTGCACATGTGCACCAGGATGCGTTGTCAAGATTGTTCCTAGCATTGCTGTTCATAGTAACCCATCAGTGGAAACACCTCGATGTCCATCAACAGTGAAACTGAGAAGTTGCAGTCCAGCTATCAATAGAATACTATACAACAGTGAATTTAAAGAAGTGCTGCGACATAGAGCAGGAAGAACGAGCCTTACAAATACAGTGCTGAGTGAAAGAAACAAATCATAAGAGGGTACAGGTGCTATTCCAAGTCAGCAGAACTCAGCTATGTGGTTTTGGGAAACAAACATAGATTTTAAAATAACCTATAAAGAAAAGTAAATAAGTGATTGTCATCAAAGACATAGAAGGATTTACTTCTAGACTGAAAAGAGGGCATTCCAGGTGGCTTCTGGGATGCTAAAAATGTTCTCTTTTTTGACCTCTGTTTTGGCCACACAAGTGTTTGCTTTATAATTATTCTAAACTCTATATATGTTTAAAGTAATCTTCTATAGGTATATATCACAATTTAAGAAAACTTCTTACCTTTAATAAATTAAGGATTTCTTCAGTCATATCATGAAATGTATCTGGAAATTAATTTTTTAATTAACAATTACTATGAGGTAGTTTTTTTTATTATTTTTGCCTTATTCTATTTCCTTCTTTAATTATAATGATTAGAGTACAATACTTGAAAGTACTAAAACTATACCTACTTTAAAATATTCAGCAAAGTGTTAACTAATTTGCCTGTTTGTTTTGCTTACCTGTTTTTTAAATTTTTTTGCTATAATTTCTTAGTATAATTAAGATACTACACAATCTACCATTTTAAAGTGTGCAATTCAGTGGTTATTAGTTTATTCAGAAGGTTGTGTACCCATCACCACCATCTAATTTCAGAATATGTTCAGCACCTCATTCTCCCCTCCCCAGGCCCTACTCACTGATATACTTTCTTCTCTGTAGGTTCTCCTATTCTTCTTCTAATTAATTAGTTTGGTTGCACTGAATCTTAGTTGCAGCACATGGAGTTTTTAGTTGTGGCAAGTGAACTCAGTTTCAGCATGTGGGAGGGCCCCCTGCATTGGAGGGTGGAGTACTAGCCACTGGACCACCAGGGAAGTCCCTCTCGTATTTTTCTTTGTAATGTAGTGAGATTTTTTGCTTTTTTTCTTAAGTTTCATAGATAACAAAGTGATAATGGTTATGTGTGAGGGATCAGTGGATTGACAAAGGTTATGGGTTTTGACAATATATGATTTTGTACCTATTCCATTTAAAAAATAAGAATCATAGGGATTTGTTGAAAATCATTAACAAAAGCTTTAAATAAGACTACTTGCTACTGATAAGTCTTCAACATGGATTGAATTTAATTTTCAAGAGTTAAATTTATAATTTATTACTAGCAGAGTTCACTATGAATATGATTTAAAGAAAGATCATTTCAATTATATTAACCAAGTAGAAATACTAAAGATCTCTCATTTATAAATTAATTTCAGTAATATTTTCAAAAAAAAACAAAAACAGTGCCTACTACATGGCTTTTGTTTGTTTGTAACTGTATTGAGTTCTTTAATCACAAATAAGCAGAAAATAGGTAACCAGTGGGAAGCTGCTGTATCACACAGGGGGCTCAGCTGAGTGCTCTGTGATGCCCTGGAGGGCAGTGAGGGAATGGGGTTGGCGGGGTGTTGGCGGGTAGAAGGGAGGTTCAGGAGGGAGGGGATATATTGTACAGAAGAGCTCACGCAACACTGTAAAACAGTTATCATTCAGTCAATAAAAAATAATAATTATACAGAATTTTAAAAGTAAATAAGCAGGGCTTAAGAAGTGGTTTTTGTTTATTTGTAGCCTGAAATTTTTTTTTTCACTCTTAACTATTAGCGTATATTTTGGTCCCTAGGCTTCAGAAGAAGTGTCAAAATCACTGCAAGCAATGAAAGAAATTCTGTGTGGGACGAGTGACAAGGAGCCCCCAGTGGAAGCTGTGGCCCAGCTCTCACAGGAGCTCTACAACACCGGGCTGCTGGTGACACTCATAGCCGACCTACAGCTGATAGACTTTGAGGTACACCATCTGCCAAAGGATGACAGTTGTGCTTTTCAATTTTTATACACATGACTACCAATATTTGACTGTCATTTTTTGTTACTGTTGTTGTTGTTCAGTTGCTAAGTTGTGTCCGACTCTTTATGACCCCATGGACTACAGCATCCCAGGCCTCCCTGGCCCTCACTTTCTGCTGGAGTTTGCCCAAGTTCACATCCACGGACTTGGCGATGCCATCCAACCATCCCATCCTGCTGCCCTCTTTTCCTTTTGCCTTCAGTCTTTCAGGGTCTTTTCCAATGAGTTGGCTGTTTGCATCACATGGCCAAATTATTACTATTTATATATTATTTAAAATCCCATTTTCTCCACTAAAACTTCTAAAATCACCTTAATCTTTTTTTTAAAAAAAAGCAAAAGGTATACCATAGTTAAGTTTTATGCAGCTAAGTAGTGAAGTTAATGGTCAATAATAATAAAAGATAACTTGAGTGCTTACTGAATGTTGTACAATTTTTAAGCTCTCTTCTAGCTTAATTCTTTTCTTTTTAAGTTTTAAAAAATATTTATTTATTTGGCTTGCCAGGTTTAATTAGGGCATGTGGGATCTAGTTCCCTGACCAGGGATCAAACCCTGACCAGGTATTGAACCCAGACCCCCTGCATTGGGAACATGGAGTCTTAGCCACTGACCACAAGGGAAGTCTCTCATTTTATTCTTAAAGCAACCTGTATATGATCAGTACTATATTATTAGCCTTGATTTATAGATGAAGACTCTAAAGTTTAAAGATATTAATTTCCCCAAAGTCACTCGGTCACTAAGCGCCTAAGCTGAGATTCAAATGTAGTATCTCCCAGGCCTGTTTCTTTAATTAAAACATTTATACCAACGATTTAAGAATTTTTTTAAATGCTACTAATATAGGATATTTCTCTCATTTTTTGAAAGCAGTTATACCTAATTACTGAAATAATATGTAAAACAATAATCTAGAAACATAAGGGGTGAATGTGTGTAAGCATTTTATTATCTATGGTATGTCTAACTTAGAACAGTGGTTTCTCAATGAAATGTGTGGTTGTAAGACACATTTCATGATGGAAATCTTGGTTTTGATTTGATTGTTGTTTTGCTACTACTATCAGGCTTTAGATACTGTCAGGTAAGCGCTTGGATCTCCATTAATTCTCAGAGATAGAAGAGAATGGAGATTTCTGAAGTAAATTGCTTTAGTTTTGTCACCGAGGAAGTAAAAGGAGACTCATTACAGTGATGGACCAAGATAAGGTCGGGGCTCTGGGGATGTGTGGAAATACTAGCTCACGGTTCTCTGGATGGCTTAGATGGAAGACAATTTTGGCCAACTAGAGCTGAGGAGCGGAGAAGGCAATGGCACCCCACTCCAGTACTCTTGCCTGGAAAATCCCATGGATGGAGCAGCCTGGTAGACTGCAGTCCATGGGGTCGCTAAGAGTCGGACACGACTGAGCGACTTCACTTTGACTTTTCACTTTCATGCATTGGAGAAATGGCAACCCACTCCAGTGTTCTTGCCTGGAGAATCCCAGGGACGTGGGAGCCGCCGTCTATGGGGTCGCACAGAGTCAGACACAACTGAAGCGACTTAGCAGCAGCAGCAGCAGAGCTGAGGAGGAGGAATGCAGGGCAAGACTGCTCTGTGTGTTCGACTAGAAACAAGACTGTCTGAGGGCCCCCCAGGGCCCAGATTTCAATTCAGCCTCCCTTTTAGAAACCTCTGTCTTGTCTATGGCCATACCACTCTGAACGTGCCCAATCTTGTCTGATCTCCAAAGCTAAGCAGGGTTGGGCCTGGTTAATACTTGGATGGGAGAAACGTGTCTTTTTCTTCCTTCCCTGCCTTATCTGTTTCTCTAACTTTGACATTTTCTGCTCAATTATCTCCTTTCTTAGTTTTCCCTCTAGCTTGTCTTGTCTTTCTTCCTCCCCATCTTACTCCCTATTTCCCTTTTTAAAAATATTTTGTTTGGTTATTTATTTTGGCTGCACTGGGTCTTAGTTGCAGCATGTGGGATCTAGTTCCCTGACCAGGGATCAAACAAGGGCCCTGTGCATTGGGAGTGTGGAGTTTTAGCCACTAGACCGCCTAGGAAGCCCCTCCTCATTTCCTTTTTTAAACCAGACTTAATGGAATTAAAGTGTAGTCTTATCTTTGTGTTTATATACTTTCATGTTTCCTTAATTTAGTTTAAAATGAGGTATTATGGACATTTGTAGGAGCTGTGCATAGTGGGAAAACCCTTGACTTAGATTTAGAATTGTTTATGTATGGAGTCCCTGCTCTGCCATTTGGTAGTTAGCAACATAACCTCTTTGAGACTAAACTTTACCGTCTATAAAATAGGAATAATATCAACTTACAGCATTGTTTTTAAATATTAAACTAAGTAAAATATATATACATATATGTGTTACGGAAGAACACTTAAATATATATGCAAATATATAGATGCCAAATAGTATATTCTCATCTTCTCTCCTTCTCAAACTTAAGTTAAATATAATCTGGTTTATTTTTGTTATAACCCTTGATGTCTGTTTCTTTGTTTATTATTTTAGTTTTAAACTTGGTTGGTGAGTGACCATAAATGGGAAACTCCCCTGCTCTTGGAAGATGGTGTTAGATTTCTGTAAATCTATTGTTTTGTGTGTTTCCCTGAAAGCAGCAGTGTATTAAGCTATTATCATCATTAATTTAGCTTGAGTTAGTGTATGAGATTAACCTAATCTGCAGTGGGATGCTGGAAGGACTATGACCAAGGTTGGTTATGTTTTGAAGACTGAGTCAAGGGTGAAATATTGTCGGGTCCGGTGACCTTGTGAAGCCTTGAGCAACCACAGAATAGATAGGCTCAAAGCGCTGGCCAAGAATTGAGGAGATGGGAGTACACCAAAGAAAAACTTGGTATGTTTCACATCTTTGTGTTGCATTGACTTAGGTAACAAAAGAGAAACAGTAAGAAAGTTTACTTCAAAATTATTTGGGAATTAAGTCATTAAGTTGCCTAAAAATGGACTTCTACATTATCAAGTAGAGTAAAATTTTACTCTCCAAAATCCTTGGGGAAAAATATTTATCTTTCTGAATATTTGAATTTTCCATGTAGCTGAAGATTAAGTTAACTCTTCAAATGGAGAGAGATAAGTAGATAAGTAGTATTTTTGTGGCTTACTTTACATTTTCTTTATAAAATGCATTGTAGACGTGCCTGTCCTCCAAAATGATGTACTAGATGTAATAATTTTCCCTGGTGACTCAATACTATCATTACAAAGGCTTGCTGTAGTGATAATTGCAGGCAGTTTTTTTTTTTTTTTCCCAGCGTTATTGAGGTGTAGTTAACCAGACAGCTCTTGACTTTGTTCATTCAGTTGTCACCTAGAACATAGTTATAAATGAATGTGATATTCAGTAGGTGAAGCCGTCCTCCTCAATCAAGCCCACAGAAGATAAATACTTATAAATGCTTCTTGGTTGAATGAATGAATGAAAAGCAGTTAAAGTTGAAAACAGTTTAGTTTTAAGCATTCCACCGATTACATACAGTATTTTCAGAAAGAATGCACCATTACGAGCATTATTAGACTACTTGCAGAAATGTACTGTCCATTTCTATGGACTAGAAGTGTTAAAGATCAGCCTGCAGGCAGCAACTTTTCTTCTCATGCTTAAAGTATCCACATTAAAAAGTGCGTTTTGCATGTTAAGTCACTTCAATCATGTCTTACTCTGTGCGACCCCATGGACTGTAGCCTCCTCTGTCCATGGGATTCTCCAGGCAAGAATACTGGGGTGGGTCGCCATGCCCTTCTCCAGGGAATCTTCCCACCCAGGGATCGAACCTGCATCTCTTCGACTGTAAAATCTTTGGTGTATTTTTATAACAGGAAAGGAAAATTATTTCTTTAGGGATGGGCTGCAGCTTTTGCCAGATAGCCTAAAAAGATGGAGAATTGCTTACAGAGAAAAACAGACCTTTTGTTTAGAAGACACCTACATGGGCTTTTTTATTCACTGTGAAAAGTGAGGTCTCCAGGCAGTGTTTGAAAGGAAAAGACTGAAAGAAAAGAGCTTAGATTCCTTTTGCAGAGTAAAATAACAGAAATTTGAGAAATGTCCTCTCATTGGCTAACTTTGATAGTAGAAGGAAATAGGAGATAGGAAAAGGGTATAGAGTAAGGGCAATTGAAGGCTCCAGAACCATGACAGAGGAAGGGGCTTAAGGAAAAAGATAATCAGAAATGCTGAGGAATCTTTAATAATAGTGATATGTGGGGTTCAATTGGAAGTTGTTTCTGCAGTGCACTGTAATTACCCTTAAACCCTTGATAAAGGAAGTATGTACTAATAATATGTTGAATGAAGGAGAAGAGGCGGTTTTCTACACTTGGGATAAACCATATATAAAACAGCTAGTTGAGGAAATAACTGGTTGTAGAAGGCAAGACAATGGACAAGGGTTGAGGGGAGCTAGGAGCAGGGGTTTGAAATCCAGAGCTGACCGCAGTGCTGGTGGCCCGAGGCGTTGGTTTAGATTGAGCTGCTGCTGCTGCTGCTAAGTCGTTTCGGTTGTGTCCAACTCTGTGCGACCCCATGGACTGCAGCCCACCAGGCTCTTCTGTCCATGGGGTTTTCCAGGCAAGAGTACTGGAGTGGGGTGCCATAGCAGAGACTAACTCAGCAATCTGTGTGACAAACCCACTTCCTTCTTCAGAAACCAGGAGGAAAGTAGTGCAATGGGCTGAGCAAAGTACTGGAAGACCCTGCTGTGATGTGAATAAGGGCTCATTAGAAGACAGACCTTTGGGTTACAGTTGTTTAAAAAGGAAACTCATTACTTTATAACCATAAATATTTGTCTAATCCTTTAAGCCTTAAAGATGCTGACAGAAAAAAAAAATTACTTCAGCATATTCTTATGAGTTCCAAAAAAAAAAAAAAGAGTTATGGCTGAGATTGCAAGCTTTCTGCTTTATGGGCTCAGGATCAAACTCAGAGCTATGGTTTTTGAGGTTTAGCCAGTATTCAAGACACAGCCCTAGACTCTTTGATGTTTTGAAACACAGTGTGATAAGAGATCAAAGGATGAAAACGTATTATATGTTAAGAGTCCATGCATTCATTTTAAAGGCAGGTGTGCCTTGCAGAAATAGGGTGGATACAGTCAACTGTTCGGGTTGAATTAGAAGGCAGCTCCAAAATGCAGAAAACTTCCTACTGTGATATTAATCACTAATGATTATTTCTTGCTACATTAAAAAACTAAAAGCAAAAAAAGCCCTCTAGAATCAGCTTCTCAATAAGCCAGTTTATGGTCCTAAGTTTTTGAAACTTTCTATCCCCTTAAGACCTTTTTCTGTTCCCCAACCCTAATTAAAAAGTGGTCCTTAATCTTTGATTTTATTACTGTAAAAATAGAGATCATAAAGCCTTTAGACACAAGCTTTGACTGTACTTCATGCATTTAATGATTTGAAATGCTTACTATGTGTGTAGGGCATTGATTTTATTTGGACTTGACTCTGGTTGTTTGTTTATTTTTGTACCCATCTTTAGACAGATGAAGTCAAAGAATGCACAGGTGGGAAAATATCATATTAAATGGACTGAGTATGTTTGTATATAAACAGCTTTTGAAATAATGTACATGCCATACAATTCACCCATTTAAAATATACAACTTAATGGTTGTTTCTTTAACAGGGAAAAAAGGATGTGACCCAGATATTTAACAACATCCTGAGAAGACAGATAGGCACTCGGATTCCTACCGTGGAGTACATTAGTGCTCATCCTCACATCCTGTTTATGCTCCTCAAAGGGTAGGTGGATGCTTTCCTTTAAAGTAGGTTTGAGTCTGGAAAAGTTGTTAAAAGTAGATAGCGTTAGCATCATTTCAGATATGATCAATTCCCTTTTGGATTCATATTTGCTATGCTTGAAGTCAGCCCTCCAAATCTATGTCTCTGTGATTGTTCAGGCTGCAACAAAATGCTTTCTAAGTAAAATTCCTTCCACCTACTGCCCCTCTTTCCTCCACTTTCCTGTCTTCTCTACCTGTTACATTATAGCTTACACTTCCCAATCCGCCCTCTTTCTGGCTGCCCACTTACCCTCTTTGCTTCACTAGTGGCTCAGATGGTAAAGAATCTTCCTACGAGAGACCCAGCTTCAGTCCCCAGGTTGGGAAGATCCCCTGGAGAAGGGAATGGCTACCCACTCCAGTATTCTTGTCTGGAGAATTCCATGGACAGAAAAACCTGGTGGGATACAGTCCACTGGGTTGCAAAGAGTTGAACACAATTGAGCAGCTAACACTTTCACATTCACACTTTACCCTCTTTACATAAAATTGAATCCCCTCATTACACAAATATACACAGACACGGACGCATACATACAATATCCTTCAATGGTTAGCTTCTATTCAGGTGACATGCTTTCATGTGGGGATAGAATAAATATCACTGTACATATATGGCACCACAGGGCAGCCAAAAACCTAAAGTCTAGTCAGGTAATAAAATCCCCGATTATGACTTTTTTATGTTTGCTCATTTACAAAGGTTTCTTGGGCATTGTGAGGCTACTGTAACTCCTAGGATCAGAAATATGGATGCAGCAAGGCTTGGGGATAGTAGCCTTTTGTCTTTTGTCTCCCCTTCTCTGTCTTTCTACTTTACCATTTTGAATTTCACATGCTATTCCATACCTAGTCCATCTCATCTGTTTTCAGTTCCCAAGTCCTTGTGCATTTTAAAATATTTAATTGTATCAAAATAATACATGCCATATAGTTTAAAAACCAGATATAGGGATTTCCTTGGTGATCTGGTGGCTAAGACTCCGCCTTCCCAATGCAGGGGGCCCAGATTCAATCCTTGGTCAGGGAGCTAGATCCCACATGCCGCAGCTAAGACCCGGTGCAGCCAAATAAATAACCAGACTCAACAAACAGCAGCTCTTTGCTTTTTCCTTCTCCATCCCTCAGTCCCATTTACCAAAGACAACCACTTTGGTCTTTTTTATTTGTTCATCTGGTATTTACCTCTATATTATGAATTAGGAGCTTTTACTAAGTTTTGATTTGTCCATTTGAAAAATATATCTGTTAAATTTCTCATGGACTAGGTGACAATTTTGTTTTTCCACCACCATCACTACTCCATTTTCCTTCCCCTCACCCTCCCAATATCCTTTATCACAATTTTTTATTTCATTAAAAAGGCACATTTATATTATTATAGCTATGTAGTGTACTATTACTTTGTTTTTCCGTACAAAATATTGTTTTTACTGGAGAATTAAGTCTTTAAATTCTGGAAAGGGCAATATACTTGTATCATGTATTAGGGTAGTTTAAAAGTATAAGAAACCTAAAGCTTTATAAGAAATAGACCCCACAATGTAGTGGCCCCACTACAAGATAAATGTATTTTCACATATTCGAGAAGAACAGATGTTCTAGGTCAGCAGGGGTTCCTTCAAAGAGTGCTTCCTAAGATCACTTTGTTGATTGCCAGTTCAGCCCACAGGAAGGCAAATATACTTGGGAGAATCTATGAGCCAGGCCTGGAAATGGCTTGTATTACTCCCACTCACATTCCGTTTGAGAGCACTTAGTCACTTGGCCTCTTAATTCTTAAGGGAACCTGAGAAATGTAGTTAGCGCCCAGGAAGAAGAGGAGAAAGGATTCTGCAGACAGCCTACAGTCTCTGCCCCTTAGTGTTTCTTTGAAAATGTATTCCCTTCCATATTCTCTGTCCTTACTTTCTAGACCTCCTGTTAGTCAAAGCAAAATCTCTGAGGTTGATTTCTTAATTCTTCTCTTTTCTGTTTGTCTTTTTGTCTCACTAGTCAGAAGATATTCTTAATTGTATCTTCCATTGAAGATAAACTCAACTGAACTTTCCTTTCAACTACCCTATTTTTAATTTATAAGAACTCTTTTTTGTTCTCTGATTATTCCTTTTTCTGGTCTCTTGCACTTATCTCTGTGACCTTGGGCAAGCCTCTGCAGCTTTCTACCAAGTCTCAGTTTCCTTATCTGTAAAGTAAGAGTAAAATTTATAATATTACCTTTGCACAAAATAATGTTACATTATATGCATTGTCAGAGAGATTTTCGTGTCCAGACAGGGTTCTGCTATTTACTTGCTAAGACTTTGGGCAAGTTACCTAACTTCCTTAAGTCTTGATTTCCTCACTGCAATCTGAAGACAATAATAATACCTACTTCAGTAGGTCATTATGAGTCTTTTAGTGAGGTAGTTTCTGCAGAGTTTAGCACTGAGCACATGGTACTCTACTTGGTAACTGCTAGTCTAAAAAATTATTATTACTATCCCTCTTAAGAGCTGCAGTTCACACTGAGTAAAATTTTGAACAAATATAATTAAGACCATACATAAGTGTCAGAATAATACTGTAAAGGGAAGTGTTCGTTTTCAGTTCAGGCAGATCTTCAAGATTTAATGGGATATGATCTGCATACCTGGTCATTGGTGGAAAAGGCTGAAATGATCAGTTTGTACCCCCATCTGGAGATTCTAAAATGTTAACCTAAAGCATTTGACATTATCCTATAGGAAACGGGAAGCCATTGGATTGTTTTGGGAGAAAAATATCAGATTTGTGTTTCAGCAAGTGAAGACAAATTAATAGTCATTTGAAGTTGGTTTATGGGACTTCCCTGGTGGTCGAGTGGTTAAATTAATCTCTGGATTAAATTAAATCCAGAGATTAAATTAACTGCCAGTACAGGCAGGAATCTGTCTGCCAGTGCAGGGATCCCTCCGTGTTCGATCCCTGGCCCAGAAAGATTCCACATGCCATGGAGCGACTAAGTCCATGCGGCACAGCTGCTGAGCCCGCACGCCCTAGAGCCTGTGCTCCACAGCAGGAGAAGCCACGGCAACGTGAAGCCTGAGCGCTGCAGAGAGTAGCCCGTGCTTGGCGCAGCTAGAGAACACCCAGGCACAGCAATGAAGACCCAGTGCAGCCAAAAATAAATAAATTATTTTAAGTTCATCTCCTTTGAAAAAATAAAATGGAGTTAGCTTGTAAATAAGTGATCCCCTGACAATGCTGAAATATGTTGTCCTCCTAAGATATGTTGGAGAGCACATCAGCTGATGTGGAAGAGAAGTGGTGTGGATGGTTTAAAACGGTATCTTCCGCAGTGAGGTCATTATGTGAAAGGAGACATGCAGCTCCACGAACTGCATTCTCGGAGTGGGAATTATTTGCCTGGAGGATCTCCTTTCTGTAGTTGCTGTCACTGAATAGCAGTCAGATGATGGCAACTGTCTCTATTATAATGATTCTTCCTTTATTTTGTAACCCAAAGTTTAAACTCATTCCTTCACGTCCTGCTTTATAGACACCACTTATTGAATGTTTGCTATGTGCCAGGTACTACATTCAGTGTCTTTACTTATGCTGTTTCATTTAATCCTTCTATCAATACTCTGAGGACTAGGTATTATCCTCACCATTTTACAGATGAGGATTTTACAGTTTAACATTTGTTAAACTTAGAGTAAGGCTATTGCTCAAGGTTATATATACAACTGAGTGACAGTCAATTTTTCAGTCCAGGTCTGATTCTAAATTCCATCTTAACCATTAATACATCCTTAAAAAGACTTGAAGCCCTTCAAATAGGAAGGAAGAGGGAATTATAGAAGACCCTGAGGACAGAGTAGACAAAAGGAAGCCTCAAATGGAATCACTGCACCTGAATCAACTTTCCCCATCACCATTTTCTAGGTTAGCTTGAAATGCCTGCAGTTTAGCTAGCCGTTTGGTATAAAGGTCAGCATTTTTACTGAATTATGTCTTGCAAAGTTGCTCGAAAACTTAGAACATAACTTTACTGGTGCACTCATATATCAAATAATGATGTTATTTAGGGATATGGTAGTAACATGCTATATTGGACCTAAGTTGAACCATAAAGAATGTAAGACAGAAAGAAGTTGATTCTTGTCTATCAAGGAGAATCATTTGGATATGGGATACAAAACTTGGTAAAAGGATTTGGAGCCCAAAGTTTATGAAAAGATTATTTAAAAGGACTTTCTCACTTTAGACAGACTTTTCTCCTGTCCCATGCAAATGACATTCCAGGATATTGAGAGAATTTTGAGAATGAGGTTGCTAAACTGCTCTTGGTGATCCATAAGGAACCACTGCCAGTGGAAGATGTTTCAAGTCCAATATTAAAATAATAAATTTCTCCTAATAATCTTATTTTTAAAAATTTTATTGCAAAACTTTTTTCAACCATATACAAAAGACAGAAGAAAGAAATCCCATGTTCCAACCTTCATAACCATTGATATTTTGCTGTGTTTTTTTTCCTCTATCTTCCCAACACCCCTCCCTTATTTTTTTTTTTTTTTTTTGTAGTATCATTATGAACTAGTGGACTTAGTATGTTTTCATACATCTTATATAATTGTACTTTTAGTCAAGCATCAATTTTTAAGTATATATAAGATGTATAAAAAACACTAGGAAAAGTTTTATAAAGTATCTTTCAGCAAACACTTGGCCTCCTCAATATAATCAAGAAGTTTTGCTTCTAATCTAGAAACATTTGTTAACTTTAAAAATAACAAGCTAACACTGTCCACTGAAAAGGCCTAGAAGCAGTAACAACCCAATGTTAATGAGTATCCCTAGCATTCAGATTGTAGTTTCTAAGAACCATTTCTAACTAAAAGGAGCCAGAGTCCTTTGTTCAGTTCAGTTCAGTTCAGTTCAGTCTCTCAGTCGTGTCCGACTCTTTGCGACCCCATGAATCGCAGCACGCCAGGCCTCCCTGTCCATCACCAACTCCCGGAGTTCACCCAAACCCATGTCCATTGAGTCGGTGATGCCATCCAATCATTTCATCCTCTGTCATCCCCTTCTCCTCCTGCCCCCAATCCCTCCCAGCATCAGAGTCTTTTCCAATGAGTCAGCTCTTCTCATGAGGTGGCCAAAGTACTGGAGTTTCAGCCTCAGTATCAGTCCTTCCAATGAACACCCAGGACTGGTCTCCTTTAGGATGGACTGGTTGGATCTCCTTGCAGTCCAAGGGACTCTCAAGAGTCTTCTCCAACACCACAGTTCAAAAGCATCAATTCTTCTGCACTCAGCTTTCTTCACAGTCCAACTCTCATATCCATACATGACCACAGGAAAAACCATAGCCTTGACTAGACAGACCTTTGTTGGCAAAGTAATATCTCTGCTTTTCAATATGCTATCTAGGTTGGTCATAACTTTCCTTCCAAGGAGTAAGTGTCTTTTAATTTCCTGGCTGCAATCACCATCTGCAGTGATTTTGGAGCCCCCCAAAATAAAGTCTGACACTGTTTTCCACTTTTTCCCCATCAATTTCCCGGGAGAAATATCAATAACCTCAGATATGCAGATGACACCACCCTTATGGCAGAAAGTGAAGAGAAACTAAAAAGCCTCTTGATGAAAATGAAAGAGGAGTGTGAAAAAGTTGGCTTAAAGCTCAACATTCAGAAAACTAAGAGTCCTTTGTAGAAATGGCTAATGCCAGGTCTGTGTTAGGAAATGTACAGGATGGCCAGAGAGCAAGGAAATGTTCACAAACTAGTGGGAGCGATATCAAACGGACAGGGGTCATCTGGAAAAGGCCACTTTTGCTTTTGATGTTTTTCCTAGCGCTGGCTGCCCTTGTTTCTTCTATCAGGAGCAACAAAAGTCATTTTTCTCCTTACACAATATAATCTGCATTCTTAAACTGAGATATTCTTGCACAAGATCTTTGTTCAAATCATTTTATGTGTAATATTAATTTTGCTCACCACCAGATAAGTGTTCTTACACTTTGGCTTTTATTAAATTTGAAACAGATCTTCTGTGCTATTATTTGAATAAGCATGCATATAAAATAGTGTGCCTTCTCCACACTGACACAGTTAACTATACGGTCCAGACTTCCCGTGTGGTTTCCCAGATAGCTCAGTGGTAAAGAACCTGCCTGCCAATGCAGGAGATGCAGGAGACTTGAGTTCAATCCCTGGGTCAGGAAGATCCCCTGGAGTAGGAAATGGCAACCCATTCCAGTATTCTTGCCTGGAAAATTCCATGGAGAGAGGAGCCTGGTGGGCTACAGTCCATGGGGTTGCAAAGAATTGGATATGTCTGAGCTACTGAGCATGCGTGTGTGCATATGATCTAAACAGCAAATCAGAAGGAGGATATGGTTCAGTTCTATAAAATAATGGTTTACATTCATTGGAATAACTTCTATCAGCAACCTGCCACTAGTTAGTTGTTGTGGAGAACATAGTGATTTGTCATGGTCCTTGTCCTTGAGACCCTTATCCACAAGTAGAATAAAATAGATGAGGTAAATATTGATTCTTTAACCAAACCTAAGGATATTAATGTTCTTGGGATTTGAAACTTAAGGTACTTAACTTATGGAGCACTTCTTTATAGAGCAATCAATAAACTATCAAAAGTCAGTATCCTGGAGGATAGTCAGGTTGAAACATGTGAATTACAAGTTCCTTAAAGGGTACTGAGGAGAATTGGAAATTTCTTTATATATCCCAGTATATTCCTAACTGTAAGAAGTTGTCAGCTCAGAGGAATGACCGTTCCACTCTTGGGCGCAAACCACTAGGATGGAATGACCACTGTTCTGACCCAGAGTAGCATTTTGAAAAATACTCTCTTGGTTCTCAAGAATAAATAGTCTCTGCATCACAGATGGTTCCGATAAACTTCACCTAATGAAACAGGGGAAAAAAAAGGAACTAATTATACACGAAAGTTGCGAGTAGAAACTTTTTTCCTATAGTTTCCATTTGATTAGTTAAGAAATGAGAATGGCTAGAGATCATACAGTTTTTTCTGTAAGCCAAAGTTTGTGTCTCATTAGAGACCTAGTATTAAGTTTAATCAGAGTTTGAAGTTTACTAAGTTCTTTATACACCTTTGAGAAAGACATTATGCTAAGCACTCTCTGGAGACTAGGGTAAGGACAGAGGCAGGTACCAGTAAGACACAGATACCCCATGGAGATTTGCACAGAGGAGGAGAGAAAGTAACACAATGAGTAAAGCGTATCCTTAGCAATTGAGCTGTTTGTGATGAGGTAAAGAAAACAAACGTATAACCATTTATTGCAATGGGCCATACTAAAGAATGAGAAACGTGTTAAAGTGGAATTACAGACAAGCTATTTAGGAGTCTGAAGGTGGGGAGGGTGACTCTGAATGGTAGGTGATTGGAAACACTTCAAGGAGGAGGTGGCATTTGAACTAAGTTTTGAAAAATGAGAGAGAATCTTAGAGGTGAAAACTTATGGAGCAGGGCATTCTAGGTTGAGAGAAGGCCATACCCCAGAGAATTAAGGGAGGTGATGGGAGATGAAATTGAAAGGTTAAGTTTAAAGCAAAATTATGAGCGTCCATAAATATCTTACTAATAAGTCATTTTAGGATTTTAATTTTGTGCCCCTTATGTTTTTTTCTTTAGGTCAACAGTGGTTTTTTTTTTTTTTTTTAATCACTTCTTCAGTGCTCTATTAGTAAATGACTGTTCTCCTTCACATTTCAGAAAATGTACCCCTCTTTATGAAGGGGTACATCTTTAATAAAACACATCTTATAACTCTTCCATGCATGCCAATAGGCTGATTTTCAAATTCTTCTGATAAGAGAAATTGCTAATACTATAATTTGGCATTTTTTAATATTCTACAAAGAATTGTACCTATCTGAATATATTAGCATTTAATGTTAACATGAGTTTTTCAGGGAATATTCAGATGATATTTGTGAATATTATTCCACATAAAAATGGGACAAAATGAATAAACACCGCCCTGGTTTAATGACTTCTCTCAGAGACCTTTCTTTGCTGTTTTCCCTACTATAATTATAAATTTGAAGTTGCCAAGTAGCCTGTTGCCTAAATTGTGGGAAAGAGGTTTTATTCTCAAATCTGAAGTTCATGTAAATATTCTTTTGTTATTCTTGAATCCTCAATTTCCCTCAGCCCAAATTTATTCCTCAACCTACCCCAATATCTACAAGCTCTGTTGACTCTTCCTCTGAACAATATCCATGACCTACCCACAGTCCTCTATTCTACTACCAGTGCCCAACCCAAGCCCCCATCGTCTCTAGCTGGGCTGCTGTTCCTCCTCAGTAGCTAGTCTCCCTGATTGTCCTTTAGCTCTGCAGCCCATTCTTTCCTGTTTTACAGAATTCTCCACAGGGAGCCAGAATGATCATTTTTAAAGTATCTGATCTGCTGTGTTAATTGCGTACGTTAAACTCTGCAAAGGCTTCCTCCCGCATTGACCTTGGCTTACAAAGCTGCTGGTTCTTTCCTTGGACCCTTGCACTTTCAGTTCCTTTTCCTGGAATGCTCTTCTCCTTCCAGGACCACTTAGTCTAAAGTAAAACAAATTAAGGGGTCACACTGTCTAGCGTACCTATTTTATTTTCTTCAGTTTCATAGCCCTGAAGTATATGAAATTATCTGGTCATTGTTTATAGTCTGCTTCCTCTCCCACCAGATGCATTTTCACTAAATTGTGAATGCTAGGAAGGCAGTGACCTTGTCTGCTGACTGTTGTATCCCCAACAAAAGATACTGTTTTATCTTTTCTAATCGATTCCAAGATTTCTTTAAGTATGTCGAACTGTGAACATTTGATATCTCTTCAGATGCCTTTGCTACTTTTAAGGTATCCCCAGCATCTGAAATAGTGCCAGGCACAGTGTAGATATTTAGTGGATATTCAGTGAGTGGTTTTTGAATGAACTGTGACAGATGGTACCTATTCTTCCATTAACAGCAGTATTGAAATGGTTCTTTTAATACATAGTTCTCTCTCTCTCTTGTTTGTGCTTTAGCTATGAAGTCCCACAGATCGCCTTACGTTGTGGTATTATGCTGAGAGAATGTATTCGACATGAACCACTTGCCAAAATCATCCTCTTTTCTAATCAATTCCAAGATTTCTTTAAGTATGTCGAACTGTCAACATTTGATATCGCTTCAGATGCCTTTGCTACTTTTAAGGTAATTCCCTGTCCACCTCCCCGCCAACCCCTGCCAGAATCAGCAGGGTTATTTAGTTTCAGTACCTAAGTCACTTGGCTCTAAGAGGCAGTTTAATTTTAAAAACCAGAAAATTGTGTTTCTTAGACCTGAGCATAGCCAACCGTGTATGATATGGATCGTAAGAGAATTCAGTAAACAGAATACAATCTACTAGACCCGTCTGTCACATGGTGGAAAGAGCAACTCAACATGCTTGTCATGGGGCTTCCCTGGTGGTCTAGTGAGTAACAACCCACCTTGCATGCTGGGGACTCTGGTTCAACCCCTGTTTGGGGAAGATCCCACATGACATGAGGCACCTGGGCACATAAAAAGTCTCACCTGGCCAAACAACAGTTGTGCAGTGGCTACAGATGAAGCCCTCAAGAGTCTATCCTAGAACACGTGGTAAGAGGGGCCTTGGTGCATCAAATATGAAGAAGGACATTTAACACAAAGGACCGTTCCATTTCTTTCTAGCAAATATTTGTGCTGAAATAATTAAGAAGGTGTTCTCTATTAGTAAATCCTGTAGTGCCTTTTTTTTTTTTTCCCCCTTTTCTATCTGATGACCCTTCACCATCATGGAAACAAGTTAGTTCCTTTTTTGAAAAACCATCGATAAGACTTCACAAATAGCTGTACACCTACAGCAGCTCTAATGAAGGGGAGAAAAGCAAATTCAATTCAGCATTTATTTCTGAAAATTTCCCAAAAGATTTTTCAACATTTAATAGAATAAACAAATGTGATAATAATGTCTTGACATCATATGATCAACCCAATTTAACTTTCAGCACAATATTGAAACACAAAGATAAATTATGACAGTTTGTACTTGAGCGTATTTTTTGTTGAACTTAAGTCCCTGATAATCTAAATAACCTTAAAAAAAAAAAACTCCTAGTATGCTACTGATATTGAAAATGCTAATTTTCTACATTTTACCAAAATGCTGTGTTCAATATAATGTAATGAACACAAGTCCCTTTTTAAAAATCAATTAATTAATTTATTTTTGGCTGCACTGTGTCTTCATTGCTGTGTGTGCAGGCTTTCTGTAGTTGCAGCTAGCGGGGTACTATTCTTCCTTGCAGCGTGAGGGCTTCTCATTGGAGTGGCTTCTCTTGTTGAGGAGCACAGTTTCTAGAGCAGGGGCTCAGTAGTTGTGGCACATGGGCTTAGTTACTCTGAGGCATGTGGGATCTTCCTGGACCAGGGGTCGAACCCGTGTCCCCTGCATTGGCAGGCAGATTCTTATCCACTAGGCCACTAGGGAAGTCCCACTTTTTTTTTTTAAGTAACTGCTTTCAAAGGGATTTGTTTACTTGATTGGTTGGCTGGTTTGGGCTTTTGTTTTTAACTTCTTAGGCTTAGCCTCTTTTTTTGACCTGTAGAATGACTGTTCTTCAGTTTAATTATTGACATTTTACCATTACTGGATTATATTTCCTCATGGCCTTGTCTGCAAATTTTCCATTCCCCAAAAAGATTCCTTACAAACACAGTCTCTTCCATGCTCCCCCTCTAAGAATTGACATGGTAAAAAGTGGTTTGAATTCCATCTCTGTCTGCACCTGATTTGCTGTACATCTTTGAGCAAGTTAGTTAACCAACCCTTGGGCCTCATTTTCTTCATCTGTGAGATGAGAAACATAATCGTCTTTTTGCAGAGTTGTGCAGATTAGAAATAACCTATGTAAAGTGCGAAGCACACTCCCCAGCACACAGTAAATGCAGCTGCTGCGAGCTGCTGTGATCTTGGGTCCCTGCCATGGAACGTGTGTCTCTGTCATTTCACCCCAAGTTCTTCCAGGCTGTGCAGAATTCACTAAAATACCAACATCGATAATTTTTAGCATAAGACTTAGACCGTGCAGAAGCTAGTCCTGCCAAACAGAATTCTTAGGAGGTGGGATGAAAGAATACACTATTCTGAATACTTTTAAAAATTTTTTTTAATTTTTTAAAATTTGAATTTTAGTTTTCTTGGCAATTTCCTGGCTTTTTCCTTTTTTGGGGGGATCCTAGCTATTTTTTTCCCCACTCAGTTCTTTGATCTTTAATAATGCAACAACCGTATTTGTCTATTGTGTATATATACATGTGTGTGTGTATATATATATACACACAGACACACATATATAAGATATTATAGAAAAATCCAAGTGGACGTTGTGGCCCACCCTATATATATATATGGGGGCTTCCCAGGTGGTGCTAGTGGTAAAGTACCCACCTGCCAATGCAGGAGGTGTAAGAGACACAGGTCTGATCCCTGGGTTGGGAAGATCCCCTGGAGGAGGGCACGGCAACCCACTCCAGTATTCTTGCCTGGAGAATCCCATGGACAGAGGAGCCAGGCAGCCTGCATACAGTCCATGGGGTCACAAGGAGTTGGCCACAACCAGTGACTTAGTGCGCATATGTATATATGGGGCTTCCTTGGTGGCTCAGACGGTAAAGAATCTGCCTGCTACGCAGGAGACCCGGGTTCAATCCCTAGGGTGGGAAGATGCCCTGGATATGGTACAGTCCCTCCAGTTTTGTGCATGCATTATTATGTGTATAAATATACATAGAGGGTATATCTATGTATATATAATGTGTACACACTCACTTATTGTCTCTATCCACACATATATGTGCTGGAGGAATTTTTCCCTACCCTATTATATATTCTATTGTTGGAGTTTAAAGTTATTTTTTCCCTTAGATTTGAAGGAGCCGCTGCTCACAGAACCCCTCCTTATTTAATCTCTTTCTTTGGTGTAACACTAATGGAGGGTGAATGGAAAACCTTCGCAGGCAGCACTTATCTGCCTGGTACTCTTTCCAGTGTCACCGTCGTTGCAGGTGTAGGGCCCGAGGCCACGGCAGATTGTGAGCCTCGTACTCAAGGTTGCTGGCATCATAGGTGCAGATGGCATTGTAGGTGCAGAGCTCCATGGGTGCAGCCATCCAGAGTGCCTGCTGCAGCCCATGCAGAGAACTTTCTAACCTGAGGCAGCTCAGAAAGCCACTAGTAATGCTCAGGTGATTGGAGATGTGAAAACTGGGCATTCCAAATATTCACTTAGAAAAAGACTAAGGACTCCAAAAGTATGCTGTGGAACTAGGGGGTCCCTGATGTAGCAACCAGTTTGAATTTTGACTGGGATGAATTCCTTAGAGGGTTTTCCCATTTTAAAATCCCAGTTCCAGAACTGTACTGTTACATTCTCCTGGGGAAACAAGTACATGTCTCCATTGATAGGTCCAGTGGTCAAACAAGTTGTGATGATAAGTAATAGGAAATGAAGTTAATAGACAGTTTCATTATTTTGGGGCTTGAAATTATAGTGCAAGCTGATGAGGACCTACCGTATATCACAGGGAACTCTACTCAGTACTCTAGTGACCTATGTGGGAAAAGAATCAGAGAGTGGATATATGTGTACATATATAACTGATTCACTCTGCTGTACAGCAGAACCTGACACAGCATTGTAAATCAATTATATGCCAATAAAAATTTTAAAAAAGAAAAAAGAAAACTGTAGTGCAAAGTACTTTAAATATTTAACCTTTTATTGAAATAAAAATAAGTGAGTTTCACAACCCAGGACTCAGTGGCAACCTGGAGGGGTGGGATGGGATGGGAAAATGGAAGGGAGGTTCAGGAGAGAGGGGACATATGTATACTTGTGACTGATTCGTGTTGATGTATGGCAGAAACCAGCACAATATTGTAAAGCCATTATCCTCCAATTTAAAAAATTGTTTTAAAAAGAAGTGAGTTTTACCGTCGTGGCTGCCTTCCTTTTCTCTGTGAGGTTATGTTGTGTATCTTGTATATACTGTTAATTAAATTAGAAGTTTTAATTAAATATGTATTAAAGCATAAGAATTTATTTTGGAAAACTTGAAAATTCATGTTTTTAATTAAATTCTGCATAGTACCTAGGCAAGGCATTTAACCTTTAAGTACATTAAGAGGATTATCTGGGGCTTGTTTTCTTTTGCCATCAAGGTGACTTAAGGTTATAATTTAGGTGTGAATTTCCAATCAAACGTTCCTTTATGCTTTTGTTCAGTTTCCTGGGAGTTACGTCTATAATTAGATCAGGCTGCTTGTCCTCAACTTTGAAAGGGTGCGTTGTGCTGCTTAGTAACTGCACAACACTTCACAGCCCACTAACCCAACAGCAGGACTAGGACAGTGCTGAGATAAATGTCACTCTTGTGGGACTTCCCTGGCGGTCCAGTGGCTGAGACTCCATGCTTCCGATGCAGGGGCCCAGATTCCATCCCTGGTCAGGGAAATAGATCCCACATGCCATAACTAAGGGTTTGAATGCTGCAACTAGAGATCCCACGTGCCACAACTAAGACCCAGTACAGCCAAATAAATATGTAAAATAAATATAGTTTTTTAAATGTCGTTCTTGTGCTTCTGAGAATCCTAGGCACCTCCATTTCAAAAGTGATTAAGAAGAAAACTAAAGGTCAATCATTGAAAAATCTGTTACCTTGTGAGATACGGTTTTAGTCCATTCAGAGTTTTTTGCTTTTAATAGTTATTAATGACATTTTAAAAGATCATCATAAGCTTTATTTGAATATTTATTGTATCATATTTACAATGTATAATTATGGGCTTGAAGAAATATAATGTAAGCTTGTCTCTTTGGTGGCGTTTGTTTCGCTAGTTAAATTATTTCTGTAATCTAACAATGATACGAATTTAAAGCACTCTGTTGTTGTTTTTTACCATGAAACAAATTGTATTTCACACCTTAAACTAAGAAATGGAAATAATTCTGGGATGTAAATGAAACTATTCTGAAATTGTTGTGCTTCAAATTAATTGACTTAGAAAATCTTAGAAGAAAAGAATAGATTTGTAAAATTTATTACCTATAATAATTTTGTTTCATTGACTGCTCTTTTTCTAGGATTTACTAACCAGACATAAAGTGTTGGTAGCAGACTTCTTAGAACAAAATTATGACACTGTAAGTAGAAGTCATTTTTAAGTCTCTATCTCATTCTTCCTTTCTCTCTCTCCTTCTTAGATCTCTTAGCACTTACTTCTATTTATGAGAGAAGTTGAAACCAACCATCCACCCACTTGGTTTATTACCCAGAAGTCAGATCATTAAGAAACTATGAAAAATAAAGGATAGCAGGAGATCAGGGCGTCCTTGTTTTTCTTATCTCTTCCTGTTGTGCTCTGGAGCTCCAGGAAACAACCAGCACCAGCTCACTTTGACCTTGACTTAAGAGCATCCACGTTGCCCTTAAGAGGCAGTGTATATGCACGTGCTAAGTCCCTTCAGTCGTGTCCGACTCTGTGCGACCCCATGGACTGTAGCCCACCAGGCTCCTCTCTCCATGGGATTCTCCAGGCAGGAATACTGGAGTGGGTTGCCATGCCCTTCTCCAGGGGATCTTCCCACTCAGGGCGAACCCATGTCTCGTACATCTCCTGCATTGGCAGGCGGGTTCTTTACCACTCATGCCACCAGGGAAGACCCAGAATACTGGAGTGGGTTGCCATTCACTTCCCCAGGGGAATCTTCCTGACCCAGGGATCAAACCCAGGTCTCCTGCATTGCACCAGATGCTTTACCATCTAAGCCATATAGGGTACCCCACTGTTAATAAAATGAATCCTTTTACATGGTTGATAACTAGTTTCCCTGACTAGTAGAAATACCAAAATATACATCTGTCTTCCAGCTTCCTTCTCTAAGGGTGAATCCATCTCATCCTTTTGATAATCAGCCATCATTGTTACTGAACCAAACTTACCCGGCATTCAACAAAGCCAGTCTGCTGACACCGAGTTGTGGTGAAGGAAAGTCCAGCATTTACTGCAAGGCAATAAATGCTCAAAAGACTCAAATCCTGAATAGTTTTCCAAGAAAGGGTGAGGGTTGTGAGTGGACCGTCTTCTGACTGGTTGGTAGTAAGGTGACAAGGTGGTATATCAGGGGTTAACCTCATCAACCCCTTTGTTTCAACCAGTATGAGGTCTCCGTACTTGTGGTCAGTATACAGTTAACTTCTTCCACCTGGTGGGGATTTCAGTCTCTCTTAAACAACTCAAGGATATGACTCAGGATATTATCTATAGATTTTATGGAGGAACTAAAGATCCCTGACTTTATTTTTGGCTAAACTATTACTGTTTTGTCTTGCTTGACTGTTGTCCTTTGTTTCTGCATTTTCTCACTTCTCTGATTAAATTTGCTCTTTGGAACCTGGGTCTTGGAGGGTAAACCTTTCCTAGAAACAAGATGTACTCGGGAGGGTACATCCCTGGGATTGCCCTCAGGGTCCTGCTTGGTTTCATTATGTGACTCTTCTAGGAAGCTTTCCCTAACATACACCCTAACCCCCTCACCCCCAAACACACACACACACTCTCTCTCCCTCCCATTCTTCTTCTTTCTCACACGTTTTCCACATTGTATAATATTATTATGGTGTGTCTTTATATCTTTTTGTCTGGTTCATAAGCTCCCTGGGAGGCAGGAACCTTATCTGTCAAACACAGGGGTTCAGAATGCAGTACAGATTTATGTCTAGTTGCTTTGCTTCAGAATCCTGCTGAATCTTTTACTAATTATGATTCTGAACAAGTTACTGTGCCTACTAAAAAATGAGGATATTAATAATAGCTACTTCACAGGGTTGTTGTAGGAATTTGACAAGATTTAAGGTTTTGGGGATAGCACCATGGATTAATTTTTATCATGATTACTTACATATCTAATACCTAACTCAGTACCATATATTTGGTGGTGTTAAATGAACATTAAATAAACAGACCCAACCAAGAGCTGCTATGCTTTTGCTAAGTGTATCAGCAATAGAAACAGCATTCAGTTCAGTTCAGTTCAGTTCAGTCTCTCAGTCGTGTCCGACTCTTTGTGACCCCATGAACCGCAGCACTCCAGGCCTCCCTGTCCATCCCCAACTGCTGGAGTCTACCCAAACCCATGTCCATCGAGTCAGTGATGTCATCCAGCCATCTCATCCTCTGTCGTCCCCTTCTCCTCCTGCCCTCAATCTTTCCCAGCATCGGGGTCTTTTCCACTGAGTCAGCTCTTTGCATCAGGTGGCCAAAGTATTGGAGTTTCAGCTTCAACATCAGTCCTTCCAGTGAACACCCCAGACTGATCTCCTTTGGGATGGGACTGGTTGGATCTCCTTGCAGTTCAAGGGACTCTCAAGAGTCTTCTCCAACACCACAGTTCAAAAGCATCATTTCTTCGGTGCTCAGCTCTCTTTATAGTCCAACTCTCACATCCATACATGACCACTGGAAAAACCATAGCCTTGACTAGATAGACCTTGTTGGCAAAGTAACGTCTCTGCTTTTGAATATGCTGCCTAGGTTGGTCATAACTTTCCTTCCAAGGAGTAAGCATCTTTTAATTTCATGGCTGTAGTCACCATCTGCTGTGATTGTGGAGCTGAGAAAAATAAAGTCAGCCACTGTTTCCACTGTTGCCCCATCTATTTGCCATGAATTAAAGTAAAACATAGCACAGGCTTAGAGACAAAACTTTACATGATTTGTTGCAGTGTTAGTTTAGCTGCTCTAGACCAGTACTGTCCAGTTGAAACATAATGCAAGCCACTGTGTAATTTAAAATTTTGTAGTTAGCCACACAAAAAGATAAAAGGAAACAGATAACTCTAGGAAGTTATGGAATACCCTACCCATATCCTGTGTTTTCACATATCCAAATCATAGAAATTAAACTATGGCTTTCTTCTTCATAAATTGTTTGCTGCTCTTCCTTTGAGATTAAGAATTATCAATGTAATCATGAAATCAAAAGTGATTTTCATACCCTAAAATTATCAAGAGAAAATCCATGGAATCAATTAGAGATCTTTGATCAAAGTATAAAATATGAAGGGAGAAAAAGATTACTGCCAGATGTATCCAAAAGCTTCAAGACCAGAAGAGACTCATATATTTTTGAATTTAGGGAACAAACTATTATAGTTTGTTAAGTATTAGGGAACAAACTATTATAGTTTGTTCAGAATTTAGGGAACAAGCTATTATAGTTTGTTCAGTAACTGTAGATGCTGGATGGAGTGTTAAAGACTCATTGTTGTTCAGTCACTAAGTAATGTCCAACTCTTTGTGACCCCATAGAGTGCAGCACACCAGGCTTCCCTGTCCTTCACTATGGAGATAGTGCATAGTTTTCTCAAATTCATTAGATGTAATATTTATAATAAATGAAAATAAGAGGACAAAGATAGCTTATGACAAAACCTGTGTATCAACTACTCATTTTTTCTATAGAATGAGTAGAATAATGTGCTGTGCAATTTGCACTCAAGGATAACAAGCAACAATTTGAGAGACCGTAAGCTCATTCTCTTTGACCCTTGTTTACCTAAATTTGTCTTCATAGTCACCTCTTGTGTAATTTAGTAGTCTCACAGATACTGAGCCTATTGCACCGACCTGAGCATTGGCTTCAAGAACTCATGCTCCTTAAACATTTCCTACTTGTTGAGTTTCTTATTTCTTTAGTAGTAAACCTGAAGCTGGAGAACATGATATATGACCTAAAATAATGAAACTGGTAGCCTACTACTGCTAAGTCGCTTCAGTCGTGTCCGACTCTGTACGACCCCATAGACGGCAGCCCCCTAGGCTCCTCTGTCCCTGGGATTCTCCAGGCAAGAACACTGGAGTGGGTTGCCATTTCCTTCTCCAATGCATGAAAGTGAAAAGTGAAAGTGAAGTCACTCAGTCGCATCCAACTCCTAGCGACCCCATGGATCGCAGCCTACCAGGCTTCTCCGTCCATGGGATTTTCCAGACAAGAGTACTAGAGTGGGGCCAAGGCAGTCGATAATACCTTATATGCATGTATTTACATTTTATGGTTACAAGTAACATTTACCACGGTGTTTGTCTGATACATTTAGTGACCCACAAAGTCCTTGTGTTCCATGACAATCAGAATAAATAATAAATCCTTCAAGTAAAAGAAAAAAAAATTACTGTGACTTTAACGTGAGCTCCATGATTTTGTTTTCCCAGTTTCTGAATTCCTCTTGGGCATTCTCATCAGTGTGCACAGCTTGTCCTCATCACTCATACCTGGCATTTGGTCTTCCAAGGACCCTTTGCTACCCTCCCCAGCCCCTAAACTCTCTTGCCTTCAGTTCTCTGCCAGGCTTGCCCTCCCACCCAAGTGGCCTCTGAGTGTGCCTGTGTGTGACCAGAGGCTGACACTGGACTTTCCCAGCTGCCGGAACTCTGTGTTCAACTGAAGGGCCTAGATTGTGTTTGATGACCAATCACACTAGGAAATGGGCCCCCGTCACCAGCGTCCCCCAGCTTCTGGGGAGAGTGGAAGTGCTCCCGAGAGGCCAGTTGGGATTCACACGGCCATCATGTGGCAGAGTGGCCCTGTTCCTCTACCTGTTCATGCTGTGAGTTTGCCAGTTTGATTCTTTATGAGTTGCTAAGTGTCTTCAATCTTTTCTCAAATTATCCAAAGACTAATAGCTACCAGCAAGACTGCATAAATGCATTTCTTTAAAATGGCATAAAATGAGTTATCCTACAGCTCATTAGATGAGTTAATAGATGCTTTCTTCAGGACTTCCCTGGAGTTCTAGAGTTAAGAATCTGCCTGCCCACGTAGGCAGTATGGGTTCCGTCCCTGGTCTGGGAAGATCCCACATCTGAGGGGCAATCAAGCCCCTGCACCAACACTACTGAGCCCATGCACTGCAACTAGAGAAAGCCCATGCACTGCAACTAGAGAAAGCCCATGCACAGCAACGGAGACCCCAAACAGCCAAAAATAAAATAGATGTTTTAGTCAAAGTGATTTATTGGGAGGACTCAATTACTCCATTTTCCTACTCAATTTCTAATTTGCAGAACTAAAATAAAACAGAGGGAAGCATGTCTCTGGTGTCACCCGCCTCCTCGTCCCCCAGTGTCTCTATGAGTAAGTGAGGATGGAGAAACGGGGAAGCCTCCCCATGGACAAAGGCAATCCGCCCAGAGATACACAGCACAACCGCTGGGCTGGGCTGAAGGACTGGGGATTCACTTCCGAAGCAAACAGACTTAATGCAGAGAAATCACTGCTGGGTTTACATTCTTAATATTTCTTTTTTTGTTGTTAGATTTTTGAAGACTATGAGAAACTGCTTCAGTCGGAGAATTATGTGACTAAGAGACAATCTTTGAAGGTAATGTCAAATTTCTTTAGGTTAGAGTCTCCAGAAGTTGACATTCTTGTTCCTAAACGACTGGTTTAGTAGTGGACAAGTAGAACTTCCCCGGTGGTCCAGTGGTTAGGACTCTGAGCTTCCACTGCAGGGTGAGGTGTTTGATCTCTGGTCAGGGAGCTAAGATCCCTCAAGCCATTCAGCACCACCAAAAAACAAACCAAAAAATAGTGGGCAAGTAAATACAGAAAAAGTATTCTCTTTTTTTGTAACTTGAGAAGTATTTTCTATGTTATGACCGCGTATATTAGTCACTCAGTCGTGTCCAGCTCTTTATGACCCCATGTAGCCCGCCAGGCTCCTCTGTCCATGGAATTCTCCAGGCAAGAATACTGGAGTGGGCTTCCATTTCTTTCTCCATGGGATCTTCATTCAGAGATGGAACCCAGGTCTCCTGTATTGCAGGTGGATTCTTTACCATCTGAGCCACCAGTGAAGCATATGTTATGACAGTTCAGTTCAGTCGCTCAGTCGTGTCTGACTCCTTGCGACCCCGTGACTTGCAGCACGCCAGGCCTCCCTGTCCATCACCAACTCCCGGAGTTCACTCAGACTCACATCCATAGAGACGGTGATGCCATCCAGCCATCTCATCCTCTGTCATCCCCTTCTCCTCTTGCCCCCAATCCCTCCCAGCATCAGAGTCTTTTCCAATGAGTCAACTCTTCGCATGAGGTGGCCAAAGTACTGGAGTTTCAGCTTTAGCATCATTCCTTCCGAAGAAATCCTAGGGCAGTACTTTGTAGCAAAACAAGCTAAGTGCCCTGCTTCAAATACTGTTTGAAAGTAACAGTAAAAGTATTAAGTACAGGGTAAGCACAGGATGAGGAGTGTGTGTTTGTATGTAACCAAACAGCATTTGTGATATGAGATTCTGTCTCCAATGAATTGCCTGTAGAAATGACTGTCCCTCATCAGACAGGGACCCGGCAGAGTGGAGCCACATCCATCCATGAGGGACCTCCCCTTCCTCAGTGGAGAGGTGCCTGGAGGCAGCCATTTTGCCCACATGAGGAGGGGCAGCTCCTGAGGGGGTGGGCATTGGCTGCAGCTGCATCTCTGCCCTTCAGATCCTACTCAGAGCTTCAAAAGAAGGTTTTTGGCAGATAATAATTTGATGTCTTTTGTCAAGCTGTTTATATGATGCTTGAGCTTACTAAATATTATTTTATATTATTACATATTATTATTTTATTATTTCTAAAATATATTATTTTTACATGTTGACATTATAGAACAGTGCATTTGTTTCTAAATGTTGGATACAGTTTTAAGCTCAACAGATAAATCTATATATTATTACATATTCATATTCTATATATTATTTCTAAAACATATTATTTTTACATACTGACATTATAGAACAGTACACTTGTTTCTAAATATTGGATGCAGTTTTAAGCTAAAGCAATAAATTAAATCTGTCTCGTAGCACACATTTGTCAGTTCACTGTCCCTGTGACTGTGTCGGCCTTGATCGCACTCCCCTGTACCTGCGCCCTCGCTGCTCCAGCTTTACCTGTTGAGGGGGAGATCAGTGGACTATTTCCAGACAGTCATTCAGCACTCTTTACTAACTTTCTCCTTGTGGAGAAACCCATACGGCGTGATCCACATAGGAAAAACATACCATGGGTACGCTGCTCTCTGTACTGGAGGTGAAGTAATGAGACGGAGCCTCAGGCAAAGGCCATCAATGCTGTGTTCTCCCATGTCCAGAAAGCTTGTTAAAAGCAGTTGAAGGGGCTTCCCCGGCAGGTCCAGTGGTTAAGAATCCACCTCCAAGTTCAGGGGACATGGGTTCAATCCCTGGTCAGGGAACTAAGATCCCACATGCCGTGGAGCAACTAAGCCCTCACACCGCAAGTACTGAGCCCACACTCCATGCCTAGAGTCAGTGTGCCACAGTGAAAGATCTTGCATGACATAACTAAGACCCTATGCAGCAAATAAATAAACTAATTAAAAGTATTTTTTAAAAAAGAAGCAGTCAAAGATGAGAGTACATCCTGTTGGGACAGCCGTGTACTGAAAGAGTCAAGCCAGGAAAACTGCATTACAGAGGCAGAGGACTTTGGAATAGGAAACAGAGGTGACAATGCTCTAAAGGGCCAACGTATAGCTAATCGCTCAGGAATCTTCCAAGTCCTTCCTCTTTTCAGTGGGCATCTGTCAGATACTGGACCAAAGTAGAGAGGTTGATGTAAACTAAGATGCTTGAACAGATTTGGATCAAGAAAGCTGGGGTCATGGGCTTAGAGTTGATCCTCGCACCATTTCCCACAGTGATGAGAACTTGTGGCAGATTTTTCTGAGATTGACAGTCTCTAGGGCCTTCAGATCAGATCAGTCGCTCAGTCGTGTCCGACTCTTTGCGACCCCATGAATCGCAGCACGCCAGGCCTCCCTGTCCATCACCAACTCCCGGAGTTCACTCAGACTCACGTCCATCGAGTCAGTGATGCCATCCAGCCATCTCATCCTCTGTCGTCCCCTTCTCCTCTTGCCCCCAATCCCTCCCAGCATCAGAGTCTTTTCCAATGAGTCAACTTTTCGCATGAGGTGGCCAAAGTACTGGAGTTTCAGCTTTAGCATCATTCCTTCCAAAGAAATCCCAGGGCTAATCTCCTTCAGAATGGACTGGTTGGATCTCCTTGCAGTCCAAGGGACTCTCAAGAGTCTTCTCCAACACCACAGTTCAAAAGCATCAATTCTTCGGTGCTCAGCCTTCTTCACAGTCCAACTCTCATATCCATACATGACCACAGGAAAAACCATAGCCTTGACTAGACAGACCTTTGTTGGCAAAGTAATGTCTCTGCTTTTGAATATGCTATCTAGGTTGGTCATAACTTTCCTTCCAAGGAGTAAGCGTCTTTTAATTTCATGGCTGCAGTCACCATCTGCAGTGATTTTGGAGCCCCAAAAAATAAAGTCTGCCACTGTTTCCACTGTTTCCCCATCTATTTCCCATAAAGTGATGGGACTGTATGCCATGATCTTCGTTTTCTGAATGTTGAGTTTTAAGCCAACTTTTTCACTCTCCACTTTCACTTTCATCAAGAGGCTTTTTAGTTCCTCTTCACTTTCTGCCATTAGGGTGGTGTCATCTGCATATCTAAGGTTATTGATATTAGGCAAAGTTATAAAGCTGACATTTTTTTTACCCAGATATCTCCCTTCTTGGACTTTTTCCTGCTTTTCTTTCCCACTGTCCTGTCATCCCGTCCTACGCATGTGCCCTCATTCTCTTCTCAAGATGTTTTCAACCCCACCTGGTCCTGTTCCCTTGTTAATATTTGTAAAAATGGCTAGAGCAGAACCCATCAAATGGTAAGGACTGGATATATTTGCTAAAGAAAATTGAAGTAAATTTCATTAATAAATATTCTTCATCATTGTCCCCAGAGTTCAGTCTCTGGAAGGCACTGATCTACTCTAAATAAATAATTGGGACTAGAGTATGGTTAGAGGGCTTCCCAGGTGGCTCAGTGGCAAAGACTCTGCCTGCCACAGCAGGATATGCACAAACAAAGCTAATGGAGGTGATGAAATTTCAGTTGAGCTGTTTCAACTCCTAAAAGATGATGCTGTGAAAGTGGTACACTCCATATGCCAGCAAATTTGGAAAGCTCAGCAGTGGCCACAGGACTGGAAAAGGTCAGTTTTCATTCCAGTTCCAAAGAAAGGCAATGCCAAAGAATGTTCCAAGTACCACACAATTGCACTCATCTCACAAGCTAGCAAAGTAATGCTCAAAATTCTCCAAGCCAGGCTTCAACAGTATGTGAACCGTGAACTTCCAGATATTCAAGCTGGAGTTAGAAAAGGCAGAGGAACCAGAGATCAAACTGCCAACATCCATTGGGTCATCGAAAAAGCAAGAGAGTTCCAGAAAAACATCTATTTCTGCTTTATTGACTATGCCAAAGCCTTTGACTGTGTGGATCACAACAAACTCTGGAAAATTCTTAAAGAGATGGGAATACCAGACCACTTACCTGCCTCCCGAGAAATCTGTATGCAAGTCAAGAAGCAACAGTTGGAACTGGACATGGAACAATAGACTGGTTCCAAGTTGGAAAAGGAGTATGTCAAGGCTGTATATTGTCACCCTGCTTATTTCACAAGTTGGAATCAAGATTTCCAGGAGAAATATCAATAACCTCAAATATACAGATGACCCCACCCTTACGGCAGAAAGCAAAGAAGAACTAAAGAGCCTCTTGATGAAAGTGAAAGAGGAGAGTGAAAAAGTTGGCTTGAAACTCAACATTCAGAAAACAAAAATCATGGCATCCAGTCCCATCACTTCATGGCAAATAGATGGGGAAACAGTGAGAGACTTTATTTTGCGGGGGGGGCGGGGGGGGGCCTCCAAAATCATTGCAGATTACATTGAAAGAAGCTTGCTCCTTGGAAGAAAAGCTATGACTAACCTAGACAGCATTTTAAAAAGCAGAAACATTACTTTGCCAACAAAGGTCCATCTAGTCAAGGCTATGATTTTTCCAGTGGTCATGTATGGATGTGAGAGTTGGACTATAAAGAAAGCTGAGTGCCAAAGAATTGATGCTTTTGAACTGTGGGGTGGGAGAAGACTCTTGAGAGCCCCTTGGACTGCAAGGAGATCAAAGCAATCAATCCTAAAGGAAATCAGTCCTGAATATTCACTGGAAGGACTGATGCTGAAGCTGAAACTCCAATACTTTGGCCACATGATGTGAAGAACTGACTCCTTGGAAAAGACCCTGATGCTGGAAAAGATTGAAGGCAGGAGGAGAAGGGGATGATAGAGCATGAGATGGTTGGATGGTGTCACCGACTCAATGGACATGAGTTTGAGCAAGCTGCATGAGTTGGTGATGGACAGGGAGGCCTGGCGTGCTGCAGTCCATGGGGATGCAAACAGTCGGACATGACTGAGCGACTGAACTGAACTGGATTTGATCCCTGGGTCAGAAAGATCCCCTGGAGAAGGAAATGGCAACCCACTCCAATGTTCTTGCCTGGGAAATCCCATGGACAGAGGAGCCTGGTGGGCTATACTCTGTGGGGCCACAAAGAGTTGGACACGACTGAGTGACTGATCATACACACGCTCATGTATGAGTTAGACTTTTTCCTACCAGGATGCATTTACATTTACAAATCCAAGCCTCTTTACCCAGTAGATGTATGATTAGTACAACCCATAATACACATTTGGTGGGTAGCAAAGGTGAGAAAGACACATTTTTCACCATCCTGCTCCCCATCATCCAGCTTCTCTTCCTCTTTTTACCTGGTTCTGCAGCTGAAGACCTCAGCACTGTTCCCAGTGACACTCGCAAAGAGCATCTGACTTTGTACAGTATCTGGTATAGAAAGTCTCCTTTAAACTCTCCCCTTTTCGGGACTTCCCTTGCTGTCCAGTGGTTAAGACTTTGCCTTTTAATGCAGGTGGTGCCGGTTCGATCCCTGGGTCAGAGAACTAGTTCCCACATGCTGCAACTAAATACCCCGCATGCTGCACAGAAAGACCTGGCACAGCAAAGAAAGGCATTAAAAAAAAAGCTCTTCCCTTTCAAAATGATTGTTACCTGCTCATTTACAGATGCCCCAGCCCACTCGTAAGGTCTCTTTCTTGTTCATTATTAATCCACCCACACAAACTGCATGAGCCACGATTCCTGCCTAAAATCCTTTACAGTTGACTATCTCACCAATATTTGACTTACAACGTGGTAAAACCAAGCATTGGTCAGACATTGAAAGGCACTAGTAAAAGGCAGAGAAGGCATATCAAGAATGCAAGAATTGTTCAAATCATTATTGAAGATGTCCTTTTTGAATGCTAGATTCTAGGCAGAGGTATTGCTTAGATGGTCTTGTATCACTCTATTCAAGGAATGAACTCCTTAAATATTGCTTGCTCTTTTCTTCAACCGAAGAACATGGTTCTGGAGAATTCCCCCATGTGCTGGTGGGTTTTCCTTTGGGAAATTAGATCTGTGGTAGCAGTGTGTCCTGTTTTGATGTAAAAATGTTTATATCAATGTTTATATTCTGTAGTATTTTGCACATTGATATTTCATAATTTTAGAAAACAAGAGAGGTTAGATTATTGTAAGTGTATTTACTCACAGTACTGTGTAAGTAATGGACTGAAAACTAGGCTATTTTCTGATTCCAAAGTATTTGCTACCTGCTGCTTATTGTTAATCATATTCTAAATTTTTTGAACTATCTTGAGGTGCTTAGATTCCCGGTGTCAATAAAAAGTAATTAATAGAGAAATTCCTTTCACTCAGGTGACACAGCTTAGGAATCTATTTCTTATCTTCTTCAGAGGCCTGGTATTTAATTACTAGCAGGAAAGATTATAATTCAGAAGAAGCTTGGTGGAATTTTGGATTTGGGGATGGCTCTGATCAATTTTATTAAAATATAAAGTTTTTATTTTTAAAGCTCTCATTATTTCTACATATGGTACATGGTTTCACTGTGTGCTATTAAGCCTGTAACATGAAATTTAAAGAAACAGAAATATGAATCTTTTTCCATTTACTTAGTACAGTATTTCTTTATAATGCTTTGTATTATTATGAAATGCAACACTTTTACTATCAGTAGTAATGAATAGACTAATATCTAATGACTAAAAGACTCAGTGTTTTTGGCCAAGTGGTCTAACACAATTGCTTCCTTCTGAAAAGCAGTGAAATTATAGATTGATAGAATTTATATGTAGGCATCCCCATGTAATAAAAATTGAAGTGACTTTATCTGAACTTAACTCAAAATATCACTGCAATAAATATTTATTGAATGTGTGTGTGCAAAAATTTTAAATTTTTAAATGAAATTTCTCTGTGGTCAAAAGACCTTTTGATATGTGTAGGAGTATATGATGCTGCTGCTGCTGCTGCTGCTGAGTCACTTCTCGTGTCCGACTGTATGCGACCCCATAGACAGCAGCCCACCAGGCTCCTCTGTCCCTGGGATTCTCCAGGCAAGAACACTGGAGTGGGTTGCCATTTCCTTCTCCAATGCGTGAAAGTGAAGTCGCTCAGTCATGCCTGACTCTTAGCGACCCCATGGACTGCAGCCTACCAGGCTCTTCCATCCATGGGATTTTCCAGGCAAGAGTACTGGAGTGGGGTGCCATTGCCTTCTCCGGAGTATATTATATATGTGTATATGTTATACATATTATATTAAAAAAATATGTATCTACATAGAATTTATAGTTACACAGAAGCTATATATACATAAGTGTGTGTGTGTGTGTGTGTGTGTGTCTGTGTGTGTGTGCGCTCAGTGGCTTCAGCTGTGTCTGACTCTTTGCGACCCCATAGACCGTAGCCCGCCAGGCTCCTCTGTCCATGGAATTTTCCAGCAAGAATACTGGAGTGGGTTGCCATTCCCTCTCCAGAGTATCTTCCCAACCCAGGGATGGAACCTGCATCTCCTGCACTGCAGGCAGATTCTTCACCACTGAGACACCAGGGAAACCCATATGTGTGGGAATATATGCAGATAAATATATATGTATGTATCTGTATGTATATCTTCAGAAGCTTCTTGCCAGTTTTACAACCTAGCATAATTTTTTTGAGAGTCTGGGAGCCATCCCCCTGGAATGTGAACATCTAGGAAGATAGCACTCCTGCCTCTCCATCACCGGAGAATTTAACCTTGGTCCTGCTCTTCAAGCTGTAACCATTTGCTTGTCAGAGCGATTAGAAAAGATTTATTATCCTCTTCATTAGTTGGATAAAAGCAGCTAGGTAAAACAAATGGCTACTTCCATGGCCGGGTGAATTCAGAGTGGACTAGGAAAGAGTGCTGTCAAGCCTTCTTATAGGGGAAAGAAAGGAAAGTGAAGTTGCTCAGTCGTGTCTGACTCTTTGCGACCCTGTGGACTGTATGTAGCCCACCATGCTCCTCTGTCCATGGGATTTTCCAGGCAAGAATACTGGAGCGGGCTGCCATTTCCTACTCCAGGGGAATCTTCCCAACCCAAGGATCGAACTCAGGTCTCCTAAATTGCAGGCAGACTCTTTACTGTCTGAGCCACCAGGGAAGGTCTCTTACAGGGGAGTGACCAGTTATCTTTCGTCTTGAGAGTTTATGTATGTACTGGATTATAACTGTTTGCCTGTATAAATGAGACAGGATTGTATGTCTTTTAATGTCTTCTGTGTAGAGTGCCTATAGCGTCATGCCCTGGATACACATATTCAGTGATGAAACTGCTTTCTTTCTTTTCTACACTTTGTGGAGAGGATTCTTTGTGGTTTGGACTTTATTTCCCCAACAGTATCCACACACCTCACACAGGTTGCCAAGGCTACTAACGTGAGCAGGATTTGACACATGCCCTTGTGAAGCTTGTATTCTAGATAAGTTTACCAGTAACTCTGTTCTGCAAAGCCGAGTAAGTACAACTAGGAAAAAGCAAAGAGCACAAAGGCAGGAGAGGAGATTCAGCTGAGGAGAAAAGTTGAGGTCGAGCTATAGAAATAGCAGGTAGAATGGTGGTTATAAGGTGAGGGGCAGGGGGATGGGAGATGTGGGGCAAAGGGTACACGCTCTGGTTATAAGATGGATGAATTCTGAAGATCTAATGTACAGCATGATGGCTGTAGTTATTAATACTGTATTGTAGGACTTCCCTTGTGGTCCAGTGGTTAGGACCCCAAGTTTTCAATGCAAGGGGTGCAGGTTCCATCCCTGGTGAGTAACTGTGATCTCACATGCCACGCTTGCAGCCAAAAAAAAAAAAAAAAATCATAGTAATATTGTAGTGTATGCTTGAAAGTTGCTGAGAGTGGATCTTAACTAGTCTCACCACAAAAAGAGGAAAGGGTAACTACATGAGGTGATGGATGTGTTAACTCAATTGATTGTGGAAAATATTTCACAGTATGTACTCGTATCAAATCTTCATGATGTACACTTTAAATGTATACAGTTTTGTCAATTACACCTTGCTAAAGCTGGGGGGAAATTGGAGCAAGGGGAGTTATGCCACAGAAGCAGAAGAATGAAAAAAAATAAGTGAGGTGGTAGAGGGAGGGATGCAGTAGCAATGAGTCCAGTCACAGTGGGGTTTGTTTTGGATTTTTAAAAAATATTTTTGTTTATTTGGCTGCACTGAGTCTTAGTTTTGCTGTGCCTATGGTGAAAATAAAAGTTCAGCTATTTCCTGCCAGAGGGTCTTCAACTATTCTCGCTTTTGGCATTTGTTTTGAAGTGTCTTAGTCTATTTGGAGAAGGCAATGGCTCTCCACTCCAGTGCTCTTGCCTGGAAAATCCCATGGACGGGGAGCCTGGTAGGCTGCAGTCCATGGGGTCACTAAGAGTCAGACACAACTGAGCGACTTCACTGTCACTTTTCACTTTCATGCATTGGAGAAGGAAATGGCAACCCACTCCAGTGCTCTTGCCTGGAGAATCCCAGGGATGGGGGAGCCTAATGGGCTGCCATCTATGGGGTCGCAGAGTTGGACACAACTGAAGCGACTTAGCAGCAGCAGCAGCAGTCTATGTGGGCTGCTGTAACAAAAATACCATAGACTGGGTGACTTAATGCACATTTATTTCTCACAGTGTGGATGCTAGGAAGTCTGAGATCAAGGGGCCAGCAGCAAGAAAGCTCCCAGGGTCTCTTGTGCAGGAGCACCAAACCCATGCATGGCGGCTCTACCTCATGTCCTGTTGGCCTGCCCAAGGCCCCACCTCCTAATACCATTGCACTGGGGATTATGATTCCAACATACAGATTTACAGGGACAAAAACCTGCAGTTCATAACACGGAGTAGTGCTGCATTTTAGGAATTATTGTCCCCAGAAAGTGTTCTGTTTTACTTTTTGATAAAAACTTGCTATACATATTAAATTTCATACGGACTCAGGGTCAATGAATTTTTTTTTTTCTGGCTCTATATTAGGTTTTGTCATAAGATTTAGGGAGAAGGTAAGAGTCACTTAATATAGTCTGTTTTTCCGGTAAACTACCAAAGTATATTTATTCAGATAAGGGAGGTATCATTGTTGAGTCAGTTTTATTATTCTTTCCTATCTCAGTGCCTAAGGAGCAATACATTAGTGAGAATCACATTAAAGCAAGGGATAAAAATTATAAACTAATTTCTGGCTAAGTCTTGATGAAAGCTGCAGAGAGAGCTTTTGTTTTGTCTGCACTGGGTCTTCGTTGCTGCGTTTCTCTAGCTGTGGCGAGTGGGAGCTGCTCTCTAGTTGGGTAGGCGGCCTTCTCATTGCGGTGTCTTCTCTTGATGCAGAGCACAGGCTCTAAGCTGTGAGGACGTAGTTGCCCCTGCGTATGTGGGATCTTCCCCGACCACGGATGGACCTGGTGTCCCCTGCTTTGCAAGGTGGATCCTTAACCACTGGACCACTAGGGAAGCCTGAAAGAGCTTTTTTTTTAAGCTGCAACAATGAATGGCATTAAAGAAAAACAAAAGACTCAGAAATGCATTAAGCACTAACTTGAGCAGGACGGTATGAAAAGTTTAAAAATAACAAGGATAACTACAGCCTCCATGCCTGTGCTTTAAGATGCACTTTAGGACTCTGATTTTTTTTTTTTCTCGTCAACATTCATAACTTACATTTTGTTTTCTGGTGAGAAAGGAGTGGGATGTATTTTGAATAAAAGGACTCTCAGATTCTACTTTGATTTTGTGTTTTTCTGTAGCTGCTAGGTGAACTGATCCTGGACCGGCACAACTTTGCCATCATGACCAAGTACATCAGCAAGCCAGAGAACCTCAAACTGACGATGAACCTCCTCCGGGATAAAAGCCCCAACATCCAGTTTGAAGCCTTTCACGTCTTTAAGGTAAACAGCACCCTGCAGAAATAATGTGGACATTCCTTTTCCAGTTTCAAATGGCAAAATCCCTATTTTGGATCTTCCTTTTGACTCGAGAGAACATGAACTAAGCAGTCCGTAGGTTTTGCGTGACTTTAGGTGAAATTCTAGAGTTATTTGAGTGGATGCCTATTTGTTTCAAAAAGATTTGCTGACGAATCTGTATCTCGAAATACTTGCATCTTTTTCAGTAAGAAAATAGGTGGATACTGTTTCCCAGGAGTTACTAAGATAATTAGTGATTGAGCTAAAACCCAAACCCTGAGTGTCAGAATTTGAATGTTTCATTTCCGCCTTAAATGTTCCTTTGAACTTTAAATGAAACCGAAAGAAACACAGTGTACTACTCATTCCTTGCTTAGAAATATTTTAATGCATTTTAAAAGAACACTAGTCTATATAATACCTGCTTTTTCGAATATTTTTTCTGTGGTGTAAGAGTAATAAAATCATCTTCTAGAAACTTTAAGCAGTAGATTTGTTTAAAAGTAGAGTAGGAGCTTCCCTGGTGGTCCAGTGGTTAAGAATCCACCTGCCAATGCAGGGGCCGTGGGTTCAATCCCAGGTCGGGAAGATCTCACATGCCGTGGAGCAGCTAAGCCTGTGCGCCAGCCAGGACGCCCTAGAGCTCGCGCTCCACAAAAGGAGAAGCCCCTGCAGTGAGAAGGCCGTGCACCGCAGCTAGAGAGTAGCCCCAGCTCACTGCGACTTGCGAAAGCCCATGCGCAGCAGTGAAGACCCAGCACACCCCAAAATAAATAAATAAAATCTTTTTAAAAGAGTGAAAAGAAAGTGACGTCACTCAGTCATGTCCGACTCTTTGTGACCCCATGGACTGTATGTAACCTACCAGGCTCCTCCGTCCATGGGATTCTCCAAGGGAGAGTACTGGAGTGGGTTGCCATTTCCTTTTCCAGAAGATCTTCCCAACCCAGGGATTGAACCTGGATCTCCCACATTGTAGGCAGATGCTTTACCATCTGAGTCACCAGGGAAGTCAAATCTTTTTAAAAATAAAGTAAAAAAAATAAAAGTAGGGTAGGTGAGAGAAATCTAATCTATAATGCACTAACCGTGACTTAACTCTTGTAAAGATTTTAGTAAATTTTATTTTCCTGTGCACGTATGTAAACGTTTTTTTCTGCAGCTGAATTCACATTGTACACAGTATTGATACACTAATTTTATCACTTAATACTATACCATATGTGAACACTAATTCATTGTTGTTATATATAGCTTTTTAAAAGAGTCAGTAGTTTTACTGGTATCATAGTTTTTCACTGAGTATATGTAGTTTACTTAAATATTCCCATGTTGTTTATAGTTAGGCTATTTTCAATTTGAGGCTACAATGAGCATTTTATGTTTTGAGCTAATTTGTTTCCAATTTAAGGGTTATTTTCTTAGGATCAGTATCTAGAATAGAATTAAGGGTTGAGAGAGTTTCAACCTCTTTTTCTTTTTAAAATCTTTGTAAGGTATATTCTGTGATTGAATTTATATATATAAGTCAGAGACACAGCAATTTTTAAGGTGTGTAACTGTTGCTTTGAAAGGTAAAAAAAAAAAATTTAGTTCATTTTTCAAGCCACCAGATCTTTATTGTGCAAAAAACCACTAGAACCATTCAAATCCCATATTAATTTGTAAATTCTATTTAATTGCATTCAGAATCCTAGCAAGTCTTTTTCTGGAACTTGACTAGCTGATTCTAAAATTTGTATGATAGAGCAATGGCCTGGGATTATCTGTGACAATTTTCAAAGAAAACAAGTTAGAGAAATCCATCCTACTATATATTAAGACTTCCTCTGGATTTATCATAAATGGAAATAATACTGTATTGGCATGGAGACAGGTAAATAGAGCAACAAAACAGAGTAAAGCCCAGAAGTGAGCCTGTGCAAATATGAAAATTTGATATTTGGTAGTGGAGAAATTATAAATCATTAAAGAAGGGGTTACTGTTTCTTAGTTCAGTTCAGTTGCTCAGTCATGTTGACTCTTTGTGACCCCACGGACTGCAGCACGCCAGGCTTCCCTGTCTATCACCAACTCCTAGAGCTTACTCAAACTCATGTCTGTTGAGTCAGTGATGCCATCCAACCATCTCATCTTCTGTCGTCCCCTTCTCCTGTCTTCAGTCTTTCCCAGAATCAGGGTTTTTTCAAACGAGTCAGTTCTTCACATCAGGTGGCCAAAGTATTGGAGTTTTAGCTTGAGCATCAGTCCTTCCAGTGAATATTCAGGACTGATTTCCTTTTTTTTTTTTTTATTTTATTTTATTTTGATTTCCTTTATGATTGACTGGGTTGATCTTTTTTCAGTCCAAGGGACTCTCAAGAGTCTTTTCCAACACCAAGTTCAAAAGCATAAATTCTTCGGTGCTCAGCTTTCTTTATAGTCCAACTCTTAGATCCATACATGACTACTGGAAAAACCAGAGCTTTGATTAGATGGACCTTTGTTGGCAGAGTAATATCTCTGCTTTTTAATATGCTGTCTAGGTTGGTCATAGCTTTTCTTCCAAGGAACAAGCATCTTTTAATGTCATGGCTGCACTCACCATCTGCAGTGATTTTGGAGCCCCCCAAAAATAGTCTGTCACTGTTTCCATTGTTTCCCCATGAACTGATGGGACCAGATGCCATGATCTTAGTTTTCTGAATGTTGAGTTTTAAGCCTACTTTTTCACTCTCCTCTTTCACTTTCATCAAGAGGCTCTTTAGTTCTTCTTTGCTTTCTGCCATAAGGATGGTATAATTTGCATATCTGAAGTTATTGATATTTCTCCCAGCAATCTTGATCCCAACTTGTGCTTCATCCAGCCCGGCATTTCGCATGATGAACTCTGCATCTAAGTTAAATAAGCAGGGTGACAAGATGCAGCCTTGACGTACTCCTTTCCCAATTTGGAACCAGTCTGTTGTTCCATGTCCAGTTCTAACTGTTGCTTCTTAACCTGTATACAGATTTCTCAGGTCTTAACCTGTATACAGATTTCTCAGGAGGCAGGTCAAGTTGTCTGGTATTCCCATCTCTTTCAGAATTTTCCACAGTTTGTTGTGATCCACACAGTCAAAGGCTTTGGCATAGTCAATAAAGCAGAAGTAGGTGTTTTTCTGGAACTCCTTTGCTTTTATGATGATCCAGTGGATGTTGGCAATTTGATCTCTGGTTCCTCTGCCTTTTGTAAATCCAGCTTGAACATCTGGAAGTTCACAGTTCATGTACTGCTGAAGCCTGGCTTGGAGAATTGAGCATTACTTTACTAGTGTGTGAGATGAGTGCATCTGTGCTGTAGTTTGAACATTCTTTGGCATTGCCCTTCTTTGGGATTGGAATGAAAACTGACCTTTTCCAGTCTTGTGGCCATTGCTGAGTTTTCCAAATTTGCTGGCATATTAAGTGCAGCACTTTCACAGCATCATCTTTTAGGAGTTGAAACAGCTCAACTGGAATTCTATCACATCCACTAGCTTTGTTCATAGTGATGCTTCCTAAGGCCCACTTGACTTCACACTCCAGGATATCGCGCTCTAGGTGAGTGATCACACTATCGTGGTTATCTGAGTCATGAAGACCTTTTTTTTATAGTTCTTCTGTGTATGGTTCTTAGGATAAGGGATTATTAATATAGAAAACTCCCATCCACTATATTCAGAAATAAATTATCAGTAGAGAGCTACACTTGAAAAGCAAAACATCTTTTAACTTTTAAAAGAAAAAATAAACCTTTTATGATGTTGGGGAAGGAAGAATTTTTAAAAAGAATTTGAAATCACAAAGCATAAAAGGAAATAATATTTGACATTTAAATTTAACACCTATTTGAAAAGACATCATAAACAAAATGAGAGAACAGGACAGAATGTGACACATAGAGTTGACAAATCATTTAGAAAAAAGCAAACAGTTAAATAGAAAAATGGGCAAAGGATACAAGTTGTTAACTTACAAATGAGGAAACCTGTTTTTGTTGTTTGTTGTTTAGTCAATCAGTCGTGTTCGACACTGTGACCCCATGGCCCGTAGCCTGCCAGGCTCCTCTGTTCGTGGGATTTCCCAGGGAAGAACACTGGAGTGGGTTGCCCTTTCCTTCTCCAGGGGAAACCTGATTGGCCAACAAATAAACGGGAAACCTGATTGGCCAACAAATAAGTAAAGATGCTCATCTCAGTGGCAATCATGGAAATGGCCATTAAAATATCAATGAGATGTCACGTTACATTTTTCATATTGCCAAAAATGTTTAGGTCTGACAATATCAAATTGTGGTAAGGCTGGGGGAACAGTAGGTCTGTACACTGTAAATTAGTGTTAATACAAGCACTTGGGAGAGCAGTTTAGCAAAATAAAGTACTGAAAGTGTCCATACTCTTCATTCCTAAAATCTCATTTCCTGGACAGTCTTGCTCACAGGCATAAGGAATTCTGTACCAAAATGTTTATTGCACATTGTTTAGCATGAAAATGAAAAAAAAATGGGTATCTGCAGAAATTTAGGACAATAAATTGTGATATATTTATATAATAGCATATAGAATGGGTTAAAATTAATAGAGTTATATGGGATCAATGTAGATAAGTCTCAGAAACATTGAGTGGAATTAAGAAAGTATTAAAAGGATTTTATTTATTTAAAGTTTAAAAACATGAAAAACTATACTATGTATAGATTCATACATATGTAGTTAGTGTCTAAAAACCTGTATGGAAATGATAAATACCAAATTCAGGATAGCAGTCACCTCACCGGAGGGAGAATGACATCAAGAAAGAGAATGACATCAAGAAGTGTCTAATGGCCTGGAATTTTATCTGTAATGTTTTATTTTATTCAGATTCTGAAGGCACATATGGCAAAAATGATAGAGCTGACGGTGGGAACTTGAAATCTGCAGTGTTACTGCTGTGCTCTTCTCTGTGTTTGTATTATTTCATAAGGAATAAGCACAGATTGGATGGAATAAAAATAGGCTCTTGTAGGACAGGAAAACACCTGCACAGTGTAAAATGACAGACCCTCTTAAGATCCTTCCTTTCTGACTGAGCAATTACAGAGGCTTGCCGTTGTTCTGTCATCCCAGCTCCCACAGAGTTTTACTATGCCATCGTAGATGAAAACATGCTTCATATAATTTTGTTCCAAAATGCAGTATTATAGAAGTATTCAGTGGGTGGCAAAATAGAAATAACCTACTTCCATCCTGTGAGATCAGAATTTGGATCGTCTCATTATTGGACAGAGTAGGCACATTTAAAAATAGTCGGCCACTTGTTTACTTGCATACATATAAACTGGACGTGCCCCGGACCCTGACTTTCCTCCTCCCACTGAAGTGCACAGTGAATTGTTTACTTGCCAAAAATAATATTTTGTTATTTAGAAGAAGAAAGTTATTTTTCAGTTTTTTCGCAGTTCTTTATTAATAGTCTCTTTCCCCAAGTACCTCCCATAAGATACAGAAAATGTGGTCTAAAAATGTCTTCACCAGATTATTAATGGCCAGTTTTTACTAGCTTGCTTGAATCGTCCAAGGACTCGAATGAGATGCCATTTCACATTTTCTCTGCTATTGACGAACAAGGTTGTATGATGGGAAAGGACTGGCTGGAACGCAAGAGACCTGGGTGTTTGTTGTGGCCCAGTTGCCATCAGTGACTTTGGGCAAATCCATTCGGATCTGTTTCTTCACTTGCAAAATGTTAAATTAAAAAAGCTGAAGTTGGGGACTTGCCTGGTGGTCCAGGGGCTCAGACTGCAGGTTCCCAGTGCCCTGGGCCTGGGTTCGATCCCTGGTCGGGGAACTAGATCCCATATGCTGCAACCAAGAGTTCACACGCCACAACTCAAGAACTAAAGGTCCCACGTGCCACAACAAAAATCAAAGATACCACACGCGGCAACTAAGACCCAGCACAACCAAATAAATAAATAAAAATTTTAAAATGTTTAAAAGTTACAGTTAGATTAAAATGAAAAAACTCTGGGAAAGGTGGAAGGGAGGCTCAAGAGTGTGTGGATGGATGGATATATTTATACATAGAGCTGATTCATGAACAGCAGAAATAACAAAATATTGTAAAACAATTATACTCCAAGAAAAAATAAATAAACATGCATTTTTTTTTTAAGTGTAATTCCAGGATACTAGGTTCAGGAGAAGGCAATGGCACCCCACTCCAGTACTCTGGCCTGGAAAATCCCATGGACGGAGGAGCCTGGAAGGCTGCAGTCCATGGGGTCGCTGAGGGTCGGACACAACTGAGCGACTTCACTTTGACTTTTCACTTTCATGCATTGGAGAAGGAAATGGCAACCCACTCCAGTGTTCTTGCCTGGAGAATCCCAGGGACCGGGGAGCCTGGTGGGCTGCCGTCTATGGGCTCGCACAGAGTCGGACACGACTGAAGCGACTTAGCAGCAGGTTCAGGAGACCTTTGTCTCTATGATCCTGCCTCTTCCAGACATGCATCCAATATGAATTTAGGAATCCACTATGAGCTGGTATCTCTTTCCTTTCCCTGTTAGCTTCCTTAATAGCAAAGGACCAGACTGCCACTTTCTACTAAGCCATGTAAAGGAAGGGGGTGGTCAGTGCCTATTGGCTCACCACTCTCAGAGCTGCTGGAATTTGAGCATATGTGGTGCGTGAGTGAGAAGTCGCTTCAGTCGTGTCCGACTCTTTGCAACCCTATGGACTGTAGTCTCAGGCTCCTCTGTCCATGGGATTCTCCAGGCAAGAATACAGGGGATCTTGTGGACCCAGGGATTGAACCCCTGTCTCCTGCTTTCCTGCATTGGCAGGTGGGTTCCTTACCAGTAGCACCAGCTGGGAAGCCCAGTTTTGTCTCAATTATTGCATCTAGCCATATGCACAGAAAAAATGGGCTTTCCGGGTGGCTCAGCAGTAGAGAATCTGCCTGTCAATACAGGGGACATGGGTTCGATCCCTGTGTTGGGGAGATACTCTGGAGGAATAAGTGGCAACCCACTCCAGTATTCTTGCTTGGAGAATCCCGTGGACAGAAGAGCCTGGTGGGCTACAGTCCGTGGAGTCACAAAGAGCTGGACACGACTGAGCAACTGAGCACACAGCAAGCACTAGTCTCGTTGTGGTTTCCATTTGTGTTTCCTAGTGACCTAATGATGTTGAACTTTTTTTTCACATGCATATTGATAATTTATATATTTTCTTTGGGGAAATGTCCACTCAAGTCCTTTGCCCCTTTTTAAAAAACTTTGTGTGTATTTTTGTTGTTGCATTGGAAGAATTCTTTATATATTCTGGATAATAGACACTGGTCATATATACGATTTGTAAATATTTTCTAACATTCTTTACATTGTCTTTTCACTTTCTTGATGTATCCTTTGATGCACAAATGTTTTAAATTTTAATGAAGTTCGCTTTACCCATTTTTTTCTTTTCTTGCTCCTGCTTTTGATGTAGCTATGAAACCACTGTTAAATCCAAGGTCATGAAGATGTACCCATGTATTTTCCTCTAAAAGTTTTATTAGCTCTTATATTTAGGTTTTTGATAAATTTTGAGTTAATTTTTGTTTATGGTGTGAAATAAGGGTCCAACTTAATTTTTTTTTTTTTTTTGGCATGTGGATTTCCAGCTGTCCCATGTTGAGTGTTTGCTTTTTTTAAATTATTATGAAAAGATGTTGGAGTTTGTCAAATACTTTTTCTGGATGAGTTAAAATGATCATATGGTTTTCTTTCAGTGTAATCATGTGTCATATTGACTTCCTAGAGCTGCTTTAACGAAGTACCATAGGCTAAGTGTCCTAAAACAACAGAAAGTCATTGTCTCTGCATTCTGTCGACTAAAAGTCCAAAATCAAGGTGTCAACAAGCTTGTTTCCTTTGGGAGCTTTCAGGGAAAATCTGTGCCTCTCTCCAAGCTTCTGGTGATTGCCAGAAGTCCTTGGCACTCCTTGCCTTAGGATGCATAACCCCAGTCTCTGTCTCCATCTTTTTTGTTTTTCTTTTTAATGAAAGTTTATTCATTGTGTCTGAAGTAAAGCTGATTTTGCAGCATTTCTGCCTCCATCTTCACATGGCATTTTCCTCTGCATCTGTGTGTTTCTGTGTCCAAAATTTCCTCTTCCTCTAAGAATACTGGTATTAATAGTGGGGTTCAGGCCCAGCCTAGCCCAGTATGAACTCATCTTAATTTGATTACATCTCTGCTTCCAAATAAGGTCACATTCACAGGTACCAAGGGTTGGGGCTTGAACATTCATCTTTTGAGAGGATGCAGGTCAGTCCAGTACATGTGGTGGATTACATTGATTGATTTCATTACATTGAGCCACGCTTGTATTTCTGGGATAAATCCCACTTGGTTATAGTGTATAATCCTTTTAATATTATTCTGGACTTCATTTGCTTGTCTTTTGTTGAGGATTTTTGTATCTTCATTCATAAAAGAGACTGGTCTGTAGTTTTCTAGTGGTAGTTTTGTCTGGCTTTGGTAACAGAGTAATGCTAACTTCATATAACGAGTTAGGAATTATTCCCTTCTCTTTTATTTTCTGGAACAATTTGAAGTAGATTGGTGTTGATTTTTCTTTTAAAATGTGTAGAATTTACTGTGAAATCATCTGGTTCTGTCTGGACTTTTGTTGAGAGGTTTTTGGTTCCTGATTCAACCTCCTTATAAAAATAAAAGATCATAAGAGAATACTACAAATAATTGCACATCAATAAATGAGGTGACCTAGATGAAATGGACAAAGGCCAAGGAACATACAATCCACCAAAGAAGAAAGAGAAAATCTGATTCGTGGACTCTCATGTCACCTACACCGTGTTTTCTTCTAAAAGGGAGTAAAATCGCGGGCTTTCTGTGTTCAATAAACCAAGTAACGAATGAGACGCGGGAGGGACCGTGTTCCCAGGTGTGTGTCCCTTGACCTAGGTGTGTTTCTCATGTCTCAGGTGTTTGTGGCCAGTCCTCACAAAACACAGCCTATTGTGGAGATTCTTCTGAAAAACCAACCCAAACTCATCGAGTTTCTGAGCAACTTCCAAAAAGAAAGGACCGACGATGAGCAGTTCACCGATGAGAAGAACTACCTGATTAAACAGATTCGTGACCTGAAGAAGGTGGCCCCTTGAAGTCCCACCAAGTTTCCTGCCACTGTCACCGCCTCGTTTATTCAGTTCGTGTGACAAGTGTCATTCCAAAAAGTAGCCATTCTTGGGAAGGCTATGGAGGTGCCTGTTTTTCCTCAATCTGTCATTCAGGGTAGGTGGAATATAATCATTTGAATGAAAAAAAATTAATTTAGAATAATATATTCATTTTAACCTGTGATTATTTATATGAAATCAGAGCCATCGTATTGGGAAATTGATGAAAGCAACTTTAACCCTTTCTTAGTGAAAGGCAGCAAGGCTGTGGGCTTGCAGATGAGCCCTCAGTCACCACAAGCCACCAAGTACTGGGAACTCAAAGGGTGGATGTCACCCAGTCCTCCAAGAGGATTAAATTCTCAGAGGAGAACTGGGAGTTGGGGCAAGATGCACAAAACTGTTTTGCCCATCTGCAGTTGGACCCACAAATTTCTTAAGGCACTAAGAAAATAAGATCCAGTATTTTCAGCCATTCCACATTCTATTCCCTACCCACATCTTTTAACCATAATCATTCATTCTTAACTTCCTAGGAAACTGATATCCTCCTTTATGCTTATGACCTCACATTCCATCTCAATGAGTCTCCTCTGCACACCTGACTCATGGTACACACACACAGACACACACACACCCTACTCTGACCAGGTTAGTATGGAACCAACTAGGTATAGGCAGGACGGTCTAACAAGGATCACAGGCATGGAGGGCCCACCAGGCAGGACCTGCTCACTTAAAACTTATAACAGACGGTTAAGAACCACAGCACTAGCAGAAGTAATTGCTGTTTCACAGACTTCTATAGGGTTAGTGAATATTTGGAATATTTCATTCATACTTCTTTTTTTTTTTTTTTCCATACTTCTTAATTTGGGAAAGAAGTTTTATGGTGAAAATGTTTTTCAGAGTAAGAATCATTGCATCGAGATGCCTACTGTGTGTAAAACCACAGGTCCAGAGGGTCACACAGGGCTTTAGACCACTTATACATAAGGGAACACTGCAGTTGGAAGGACAAATGATTACATGCATGAAACATCCTCAAAGGACTAAAAAAAAATTTCACTCTAATTTCTGATCTGTCATTGTCATTTCACATCAGATTCTTCACTGAAAAGGTTTCTGTAAAAATGTTGGTCTCAAATACTCTCTTGCATACTAGGATGATCTAGGAATTAATTTGTGTTTTTTTAAAATAAAGGTCACGGTTTGTTTTCAGACATCAGGTGGACAAAATGGAATTTTAAAGCTATATTTACAAGACATTAAAAGTATAATTGTTAGTCTGTATTTTTTTTTTAATGATTCTGTTTCCAGATCATGAATTAGTGCCTTCCATAGGAATCTTCACTTTTTACAATGTAGGGTACTGTGTTCTTGAACCAGATATTTCTCCAGCCAGAGAGGGGAAGATCCCTCTCCAGGATCCATGCTCTTGTAGATTTAGCATCTGAAGCATCACCTGGCGTGGTTTGATCCTTCTTGGCTACGTTTATCCCCGCCCCCAGCCCCAGCGTTGAATTTTGAGGCAGTTGCTCTTGGGTCTGCGGGAGCTTCTTGTAGCAGTACTGACGAGTGCTGGGCCATCTGATGGCCTTCCATCTTGCATCGCTGAGGTCAGATTATTTTTATAACATTCCCTGACAGTCCAGAGTCTCTTCGAATCTGACTTTTCTGGTTTTGTTTGTTTAAAAGAGATGAGTGTAAATATTAAAAAAAAAAAAAAAAAAGAAGGCCCAGCACTATTGGAAATGTATTTCTTTGCTTAAATACTGTCCCACACGTCATGGGACATGTACTTTCAAGTGGAAAGCAAAGCCGTGTTAGAATTCTTTTTTTGATAAGTAAAACATATTGTATTTCCTCTGAGCTTGAATTAGCTCTTTCCTAGCAAACCCCTGTAATAAATGAAGTAGCTGGGGTTTTGCTGTGATACAAATTTGTAAATTATTAACGTGAGAAAGAGGGAGCCAAAAACTCACGGTTAAAGTACGTTTGCATAAAAGTCACTGTAAATATTGTGAGATTTGAGTTTCGAAAAGGTCATATTTAATAAGCCATTTCAAAAGCACACATTTAAATAAAGACTGACTAAATGAGAAGGTGCCACATGCTCCTTGGTCGGTTTCATCTCTCTCTGCGTGTCCCGCCCCTGTGTTCTTGTCGCCGCTCCAAACAAGGAAAGCACCAGGCTGCCCGGAGGCCCCACGTCCCCAGCTGTCCCATTCCCCGCTGTCCCGCCCCGTGAGGCTCTCTGCCCTTGACCGAGGGCTGCCTGTCAGGCAGCAGGCATTTCACAGCTGCTCCACTACAGCCAGAGTCATCCCCATTTTACATTTGAGGAAACCAGGCGCTGAGGAGTTTATCCCAGACAACGAGGACCAGAGCTGAGGAACAGAGCCACGGTGGCCAGAGGCCAAACTCCTGCTCTTACTCTTACCAGGGCTGTGAACGAAGGGCAGTCCTGGGGGTCTGCACTCATGCTATGCCCTCCCCGACTGCTGCCGGGTAGGCTTCCAGGGGTGAAGGTTCTAGAATGAAGCCAGGATGGATTGAGATCATATTGTGTTTGGATGGGGCTCTGGCTCAAGCCAGGCGTTTGCCCAAATGTTAGGATTATTATCGTGGGAGGAAAGGCCAAGAGGCACGCGGTCCTTGAGCAACCGTTCTGACTGCCAGCCTCTGTGGCTGCCCGTCTTTGGAGGGCTCTGGGGAGCAGTACCTACTGGAGGCGGGTGGGCAGCGAGCTTCCCAGTGCCTCTGTCAGCAACCGCACTAGCTGGTCCGTGTGACACACAGCTGCTCTGAGCCACAGTGCGATCTGGAAACAACATACGACCTGAAAGTGACTGGAATCATGTGAAGGAAAATGAAGTTCAAAAATCACTAGGATTTTTAAAATATGAAATGATAGTTATTTTAAAATAACTTGACGGGTCTTTCTAGTCTTAGAGGCACTTAAGATCTATATCTTTTACTTGTTTTTTTCTGTGTTATCCAAAAGAATATTGTATGTATGGATGAATCACCACCATCTTTTCATGCCTGTTCTTTCAGGAACGTTTTGGCTATTTTAATGAGGGCCCATAATGGAGAAGGCAATGGCACCCCACTCCAGTACTCTGGCCTGGAAAATCCCATGGACAGAGGAGCCTGGTAGGCTGCAGTCCATGGGGTCGCTAAGAGTCGGACACGACTGAGCGACTTCACTTTCACTTTTCACTTTCATGCATTGGAGAAGGAAATAGCAACCCACTCCAGTGTTCTAGCCTGGAGAATCCCAGGGACAGGGGAGCCTGGTGGGCTGCCATCTATGGGGTCGCACAGAGTCGGACACAACTGAAGCAACTTAGCAGCAGCATACTTAGATAAAGCCCGAAACAAAGAGAGACCTGGAAAAGCTAGACTTAGTCTTCCTAAGAAGACTGAAAAGACAGAAGAGGGCTGTGAACAAGGATGTGATTGTGTATTTTGGGTGTTTTTTTTTTTTTTAATAATTTTACATATTTTTGGCTGTTCTGCGTCTTCGTCGCTGCGAGCAGGATTTCCCTAGTTGCCGCGAGCGGGGGCTACTCTAGATGCAGTGCGTGGGCTTCTCACTGCCGGGGCTTCCCTTGTGGACTACCACAGGCTCAACAGTTGGGGCACTCGGCCTAGTTGGTCTGTGGCATGTGGGATCTTCCCAGACCAGGGATCAACTGCATTGGCAGGCTGATTCTTTACCGCCCTGAGCCACTAGGGAAGCTCGTGATTTTATTTTTGACGTACAGAAAGTGCTGTTATGGGGCTTCCTTGGCAGTCCAGTGGTTAAGACTGTGCTTCAGTGCAGGGGGCGTGATTTTGACCCCTGGTTGGGGAACTAAGATCCCATATGCCATTTGGGGTGGCCAAAAAATTAAAAAATTAAAATACTAAAAAAAATTATTTTAAAAAGAAAGTGTTATTATATGACTACCTAATTAAAGCAAAGTACAGCAAAATGAGCAGCCTGGCCAGCGCTAAGCCTCTTCAGACACTCCTTTGTATCAGTCCCAGAGTTGACGGAGGAAAGCACTGACTCACAGAAAGGGTGAGTAACTTCACCCGATCAAACGGCTGCAGCAGAGCCAGGATTGAGGGCCAGGTCTGACCCCAGAGTCTAGGCTGCACGCCTGGGCCGCCTCCCTCCAAGCCTGCTCTTCAGCTCCACCCCCAGGACAGACACATCCTTCATCATGGCCCCCAGGGAAAAGAGGAAATCCTGCTGAAGGAGAACTCAGCAGGAAGATTTCAAAAGCTAGCTTCATTTCAGGGGGTAGCTTTGTTCCACGTGGTTGTCTGATGTTGGAAGAAGACATTAGACCTACATGTGGGACAAGAGATTCCATCTTGAACTTCTGGATCCTTTTGAGCAATCTCTTGACTCTGAAAAACGAAAGTGAAAGTGTCAGTTGCTCAGTCGTGTCTGACTCTTTGCGACCCACCAGGCTCCTCTGTCTATGGGATTCTCCAGGCAAGAATACTGGCATAGGTTGCCATGCCCTCCTCCAGGGGATCTTCCGACCCAGAGATCAAACCCGTGTCTCCTGTGTTGGGAGGTGGGTTCTTTACCACTGGCACCACCTGGAAGCCTGTGGTCAACTGCAGGATGGCGCAATTCACTGTAGAGCTCCCCTGGCGGAGCCCAGATTTGCAGCAGCTGAAGGAAAGGGTGCCCGGCTGGGGCTGGACCCTGACGACAGGCCCGGCCAGGAAGCCTGAGCTATCATGGCTCCAACTGCCCAGTGAAAGGGTGGCTGCCACCTCACTTCCATTTGCAACGCTGCCAACTTTCTTTTGAGCCCAACCAGGCAGGAGAGGAGACCCTGGAAGCCTGTTGCACTCAGTTAAATGGACATGTTCCAGACTCCCCGTGTAGGTGCTGTACTGGGGGCTGTGTTCTCACATCCTCTTAGCATCTTACCCCTTGAGGACCTCTGGCTGGTTTTGCCTCTTAAATGACACAACAGGGTTGTGTGGAGTTGCTGGAACTACACAGACAGCAGGGATAACCACACCTGGACGGTATCCCAGCTCCACAACAAGGATTCGATCTTGAGAATCACTCACCTTCATTTTCCTACCCGTAACACGGAGGGGAAAGAGCAGCTGCTTCACAGAGAGTCAGCGAGATTAAATCTGTGATGTGCCAATCCAGGGTCACTCCCATGTTGACTCCCGCAGCTAGCCCTCGGGTTCACGGCCAGTGGGAGAGGGAGTCACGCTCCAGTGTGGAGTCCGGGTGGAAGGGGCCACGGGCAGGAAACACATGTGGCCAGAGATGACAGGTGTGTGCCCTGAGCACTGAGCGTGTGGACACAGGGAGGGATCTCGGAGGGGAGCCTTCAGTGGCACCTCAAGGGTTTAGGGCCATCATGGAGGCAGCTGGCATTTCAGCAGGAAGTGACCTGCATCCTGCCTGTCAGAGCAGTGTCGGTCTGGAGGGCAGTGGCCTGGCCTGGGGAGTGCTGAGCGAAGGGGTGCAAGACAAGGAGGAGCCTCTAAGAGCAACTATGGCCGATCTGAGCCTTCTCTGGGTTGACCTGATTCCAGGTGCTTCACAGATACTAAACTCAAACCTTAGAACTTCCTGTGGGGCAAGAGCTCTTATGATCCAGACTTTACAAATGCGGGAACGGGCCTTGTCCAATAAGCACGTGGTGGGGCAAGGTTCAAACCCAGGGGCCAGAGGCAGGAGCCTTGGAACCTGTGAGATAACTTAGGACTTGACATTGACTGGGCTTAGTTCCACATCCCTTCTCAAAGATCAGGGCGTTAAGAGCACGTGAAACTTGGCTAAAAGGATTCCTGGGAGGTGGCCTCTCAGGGGACAAATAAGAGACTGCTGTTTGAGGTGACAGCGAAGAGGAGATTCAACTTGCTAGTCCAGGTCCAGGTGCTTCTTTCCAGAAAAATATCTCCTCTAAAAAGTCACAGTCACCTGGCCCAGTGTGCCCAGTGCATAGAGATGCCATGTGAAGGACCCCACGACGCCCAGGTCAACTGGCAAACTGCAGCTTTTATGGAAGATGACAAATGACCATCTAGCATCATACGCCTTCAGGTTGGTTTGTTTGCGCTTTGGGACATGCCCACGTGACACAGAACACTTGGATAAACATATAAAAAAACTCCCCGTGAACCAGAGACGCAGGTGTTCGATGTCAAGAAGACAACACGGTCGGATGACTGGCAGCTTCTCTTTCTTCCTGCTTCTCATCCAGTCAGTTCAGTTCAGTCGCTCAGTCATGTCTGACTCTTTTCGACCCCATGGACTGCAGCACGCCAGGCCTCCCCGTCCATCTCCAACTCTCGGAGCTTGCTCAAGCTCATGTCCATTGAGTCCAGATGCCATCCAACTATCTCATCTGCTTCTCATCCAAGGATCTGCTGTATTTAAACCGCACTTACCTTGCTTCAGTGCCCTTCCCCGCCCCCCACCAGCTCACTGGTTTCTATAAAAATAAAAGGAGATCTGGACTCACTGATCATCTGCTGAGAATCACATCAAGTTACATCAGCTCTGATTCGATGACTTGACTCAGTAAAACTTAACAAAGACCATAGAGCATTCAGAGTCAGTGCCTCTGGCTGAACAATGGTGGACCATTTCATACCAAAGGAATGTATCTACCAGGCCTTCTCAGGCCCATTAGACAATATAAAGGATGGGAAAGAGGAGAATTCCAGTCTTGAGCCCACTATTAAACACGGTTCTGCTGCTAACATTACAGAAAAGCTGCCAGCACTTGAATCCAATTATCCATTTGCTTCTGTTACTGTTACCCTGATAGCTCAGTTTCTCTGCTAGCTCAGCTGGTAAAAAATCTGCCTCCTAATGCGGGAGACCTCAGTTCGATTCCTGGGTCAGGAAGATCCACTGGCAAAGAATAGGCTACCCACTCCAAGGCTCTTCCTTGGGTTTCCCCGGGGGTGGTGTTTGCCCCCAAGAAACCTGAAAGCAAGGCATAGTCACAAACTTTCAGAAACTGTATCATTTTAAAATATTTTTTTGATGTGGGGCATTTATTGAGTTTGTTACAAGATTGCTTCTGTTGTATGTTTTGATTTTTGGGCTTCCAGGCATGTGGGATATTAGCTTGGTGACCGGGGTCAAATCTACACTCCTGCATTGGAAGGCAAAATGTTAACCACTGAATTGCCAGGGAAGCCCCATGAACTGTAACTTCTAAATGCTCTTGGCTGGGATAGAGACTCTTTGGTGACAGTAAAGCCACCACATCTTAGTTCGTCCTGCTTACCTGTTGCTTTTCCTTATCATAAACACACACACATGCACACACATGTAAAAAAGGGGGTTCCAGAGAAGGTCAGGCTTATCTTTAGAAAGCCATCATCACTAGAAATACAGGCCAAGGCTTAAAAGAGACCCTCATATTAAAAAAAAAGTAATAAAGGTTTCTTCATTTTTGATGACTACAAAAGTCATTAAAACAGGTCAGGGCTCAGAATCTAAGAAAGATGTTACTATTTGCAGCCTGGTTTAGTGCAGTGGTTCTCATTTCTAATACAGTAATATTTTTATTTCTTACACAGTAAACATTGATAGATGGCTCAGACAGTAAAAGAATCCGCCTGCAATGCAGGAGACCTGGGTTCGATTCCTGGGTTGGGAAGATTCCCTGGAGGAGGGCATGGCAACCCACTCCAGTACTCCTGCCTGGAGAATCCCATGGACAGAGGAGCCTGGTGGGCTACAGTCCACGGGGTCGCAAAGAGTCGGACATGACCGAGCCACTAAGCAGCAAACATTAATCGATTTAACCCAAATAAATGAATCACTTGGGTCTTTAGTAACTTTTAAAATGGTTTTATTTATTTATTGGCTGTGTTCTGGGTCTTCGTTCCTGCATGGGCTGTTTTCTAGTTGCACAGAGTGGGGGCTGTTCTCTAGTTGCAGTGCTCAGGCTTCTCATCGCCGTGGCTTCCACTGTTGCAGAGCACAGGCTCAAGAGTTGAGGCGCACAGACTTAGTTGCTCTGTGGCATGTGGGATCTTCCTGGATCAGAGATCGAACCTGTGTCTCCTGCACTGGCAGGCAGATTCTTTACCACTGAGTCACCAGGGAAGCCCGGGTCTTTAATAATTTTTGAGAGTGTAAAGAGGTCTTGAGACCAAAAATTCGAGAACCTCTGGTTTGGCTGAAAAACAGTACATTTTGGAGTAAAACGATTTTTTAAGTTTGTTTTATCTCCCACTAGCTAGGTAACCTTAGAAATTTAACCTCAGTGGCCTTCCACTTTCTATGGGTCGAACTAATTGCCCTTGCAATTATCTGCTCAAGCATGTTTCCCTGATTACGTCTGTAGGGTTGGTTCCACAACCCCAGAACCTAGCACAGCATGACGCATGATACAGGACAGGGCCTCAGTAAATAACTGAATTGATCCGTTGATCGGTGGGGCAGATATGAGGATTACATGGGGCAATATGTGCAAAGTGCTGCTGAGGCACCTGCCTGTGGGCACGCTAAGTCGTGTCTGACTCTCTGTGACCCCATGGACCATAGTCCACCAGGTTCCTCTATCCATGGGATTCTCCAGGCAGGAGTACTGGAGTGGGTTGCCATTTCCTCCTCCAGGGGATCTTCCCCAGCCAGGGATCGAACCCAGGTCTTCTGCCTTGCAGGCAGATTCTTTACCATCTGAACCACCAGGGAAGCCCCAAGATACCCGGCACAAAGCAAAGGTCATAGGTATTCAGTAAATGTCAGATCTCTTTCCTCTCCACAAAGCTGTCCTCCGTTAATGCGCAGTTCACCTAAATAAAGTGAATATATAAAGCATTGGGTCTCAAAGTGTGGTTCCTAAACCAGCAACAGCAGTAGCACCTGAGAAATTGTCAGAGATACAAATTATTTGACTCTTAACACTAGACTCACCCAGTCAGAAACCCTGGAGGTGGGGGCCCATGGATCTACATTAAATATTGTTGGAAAGTATTGTAAAGGAGGAAGGTGGTTAGGCGGCTGAGAGGTGGAGTCCCCCTGCAGCAGGCCCTGGGACCGCACAGAGCCTCACCTCTCCCATAAGACGTGGGGGCCAAAGTTCTCCTAGACTAAGACGCTGCCCCCAGCTCTTCATAAAGAGGAAGGCGAGGCAATTGGGGCGGGAAAGTCAGAAGAAATGAAGTAAAGTGAAAGTCGCTCAGTCGTGTCCGACTCTTTGCGACCCCATGGACTTTTACAGTCCATGAAATTCTTCAGGCCAGAAGTGTCTGGTAACCAACTCCGCCTCTTTGGGGAGAGGTTCCACCAACCCCATCCCTGAACCTAGAGGTCTGAAACCGCCGGTGCTCTGGCGCCCTCTAGCGACCCATCGCTGTGGGGTCAGCTCTCGCCCTCCCTCCTGCCTCGGTCCTCAGCCCGGGGCCCGCTAGGGCCTTTGAGCACCTGCCAGGCTGATGCTGTTCCTCCTCTCCCTCTAAGTGCAAACAAGCGTCCTCCGGAGGTTTAGGATCTCTTGGAAAAGGAAGCTCTTTTGGTCAATACGCGTCAACCCTGAGAAGGTGGATTTCTAGAATGAACCTGCAGTACTGTGTTTTCCTCCCGGTGTTTGCAAGAAGAAACAGCCCAGAGTGCAGTGTGCTTGATGGCCCCTAGCTGACAGCAGCCTCTGGAGATCAGGGGCCCAGGAAAGGCCCGTCCCCTCTCTCACGGCAGTGCCCTGGCTTGTTAGGCAGGGAGGCTCCCAGCCACAAGACCTGGGCCTCTCCGAGGGACCCTGACGCATGGGATCACCATGGCTCCTGGGAAGGTGGAGAGAGGGCTGGGCACCTGGCCTGCATCAGCTGTGTGACCTGGAATCATTTCCTGACCACTCAGTGCCTAGCTTTCCAAGCAGGACACAGAGGAGGCCCTGAACCAGAGGGAAGAGTTAGTCTCCCCAAAGAACTTTCCCACGGGCCCCAAGCCAAACACAGGTGCCACAGGTCATGAGCTGATGTGCAACAAGCCAGGGAACGCAGTCCAGCACCCCAGCCCCCGGCCCTGCCTGAGGGACCCCCTTTCCCTCTTCTGTGACAGCAACTCAGAGCCGGTCCCAGCATCCCGGGATGTCTGAACTGCGCTGGTGTGGCCTTTTCCACACAGCTCGGTTTCCAGGTCATTCCGACAGGGAACAAGAGCACCTGCCCGGTGTTACAGCTGCAAGGTCCCCACTTTACAAACTGCCCCATGACTTTTACAGTTGGGAGAAGTGAACATCAAAGCCCAAGACCAGCAATCTTATGCATTGATGATGCAAGTAGAAACTGGGGTAACCTCTTTGAGGGTACTTGATAATATTCAAATTTCCTCAGAATTTTAACTTCTGGATATTATTCCACAGATATCCCTGTGAAATTATTTTGACACACAAGATACTTGTGCAGACGGCGAAGGTACAAGACTGGAAATGACTCACATTTCCATCAACAGAGACTGATTCAGTGAATTATGACAGGGCCATAAATTCAAATACACGGTTGTATTACATATGTGTATGTGTAAAATATAAACACATATGTATATATTTTAGTTTTGCACCATGTGAATGTACTACAGATTCTAGATATTAGTTTTCAAAGTACAAAGCATCACATCTACCCTTTTAGAATGGAAATTCTAAAACTGAGGAAAAAGAGATAAATTATCTGCTAGTCTTAAATAGTAGGATATGTGCACAGAACTCAAAAACTGTGTGTGTGTGTGTGTGTGTGTGTGTGTGTGTGTGTGTGAACCTGCCTAAATAGAACTGTGCTCTTGGGAACACTTCCTGGTACTTTCCTGTGAAATGAAAACTGTTATCTTGCTGATTGAGCTCATGGGGGTCATGGGATTTAAGATGACTGATTTAATCAAAAGGGTCACTTTGATTTAAGGGGGCTGACTGATCGAACGAATTTTGTGAAGAAAAATTGCTCATGCGCAGTTTTAGCTTTCTCTTTCAAATGTCACAGCTGAATCAACCAAGTCCACAGAGAAATTGCATATATTTACATTTCAAAGGATCTATAGGGGAATCTTTTATTCTATCTTCAATGAAAGATCCATTCAAAAGGAACAAACTTTCTAAAGTGTTAATTTTACAGTCCTGGCTCAGAACATCAAAAATACATTATAACTTTGTATTTTTAACTGTGCATTTATTTGGCTCTATTGGGTTGCGGCACGGGGCCTCCTCACTGGGTAATGTGGGAATCTCTCATAGCTGCCCAGAACTCTCTAGTGGCACGCAGGCTCAGTAGTCCCGTGGCATGAAGGATCTTTTTTTTTTTTTTCTGGACCCTTACCACATCCTTCCTTCCTTGAACTCTCTGATTTAAGCAATCCTTATAAGGAGCTGGCGTGCACAGGTGTGGTTATTGCCTTACCTATTCTTTCACAGTTGGATTTAAGCAAAGGGGCAAAGGGCAAAGTTCCAAGTCTCACGGCTAAGAGCGAGAACAGCAAGGGTGGTGTCCTGATCTGTGAATACACAGTTCTAAAGCGCAGAGAAGGTTGAGGGAGTTGACTAGCAGTGAAACCTCAAGCCTGGACAACATGGGAGCCTATGTTTCTTTAGCCTCAAAGGTGACCCCAGGCCCCCGCCTCTCATAACCGTGCCAGCAGGATGTGGGCTACTGAAGAAGTTCAGACTCTAATAGGGATCTTTTTGATGACTCTCTTCTAGTCCCCTCTCAGCCAGCCATGGAGAGCAGTGGACAAAAGAGGTCTTTGAGTGGGCGGGACAATGGGCAGTGATACTGGCTGACTAATAAACTCCCCCCATTGCCAAGATAAGACCTCCATCCTACCGCTTCCCAGAAATATATACTTTTTTTTTTTTTTTGCACTTTATTTTTTTTTTATTTGATAAATTTAACGCCTTTTATTGCCATACCTCATTTTACTGTGCTTTGCTTTAGTGAGCTTTATAGATACATGTTTTTGTTCTTGTTTTTTTTTCCTTGTTAATTTTCTGTTTAGTTGATCTATCCATAAGTGTGAGGGGGGTATTAAAGTCTCCCACTATTATTGTGTTATTGTTAATTTCTCCTTTCATACTTGTTAGGGTTTGTCTTACATACTACGGTGCTCCCATGTTGGGTGGATATATATTTATAATTGTTATATCTTCTTCTTGGATTGATCCTTTAATCATTATGTAGTGACCTTCTTTGTCTCTTTTCACAGCCTTTGTTTTAAAGTCTAATTTATCTGATACGAGTATTGTGACTCCTGCTTTCTTTTGGTCCCAATTTGCATGGAAAATCTTTTTCCAGCCCTTCACTTTCAGTCTGTATGTGTCCCCTGTTTTGAGGTGGGTCTCTTGTAGACAACATATGTAGGGGTCTTGTTTTTGTATCCATTCAGCCAGTCTTTGTCTTTTGGTTGGGGCATTCAACCCATTTACGTTTAAGCATGAAGGATCTTAAATCCCCGACCAGAGAGCAAACCTTCATCTCTTGCATTGCAAGGCGGATTCTTAACCACTGGACAACCAGGGACGTCCCTAACTTTTTATTTCTTATAACTTGGAAAAGTAGAGCTCTTTCTCCTTGGAAATACATGGAGAAAAATAACAATATTTCAGGCTCATGCTTGAAACCACCTTCGCAGGGTAAAGGTGTATTGACAAAAAGAGCTTCCTTCTCCAAGAGATCCTAAACGTCTGTAGGGCACTTCACGGCGCTTAGCGGGAGCGGAGGAGCGCAATCAGGCTGGCAGACGCCCAAGTGCTGGGGATGGAAGGCAGGAGGAAGGGCCGAGCGTCGGCTTTAGAGAGGACGGCCTCTAGAGGGCGCAGGGCACCAGCGGAGCCCACCTGCTTCTTCTCAGCCAGACCTCCAGGCTGCGAGATGCGGCTGGTGGAAGCCCAAGGATGTGCCCAGAGAGCAGAGGTTGGTTCCCGGGCGCCTCTGACTCTCCGGCCCAAACTGCTTGGCCTCACAGAGGCCCCTTCGGCATCCGATGGGTCACTTCCCCTCTGATCGGGTGGCTCAGGGGCTAGACGGGCTGACGGGCTGTTTCTGAAGAGGCAGGGCGCTGGACCCAGAACTACCTGGCTTGACTCTGGGACTTGCGGCTTGCCGGCGTGGGTGTTGGCATTTGAAAAAGGGGGGATGGGGGGGTGGCGGTCCTGAACCGGCAGCCTGTAAAGGCGGCGGTATTTTGGCGGGTAGGCTGTGCTCATCCCTGCGCCCTTTCTCTCGAGAGATCCCCCCGCCCCAAACTTCTTTCTTTTCCATCTGAGCCTCTTTCCTGTCCCCACACCCCTTCTTCCCTCAGCAGAAGGGTCTCATGTATCCATCTGTTGCCCAATCACTGATCCTAGACTTGGCGTCAAAAGCTATGTGAGGTGCTGGGATCAAGGAAGAGTTCCCAACTTTTGAAGTTGCAGGCTTAAAGGGCAGACTGAGCGGTGGAGCTGGGTTAGATGACTAAAAGCCTCCCACCTGCCCTCCATCCCGGACACCTGGCGTTTAGCGCCCGGGGCGGGGCGGGGCCTGACAACAGACCCTGCAAGTGACTGGGGGCCCAGCGCCCCGCCGCCCGGAGTGGAGCTGGGGGTCACTGCGGAGCCCGAACTCCTCGAGCCGCGACTCTGCCATCCGCCCCCGCTGAAGCCCAGACCACACCTGGGGCCGCCCTCCAGGTGCGCTGGCCCGGACCCTGCACGGCGTGGGTCGGCGTGGGGGTGGGGGGCGCGAGGCCGACTTTTGAGGCGCAGGGGGTTCGCTCCGAGCTGCGGCTGCTCCTTCGGAAGAGCGGCCCCGCAGCACCTTCCGTTCAGTTCAGTTCAGTCACTCAGTAGTGTCCGACTCTTGCGACCCCGTGGACCGCAGCACGCCAAGCCTCCCTCCCGGAGTTTACTCAAACTTGTGTCCATTGAATCGGTGATGCCATCCCACCAACTCATCCTGTGTCGTCCCCTTCTCCTCCAGCACCTTAGTCCAGGGGAATGTGGCTCTCTCTTTGCGCCCCTTTGCCCTCTGCCCGACTGGCTCGGCCCCGCGTGGAATCGGGGAGCGGGCGGGACAGTCCGGGCTGGAGTCAAAGAGCCCCTCCTCCTGTGGGCCGGGAGTGTGTGCGGGTGGGTGCGGGGGTCCTGGGTCTGCACCCTCGGGGGCGGGATTCAGCCTCCTAACCTGCCCCCACCTTACAGTGGAATTTCCAGTAATACTTAATTGCCTCTCGAGTTCTCGGGCTTAAAATTGATCCATAGATTCGCAAGTCCCTTGATTTAGCCAAGTGGCTCTGTGCTCCTTCCGCTGTTAGATCAAGAACCAGCGGGGAGGGGCCAGCGGATGCGACTGGAGGAGCCCCCGAAGCCCTGGGCTCAGCAGACTAAGGGCCGAGCCGCGCGGTCACAGAGGGCCTAGGGGTGGTCGAGGATGATAGTTAATTGTAAATGGAATTATTTTATTTCTTCCTAATATTTGGTCACTATTGTACTGTGATGCTGGGCAAGATTGAGGGCAGAAGGAGAAAGGGGCGACAGAGGATGAGATGGTTGGATGGCATCATCCACTCTGGACCTGAGTTTGAGCAAACTCCAGGAGATGGTGAAGGACAAGGAAGCCTGGCGTGCTGCAGTCCAAGGGGTCGCAGAGAGTCAGACACCACTTAGCGACTGAATGATAAAAGATTGTATTAATATGTAATGCAGCTGACTTTTGTATGTTGATTCTGACCCTACAACCTTATTGTACTTACGACTACTATTAATACCATTGGGGGCGGGGAGCCATATATAAGGTCACGTTTTCTGAAAACAGAAGAAGAAGCTTTACTTTTTCCTCTCCATTTTGGATGCCTTTCTATTTCTTATTTTCTGTCAGATTCCTCTGCTTAGGACTTCAGTACTGTCTGTAATAAGAGTCGTGAGTGTGGATAGCCTTATCTTGTTCCTGATTTTACAGGAAAAGCTCTGAATTTTTCACTTGGGATGGAACCCGGGTCTCTTGCATCTCCTCCGTTTGGCAGGCAGATTCTTTACCACTGCACGACCTGGGAAGCCCATATATCTGTTAGGTTTACTTTTCTAAGGCTTCCCTGATGGTTCAGTTGGTAAGGAGTCTGCCTGCAAGGTGGGAGACCCGGGTTTGATCCCTGGTTGAGGAAGATCTGTGGGAGAAGGAAATGGCTAACCCACTCCAGTATTCTTGCCTGGAGAATCCCATGGACCGAGGGGTCACAAAGAGTTGGACATGACTGAGTGACTAACACTTTTTACTTTTCGAAAGCGTTATGCAGGTCAGTGTTTTTCATTAACTTTCTGCCTGGAGATCTATCCGTGTTTACAGATGGGATATTGAAGTACCTTGCTATTCATTACTGCTCCTTTGTAGGTAGTTTTGTTCATATTTGCTCTAAGTATCTACATGTTCCTGTGCTGGGTGCACATATATTTGTAATAGTCTCTTGATAATTTGACCCGTTTCTCACTGTAGGGAAACATTCTTTGTCTCTTGTGACTGATTTGGATGGAAAACATGTACTAAGTACAGTTATTCCCGCTGTCTTTTGGGCTGCTATATGCATGGAATATATTTTCACATCCTCTCACTTTAATCTATATATGTCCTTATGTTGAATTAAGTCTCTTGTAAACAGCATATTGCACGTTCTTTTTAAAATTACTGTTTTATTTTGGACATGCCGCTTGGCCTGCAGGATCCTTGTTCCCCAACCAGGGATAGTACCCAGGTTCCCATCAGTGAAAGTACAGGAACTTAACCTCTAGATCTCCGGGGGAATTCCCTGTAGGTTCCTTTCTTAAATTAATTCAGTCACTTTGTGTCATTTAATTGGAGAATTCCATCCATTAATGTTTAAGCTGTTGATAAGGATTTTCATTGTTTTCTGTTTGTTGTTGTTGTTCTGAAGGAGGAAACAACAGGCTCTGTCTTGAAAGCAGTCCACCTAGGGCCGGACTGTGGACTTTGAGCTACATGCACAGTATCTATGGAAATGACATACCAACTGGAAAACCAGGCCCCCAGAAGGAAGCACCCCAGGGCTCTCCATTGCCTAAAAGAATACCCTAATTATCTGTGTAACCAAAGAGAATCATACATTCTATTATGCTTACTGGGGTATGACCACAGGCCTACTGATAATTGTCCACTGTTAACTACCTAGGCTTAAGGCATATGAATCACGGGTTAACTTTGATTTTATCTTTCTTTTTCCTTTGTTCAGACTAGTTTCAGGGAATTTGGGGTATATAAAGTTTTCACAAAAACTGGTCGGGGTCTTTGCCTAAGAGGAGACTCTGCCTTGGGCCTGCAGGTGTAATAAACTGCACTCTACTATCTGCATTGTCCTGAGTGAGTTTGTTTTCCGGAAAGCTGGCTACAACAGTTCTTTAGGGTTTTTTTTTTTTTTTTTGGATATGGTATGAATTAATTCTTTGTCTTTTGTGTAGCTATAGTAGATTTTTCCTTTGTAGTTTCCATGAAATGTATGTAAAGTATCTTGTATGTAAAATATATTTAAGTTAATAACTAACCTTTAATTTCATAAAATATTTCATGTAAACCATAAATTATCCTCAGAAAAATACTTATATATGTGTTTGTATATATATACACACACACAGACATACACAAATATCCATTACACATTTGGATATTGGTATATTTTTCTTTACATGTAAGATTTCTTATTATATTTAAGGAAGTTGTTTTTTCCTTTTCTTCAGTTATTTTTTCCTGTTTTATCTATATGAGGAGTTCATGATAATTTTATTCATATGAGCACTTTCCACATGTGGTATTAGATTTATTTTTATTTTCTTTTATACCTTTAAAATCGCAGCCTCCCTTTTAATATACCTTTTAACTGATGTGTCTATGTGAACTGTGTACGAAATACTTATGCTATAGTCTTTAAAATATTTTGTCTTATTTTCTGTAACGAATTTCCATCTGTTATTCGGACTTATTAGATATAGATCCACATGCTCTACAAATGGAGATGACTTTAATTCTTCTTTTCCAGTAGTAATTCCTTTACTACTCAAACTGTTGTTAGGGGTTCCTGTCTACTAGTAATCTTTCTGACAATTACAGGAAATTAATGTATAGGTGAACTCGTGGGTATTGGAGATTTCTTTGGGTACATAAGCGTTAATATCTTTTTTATTTTTATAATTGTTCCCTGTAATATTCTACCATGCTACTTTGTGTCTATCAAGTTGATCACATGCTTTTCCTAAATTTATAAGTCAATTAGTTATATTAATATATTTCCTAACAACCGAAACATTGGATTCTTTGGTGTTAGACTCACTTAATCTTGGTATAAAGTTTTTTCCTAAGTTAGCTTTGAAAGTGAATGTCAAAGTCACTCACTAGTGTCCAACTCTTCGTGACCTCCATGGACTGTAGCCCACCAGGCTCCTCTGTCCATGGGATTCTCCAGGCAACAATACTGGAGTGGGTTGCCATGCCCTTCTCTGGGGAATCTTTCCAACCCAGGGATCGAAGCTGGGTCTCCCTTATTGCAGGCAGATGCTTTACCATTTGAGCTACCCGGGAAGCCTAAAGTTAGCTTTATTAAGGCATTATTCATTTCTTCAAGTCTAATTGAGATATCAGCATACCACATTGTGTAAGTTTAAGGTCTACAACACAGAAGAACTGTACAAAAAAGATCTTAATGACCCGGATAATCACGATGGTGTGATCACTCACCTAGAGCCAGACATCCTGGAATGTGAAGTCAAGTGGGCCTTAGGAAGCATCACTACAAACAAAGCTAGTGGAAGTGATGGAATTCCAGTTGAGCTATTTCAAATCCTGAAAGATGATGCTGTGAAAATGCTGCACTCAAATGCCAGCAAATTTGGAAAATTCAGCAGTGGCCACAGGACTGGAAAAGGTCAGTTTTCATTCCAATCCCAAAGAAGGGCAATGTCAAAGAATGCTCAAACTACCACACAATTGCACTCATCTCACATGCTAGTAAAGTAATGCTCAAAATTCTCCAAGCCAGGTTTCAGCAACAAGTGAACCGTGAACTTCCAGATGTTCAAGCTGGTTTTAGAAAAGGCAGAGGAACCAGAGATCAAATTGCCAACATCCGCTGGATCATGGAAAAAGCAAGAGAGTTCCAGAAAAACATCTACTTCTGCTTCATTGACCATGCCAAAGCCTTTGACTGTGTGGATCACAATAAACTGTGGAAAATTCTGAAAAAGATGGGCATACCAGACCACCTGATCTGCCTCTTGAGAAACCTGTATGCAGGTCAGGAAGCAACAGTTAGAACTGGACATGGAACAACAGACTGGTTCTAAATAGGAAAAGGAGTATGTCAAGGCTATATATTGTCACCCTAGTTATTTAACTTATATGCAGAGTACATCATGAGAAACGTTGGGCTGGACGAAGCACAAGCTGGAATCAAGATTCCCGGGAGAAATATCAATAACCTCAGATATGCGGATGACACCACCCTTATGGCAGAAAGTGAGGAAGGACTAAAGAGCCTCTTGATGAAAGTGAAAGAGGAGAGTGAAAAAGTTGGCTTAAAGCTCAACATTCAGAAAACGAAGATCATGGCATCGGGTCCCATCACTTCATTGCAAATAGATGGGGAAACAGTGTCAGACTTTATTTTTGGGGGCTCCAAAATCACTGCAGATGGTGACTGCAGCCATGAAATTAAAAGACGCTTACTCCTTGGAAGGAAAGTTATGACCAACCTAGACAGCATATTAAAAAGCAGAGACGTTACTTTGCCAACAAAGGTCCGTCTAGTCAAGGCTATGTATGGATGTGAGAGTTGGACTATAAAGAAAGTTGAGCACCGAAGAATTGAACTGTGGTGTTGGAGAAGACTTTTGAGAGTCCCTTGGACTGCAAGGAGATCCAACCAGTCCATCCTAAAGGAGATCAGTCCTGGGTGTTCATTGGAAGGACTGATGTTGAAGCTGAAACTCCAGTATTTTGGCCACCCGATGCGAAGAGCTGACTCATTAGAAAAGACCCTGATGCTGGGAAAGATTGAGAGCAGGAGGAGAAGGGGACGACAGAGGATGAGATGGCTGGATGGCATCACTGACTCGATGGACATGGGTCTGGGTGGACTCCGGGAGTTGGTGATGGACAGGGAGGCCTGGCGTGCTGCGGTTCATGGGATCGCAAAGAGTCAGACACGATTGAGCGACTGAACTGAACTGAAGGTTGACAGCATAATGATTTGATGAACATATATCAGGATTATCCCAATCAGTTTAGTGAACATTCAACACCTCATATAGGTATAAAATTCAAGAAATAGCAAAAAAATTTTGAGATAACTCTTATGTACTCTCTTAACAACTTTCATGTATAACATAAAGGGGTGTTAATTATATTAGTCATGTTGTACCTTAAATCCCTAGCACTTATTAATTTTATAACTGGAAGTTTGTAACTTTGGCTGCATTCATCCAGTTCCTTCTCCACCCATACATTGCATCAGTCAGTCAGTTCGGTCACTCAGTCATGTCTGACTTGGCGACCCCATGGACCACAGCATGCCAGGCCTCCCTGTCCATCACCAACTCCCAGTTTACTCAAACTCGTCCATTGAGTCGGTGATAACCATTCAACTATCTCATCCTCTGTTGTCCCCTTCTCCTCCTGCCTTCAATCTTTCCCAGCATCAGGTGATTCCCAGTGATTCAGTTCTTTGCATCAGGTGGCCAAAGTGTTGGAGTATCAGCTTCAGTATCAGTCCTTCCAATGAATATTCAGGACTGATTTCCTTTAGGATGGACTGGCTGGATCTCCTTGCACTCCAAGGGACTCTCAAGAGTCTTCTCCTACACCACAGCTCAAAAGCATCAATTCCTCGGCACTCAGCTTTCTTTATAGTCCAACTCTCATATCCATACATAACTGGTGGAAAAATCATAGCTTTGACTACATGGACCTTTTTGGCAAAATAATGTCTCTTCTTTTTAATATGCTGTCTAGGTTGGTCATAACTTTTCTTCCAAGGAGTAAGCATCTTTTAATTTCATGGCTGCAGTCACCATCTGCAGTGATTTTGGAGCCCCCCAAAATAAAGTCTGTCACTGTTTCCACTGTTTCCCCATGTAATTGCCATGAAGAGATGGGACCAGATGCCATGATATTAGTTTTCTGACTGTTGCATTTTAAGCCAACTTTTTCACTGTCCTCTTTCACTTTCATCAAGAGGCTCTTTAGTTCTTCACTTTCTGCCATAACGGTGGTGTCATCTGCATATCTGAGGTTATTGATATTTCTCCCGGCAATCTTAATTCCAGTAGTTTGAACATTCTTTGAGATTGGAATGAAAACTGACCTTTTCCAGTCCTGTGGCCACTGCTGACTTTTCCAAATTTGCTGGCATATTGAGTGCAGCACTTTCACAGCATCGTCTTTCAGGATTTGGAATAGCTCAACTGGAATTCCATCACCTCCTCTAGCTTTGTTCATAGTGATGCTTTCTAAGGCCCACTTGACTTCACGTTCCAGAATGTCTGGCTCTAGGTGAGTGATCATACCATTATGATTATCTGTGTTGTGAATATCTTTTCTGTACAGTTTTCTATGTATTCTTGCCATCTCTTCTTAATACCTTCTGCTTCTGTTAGGTCCATATTATTTCTGTTCTTTATATGCTCATCTTTGCATGAAATGTTCCCTTGGTATCTCTAATTTTCTTGAAGAGATCTCTAGTCTTTCCCATTCTATTGTTTTCTTCTATTTCTTTGCATTGATCGCTGAGGAAGCCTTTCTTATCTCTACTTGCTATTCTTTGGAATCTGCATTCAAATGGATATATCTTTCCTTTTCTCCTTTGCTTTTTGCTTCTCTTCTTTTCACAGCTATTTGTAAGGCCTCCTCAGACAGCCATTTTGGTTTTTTGCGTTTCTTTTTCTTGGGGATGGTCTTGATTCCTGTCTCCTGTACAATGTCATGAACCCCTGTCCATAGTTCATCTGGCACTCTATCAGATAATTCCTTGATTCTATTGCTCACTTCTGTATAATTGTAAGAGATTTAATTTAGGTTATACCTGAATGGTCCAGTGGTTTTCCCTACTTTCTTCAATTTAAGTCTGAATTTGGCAATAAGGAGTTCATGATCTGAGCCACAGTCAGTTCCTAGTCTTGTTTTTGCTGACTGTGTAGAGCTTCTCCATCTTTGGCTGCAAAGAATATAATCAATCTGATTTTGGTGTCGACCATCTGGTGATGTCCATGTGTAGAGTCTTCTCTTGTGTTACTGGAAGAGGGTGTTTGCTGTGACCAGCGCATTCTCTTGGCAAAATTCTGTTAGCCTTTTCCCTGCTGCATTCTGTACTCCAAGCCTGTAACCTGGAGTACACTGCGTCTGGTAACCACAAGTTTCTCTTACTCTGAGTTCGTTTGTTGAACTATAATTGACCTATGACACTGGTAGTTCTGGTTGCCCAACGTAGCAATTAGATATTTCTGGACATTTCAAAATGATCAAGTAAAAGTCTGTGTATGTCATCTTATATAGGTAAGTATTCCGTAACTATTAACTACATTTCTCAAATCTCATACCCAAGACTGTTGATTTGTTTGCAAGTCTGTACCTCCTGATCTCCCTCACCTGTTTCTTCCCTCCTCCCACTCCCCTCCCTGGTGACTACCTACTTTTTCCTCTGTATTTACAAATCTGTTTAGTTTTGTTATCTGTTCATTTGCTTTGTTTTTTAGATTACACCAATAATTGAAGTCATACAATAATTGTTCTTCTAAGTCTTATTCACTTAGCATAGTACCCTCTAGGTCTATTCACGCTGTCTCAACTAGCAAGATTTCATTCTTTTCTATGGCCGAGTAATATCCTGTTGTGTATATGTATGTATGTATAATATTTATCCATTAATGGGCTCTTGGCTTGGCTATTATAAATAATGCTGCTCTGATTGTAGAGGTGCATATATATTTTCTTATAATTGTTTTGATTCTTTTCAGATAAATAACCAGAACTGGAATTCCTAAATATATGGTAGAATTCCTAAAATATATGGTAGATCTATTTTTAATTTCTTTTGAGAAATAGCCATACTTATTTTCCAATTTTTTCCACAGTGACTATACCAATTTCCTTCCCACCAAGAGTGAACAATGGTTACCTTTTCTCTGTTGTCATCTGTCATTGTGTTTTTGATAACAAAATATTCTGACAGCTGTGAGATGGTATCTTCTTGTGATTTTGATTTGCATTTCTCTGATGAGTGATGCTGAGCATCTTTTCATGTGCCCGTTGATCATCTGTATATTTTCTTTGGAAAATTTGTCTCTTCAGATCCCCTGCTCATTTTTTTAAACTGGGTGCTTTGTTCTATTAAAGTTGACTTTTATGAGTTCTTTGTATATTTGAGGCATCAACTCTATCAGATAATATACTGTGCAAGTAAACTTGAGCCTGAAGCCACCTAGTGGACCAATTCCAGCAGACATTTAATATGAACCAAAATACATGTGTTTTCTGTTTTCAAGCCTTTTTAAATATATAATCAGAAATAACAAATAGAAAGACACCCAAATGCTGTAGTGATGTTGAATAGATTTTAATTCTTTATCCCCAAAGATTGTGTTTTAGAAAATCTGTATTTCTCAGGTATGCCTTCCTCACCTTCATCATCTAAAAAATAGCCCTCAGCAGAAGAACACATACTCCTCTGACACAATATCTTTGGGGGCTTATCCCCAGGGGAAAGATACATAATATTAGGGGGTGGCTATTTGTACTAAATGGGCTTCCCCGGTGGTTCAGCCATAAAGAATCTGCCTGCAATGCAGGAGACATGGGTTCGATCCCTGGGTTGGGAAGGTCCACTGGACAAGGGCGTGGCAACCCACTCCCATGGAGAGAGGAACCTGAAGAATCCCATGGACAGAGGAGCCTGGCAGGCTACAGTCCACAGGGTCGCAAAGAGTCAGACACGACTCAAGCAACTGAGCCCATTTATACTAAATACATTAATTTTTTTAAATGACTGCAGGAATTTCATGCTTAAGGCCAAAACATTACAGAAAATATGAAAGCAGAGAAGTGAACAAACATATTAATTTACCTCTGTTTATGCCCCCGAAATCATAACATGAGAGTGAAGTTTTGGCTTTCTCTGTTTTAAACATAAGCTCAGGACAGACAGAACAGAGGACTCAGTGAGGACAGTCAGAGGCTCTTCCCCGGGAACGCGCTTCGTTGCACGAGGCTGTGCTCTGCTCTATACTGTCCTGAAAGACGTTGCCCAGCAGCCCTCGTTGAATCTCGTGAGTCTGATTGACAGCCCAAACCTTGAAACTCATTCCAGTAGTGTAACCAGGATCATGAAACAAGGCCTTCAGAATTGTGAGGTGGGGTGCGGGGCTGGGCGGGAGTGGTGGTTATTCCCAATCTAGAATTCTACACCCAACAAACTATCTAAATTGAGGGCAGAATAAAGACATTCACAGATACTCACAGTATTGAAACTGTTCCCCAGCAACGTCTGTTCTGACAGTCATCTCACCATCATGTACCTTTTCTCAGGGACCTTCTGAAAGATATGCCCGCCCAACTGAGAAAAAGTCTGGATTCTGGGGGTTCCAGTTCAAGAAGGTGGAGGATGCCTCCGTCCCTGCCCTCCCCCACCCCAGGAGCGCTGCGGAGGGAGAACCCGGGAAGACAGCAGTGCGGAAGGTCCAGTGACTGATCACCAGGTGGGAGGCGGTCAGAGGCTCTGGGAGGCACTTCTTCAACAAGAAAAGCTTTACACCCAGTGTGCTTGAGTAGGGAGAGAAGGTTACACAGCTGGGAGAAGGGTTTGGTTACAGGTTAGCAATAAAATATACAAAATCAAGGTCCCTGCAGCCCCACACAGGAAAAACAAACTTGAAATGCACGAAAATACATTTTATACAGAAAGTCATCACAGTACATAACGTGATAAAGCTGTGCGTAGCACTTACAGTCATAATACCAAACAATGAATACTGATGCAACCAAATTGAAAGAATATTAGGAGGATGGAGAGATGGGAAGTGTGTGCTGAGGAGAGGGAGGTGAAAGAAAGCCCTTCCATAATGGAAATTCAAAAGAAAATACCTAGAACTGAAACACTATTAAGAAACATGTGATTTGGAGACAAATACAAAGTCAATCAGCTAAAATCCTTGAGCCTGGTGGCTTCTAGGGAGGGGTGATACAGAAGACAGAGTGGGTCTTACTGTTTCAAAGAAAGGTTCATAGATCTGTTTTGCTCATTTTAAATTTGTAGGTGTAATTTTACTTAAAAAATGACTTAATTTACAACGATACAAGTCTTTTATTACTGTCACATACATGTTAAAATCAGCTAATACGTCAACAGGTACAGGGCAAATAAGCACGGATATTAAAAACAAAACTGAAAATGTAAAGAGAGAAAAAAACCAAAGCTGATATGATTTTAGGGCCTTGTGACATCCTGAGCTAGACTTTAAGAAATCATTCACCTTCTGGACGCTTGTGCTTCCAGTTCTGCAGAGGAGTATTCTAAATAGATGAGATCTAAGTTCCTTTGAAATCTGAGTCTGTTTAAGTGCAGTAGTTGAATAGGGTAAACACATTTTATGGACGCATTTCTAAAGGGTATTCCATGTAAACAGGCCTTGTTTTCAACTGGTACTGATTATTAGGGCTTTTCACTTTTCTTATATGTAAAAAATATGTAATAATTTTAAATGATCACAGAAAAACCCCTTAATATAACACATGAAATGAAGGTTCTAAACTGTTCCTTGACTTAAGAAGCAGTAGTAACAGCCGCAGCTCAATGCTAAGCGGCCACTCTTGGCAATACCAGAACTTCAAAACATAGCTCTAAAGTGGGTTAAAAGCAGACTGCTGTGGTAGATCTGAAAGCTCAACTGTTTGTGCATAAACCGAGGAAGATTTATGAGAAGGTATATTCTCAAACTCATTAAGTAACTGAGGAAGAGAAACCCATGGAAAAGCCGAATAAAAGAAAAAGCGCTGGCAGTGATTAGATACAGGTAAACCCTCACATACCCCACCTAACAGCCGAGCGCCGAGCCAGGCCTGCGCTCACCCCACCTCCAGTCGGCAAAGCTGCTGTCCTTGGCAGTAAACAAATGTAGAGCTCTTTTTCAAATTATACATTTACTACGTCTTCCCAATCTTTGAAATTAATGGTGATGTATTTTTAAGGGCAAGTTCCGATTTCTCAGCCTGAGGGGTGACCCCTGTTGACTGTGGGTGACTAGATTTTAGGCTGCACTGTTGCTGCCCCAGGGGGCTCCTGGTGCAGGTTAGCAATCTCTGCATGAGTTCCCAATCGCTTCCCTTTCCTACTTCCCGGGGTGACCACCCATCTTCATTACTTTCTCAGATGTTCATCTCACCCCCACTGTTTGCCGGCCCACTCCCTGCAGCCCCTTCAGGGCCTCCACTTCTACGCGGCCTCCACTCCTACAGGCCCTGCTTCCGTGACTCACCCAAGTGTCTGCCTGTCCTCCTATGTGTTCCTTCCACCACTGTTCCTTCAGTTACATCCACAGGGCAGTTCTCAACCTTGAAGGTCGTCAGTCACCTTCAGGGAATGCTGGCCGCAGCCCCGGAGTTTGATTCAACAGGTCTGGGTTAGGGCTTAACAATGTGCACTTCTAACAAGTCCCCAGATGAGGCTAACGCTGTTGGTCCAGGGACCCCACTCTGAGAAGCACTATTATTAATACGTGACTTTACGCTTACATCTGTCACTAGACTGCAAGTTTCTTGAGGTCAGGGAGCATTTCTTACACGTCTCATCTCCAGGGTCTAGACAGTGTCCAGCAGTCATTCAGTCAACAAATATTTATTGAATGCCTGTCACATGCCAGACACTGTTGCAGGCACTAGATTCAGCAGTTAAAAAAAAAAATTTACACACACAACAGAGGCTAAGCGAGCTGCTGTCCAAACAGGGGCACCGGCCCACGTGCAGGGTGGCCTGTGCACTCTCCTGAGACTGGTAGGAGGCCCTGTGAGGATACGAGAGGCCCCGGGGAGAAAGTGGGCGACAGCCCAGGTGAAGCTGACTCCCCACACAGAGCCCGTCACACCCCAGGGCTGCCTGCGGGCCACTGGCCAAGTGGCTCCCTCCCTATCTCCAGGAAAGTACAAAGACTGTGCCTTCATCTTTGGGCTAATTTTCTGAAAGTTTCCTCAACAAATAAAAAATGAGAGGACTCATTAAGAAAAATCTGGAAAATAACTGAATTGACCATCATGTTCACTGTCAAGGCTTTCAGTATTCTTAAGGTTTGCAAATGTTTTTATAAGGCCTTCCATTCAGAGCCCTGAAACGCTCTCTGCTAATTATATGGAGGGGATAATGGGCAGCATTTATGAATGAATTCCAGACTAAAATATTTCTTCTCTTGTTAGTGGTTTCAAGAGTCAGTGAGATCAGAGAATAATATTGTCCGAGAATAATGCTATCTTCCTATTGCTGCCCTGAATCAGTCCAACAAGTGATCATGATTTTTACACACTGAAAGACTGAAAAAAAAAATGAATAACCCTGTTAGGAACACACTTTTATAATGGAGAGCAGGTCCACCAAATTCATTTTTATGACTCCAGGCTAATCAAGTAAATTCTGATTACCAGAAAGCTTTGGGTATAAATGGGGCCTTTTGGTGAGTCACATATTGACTTAAAAATGGTCAGGTTGCTGTTTATTTCCCTGGAGTAGATTACTAATTATCACCTTCATAATCCAAAGGGATTAATATTTCTGAAAAGGTGTGTACTTCTCTGCTGAGATGTGACCTCCAATGAACCAGCCCCTTTGACTGGATCCCCTAAAGCTAAGACCAGGAGAAATCAATCCCTGTAGCCGACTGAATGGTCTCTTGAAATGATTGACACCTGCTTCAGTGTAAGAAAAGAACACATCACTATACTCTGGAAAACATACAAATAAATCTAAATAAAAATATTCTCCTTAGTATCATTCGTATGCTAATAATAAATTAGCTTCCTTTAAAAATTTTTTTCAACTATTTACAAAATCCATTCTTATTTTATGAGTTAACAAGGCTGGATTTTAAAAGTGCAATAAAAATTCTCAAGGCCTTCACTCCTTGTTCAGACACGACTTCTTAGTGGTTTGCAAGACGCAGCTTCTTGTTCTGGTGTGGTTCTTCATCCAGGGCTACGGATCCCAGCACGCCATCTGATGGTCAAGAATAACTTAGCGTCAGGAAAATGTCACGTCAAAGAAACGAGCATTTGTTAAAGTCAGAAGCTGTAAGATCAAAACAATGCTTAAGCTAAAGAGGAATATTTTAAAAATAAAAATGAAAAAGGGCATACTGATTTTATCTTTAAAATTCTCAACTGTTAAAGAACAGATTCTAGATAAGTCACTCACAGCTGACACAATGTACCTGACCTTTTACAAACTGGATTCATCGACAGTGTATAGACAACAATTCACAAAACTTTTTGGGAGGCAAAGTTATTACTGTTAGGCTGGAGGAGACAAAATGACCCGTCTGTTGTCCAAGGAGAGAAGGGAGTCGTCTGTGGGGCAGTGAGGTGTGAGCGGACACACCCCCCGCCGGAAGGCAAGTGGACTCATCACCTTGGTCATGTGGGAGACGGGCCTGGCTTCCACCTCGCCCCATGACCTGATTTCCCTGGCTTTCCTGGGACCACACTGTGTGCGTGTAAAGTGCACAATGTGATGGGTTTCAACACAAGCACACATCTGAGAAACCACCACCACCCTTAAGATGGTAAGTATACCCACCACCTCTGAGTCTCCTTTTATCCTGCTGCTTTCTGTCTTTCCAGGGATCTGCCTGCCCTCCAAGCCTCTGTGCTCACCTCGCTCTTCCTAGTCTTAAGGACACCTGCATCAGGGTGCAGGGAGAATAGATCTGGAAAGCTTTCTCTCTTATTATGTAATATTGGAAACATTAAAAAAAGGAAGACTGTGTGTGATACAGATGGGAGTCCTAAAGCCTAATAATAAATTAACACTCAAGAACCTACTTTGTTGGTGTTCAGTCGCTAAGCCGTGTCCAACTCTTTCACCCCATGCTCCTCTGTCCTCCACTCTTTCCCAGAGTTTGCTCAAGAACCTACTACCCAACCCCAAAACTAGAATGTTACCACCTCTCGGGTGCCCCCCAGTCTAATCCCATCCCTCTATCCCCCTTATTCAGAGGTAACCACTGCGCTGAATCGTTGATCATTCCATTGCTTCTTAAAAATAATTTTGCCACATGTACTAACCAATACACTGCCTTCCTGTTGAACTTTACATAGAAGTTGCCTTATAATGTATTTAGTCTTCTGAAACTTGATTTTTTCATTCAGCATTATATTTCTAAGATCCACCCATGTTTAAGAATGTAGCTGTAGTTCATTTTACTTTCACTGCTTTATAATATTCCACTGTAATATTTTAATTTCCAGAGATAAATTTTTGTGCTAGTTCCAGTTTTTGCTTTTAAGAACAATGTTGCAATGAATTATCTATCTCTGTCTTTTCTACGAAACATGTAAGAATTTTCCTAGGGCATATGCTTAGAGGTCAGATTGCTGGATCATGGAATAGACACATCTTCAGTTTTACAAAGATGACATTAAACTGCTTTCCCAAGGTGGCTGTATGCATTTTCAGTCCAACCAGCAATATACAAGTTTCTAAGGATCCACCTCCTCACGAGCACTCGGTGTCCTCAACTTGAATTCCGCAACTCTAGTAGGCACAGCAGTAGGGGTGTAAACGTTGCGGTGATTTTAATTTGCATTTCCATGACTGCTAATGAGCTTGAGCACTTTTTCATGTGCTTATTAGATGTCTGTGTTTCTTCTGTTGTGAAATACCTGAAACTATCCCGTACCCATTCTCAAATGAACTCAACCACTAATCAACCGTATATAACTGACAACCATGGACTACCTCAGCCAACAGTAGAATCCACATTATGCTTAACTCACATGGAGTGTTCACCAAGAGACCACATGCCAGGCCATAAAACACACCCTAATAAATTCAAAAGAATAGAAAGCATACAGTGTCTGCTCTCGGACCACAATATAATTAAATGACTAGTAGAAACATAACTAGAAAATCCCAAAATATATGTGGAAGTTAAATAATACATTGCTAAATAACAAATGAGTAAAAAAAAAAAAAAAAAAAAACCAAAAAACTCAAGATAAATTTTTAAATATTTTGAAATTTTGAACTAAATAAAACACGACTTATCAAAATTTGTAGCATTCAGTGGAAGAAATGCTAGAGAGAAATATACAGCAGTGAATGTATATATGAGAAAAGAGGAACGATCTAAAATCAATGGCCAGAATATATGAATCCAAATAACCAAAGTAGATTCGTGGTAGCCTGGGGCTGGAGGTAGGAGGAAACAGGGATGACTAATAAACGGGTAAGAGGAGTCTTTTTGAGCTGATGGAAAATTCTGAAATTAGGCAGTGGTGATGGTTACACAACTCTGAATCTACCAAAACCCACCCAATTCAGTACTTTAAAAGGGTAAATTTATGGTATATAGATTACACCTCAATCAAGCTCTTATAAAATTGAAAAACAGATAAGGATATTATTTACTGATATAAAAATACACACAAAAATACATTATATATTAACAAATTTTTTTAACAAATATGTATTTGTTAAAAAATACATACAGAACACAAACCTGCAGTTCAGTGGACAGTCATAAAGCAAACACATTTAACCATCACCCAGGTCAAGAAATAAAGCACTCCCAGCAAAATGAAAGCTCTCCTCTCACCCCCTCACCACCACGACCCCTCCTCATCTCAGGACACCCCCCGACAGCACGTCTCCCCTTCCTTAGTGATCTAGGGACAGGGAATCCTGGCTACAAGACTCTTGATTGTAAGTGGCAAAAATCTCCTCTTTCATGGCTTGCCTTTGTACTCTTTTAATGCTATCTTTTGACAAACAGATGTTCTTTATTTTAACACAGATAAATGAATTCATTTTTTATGTTTAATGCTTTTTTGTGTCTTCTCCCTAACAACAGGGAATTATTAACTTACCCCCCTCGAACACTATTATTGAATACATATTCTTTAATCAGATCCGTATTTTTTCATTTCCTTTTATCTTTAACCACTTTTTTCCCCCTGATAAATTTTTAAAAAGAAAGATGGAGTGGATATGTACTTTTTTTCCTGACTGCAAATTAAAATTTCACTACTTGAATAAAATAAAGCTAAGTTAGAACACAGAAAATCAGGATATTCACATAGACATTATTTTCATAAAGACTTTTATATTTACTGATTTTTCAGAGTAATCAAATCATTGTTATTATCAAGAAAATTTTACTTATTATATTGAATTTCTACTTACCTTGAATCCAAACAGAAAGATAACTAATATTTTAAAATAATATTGTACAGTAATAATTAATATTCAAAATAATATGCATGAAGAATTGCAAGGTCTCCTAAAGACTATATTGCATTAAAAATATGTGTTAATATATAAACAGTAAAACTCTGAAGACTAGTAATTCATTTATGGTAACTGTGATGACTCTTAATTAGATTATTAAAATAACCAGGATATTTCCATTCTCTGGCCAATCTGAGCTAATGTGGCTTTACTCTAACAAGAATGTACATAGCCTCATAATTTGGCCCTGGTTCCATCTGTATTAATTAGATGTATTTTTTCTTTCTAACTGCCCAAAAGGCTTTTGTTTTGGTATAGAAGAGCACTGTTGCCTATAGTCTCATATAAATTTAATTTATAAATTCAATTTGTGCATGATTATTTGTATTAAACTGCAGAGTCCATAGGACTACTCATTCATCAGCACTTCCCATGACATCTAGCATATAGTCGATACACAAGTGTTTGTGCACAAACTGAATGGCAAAAATCTAATCTGCAAAAAGAATATGCTCCACCTCCAACCACAGCAATTTCCAACACCTGATCATTATAAGTCACTATTTTTCTTTTCTTAGCAACAAAGTCAACCTCAATAAAGGACTTGTAGATACTTACTCTCTCTGCTTTCAGGCTCATTTTGCTCAAGAACACCAGGTCTTGATGGATTCAGTTGCCACTATAAAAGGACACAAACATTTTATGTATATGTTTAAGAAGGTTTTAATAAGTAGCATTTCAGCATTGTGCTTTCAAATATCAAAACAGCTTAAAACAGTAAGAAAAGTTAGTGTGTCACACCACCCAAGCCCTAATAACAACTCTGGACGACCCTGAATGATATGACTGCTGGATAAAGGATCAGTATTCTTAGAGAATCTTATATATATGGTTTAGTGAGTATTTCTTAGGTGCTTTATATATTCCAGGCACTCTGGACACAAACAGAAAAGTCAAGTTGAAATCTATAAACAGTACTATTATATCTTTTGTACTTACTGCAAACTATAGCATATAAAAGTTATATTAAGTGCCAGAATTATCATTAAAAAGTAACACATAATTCTGGACAGGATCCTTTTGCTATAAAGAACTTTATTGGGACAACTGGTAGACCCTGACTGAATTCTGTGGATTAAATGGTAGCAACATATCAATGAAAATTTCCTGAGTTCTGTGGTTGTATTGTGGTTATGTAGGATAATCTACTATTTCAGGAAATACACAAGAAAGTATTTAAGAGTGACTTGGCATCATGGCAACAACTTAACTCTCAAGTGTTTCTGGAAAAAAATTCTTCGTAGTATTTTTGTAACTTTTCTGCATGCTTGAGATTATTTCTAAAAAGAGAAAGGTTTTTAGGAACCAGAGTAGTTTAAAATAACCATGAGGAATTAAAGTTCTGAGTTTTCCACAAAACAATTACCACCTCAGCAGTTCTTTGGAAATATCAAATACTAGGCTAGGCTAAGTCACTTCAGTCGTGTCCGACTCTGTGAGACCCCATAGACGGCAGCCCACCAGGCTCCCCCGTCCCTGGGATTCTCCAGGCAAGAACACTGGAGTGGGTTGCCATTTCCTTCTCCAATGCGTGAAAGTGAAAAGTGAAAGTGAAGTCGCTCAAATCGCTTCTAATTTTTTCCTGATTTTTCTCATGAGAAATGCATGTGTATGTGTGTGCGCGCGCACGTGTGTATGTGCCCCCTTCTTTTGTGTAATCTTAAACTATGTTCACCTCTATCTACTACTGAATTTAAGTTGGCTTAAAGCTCAACATTCACAAAACTAAGATCATGGCATCTGGCCCCATCACTTCATGGCAAGTAGATGGGGAAACAGTGGAAACAGTGGCAGACTTTATTTTGGGGGGCTCCAAAATCACTGTAGATGGTGACTACAGCCATGAAACTAAAAGACACTTACTCCTTGGAAGAAAAGTTATGATCAATCTAGACAGCATATTAAAAAGCAGAGACATTACTTTCTCAACAAAGGTCCATCTAGACAAGGCTATGGTTTTTCCAGTAGTCATGTACAGATGTGAGAGTTGGACTATAAAGAAAGCTGAGTGCCAAAGAATTGATGCTTTTGAACTGTGGTGTTGGAGAAGACTCTTGAGAGTCCCTTGGACTGCAAGGAGATCCAACCAGTCCATCCTAAAGGAAATCAGTCCTGAATATTCATTGGAAGGACTGATACTAAAGCTGAAACTCCAATACTTTGGCTACCTGATGCGAAGAACTGACTCATTTGAAAAGACCTTGATGCTGGGAAAGACTGAAGGTGGGAGAAGGGGACGGACGACAGAGGATGAGATGGTTGGATGGCATCACTGGCTCAATGGACATGAGTTTGAGTAAACTCTGGGAGTTGGTGATGGATAGGGAGGCCTGGCGTGCTGCAGTCCACAGCGTCGCAAAGAGTCAGACACAACTGAGCGACTGAACTGAACTACTGAATTTTTAAAAAAGGCTGCAGGAAGAGGTGGGTCAGGTACTTTCTTTTGTTAGCCACCAGATGGCACTATAGAACCAACTAATTCAAGGTCTGTAAGGTCAAGTTCTTCCCTGGTAGCTCAGCTGGTAAAGAATCCACCTGCAATGTGAGACTTGGGTTGGATCCCTGGATTGGGAAGATCTCCTGGAGGAGGGCATGGCAACCCACTCTAGTATTCTTGCCTGGAGAATCCCCATGGACAGAAGAGCCTGGCACAGTACAGCACAAGGTCAAGGTAAAATTCTCTCTTTAGAGATATATATTCATAAGGCAGATCCCAAGCTGAACATCTGTGACTAGGCAAGTGCTTGCACATAAAAATAAACTCAATGATAATATTTTGTTGAAACTCTTTAAAAGGGCAAGAATCACTAATTTAAAATATGCAGCAGAGTAACTTAACAACATGGGCTTCCCAGGTGGCTCAGTGGTAAAGAGTTTGCCTACCAATGCAGGAGACACGGGTTCGATCCCTTGGTCGAGAAGATTCCCTGGAGGAGGAAATGACAACCTACTCCAGTATTCTTGCCTAGAAAATCCCATGGACAGAGGAGCCTGGTGGGCTACAGCCCATGGGGTCACAAAACAGTCGGACATGACTTAGCGACTAAACAACAGCTATCAACATAATACAAAGTATATTTGAAAAAAATGTGTATCTACTTACTGTAAATTTGCTGACACCTTCAAGTTCCCCAAATCTCATGTAAGAGATGTCTGCCTTCTTTTTTCCAACATCTACATCCCCTGCATAGATTTGTTTTATGCCTGCACCTTTAATTAAAGGTACACATTCATCACAAGGGCACTTGGTCACAAAAATCATACTTCTTTCTTCTGGCTTTATTTCTTGACACCTACAAAAATATATATACATATGAAAAAATTAGGAAGGTAGTTTCTAAAAGGGTAAGTTATGTTTTAGAAAAATCTTTGAACATTAAAATTGAGCCGTTTTGGAAATAGATTTACAACATTATACACAATAATGATCAAGCCTTATTCTTGCTGAATTAGTCAATGCCAAGATTTTCAGTATTTAGACAACAAAGGAAATGAAAACAGAGGGAATAGTGCTTTCTAAGTAGGAAACTCTTTATAAAGCCAGAATTACGGGCCAGAACTAACGCCTTCCCTGAGAATGTGCCACATGTGATGAGACACTAAGTCATCATGGTAGCCCGAAGGTCTACCTCTCATCTGGTGCCTGAGAGATATTTAATAAATGCTTACTAAATGGATTAATGTTAGAGTTCTGTTTTGAGTTATAGTTCCCTTACTGCTTTTACCTCACGTAGGGTAATTTAACAAACACTTGGATTTGACAAAATGAAGCAAGTAAATCTGTAATGAAGAGTTCAAGGGAAAAAAACCTGTGTAGTGAAATTTTGCACGCCGGGGTAGTTTAGGACCTAGGATAGACGAGTTGTACTTCCGGGTTCTGTGGTTTACAAAGCTCTCGTTTGTATGCTCCCCAACCAGCCTTCCGCACCCATGTCCTCAGTTTAGAGTCTCATTCTCTTCCCCTGGACCAGGGAAGCAGAATTGTATGCATCTAGCCTGTTCAAACCGTACACCTGCAACCTAAGTAATCATTACTGTAGCTCTGTCAGTGTCTTTCCATTTGTCCACTACTTCCAAAGGAAGACTAAACTCCAAGTCTCCCTTGTCAGTCCCACGCTGGCCCGCGGTCCAGCCTAACTGGAACATCTATGTTGCTAAACACTCAAGCATTTTCTGTCTTCTAGCCCACTGCTATGCCTCAGGCAAGAATGGTTTCCTTTCAAGTAAGCATCTTCAATTGCCACAATCCTACCAAAGCTTTAAAGCTCAGCTCAAATGCCAGTTTCTCCATAAAGGTTTTCCCTCACACTCCCTCTCCATTTATTGCAGCCCCTGAATTTCCACCCACTTTGTGTTGGCCCTTCCCACACAACTGACCATGTTGAGTACAGTCTTATATCCCACACTGGACTATAAACTCCTCAGGACAGAAACCATGACTCATACAGATTTGAATCTCCCAAGAGCACCCACTAAATGGTAAATGCTAAGAAATATTTGTGGAAATTATCTAAATTAACATTAGAAGGAGGTAATGCCAGCGATAAGCTCTAACAAAAACTATGTTAAAGCAATTTGGTTCATAATAAAATCTATATATTCATAAATATATGCTCAGAATTTAGAAAACAAAGGTGATCTTATAATGCAGAAATATGCAAGACCCTAAGGACACACTTGAAGCAGTTTTATCCTGGAGAGAGAAGGAAGAAAGGAAAAAAGATTTGCTCTGAAGGCCTGGAGGATCCCTGACAATGGCCTCTGTCATGTAGCAAAAACCAAGTACAACCAGAGGTATACTTCTGAAAAGAATATTTCTTGGAATTTTTAAAAAGGCAATAAATTACAGCAAAATGAAAGCTAATTTCAACTAACCCTTGCTACATTTTATACAAAATACAGGCAAACGGATTTCATACCTAAATGTTAAGGCATTCTGTTCAGCATGTACGATGTATCTGAATTTCCTTATTTCTCTGTCTTTCTGTTTGTCATCCATGTGCGGAAAGTCAGCATACTCGGATCCAACAGGAAAAGCGTTATAACCGCATCCTATGAAGTACATGGCGCCTGTGCCATCACAACTTCTCTATGGAAAGTGAGCAAACCAACAAAGCTGTGTTCAACATTCTGAAAAGGCATCTTACATTGTATCTTTAAAGCCTAGCATCACACTTTGTAGAATGGATTCACTTTTCCATAATACACAATAAAGTTATGGCAAACCTAGACAGCATATTAAAAAGCAGAGACCTGGCTGACAAAGGTCCATATAGTCAAAGCTATGGATTTTCCAGTAGTCATGTATGGATGTGAGAGTTGGACCATAAAGAAGGCTGAGTGCTGAAGAACTGATGCTTTCAAACTGTGGTGCTGGAGAAGACTCTCGAGAGTCCCGTGGACAGCAAGGAGCTCAAACCAGTCAATCCTATAGGAAATCAATCTTGAATATTCATTGGAAGGACTGAAGCTGAAGTGCCAATACTGTGGCCACCTGATGCAAAGAGCCGATTCATTTGAAAAGACCCTGATGCTGGGAAGAGTTGAGGGCAGGAGAAGGGGACGACAGAGGATGAGATGGCTGGGTGGCATCACTGACTTGATGGACGTGGGTTTGAGCAAACTCTGGGAGACAGGGAAGGGCAGGGAAGCCTGGAGTGCTATAGTCTGTGGGGTTGCAAAGAGTCGGACACGACTTAGTGACTCAACAATAAACAACAGTGATAAACTGAGCCATCAGAAAAATATAGTATTGGATTTTCCTTCAGCAGGGTGATCTTGTCAAAGTTAAATTTCAAGCAGGCTGATCATCTCTAGTATATAATATCAAGACAGTCCTTCATTTTAGCAGTTAGTGAAATACCAGCTTAATTCACAAACTGTTTCACTTGACTCAGACATCCCTCCCTGATTGGTTCTAAGACCCTAGAGAACAGAAACCATGTTTTATACCGTCTTTCTGGCCCTTAAAGCATACCTATTATAGTGGTCCATACAGAGCAGGTACTCTATATTATTATAAATTATTGTTAAGTTATTATATGCTCTGTGCTGTGCTAGTTGTTAGCAAATCAGAAATTCCAAAAATATTTTGAACAATTTCTGTTTGGGGTTAAAAATGTGCTATTATATATATAGTTGGAAAATCTATAATGTATTTTCCTTTCATCTTTATGTTTACTGAGCCTCTATTGTGTATATGTGTGTGTGTGTGTGTGTGTGTGTATAAATAATAGAACTTCCTACATTAAGTGGCATTTTTCTTTATCCTGGTCAGTGGCATATTAGGTGTTAATATGAATGCTTTATCAACTCTAAGAGTAAAATATTTAATAAACCAAACCTGTTCATAATAGTTTGGAAAATGCTATAAACCTCACTAAATTTCAATATATTAATATTATAATTACTCATATGATAGTATCAACAGTATCATATTTACTGTCTCCTAGCTCCATTCCTTCTCAACACATCCCCATAATTTCAAGTCCTCATCATCTTTTTTCTTAATCTCCCTACTTCCTGTCTAGCCCCACTTTATTTTTAAAATGCAAATCTGATCATTTTCCCACTTAAGATGTTCTTAGACTGCACTGTCCAATACAGTGGCCATTGGGCACATGTGGTCAGTGCAAACTGAGAGCGGCCAGAAGATGCCCCGGAGAAGGAAACAGCAACTCACTCCAGGGTTCCTGCCTGGGAGACTCACGGACAGAGGGGCCTGGGGGCCACGGTCCATGGGGTCGCAGAAGAGCCTGACACGACTGAAAGTGACTGCTACTGCTGCTGCTGCTAAGTCGCGGCAGTCGTGTCCGACTCTGTGTGACCCCAGAGACGGCAGCCCACCAGGCACCCCCGTCCCTGGGATTCTCCAGGCTAGAGCACTGGAGTGGGCTGCCATTTCCTTCTCCAATGCATGAAAGTGAAAAGTGAAAAGTAAGTCGCTCAGTCGTGTCCGACTCTTAGCGACCCCATGGACTGCTGCCTACCAGGCTCCTCTGTCCATGGGATTTTCCAGGCAAGAGTATGGGAGTGGGGTGCCACTGCCTTCTCCAACCGAAGTGACTAAACAACAACAAATAAGTATAAAACACGCACAGAATTATAAAGACTCAATACTCCTCTCAAATGCAAAATATTTTATTAAAAATATTAACCAATATTTTTATATTGGTTACATGCTGAAATGGTAATATTTCTCAACAGGTGATTAAGTATATTCCTAAAATTAATTCACCTGTTCCTTATTTTTTTTAATGTGGCTCCTAAGAACTTTTAAATCATGTATGTGGCTTGCTTTTTATTTCTGCTGGTTAGTGCGATGCTAGGGCATCCCCACTGTCTAAAAGATAAAGTCTAAACTCTCCATGGTATATGAAGTTCTTCACGGTGCAGCCTAATGTTTTTGCTATTCTACTAGACATAGGACTCTGGACTCCAATGTGCCAAATCACTTGCATTTCCCCATATTCCTACGCACTACCTCTGCGTGTTGCCCTCCGAGTCCCACTAACTTGCTGTGCTGATGAACTCCTCCTCATTATTCAAGACTAATAGCAGCCAACCTCCTCCAAGAATGCGTTACTTATTTGTCCAAGCAGAGTAAGAGGCCTCCTCTATGCTCTAACGGCGTCATGTTATGATTACAGCTATACGCCCGTCTCCTTTTCACCTCCGTCTCCATCACTAGACTGTAAGGCCATGAAGGGTGGGATATGTGGCCTGTAACTCCCCACTGTTCACCGGGGCACAGAGTCTACCCTGTCCTGTGGAAGTTGAATGAAGGTTTATTAAATGAATGTATCTATCTAGAAAACTACTGAAAGAAAGCGCAAATGTTTTTAGAACTTAATAAATAAATACCCTAATAAATATTAATCCCCATGGGTCAACAAAATGTCATACACTTAAGATCAAAATATGTTAAACAAAATCAAGTTTAAATGATTATAAAGAATTAATTTCACACTTACAGATTTTCCTTCCGCCCAGATGACTGCCCCAACTCCTGTTTTATGATCCTCTGAAAGATACATGGCATGTGACTCAGTGAAAACCAATGATCTGTTAGTTTCAGAAATAGATTTGTTTTTCCAAAAATAATAAACATGTATTTATTGAAATACACTTCATAAATGTAGCAGCAATCCTTGACAACCTCACTAATTATGGAAAAGTATGAGAATACTGTCAAGCATAGACTATGGGAGCTAGGGATGAACTAATTAAAGACAGTGTCACTGCCAACCCAGTCATAGACGATGTGTGTGCAGAGATCACTGCAGTAGCAGTGCCCACACTCGGGTGACTTCAAAGCTGTAACCAGACTTTAGGGTAACTTTACTCAATCTCCACCAAGTCAGGTTTTAAATACCTATTTCTAATAGATGATGAAAGTAAGACAGAAGTTCCTGAACTAATGGATTTGGTGTAATAAACCATTCACAACAATCAAATCTGTCTTCTCCTAGTATTTTTTGTACTCTATCAAGGAAAACACATTTCATGGATGTGTTCTTACTATGAAAAAAGTTCAAACTCATAAACATATACCCTTATGGGCCTTCACATATATATATATATTGCTGGTAGGTACATGAAAGGAATTTTAATTTACACAAAATGATGTCCTTTCCCTGACCTTCAGAGTTTACCATGTGGGGAGAAGAATGCCAAGTTGTTGACGTGATGCTCGTTTCTAAATCAAGTGGTAGAAGTTATAAATGTTAGATTAAAATTTCCCTGCAGAACCAATTTAATTACTCTGCAACAAGCAAAGCTGTATTTCTTTAAACTATTAACCTTAAACAGAAAATACAAAACCAAAATAGAAATTCTACATATTCAAAGTAAGTGATTAAGATTTAGGTCTCTTCACCCAACCTGCTTGCCTTCCTCTGACATGAAGAATTTCGTAACCAAGACTTCCGTTCCCTGCATACCTGAGTCCCTACACTCATGAAGCTCATGTCTGGTGTGGGAGGAAGGTGGTAACAAGAGTCTAAAAGCAAAGGCAGTGTGCTGGGCTATAAAGGAAAGGAGTGTGATGCCGAGGAACAGGGTGGCAGGAATGCAATTTAGAGGTGGAGACTGTCAGCAAAGGGATTTGGGGATAAACAAAGTCTTGTGCCTTCCAAGATCTTCAGAATATAACATGGTGAGAAAAGAACATAATTATGGCTTTATGCTCATTTCTAAGGCAAGTTGCAGAAGCTAAAAATGAAAACCTCTAAGTAAAACTGTACTTAATACATGCATAAATCTGGAACAAAAAATGAAAAACTCATAGAAATTCTTCAAATCCCAAGTTTTTAATTTTAAAAGTTAAAAATATTAACTTTATCTAGAGAGCTCAGGGCAGTGACTAACATATGGTAAAAGCTCAAAAAGGGTTTGCTGAATGAAAAAAACAGAGTAATATGATTTTAATGAAATAAGAATATCTATTTGCTGGGTGGGGGGGGGGGAGAAATTCTTCATATCAAGTCTACTTTTCCTACCACTGACACTAAGCATTCTTCATATTATTATTTTTTAGTCCAGGAGCCACCTTTTCTGTTTCAGTCTAAGGACAGACTAAATCTTGTCAAGAGGGGGAAAAAATGTGATTAAAAAATTTTTTTTCTTCTTTTTTTTTTTTTTAGAATTTTATTTATGGCTGTGCTGGGTCTTTGTTGCTGTCCAAGCTTTTCTCTAACTGCGGTGAGCGGGGGCTATTCTCTAGTTGCTGTGCGAGAGCTTCTCACTGAGGTGGCTTCTCGTTGCAGAGCATGGGCTCTCCTCTTGGTCGCCCAGGCTTCAGGAGCTGGGGCACACGGGCTCAGCAGCTGCAGCTCCCGGGCTCTACAGCACAGGTTCAATAGTTGTAGCATATGGGCTTAGTTGTCCCAAGGCATGTGGATCTTCCTGGATCAGGGATTGAAGTCGTGTCTCCTGCATTGGCAGGCAGGTTCTTTCCACTGAGCCACTAGGGAAGCCTCCCAAAACATGATTTTTAAACTAAGTTCCACTGTTTAGCTAAGGATAGTTTCACCAAGAGAATATACTTTACTACATGTCTTTTGAAATCGGAATAAAATTTCATCCATATACAATGGAGTAGGTTTCACCCAGCCCTCAAGGTTGGATGACAGATGAGGTAATTTCTCAAAAATCTTTTCACATCTGTAATTTTTATGTAAAACTTCTTTTAAAAAATTCTTTCATGTCTATAAATTGCTACCCAGGATCTGCTCATTCACAGGGTTTTCTCTGTATACCCTTGAAGGAAAGGTCAACTTGTAATCACTGAGCCAAACTCCTCGGACCCTTTGATCACCGAAAGTCAGAGGACTCTTTATGCTATTGTTCTGGAACACAAGTGTGGTTATTTTCACTCCCAATACTGTGGTCACATCAGGGTTTGTCCAAGTGTGGTCCACAGACCAACTGCATCAGAACCATTGGATACTTGTTCAAAAAGCAGACTCCTGACTCCCATGGAAACTCCCTGAATTAACCTCTCCAAGGGAGGCAGCAGAGTTGGGAACGTAGACTTCTCATGTGCATCGCCTCAACTGAAAGTTGAGAACCGCTGAGTTATGATTTGAAACAGTTAAGCCTTCTTGGCTATGTCACCCTACTTTCATCATCAACATTGTGTGGTTCAGGAGGAAGGCATGATTGTCAGCTTTGGAAAACACCTAGTCTAACGGAAAACAGGACATAAAAAGAAATCAAAACTCACACTTAAACCAGATAGTTAAGATTAGATGCCCTTCAGTTGTTTGGCATCATACAGTTTGTGCCTGTAGCAGAATCAAATTCTTTTAAGGTGATGATTAACCCTGTTGAATGTTGGAATCCCTTGCAGAATTTTAAAAATTCACAGGCCTAGGACACACCCACAGGGACCAGGCTTAGTGTGTCTGGGTTAGAATTTGAGCATTTGTACTGAGAACTTCCCTGGTGGCTCAGATGGTAAAGCATCTGCCTACAATGTGGGAGACCTGGCTTCAACCCCTGAGTCAGGAAGATCCTCTGGAGAAGGAAATGGCAACCCACTCTAGTATTCTTGCCTGGAAAATCCCATGGGCAGAGGGGCCTGGTGGGCTACAGTCTATGGGGTCACAAAGAGTCGGACACGACTGTGACTAAACTTTCACTTTAAGTTTCTATGGTGACCCTGACAAGCTGCCTTTTGCAAACCTCCATTTTACTGAAATTACTTCAACCCGTGGTCTCTGTTGAGCATGTACTGCAGACCAGTGCGTCTGTATGGACTTTTTCTGAAGATTTTCTCTATCCTCCTTCTCTTCTTGGAATAAATTTTAAAATTCCTACTATAGCCCACTCACCAGGCATTCCTCTGCTGCTCCTCCTGCCGGAATTTTCTTTTCCCTATTCCAAAGTCGCATTTTAAAAAGTGATCATCATTCTACTTTCAAAAATGTTATGTCTGGTAAGATGTAAAAATACTATTCTGTAACTGGAAATATAGATACCACCCTTTATCATGGTAAGGTAAAATTCCCAAGTAATATTTTCCTTCTTCACATACATACTCATGTACAACTTAATAAAGTTAAAAATGTTTGATTTCTCCCCTTGCTGTTTGAAAACATATCAGAAATTGGAAGAATCTGCCAAATTTTCTTCGATTCTACTGGTTATTTGAAATTCATATTTTAAAGATTTTTCTAAGTTTTTACTAAATATTGAATAGATATAGAATATTGAGTAGTTAAAAAAAGAGGAATAATTCTGGTTCTCTCTCTCTCTTTTTGTCCTTTCTCTAGTGGAGGGCTCATTCAACTGGGAAATGATAAAAGCAAGCAGCAGAAAGGGCTGAATTAGATCCTGATTTATAAATGCAGCATCCAATATAGGCCACAAGAAATCCTAAAACTGCTCTAAGAAAGAGTTGTCTACTCAAGGGTCTCATTAACTTCTCTATATTGGTATAAGCAGCAACACTTTAGTATCTAAGAGTCAATAAACGCTACCAGAAGTGAAACGAACACCACTTTATGTCTGACACAAATACGACCCCATCAACCCCGATTTAGGAACTAAGCGTGTAACTCACCAGTTCGATATGCCAGTAACCTGGCCTGAATCATGCAGTGCCTTGCAATTTCTTGTGGCAAACTTTGATTGTGAATTTCATTACTGTGTTCGGTGTTGCCACAATAAAATCCGTAGTGTTTAAAGTTGGGCACGCTGGAAGCTACTGCGGCCAGAAGAAGGACAAGGTCTTTCATGTTCTGCCTTAGATTGCTAAAGTACGGATTCTCACACAAGTTCTCCAAACCTATAGTCATCAGTATTTGCTTATGCATTTCTTCATTGGAAACCAAAAATATCATTTCATATTCTTTTATTCTCTCTTGTTTACATTCAGAATAAAAATCAAAGTTAGTGTCTGGCAATGTTTTGGAAATTTTTTGAATAAAGTCACATTTGTAAGAGGTCTCTTCTACAAACTGCACCATGTAACAGACCAAAGGCTGAAGTAAGACACACACGTGGGCCCGACTGTTTGACTTCAGTCTTTCCACTGCTTTGGCATCTAACTTTGCGTCTTCGAAACCAGAAGCCTCAGTGAGCAAACTTATTTCTGGGTCAGCAGGCCAATATGAAATTCGATTAACTCCAGCTGAAATAAAGAATATGAAAGTTAGTTAGCAGATGCCTGCCGAAATTAAGGGTTTTCTTGATAAATCCATCATATCATTGCAGTTGATCCTGAGGTCCCAGTGTAATAAATGTCTACTACCAAATCACCAGTAATATAGCCTGAGTGTTGGCAAACTATGGCCACAGGCCAAATCTGTCCCGTTGCCTACTTTTGTACAGCTTGCAGGTCAAGAATGGCTTTCACAGTTTTTAAATAGTTGAGAAAAAAAAAATACTTGTAACACAATGAAAATTATATAAAATTCAAATTTCAGTGCCCGTAAAGATTAGTGGGAACACAGACATACCTAATCACTGACATATTCTCATTGTTTCTGTACTACAATGGATTAGCTGAGAGCTGAATAGCTGTATGAATACGATACAGCCTGCAAAGCCTAAAATACTCACTATGTGGCCCTTTATAGGAAATGTTTGCTGACAACAAAGCCCGTGGGAAGCATCTATGCAATCAATGGTTTTGCTAAGTGTGGTCCCAAAGCCCAGAGCTAGGAAGATGTACCAGAGTCCTCCAAGTAATGAAATGGCTGCTTCCAGAAATAGTGCAGCATAACTGATATTGACTAGAGTTTTGAACCTAAAATAAACAATTCATCCATGCATGAAAAATGTATTGGTACTTTAAACTCTTTCTCTGGGAAGCTCGTCGAAGAAAATATTTGAAGTAAAGACAAAAAATAAAAATTCATGTACGTATATGTTTAGTGCAGCATTGTTTAAAACCGTAAAAATAGAAAAAATCTAAATGGCCAAAACAGGGGAACAGTTTAACACATGACAGTCCTCCTCATAATAAAATATACAGTTATCCAAAACATCCACAAAGAATTTATAACGTGACGGGAACAGGGAAGCAGGGGGAGAGGAAGAAGTGTGAACTGCTTTTACGAATACAAAATTAAAGACAAAACAACAAACTAGAAGGAACATTGTTCAGTCAACGTAGCAGAGGAATAGTTAGTCATTTTAACATGGGCTGCTGTGCTTAGTGGCTCAGTCGTGTCTGACACTTTGCGATCTGATGGGCTGTAGCCCGCCAGGCTCCTCTGTCCATGGGATTCTCCAGGCAAGAATACTGGAGGGGGTTGCCATGCCCTCTTCCAGAGGGATCTTTCTGACCCACATCAAACCCAGAAGCAGGATCAAACCCAGCAGTACTACAGGTGGATTCTTTATCACTGAGCCACCAAGGAGTCCCATCTTTAACATACAGAGATCGAAATTCTTGAGAGCACATGTGAATTGACAAGAGAGAAAGTAAATTTACAAAAGAGAAAGCAAAACTGAATAACAAACATGAAAACAGTTTTAAATTTGTGTTTGAAACTGAACAACAAGATGCCAGATACAGAAACACATAAACATTCATCAATTAATTAGTATTTAAAACAAAGAAACCCCTTTGCTCATGTCTCATATAATTTCCATTAGAAAAGGCATTTATTTTTTTTATCATTGTGCCCAGAGGTGAATAGCCAGATGGCCCACAGGTTTTCTATATTCAAAATAATAAACATCTGAGTTGAACAAATGCACATTTCTATCTACTCCTTGCTACTACAGACTCTTACTGTGGCTTGGGCTGGAAGGTAACTGTGAAGGCCTCCTTTGAAGGAGGCTCTAGCATGTGACCACTTCTTCTGGAAGTGCCTATAGCTCAAGGGAACTCCCCTTAACACCAATCTGATCTTTACTCTCCTGCACTGGCAGGCAGATTCCTTACCACTAGCCACTTGGGAAGCCCATGTAAAAGATGCACCATTTTTTAAATAGGTAAATGGTCTGGATACATACCTAGGTGCAAAACAGAATCATAAACACAAAGATTAGAGAGGAGCCCAGTGTGTATAGATAGCTATACATTAATTCTTTGTGCTCCTCCTTCCAAGGGGTAGAGTAGTCACTGGAAGGCAGCCACCCAGCCAGGAATACAGTTCCCACAATGCACGCGAACAAAAATGATGTCTGTGACTTCCAGGCCAGGGTTTTTAAAAAACAGGTATGCTTTCTCTTGCTTTCCCTAGTGGCTCGATGGTAAAGAATATGCCTGCCAACACAGGAGACTCGGGTTTGATCCCTGAGGTGGGAAGATTCCCTGGAGAAGTAAATGGCAACCCACTCCAGTATTCATGCCTGGGAAATCCCATGGACAGAGGAGCCTGGTGGGCTACAGTCCCACGAGGTCGCAAAAGAAGCAGACAAGACTTAGAGGCTAAACAACAGTAACAAAGCAACATTTTTTAAACATTCAAAGAGTCGGACACTACTTAATGACTAAACAAAAACATGCCTGCTCTCCTCTGTCTCTAGATACAGGAGAGGCCAGTAGGGATTCCAGGAGCTTACGACAGAAGATGCTGAGGCCCACACATCAACCACAGAATAGCTGGCTGCTGTTTGATAACACCTGCACTGGACTATTATATGCATGATGAGTGTCTAATAAATTAAGCCACTGAAATGTTGTTGGTGTTTGTTAAAGTAGCTAGTATTAGTCTACCAGTACACTGAGGGTCACCTAACTAGTGACACAGCTGAGACCAGAATACATCTTTTCCGATTCTTCTTCTTACAGTATATCAAACTGTCTTCAGATACATATGTATATTTTAAAATTATATTAGGCAATTTGACTTGTTCTCAGATAAATGCTATTAATCCCCAACAAAGCCTTATCTACACTTACCATTTACAATCATTTTCAAACAAGCAGAACATGGCTTTCTGGAAAAATAGAGATCACAGTTTTTCAGCTTTGACCCATGTTTTATCAGAGCAATTTTCCCAGCATGTAAATCTTCACTTGAACAGTGGAGACCAACAATTTTCATATTTTTCACCACCACAAGACCAGTTCTCTTCACCTATATTAAGATATAAAATAGTAATTTATTTTATAATATCTAATGATCATCTCATGGATTATACTTGATGTATGAATAAAATTAAAGTTTAATTCTTCATCTGAACATAGTTTGAACAAATACACATTTCTCATTAGGTCCAAAAAATTTTCTGAAGGTTTAAAATGTTGACTTTACACCAGAAGTCTTCTAAATCTAGGCTTTCTTAACCAAACAAGCATTCAATTATCACAAATTTATCCTAGTAAAAAATGAATTACTTTTTACCCTAGTAAAGGGCAATAATGAAGTTGATTTGACTTGTTTCTTATAACATCTAGCCTAAGACTACTTAGTATTAAGGTTCTAGATAGTAAGAAGGAAAATTTTGGCAAACCTGTGATTTTACACATGGGTAAGTGAAGCCCAGAAAATTTACATGACTTTCTGAAAGACTCACAGATGGTAAAAGCCAGAACTAAATCAGAGGTCATCTTAAATTAAAAAAAATTTTTTTAATTGAAATATAGTTGATTTACAATGCTGTATTAGTTACTGCTGTAAAGCAAAGTGATTCAGTTATACATATATACATTCATTTTTTTATATACACTCTTTTCCATTATGGTTTACAATAGGATACTGAATATAGTTTTCTATGCCAATTAATAGGACCTTGCTGTTTATCCATTCTATATAGATAAAAGTTTACATCTACTAACTAAAAAATTTTTAACTTATCATATTTTACTTTTTATTCTTATTTATTTACTTATTTGGCTTCGGCATGTGGGATTTTAGTTCCCTGACCGGCGGCTGAACCTGTGCCCTCTGCATTGGGAGCACAGTGTCTTAACCACTGGACCATGAGGGCAGTCCCTAAAATATTTTAAATGCTGACTAAAATAAGATAATTCTCAACTTCTTTCTAACAAATGATTCTACTAATTTTTAAGACTATGGCAGTCTAGACTAACGTGGTTAGGATTCACCTTCCACAAAAATATAGGTTATTTATAATTTTTAAAATGTTTAAAAACATATATTCAAGCTCAAGGAAAGGAAGACATAACCTCGGGTGTTAGAAAGGAGAGAGAACTCAAAGCGAGAGCAGTCAGCCACAGCCGTCTCAGCGGTCTCCCGCCCACAGTAAGGGCTGGGCTGACTTTTATTTTTCAGTCCCAAAAGCTGGGCATGGGCTGGAGGGCTAAAGAGTGGTTCCTTTAAACCTAAGGTGACCTAACTTATACAGATACTAATCAAAAAGGCAACTGTAACAATATTACATCAGATAAAACACATTAAGGTTAAAAATCAGTTCTGCGTGTGCCACAAAATAGCTGTTTTCACAGCAAAAGATTCTGAAGGAAGGGACATAAAACTAATCCTTGGGTTCATAAGGGATTTCACAATATGAGGGGGACTTGGGCTGAGAACACAGTGTCCATTATTCCCTATTCCCTTTCAAAAGATTTTACTCTAAAGTTATTCCCAAGAGGACACGTTTGAACTCACTTTCAAGACGAGACCAAACTAAAAGAGCCAAGTTTCGGTTTCAGTTATGAGTATAAATTTCTGTAACAGTGGAAAATGAGACTCAGTGGAATATCTAAAAATCATTCTTAAAAAATGAAGCATTACTCATCACTTAATTTTTTTATTGGAACAATCTTTTAGGCCACATTTATCACTTTTTTGTTGAGAGTACTTTTTACTTTCGAAAATATCTTTTTTTCTTCCCATTTTGTTTTTAGCCAGGGCCAAAACCTCAAGTTTGAGACCAGGATTCTTCCATCCCAAATTTAAAGCCAATAAAGGCCTCTGTTGCATTCCATTCTGGGACTTCTGCTTACTCCGACTCCCAGAACTAAATCTTTGCAGTGAGTCACTGTTCTGGATCCTGATTTTGCTTCACTTCTCTAACATCTTGACAAGTCGTCTATGTAAACCTAATCACAGAGTTTTACAGTAAAACAGAAGTGAAAGAGGACAGTCTGTTTTGTATACGTTCACTACTTTTTTCCTTTTTCCTTTCTTATAATTAAAAACATCTACATATTCTAAAACAAATAATTTCTATATTCTTGTTGGGCATTTTCAAGACTCACTCTCAGAAATAACCAGAAGTCTCCAGGAATGTACATCAAGGTAACTTTTTTGAACAACACAAATGTACAACAAGGTAACTTTTTTCAAAATGTGAATGTTTTGTCTCTACTCCACACCCGATGAATCACAGAGTCTCTCTGGAAAACCCAAAAGATTAAGATGGCAAGGAAATACCAGGCATATTAAAAAGAATGAGGCTCATCTGGTCAGGTCTGGGCTTTGATGTTACTCTACTTATAAGCTAGTAAGTTGGCCTGGTGCTGTTCCATAGATGCTAGCAGAAGACATCCTATGTCAGAAATGATGACTATGGTTCATGTACAGCAAGCAGGGCGAGCCTCATGTCTGCAACGGTCCCCTTGCCCACAAGGGGTCATGAGGACAGGCCTGTATGGATTTCTAGACACAGAGTGAGCTAGCTGCGTCACAGGACAGGAATACTGCGCTCGGGAATTCTGCTGTGTTTTATTGAGAATAGTGCAAACCTGTTCTATGTCCCAGAGAGAGACATTACTTCAACCCTCAAGGTCACCTGCTGCAAACTCAACTCCTGAGAAATGGCCTGGGCAAAGCGAGCGAGGGCCTTGCATTCTTGCCAAGACCAGCAGGATGTGTTGGAGTTTGAGAGAATATGGAAGAGTGTTTCTCAACACATTCTATATGAACTCACATGGGAAGGTGACGAGAGTGAAATTTGAAAATGTTAAAAAAAAAAAAAAAAGAGCAAGATATAGGAACAGATTATAGATTATATAATCCTATCTGGTCTCACCTCCCCACCCCCAGCCTTTGGAGAAACATACATAGTCTTGTAAATGTATGATTTTTAGAAAGATACACAAAAACTCTCCTGGAAATGGGAATGGGGAACTTGAATATAAAAGAAACTTTTATTCTACTTTGTATCATCCCTTTTGCTTTGTTATTATGAACATGTCTTTTTTTTAAATCATAAAAATGCACCTGTTTTTTGTCAGCAGATACTCTGGCCATCTCTTCATTGTCTCCTAAGGGTCCATGCTTTCCTTCCTCCTTTTCCTAATTAAAAGCAGATTAAGGGGCGGGGGAAGGATTAGTACATAAAATGTGATTAATTCAATATTTCCTATGTAAAGAACAGGAAGTGGAGGAAGCAGTGATGTTGGTAATGAAATGATGGAGGTGTGGGGGGTGGTAGTGGTAATGCTGACTGTACGTACGACGATAATAATAATACCTAACAGTTACCATGTATCTGGTCCTAAATCACCTTCTTTAATTTTCCCAGCTTTTACAAAGTAGCTATGATTATTCTCATTTTCCAGATGAAGAAACTGTGGATAGAGATAAAATATCTCAACCATGGTCACAGAGCTAATAAATGGGTAAGCAGGGATCCGAGCCCCTAATCCATTGTCTTCATCATTATGCTACATTACTTCTGTCCTGGAAAGGTATGTGAGGTCTTTCAGCATAAAGATAAGGTCCCAGAGGACACCATGGGAAGAGCTGGGACAGAAAGACAATACATGATGTATACAGAAACATGAGGGAACAATGCAGTTATTCTAAAGTCTTAATGAAGTAATATTCGGGAAATTTTAGATAGGTCTTACTTAACTAAAATTTAAAACTATGAACCAGTAGGAGAGAGAACTATTTTTAAATGACAGCCATGTTCAATAGTATTCTATTTCTATTCCAAATTTTTTTTTTCAAATTTATTTAATTGGAGGCTAATTACTTTATAATACTGTGGTGGTTTTTGCCATACATTGACATGAATCTGCCCCGGGTGTACATGTGTCCCCCATCCTGAACCCCCCTCACCTCCCTCCCCAGCCCATCCCTCTGGGTCATCCCAGTGCACCAGCCCTGAGCACCCTGTCTCATGCATCGAACCTGGACTGGCAATCTGTTTCACATATGGTAATATACATGTTTCAATGCCATTCTCCCAAATCATCCCACCCTCGCCCTCTCCCACAGAGTCCAAAAGACTGTTCTTTACATCTGTGTCTCTTTTGCTGTCTCACATACAGGGTCATTGTTGCCATCTTTCTAAATTCCATATATATGTGTTAGTATACTGTATTGGTGTTTTTCTTTCTGGCTTACTTCACTCTGTATAATAGGCTCCAGCTTCATCCACCTCATTAGAACTGATTCAGATGTATTCTTTTTAATGGCTGAGTAATACTCCATTGTGTATTATTCTAAAAGTTTTAAGTACTTATGGTGTTTTTTTATTTTTTTCCTCCGAAGTCCCACTCATTTATCTAGTTTTAGACTGGATAACTAAAAATTCTTACTCTTTATACTATGTATACTTTGCTGAACAAACCTCAAGACACATTCATACAGTGTAAATATTTGACAACACAGAAAACTCAGATAACAGTTATATTCAGAAATGGTTGTAGTTAATAATTCCCTAAGGTTGGCAAAAATTATAATTTAAATGTCCAATAATAAGGAAATAGACATGTTACACTGATAGAATGGATTGTTATGCAATCATTAAGATGACAATAAAATGATAAAAACCTAGAAGAAAACAGGTGGTAAGCTTCTTGACATAGGTTTTGGTAATTTTTTGAATCTGACACCAAAAGCAAAAGAGCAAAAGCAAAAATAAACAACTGGAAATACAACAAACTAAAAAGCCTGTTGAGTTGGAGAAAATATTTGCAAATCACATATCTGACAAAAGGCTAATATTCAAAATATATAAATAACTCACACAACTCAACAGCAAAAAAAAAAAAAAATCAACAAATCCAATTAAAAATGGGCAGAAGCTGAATAGACATTTTTCCAAAGATATACAGATGGTCAACAGGTAAACAAAAAGATACTCTACATCGTTAATTATCAGAGAAGTGCAAATCAAAACCACAATGAGATATCACCTCACACCTGTTAGAATGGCTGTCGTCAAAGAAGCTAGAATTGACAAGTGTTAGGGAGGGTGTGGGAAAAGGGAACTCTCATCCACCATTGCTGAGAGTGTAAATTGGTTCAGGCACTATGGAAAATAGTATGGCGCTTCTTCTAAAAATTAAAAATAGAACTATAACATGAACCAGCAATTTCACTTCTGGGTATTTATCGAGAGAAGATGAAAACACTAACTTGAAGAGATATATACACTCCCGTGTTCACTGCAGCATTATTTACTTACAATAGCCCAAATATGAAGACAACCTCAGCGTCCATCAACAGATGAATGGAGAAGAAACATTGTGTGAGTATTCAATACACACAATGGAATATTATTTAGCCATAGAACAGAATGGAATCTTGCCATCTACAACATAAAGGGATCTCAAGGGCAATATGCTAACTGAAGTGAGTCAGACAGAGAAAGACAAAGACCATAAGACCTCTCTTATATGGGATCACAAAAGAAACAAACAAAAATCCCCAAGTTTTCAGAGACACAGAGAATAGGATGATGGTTGGCAAAGATAGGGGTGAGGGCGGGAGAAATCGCTGAACCACTGGCTACTCTGAAAGCATCAGACTAAGTCGCCACTCCAGTGCTTATAACAGTATTATAACATGAGCATTTTCAATATTGTTAAGTCAAAAGGGCAGCATCCAGAATTAAATGATATCCAAGTAATAAAGGAAATAGAGCAAAAGTATTGTGAAACAGCACAAAAATGTTAGTAGTCTCCAAGTGGTGCAATTATGAGGCATATTTTCCCTTCTATTTTGTAAATAATAAACATGTATTATTTTTGTAACACATAAAAATATTTTATTTTTAAAAAGACAAAGATTTTTAGAGTGTCAACAGCAGTGTTTCCAATACAAGTACATATGAAATTGCATCTTAGAGTTTCTGTGGCTTACTATCTATAGCAAAAGCAAGATAAAGAATTTAATAAGTGAAACGACTTTATTACTTTAGCTTAGAGAACATTTTTCTTAATAGGAAAAAGATCTTATCAACTTTGTGAACATCGTGCAATTAATAGTGGAATTATTTATATAAATTAATGTGCCTGTCTGATGAAAAAGAACAAGATATATTTTGGGGTGTGTGTGTGTGTGTGTGTGTGTGTGGTGTGGTGTGTATGAATGAATTAAAATGATACCAAATCTTTATATTAAAAAAGGTTCTTCAAAATTATTACTCAATTTGTAAAAAGCCCCACTTTTAATTAATGTTTAACTGAAATACATTTGACATATAACATTGTAGAAAATTAAGGTGTGCATTAATTGGATAAATTTGTATATTATAATATGACTGCCATTATAGCAATAACTAGCACCTCAATCATGTTACACAACTATTCACTTCTTTCTAGTACTTGGAATAATTAAGTCCTAGTCTCTTAGAATGTTTGATGATTATAAAATAGTATTGTTTTCTGCATTCCCTGCGACTGTGCACTAGATCTCCAGGGCGTATTTACTACTCATAAGCCCGTACCCTTAAACAACATCTCTCCTGTCCCCTCAGCCCCCAGTAGCCACCATTCTACTGTCTCCGAGCCTGGCCGTACAGGACTTGTCTTTCTGTCTGACTTCCTCATTTTGTATAATGTGCTCAAGGTCCATTTACTGTGCTGCAAATAGGAGGACGTCCTTCCTTCTCACAGCTGAATAACACGGCAACGTAAAGTCCAGCTTTTAAACGCACTTTAAAAGGCTTAAATCTTAAACATTTGCTTCTGTCTTTTTAAGACAAATTTCATCAGCAAAAAAACCCCAAAACCAAAAAAACCAACAGCTTGGCAATCTTCTATTTTTATAAAATAATACTAAGCTATTAACAACTAGGAAGAATAAAGGAGTTCAAAATCCATGAAGAAAATGAAGAACTTTCTCAAAGCCAATAATAGTAAGTGGTTGAAAAATAGGAAATAAAAATGCACAACATCTTAAATAATGTTTTATTTATAAAACATTTCACATAGGTATTGGGAGAAAACCACTCCGAGAACTATCATTTTATCATAAAAATTCCCTATCTACACACAGACCTTACACTCTTCACAAAAATTAACTTAAAATGAGTCACAGACCAAAACTATAACACTCCTAGAAAATAAACATAGGAGAAAACCTAGATCATTTTGAGTATGGCAATGACTTTTTAAATACAACACCAAAGGCATGATGCCTGAAAGAAATCAATGGTAAGTTGGACTTCATTAAAATTAAAAACCGCTCTGCAAAAGACAATGTCTCAAGAGAATGAGAAGACAAGTCGCAGACTAGGAGAAAATATTTATAATAGACACATCTGATAAAAGACTGCTCTCCAAAATATACAAAGAACTCTTAAAACTCAACAATAAGAAAACAGACAACCTGATTAAAACGTGGGCCAAAGACCTTGACAGCCAGCTGACCAAAGAAAACACAGATGGCAGTTTGAGAGGGTAACTGTTAATATTCTATTTTTAGTCTGGAAAGCGAAACCATCACAGCTATGAACTACAAGCATCACACTAAACCATGAGAGTGTTTTGCAATTTGAAGGCTTGGTGAGTTTGTTTTTAAGTGTGAAGGAAACTAGAGCAATAAAATCAGATTTCAGACCACCGCTTGTCTACAGGTTGAAAAACCATCTATGAAAAAAATTATACCTGAGATTTCTGTCTTTGGGTTTTCACTGCTGGGAAGAGTTCCATCCAGAGACTGAGCAGAGTGAAAAGGTTGACTTTAGAAAGCCTTGGTATTTCACCTACAAAAATAGAGGGCAAACACTTAAAACTTTTACTGATGATGAAAATAAGAACTAAGCTCACTGCCACCTGGGTGCTGCAGCCTGGGCTTCGCTGTTTTAGCAAGAGGCAGAGAAAAAGGCAATGGCACCCCACTCCAGTACTCTTGCCTGGAAAATCCCCTGGACGGAGGAGCCTGGTAGGCTGCAGTCCATGGGGTCGCTAAGGGTCGGACACGACTGAGCGACTTCACTTTCGCTTTTCACTTTCCTGCATTGGAGAAGGAAATGGCAACTCACTCCAGTGTTCTCGCCAGGAGAATCCCAGGGACGGGGGAGCCTGGTGGGCTACCGTCTATGGGGTTGCACAAAGTCGGACACGACTGAAGCAACTTAGCAGCAGTAGCAGCAGAGAAAAAGGATTCGTGTGCAAAAGAATCAAAGCACTTTCTTATCAGAAAGTTTCAGCCTCAGTACCTTCCGAAGTTGGGCCCTCTTTCAACCCAGCAGAAAAAAAAAAAAAGTACAAGTGATGCACGTAGCTATGGGAATTTTATATTTATATTTATATTTATATATATATATATATATATATATATATAAATAAAAGTTATGAAACATCCTTGCATCAGACATCACGGTGGAGCAACCTTTACTCTGAACTGTGATGAGGCGCTGCAACAAGGGCAGGGATTAGAACATAGAACTAAAAATACGGTGACCTTAAAAGGTAAGGGAGCTGAAATACAGGAAAGCGCTGCGTGCGGTTAATTTTGGAATCAAATTTTAAAAACAAAACAAAACAAAACACGGTTTAGGGAATTTTCAGGCTCGCCGATCCCCAGAAATCCCAGCTCCAGGTCCTGGGAGGAAAAAGTAAAGGGGAGTGAGGAGTGACCTCAACTTCAGAAGCCAGTGCAGCCGGGCCAGGAGATCCCGGTGACGGAGGGGGTGACGCGCCCCGGGCAGGGATGGGACACCCAGGAGCAGAAACGCAGAAGAGCAAGCAGGAAACCTGGAGTGAAACGGCAGGAGACGCGCAGAGCCAAGCGAGAGGCTGACGGCGGGAGCAGGATTCCGGGCACTCACCGGTCATACTGCCCGTCTGGGTGCTGACTGACCGTCCGGCCCCCGCGCTCTCCAGATTTTGCATCTGCCCCGCTTCTCTCATCCCCAGCCTAGCGGCCTCTGCTGCCCAGGAAACCTCTCACAGTCCTGCATGATCTTTGCCCCAACAACCCCACCTCTCGCCTCCTCCCAGCAACAGACAGGACGGTGACGGCTATCTCGGCGCGGTCAGATGACGCACGGGTTCGGCTGGCATTTCCGGGCGCCCTGTGTGACGTCACGGCGAGGCGCGGCAGCCGTGGCTTAGGGGCTATTCCTCCCTCGGCAACCCGGCGAGTAGAAGGGACACGGGGCCGTGAATCATTTGACGCTCGTGTTTGAGTTTTTAGGGCTTGCTGAATGAAGTTTGGTCGCTTGAGGATGTCTTGGCTCGAAGTCCCAAGTTGCGCACACTCGGCGAAGGCGATGAGGGTTTCGCATACATGAGGGTAGGCCCGAGAGTGAAGGAGAATTGAAGTGGAAGTCAGTGTTAATCACTCAGCCGTCTCCCACTCTTTGCGACCCCATGGACTGTAGCCCGCCAGGTTGCTCTGTCCGCGGGATTCTCCAGGCAGGAATACTGGAGTGGGTTGCCACTTCCTCCTCCAGGAGATCTTCCCGACCGAGCGATCGAACCCAGGTCTCCTGCATTACAGGCAGATTCTTAACTGCCTGAGCCATTAAGATGGAAACTAGCCCCTATACAGTTAGTGGTCAGGGTCTCAGAGAGTTTGAGAGGCGAATGAGGTGGGAGCTGGGCGGTCCCAGGTGGTTATCCTCTAAGATTGGCCAGTCTGGGGCAACTTAGTACCAGGGACCGCCACAAGAACATTCTGCTGCTTCTTAAACACATGAAGACATTGAGGGTAGAACTGTCCTCAGGAAATTGATGGAGGAAGTGGCCCTTGGAAAATCTGAGAATTATCAGACATTGTGGATTTGTGCTCAGTGCAATTTAGTTGTATTGTTTTATGTGTCCTAGGCATGACTCAGAATGAAGCTCCTCCCTCCCCCCAGTGACTCAGCCCATTTTCCGTCACCAACCTAAGCTGTTATCATAATTTGAAATACTTAAAAAATAGGCACAAAACCCGCTCCAAGACTATGAAAGCAAAAGCCAGCGTTATGAAAGTACATTGTTTTGTAAAAGACCGAAGAGAATTTTCAGTGTTGATGGATATGACGGTGGTTCATTGATTGTCACTGTTGTATAGTATTTCATTGTAGGTATATACCACAATTTATTTATCCATATTTGAGTCAAGAGACGTTTGCTCTATCTCCAGCTTTTTGCTATTGCAAGCAATGCTGCTTTAAACTTCTTTGTGTATATTTTCTTATGTTCATATGGATGCACTTCTTTAGAGACTACACTTAGGAGTAGAATTATTCTTGAGTTGTCAAGTTTTCCAGATACTGCTGAAAAGTTTTCCGGAGAGATTGGACCAATTTACATAGCTCTGTATCCCCACTAATTTTGGGGTATTGTCAAACTTTTAATGTTTACCAATCTGGTTGGCATAAAATGATATCCTGTGGTTATGATTTTCCCTGATTTCTACTTAGGTGCACTGGCCATACATGTGTCCTCTCTATGAAATCCCTGTTAACCATTTTTCTATTTGGTAGTTATTTCGTATTCATTTGTAAGCATTCTTTATACATCCTCGATACTCATTCTTGGGTGGGAATGTGTATGGTAAATATCTTCTCCCCATTTGTCACTTGCTTTTTCACTCAATTATTTTTTCAGTGCATAGTTCTTTATTTTAATGTGCCAAATATATGAATAATTTTCTTAGGTGGGTTTTATATCTTTTCAAAAAGCATTTTTATACATTTATAAAGATATCTTTTATTTGTCTGTCAATTATATCTCAGTTTTTTAACAGTAACTTTTATATTTCCTCTAAAAACCATAAGTTTTTCCTTTCATGTTTATATCATCATTCATCTAGAATTTAGTTCAGTGTATGATGTTAGGTCGGGATCCACTTTCTTTTCCACTTGGATAATCAGTTAGCCCAGCATTATCTCCTTACTGATCTGCAGTGTCACCTCTGACATGTATCAAGTTTCCATATATACGTGTTTCTGGGTTCTATATTGTATATTATTGGTTTATTATACCTCTGCCCCTTAACTCCCCCCACCCCCCCAAAAAAAAGCCACCTTATTTTCTTCACGAGTATCTTGGTTAATCTTGACCCTTTAATCTTCCATGTAAGTTTTACTTATTTGTAAAATATTTATATATTTCTTTGGCTGTGCCGGGTCTTAGTTGTGGCATGCGGGATCTTCAGTTACACATACAAAATATTAGTTGTGGCAAGTGGGATCTTAGCTTCCCGACCAGGGATCAAACCACACCCCCTGCATTGGAAGGGCGGAGTCTTAACCACTGGGCCGCCAGGGAAGTCCTGGCAAATGACTTTTTGACCAACTTATTCAGAGAATGGGGAGAGAAGGAGGGAGAGACAGATGGAGGGGATGGAGGAAGGGAGGGAGGGTTATTATGTTTATCACAAATTTTCTTAAAAACTCAATGATCCCAGGTAGTGCGGTGCCTGTAAAGAATAGGTGCTCAACATCACTAATGAGTATCCTTCCCCGCTTTGTGTTTCATTTACTTATTCTTTGTAGATAACCCGGATCTCTTCCTTTTATTCTAGGTCCTGTTGATTGGGAACATTGGTCCCAGCAGTGTGTGTATTTGGATAGAATCCTCTTACAATAAAACATGCTGAGGTGTCTGTGCTGGATTTGTTGGTACTGGTGAAGTTTGGCAGAGACTGAATACCTGGCTTGTAGAAGAAAACCTACCTCACCCTCGGTCTTGCTCTGGTATGTGGAAGGCATACCATGACCAAGGACCATGCCTCCTGCACGCCTGGAGATAAGGTCACCGCAGGACTGACAGGGACCCTTGCTGGCCAGTGTGCCCTTGTACAGAGGATCGGCCCTCATGTGGTCATTTTAGGCAAGGATGTAACCATAAGCACCACCCTGAATCCAGAAATTGAGGTTTCCTAAAGAGTTCTTGGAAGGCAATTCCTGGCAGCACTTCAACCTCAAAGAAGCAAAGAGAAGCCAAAACAAAGTCCAGACGCCCTTCATGGCACATTTGCTTTGTTATGGAGGGCAGAGCTGCCAGAGGGAAATCACTTCTCAAGTTTTCCATATGTTGTCCCTACTGGTGTCCTCAGAAAAGTAAACTTGGTGCCACGTAGATCAATGTGCTACAAAGTAAGACTGTCCAGGGACCCTGAGGACGTCTGTGCCTCTCGAGGTGGACAGGACCGGCAGGCGTGCCTCACGAGGTGGGAAGGACTGGCAGGCCCGCCCCCTGTGATGTCCACGACCATGCTTCGTGAGGGTCCCCATGTGTGCAGCACCGTCTGGACTGGGTTTGGGCGTTTCTGAATCAGCAGCTGAAGAGGTTCTCTGATGATTCATGTTAGAAGTCCAAGGACTGGAGGGAGGGGTAGGAAGGAGAGGACAGGTAAGGCAGGGAACAGGGAACTAATGCTGGGGGAATAGCTACTTGAATCAACTGTATAACAATGACAGTGGTAATAATAATGGTATCTTACAGTACAGAGCGTTTTCTACGTTCCAGACTGTTCTAGCCACTTTGCATGTGTTCAGTGCTCAGTCGCTCAGTCATGTCCAACTCTTTTGCGACCCCATGGACTGTAGCCCGCCAGGCTCCTCTGTCCATGGATTTCCCAGGCAAGGATACTGGGAATCGGTTGCCATTTCCTTCTCCAGGGGATCTTCCTGATCCAGAGATTGAACCCACGTCTACTTCGTTGGCAGGCAGGTTCTTTACCACTGAGCCAATTGGGAAGCCCAGTCCCTTTTACACATTCATTCACTCCTTCCAACAACCGTATGAAGTATGTATTTTTATTTTTATCCCTACTGATAGGAACTGAGACATTGAGTACCTTGATCAAGCAGACTCAGCTTGAGGGGTGGGAGAAAGATATAAATGCTCATCACTTCATTTAATACAACATCTATGATGCAGATTTTCATCATCTCCATTTTACAGGCAAGGAAGCTAAGGCCCTTGGACCAGCAACATCAGCATCATTTAGGAGCTTATTAGGAATGCAGAACCTTGGGCCCTACTTCAGACCTACCAAAGCAGAATCTGTACAGAACCACCTTTTTTTTCTTTTAAATCACCTGAAATTCTGCAGGCCTTTCTGATGTCAGTGCTTTTATTGGCCTGTGAGCTGAATCTGTGTTTCAGATGTATGACTGTAGATGATACAGTCATAAATTTCAAGGCCAAAAAGGCCATTCAAAAGTCGAGATGATTTCAACCCCATAACATGAACTAATGTTTCTAGAGTATTTTGTCATATACTTTGCTCAGTGAGTATTTGTGGAGTCAATTAATGAAACACAAACCCTTCCCCAAGGTTGGTGCCTCACTTGAAAAAAGCTGGGGGGCTCAAAGAGAGCTCTTTCTGGGGTCAGCGAGAGTTCCCAGTCAGGGCATCCAGGACACCATCTGCAGGGTAGAGGGAGGCCCAGGACTGAAATCACAGCCACCCATCGCTCTCCAGTGACCCTTGACTTGAGACCTGTGAGGCCACTCCTCATGTCTTCCCATGATGCCTCTCCCTTTTACAGCTAGTGGTCAACTCAAGAGGACACTTTCTGCTGTGCTAGAGAACACTTTGGGGGTTCCCAGGTGGTGCTAGTAGTAAAGAATCCACCTGCCAATGCAGGGGACATGGGTTTGATCTCTGGGTCAGGAAGATCCCCCTGAAGAAGGAGATAGCAACCCACTCCAGGATTCTTGCCTGGAAAATCCCATGGACAGAGGATTTGATGGGCTACAATCCATGAGGTTGCAAAAGGTTAGACATGACTGCTGCTGCTGCTAAGTTGCTTCAGTCGTGTCCGACTCTGCGACCCCATAGATAGCAGCCCACCAGGCTCCCCTGTCCCTGGGATTCTCCAGGCAAGAACACTGGAGTGGGTTGCCATTTCCCTCTCCAATGCATGAAAGTGAAAAGTGAAAGTGAAGTCGCTCAGTCATGTCTGACTCTTAGCAACCCTGTGGACAGCAGCCCTCCTCCATCCATGGGATTTTCCAGGCAAGAGTACTAGAGTGGGGTGTCAGTGCCTTCTCTGTAGACATGACTAAACACAGAACAATTTTAGACCTTAGAACAACTTTTCAAATATTTTTGACTATGACCCACAATGAGAATACATTTTATGAACCATGAAAGATACCAACCGATATATAATTGCAAAAAAATTTTCACAACATAACAGTTGGCCTTACTACACATGATACACTGATTATTCTATTCACATTCCAATAAACGTGTCAGACTGCACTTATCTCACAGTCTGCCAAGGGATGAGGTGGGCATTTTGAAAGCAGGTGCCCAGCCATCCACAGGAGTGATGGAGTTCAGAGACTCCATCTCAGGGACCCAGTGCTAAGGAAGGGTGATGCTCCTTGTGACACCTGGAAACACACGTCTGTCACAGGAAAGTGTGATGCAGATCCCTCTTTTCTAGAATCTGAACAAGAAAGCTCAAAGGAGAGCTCTTTGCTTCTAAACTTTATACCATAAATAAAACATTATAAATAAAAACATAAAAGCATTATACTGTAAATTTTCCACAGGGAAGAAGCCACTTCTGACCGCCCCAGAGAGGAACTCCCATGAGAAGAAAGACTGTGTGGTTGCAGCTCCAGCACGTGTCCACTTAGTGCCACCAAACAAACGAGGGGCAGAGGCACAAGGCTGCACCGAGAGCACGGTGAGCTCCCCCAAGCAGTGTCCCCAGCAATAACTCAGAGCCTCCGACATGAACTTTTGTGATGTGTGACTCTTGGGGAGGTGGGTACAGCATGCAGTGTTTTTCTATCATAGCTGACCACAGAATCCTTTTTTCAAATGCTCTCTGAAAATCCGCAGAACACAGTTTAGGGACTGCTGCCCCAAGTGACCAGTATGCCTCCTCCACTAGTTGGATGAAGCCCAATGTAGACAGGAGGCTTCCTCACTGCTGCATGAGGGCAGGGCCAGGGCATTAGGATGCTTCAAGGGGACTTGAAGGCATCACGTATATAGCTAATCACATGAAAAAGCATGAAAAAGGACCTGGTCAGCATGTGGAGCAGACCCTGGTTTATGGAGTCACCATTTGTAGCTCACAGCTGAGCTAGTTGTATCCTGCCTACCTCCAGGGGCCACCATTCACAAGACCCTGGCAGTGGCTGAGGCCCTTTGGAGTTCCCAGAGGCAGCAGCAGCCCTCTAAAAACAGGTTTATGTTTCAAACTGTAAAAAACGTTACACAGTTGTTGGCCAGAATATCCAGTACAGTCTCACCCTGACTGCATCCATTGTTGTTGTTCAGTCACCCAGTCGAGTCCGACTCTTTGCGACCCCGTGGACTGCAGCACACCAGGCTCCCCTGTCCTTCACTGTCTCCTGGAGCTTGCTCAAACTCCTGCCCGTTGAGTCTGTGAAGCCATCCAACCATCTCATCCTCTGTCGCCCCCTATCTTTCCCTTGACTTATGTTTTTCTGTAAGTGTAGCTTCTCAGGGTGGGAGTGGGTAAGGCTCTTAAGAGATCAGACTCAGACCTGAGACTTGAATCCATCATTACTTATCCCACCAAGCCAAGGCCAATAAGGCATATTAAAGCTCTAATCAATGTGATCAGCAGTCTCTGTGGAAGCCAAGTCCTGCTGCAGCTCCCTGCCCTCAGGCTTCAGTGACTAGGTTCTGAACAGAGGGTACTGTGCCTACAGTAAATGATTTTCTCCGAGCCTGAGAGAGGTGAGACCCCTGATCACTTGACTCTTCTACCCAGAATTCCTTTCACTTGTTTCTAAACATTTTTGCTGCCATATGTAAACATTAAGTAATTTCTTGAATCAAACCCTCATTATCCTGGATTCCTTGTAGATGCACCATCACATTTATCTAAACATAAAACAAAAACAACACATAACACATATATCTAAAACAAAATACACCTCTGACTTTACAGGTGACAGTTTTTATGGCAGCGTCTGTCTGGATTACTTGTTAACTGGAAAATGAGTGTCATATCCCGAGAATAGGAGAGTGAGGACTTAGAAAACCTCCCCAGAGCACATATGTGTGATGTGGGATTTTAGGAGGATGAAATGAACTTCCCCAAGGAGGTACATGAAAAGAAAGCCAGAGAGATTGGTACAGATACATCCCATACCTTTGCTTAAAAAAAAAAAAAAATTCATGCTAAGTTGCTGACAAACAACCATTCTTTCTTGTTGTTTAGTTGCTACGTTGTGTCCAACTCTTTGCAGCCCCATGGACTGCAGCATGCCAGGCTTCCTGTCCTTTACCATCTCCTGGAGCTTGCTCAAACTCATGTCCACTGAGCAAATGATGCCATCCAACCATCTCATCCTCTGTGGCCCCCGTCTCCTCCTTTCCCCAATCTTTCCCAGCATCAGGATCTTTAACAGTGAGTCGGCTCTTCCCATCAGGTGGCCAAAGTATTGGAGCGTCAGCTTCAACATCAGTCTTTCTAATGAGTATTTAGGGTTGATTTCCTTATATTGCAAAATGTCAGCTACTCTTTCCAGTTCTCCCTAACAGCGTCCGTTCCTCCCTCCCGATTCTTTTCTCCCTACAGACCTGTTTTCCCTTAAGTCCCAGAGCCATGGGACAGGGCGTCGGGTTTGGCAGTGCTGGTTGCTGACGTCTGCACGTTGGCGCTGTTCTCCGTGCAGCCAGCCCTGTCTCCGGCGGGGCTCCCTTCAGCCTCCCTGCTTCTGCAGAAACCTCTCTGTCTGGACCGTCTGGCCAGCAGCAGTTTCCAGGCAGCTGCTCTATACTTCTTGGAAATGAGGTTGTAGAGGATGGGGTTGATGGAGGCGCTCAGATAGAAAAGTTGCAGAGCAACGATGTTAAAGTACTGAGAGAAGTACATCATCTGGGAATCTTTGGTATTTATGTAAATGATTCTGCCAACGTGGAAAGGCAACCAGCACACTATAAACGCCAGAACCACCACCACTGCAAAACAAAACACAGGCACCAGAATTAGCTAAAGCATCCGAAAACAAGAGTTCCCACTAAAGCAGTAATTAACAGCGAAATAAATAAAACTCTTGCCTAGCCAGATCCCCACCCCAGAAAAACTACCAGGTTACAGACAGCATCGATGTTTGCTTTGTAATTGAATATTCAAGAACAACCAACAACAACTGAATATTCGCCTCATACATGCACTAGCAAGGCCGGACATAAACTAGAGTGATTTCTACTAACAAGTAGAAATCGTTTCTTTCCACAAACCTATTTCAGAAACATGTTCTCTATTTTCCGTTGAAAAGAAGTATGCAATGTCTGCACGATCTTTTTTTTTTTTTTTTTTTTTGATACGGGCACGATTCACTTTAGTCTTCAGAATAACATAACATTTAGTAAAGAAACTTTATCTTAACGTGAGGTATCCCGTCTTCTCCAGGGTTCTGTGAATAATTCCACATTTGTGGCATCTAAAGGACACAGGCAGTGGGCTTAAGAGCCTGCAATCATTCATCTTGGATCAGTCTAGCTCTCTGCTCACAGAAGCTTTGGAAAATAATAGTTATTTACCAGACCTGGCTATCCCATCGTCACAGGGCTCCCTGGGTGACACAGAGCTCCTAGAAGACGGGAGATGGTTTTCTACGGAGACTGGAGGGACAAGCAGGTGGAGGCTGGGGTCGAACCACAAAAGGAAGCGTGGCCAGAAGGGGCGCCGAGGGCTGGGAGATCCAGGGAAGGGGCACCGAGCGGTTGGGGTGTTTGGAGCAGAGGCGGCGCCACTTACGCAGGACTCGGACCGTCTGCCGGTGGCCCTTCTCCCGGCCGGAGGTGGCCGGGCCTCGCAGCTGCCCGCGGCTCCTCCACAGCTCGCGCCCGATGAGCCCGTAGAGGACGCTGAGGCATAGGAAGGGCAGGAAGAAGTAGGCGGTGGTGACCCACAGCATGACGCGCAGCGCGCCCAGCTGCGCCGGGCTCGGCCGGCACTCCCGGCTGAACAGCGCGGCGGCGTCTGCTTCGGGCCCCGACGGCGGGGATCGCGAGGAAGCCAGAGAGGACCCCAGGAAGGGCGGCGGCAGCGGCGGCAAGGGGGACGGCCGCGCAGTGCCGTTTAGGTCCCGGACCGCATCGTGGCCGGCGTCCTGCTCGACGCCCACCAGAAAGAAGAAGGGCCCGGCGGAGAGCAGCGCCACGGCCCAGAGCGCGGCGATGAGCGCGCGGACGCGGCGCCGGGTGACCAGGACGCGCGCCCGGAGCGGGCGGCAGACGGCCAGGTAGCGCTCCACGGCGAGCGCCGTCATGTGCAGCAGCGTGGCATAGGTGCAGCCCTCGCCCACGTAGAGTGAGAGGCGGCAGAGAAGCTGCCCAAACACCCAGGGCCGCGAGCGCCACAGGCGGTACAAGTCGAAGGGAAGCCCGAGCAGGATGAGCAGGTCGGACACGGCCATGCTGCCCAGGTATAAGTTGGTGGTGGTCCGCATGTCCCGGTAGCGCCCGATCAGCAGCACCGTCACCACGTTGCCGCTCACCCCGACGGCGAACAGCCCCAGGCACACGGCGGTCACGGGCACCAGCGCCCCCAGGGGGAAGGGCGAGCAGCGGCGCTCGTCGCACGGCAGCAGGGCGGCCCACGGCGGCTCCCCGGAGCCCCGCGAAGCGTGGCTGCGGTTCCCGGGGCTGCCCATGGGCGCGGCGCGCGGGGCGTACGCACGGACGCGCGGGGTGTCCCCGGGGCAGGGCCGGGTGCCTAGCGCCTGGCCCCGCTGCGAAAGCGCTTCCTTCGGCGGCCGGGGCGCGAAGTGCGCGCTGAGCTCCCGCCGCCGGAACGGCTCGAGCTCCGCTGCACCGCGCGCCGGAACGCGACTCCGCGGGGTCCGCTTTGAGGGCTGCAGAGCGGGTGGCGCGCAGTCCCCGCCCCCGGCCGCCGCCCGGCCCGCCCCGGCCCCGCGGGCGCTCCCTCTCCCCGGCCCGTCGTGTTCCAGGCTCTTCCCTCCCCAACTGAACGCGGGAGGCGGCCACCCCGGACGACGCCTGCCCCGACGCGGGAAAGCGATTTCTGAGCCCCCAACCATGTAGGTTACTGCACCCAGCGGAGTGCGGGCGCTTTTTGGGGGGTTGGGTTCTGAGAGGGACCTTCTGAGGGACCTCGGCTGGTGGCTGCGTCTTGACAGCTCGGGAGGGAGCCTCAGGACTAATAGCGGGAGGGAGAATCTAGAGCCCCTCCTGGGTTCTGGTAGTGGCTCGACAGCCGAGTCATCTCAGGACAGCCCCAGCCTAAGGGGCAACAGCCAGTTCTCCTCGTCTGTAAATTTTCAAATGGTGATGGAGTTGACCAAGTAATTTGAACGATCTCTTATGACTGAAATCTATGGACATGACTATGTCTGGTCATTTTAAGGGGCTTCCCTGGTGGCTTAGACGGTTAAGAATCCGCCTGCAATGCGGGACCCCTGGGTTTGATCCCTGGGTCCGAAAGATCCCCTGCAGAAGGGAATGACAACCCACTCCAGTATTCTTGCCTGGGGAATTCCATGGACAGAGGAGCCTGGCGGGCTGCAGTCTATGGGGTTGCAAAGAGTCGGACCCCACTGAGCGACAGTCACACAGGAAGAACTAAAATCCTGGGGGAAAGACTGAAAACAGTCATGAGTCCATTCATTGTGGTCTTGATGACAGTAGCTGACGCTGAGAGCTCAGAATGTGTCCGGTGCTGTGCTTTCCATTTAATTTTCAAGTCATTGGAACTGAGTTCTTTGTGGATGGACACCGTCTAGCGATTTTTTCCATCCATCCTACCGTGGTTTAAATCCTCAACTTCTTTTCCCGAGTTCCCTTCCTCTTCCTGGAACTGAAAGCAGGCTTTGCTCTAGCCTGGCTCCCCCTGCTCCGCTCAGCCCTTCAGAGGAGGGGTACCAGTCACCGCCCTCATCATCACTGTCCTCCTTGTCCTAAAGCCTATCTTTAAATCTAACCTCCTCACACTGTGCCCTCTCCAGCCCCTCCCCTCATTCATCCTCATTCTTGAGAATTTTGGTGCCAGACCTTCATTTTCTCAAGAGCTCCTGATATTAATAAAATACACACCCCTACACAATTCCTCTGCCTCTCCTTTCTATCCGTCGTCTTGTCCTCCACCTGGCCTCAGGCAGTGGCCCCTGTGAACACATCCCTTACGCCTTATCATTCCCAGGACCTTGGGGCCTGCCTTCATCTCAGTTTCAGCCACCCCAGATTCTGACCTCCACCCCCTGTCTTTCTAGCTCACTTTCTCTGATAACTTCTGCAGTCCTCCAACTGCAGGAGCTCAGTGGGACCTCCATTCAGCCTCTCCTCCACCCTGTCCCTCATGAGCCTCAACTCCACACTTACCGACTGTAACGAATTTAAACTCCAAGAGCAATATTAATGGCTTCCAGGAAAACACTCTCAATGCCTGTGTTCTTTTCTTTCTGGTCTCCTTGGCCAGAGTAACCCTGGTGAAGCTGAACCCTCTGCTTACTTTGTGCAGGCTTCCAAGTATCTTGAGTAGAGTTGCATGTCTTGAAATTCACACCCTTTAGCTGGGGGCTTAGTCTTCTCCCACCATCCTCATCCTTAGCCTATTTCATTTGCTTTTCCCACCCTCCAGACCACTCTGTACATCCTCCTCTCTTCTTGATCCTCAAGACTTCCTTCCCATCCTCACGCTCAGGTGGTGACCTCGTACTTTAATTCCTGGGAAGAATATAAACAGTTGGAATAGAACTACATGCTCCCATCACCACAGCCACCATCCCCCCAATCCCCAGACAGATGAATGAGTGGATGTTGTTGTTCAGTCACCCAGTCTGCCTCTTTGAGACCCCATGGACTGCAGCACGCCAGGCCTCCCTGTCCCTCACTATCTCCCAAAGTTTGCCCAAGTTCTCTTCCAATGCATCGGTGATGCCATCCGGCCGTCTCATCCTCTAATGCCCTCTTCTCCTTCTGCCCTCAATCTTTCCCAGTATCAGGGACTTTTCCAGTGAGTCAGCTGTTCACATCAGGTGACCAAAATACTTGAGCTTCAGCTTCAGCATCAGTCCTTCCAATGAGTATTCGGGATTGATTTCCCTTAAGACTGACTGGTTTGATCTCCTTGCTGTCCAAGGGACTCTCAGGAGTGTTCTCCAACATTACTGTTTGAAGGCATCAATTCGTTGACACTCTGCCTTCTTTATGGTTCAGCTCTCACAACAGTATGTGACCACTGGGAAGACCATAGCCTTGACTGTACAGACCTTTGTTGGCAGAGTAATGTCTCTGCTTTTCAATACACATACCCGCTTCCACTCTCTGGACATATGAATGACCTGAACTGAACTCTGCCCCTCGGCACTTCATTCACCTCCTCGAAATCCTAGAAATCACTCTGGAAGTTCTCTCTCACACGCATCATCAGATTTTCCTCCCTCTTCTGGATCGTTTCCATGTTTTCAGCAAAACTCAAAAGAGTTTCTGCATCCACTGTCTGCCCTTTTCCTCCCTTCCCCCTCCCTCTCTGCCTAAGCAGCAGAAATGTAATTTCTCCATCTCTAGTTGATCTGAACTCTCCCTACTCCCTCGGGTAGCAAGAAACAATTATCTAGCCTGCATAAAGCATTGTCCGGTTGAATGAATTAGACAGCTCGTCTCAGCAGTGCTCGGCCCTCTTCTCTCTGATGGCTTCCTCCTTCTGCCTCGTCTTTCCCTAAGACGGTCCAGGTGGGCGGGAAGCGAAGGTCAGGTGGCTTAAAGGGCCTTAGGAAACCAGGAGGGAGGGGGCTGCCTAGCTTTGTGTTGGTTCCTGGGGGACTGGCACTTGCTGGACTCCAGCTCAGGGTCCTCGTCCCCCTTGGTCACCAGGTGCTCTGCTGACCTGAAGGCAGAGGTCTGTGGCTCGTGAACCTGTGGTCTTTTTCTTCGACTCCTGTGATGCTCCCAGGAACATGTAGGTACCAGCTGGTAGGTACCAGCTGTCGGCTGTCACAGGCTGCAGCCCCCACAAGTCTCTTTCCTTGGGTCCTTTCTGCTCCTTAGCCTCGTGGTCTGCCCACGTCTGCTGAAAGGCTCCCTCACCCATCTCCGCCACATGACAACTCTGAGAAAGACCCACTGGGGCTCAGAGCGTGTGTGCACATCAGGCTCACAAAAGCCAACTCCATCTCGTCTGTACTGCACACCTCCGTTCAGACCCTCCCTTGCCTGCTGTATTTTCTCTATGGAGCTTATGACCAACTGACCTGCTGTTGAATCTACTTAGCTGTTTGTTATCTGGCCCCCTCCATCTCCCGACATCACATGCTCCGGAAGACAGGATTTCATCTTTCCCTAGTGCCCAGTACCAAGTGAGAATTCAATAAATATTTCTTAATCTCAGAGCATGAATAAGCCTCTCCAGAACAGGGCACCAGCTATTTTCTTTATAATTCCCTGCAGTTGAGAACAGTACTCTGATTACAGGGGCTGTTCAGCAAGCACTCCTTGATAATCTGGTTGGAGATAGAATACTGATACGGAGAATTTGATTCATGGACAGGTTTTTATTATGTTTTGGCTCAAGTATGACTTGGCCCCTGGGGCAGATCTGAACCCTATTATGATGGCTTGGCCTTCCATGTTTTAGGAAGAAATGGGGCCAGATATCTGAAGAATGACTAAACCCTCTTTCTGCTTTGTATTTCTAAGTCATCCACCAGCTCATGACGTTGTATTGCATTGGAGGAGAGGGAGAATTTTCAGTAGTCCAGGTGTCTGGCTCGGAGAAGGCAATGGCACCCCACTCCAGTACTCTTGCCTGGAAAATCCCATGGATGGAGGAGCCTGGTGGGCTGCAGTCCATGGGGTCGCGAAGAGTCAGACACAACTGAGCAACTTCCCTTTCACTTTTCACTTTCATGCATTGGAGAAGGAAATGGCAACCCACTCCAGTGTTCTTGCCTGGAGAATCCCAGGAACCGGGGAGCCTGGTGGGCTGCCGTCTATGGGGTCACATAGAGTCGGACACGACTGAAGCCACTTAGCAGCAGCAGCAGGTGTTTGGCTACCCTCCTCTACCAAATGTGAAGTATCCACCTTCACATTTGCTGCTTGTTGTGGCGGGGCGGGGGGTGGGGGGCAAAACTGAGCCTAGGTCTGACCCAGATCTCCCCTTGCTTCCCTGGAACCAAGGGCTGATGTCCTTAATAGGCATTTCACCCCTGGCTGGAAGCCTCATAGGCTGGAATATTCTGGAAAAAAAAAATAGGGCGCATTTTCAAGTACCTGCATATGGTAACTCATTGCGTCTTTAACCACAGCCTTTTGAGCGGGTGCTTTCAGTATGTCCATTTTATAGATGAGGAGACCAAGGCACAGAGAAGCTGCCTTAGGTCACGCAGCGGGTGAGTGTCAGCTTCCCAAGGCCGGAGGCACGACCTCTGTGCCAGGGCCTCTCGCTTGGTAGGCCATAGCACAACCAGTCTTAGGAATGGTTCGTGTGATCAGCTTCTGCTCAGAACATATCTTTTAGTTCGTATTCTATAAACCAGATTTTTGTGGACAAATGGAAACAGAAGTTTTTTTTTCAGTTGAAGTATAGTTGATTTGGGGTTTCCCTGGTGGTTCAGCACTAAAAAATCTGCAATGCAAAATTCTTGAGTTCGATCTCTGGACGGGGACGATCCCCTGGAGAAGGAAATGGCAACCCGCTTCAGCATTCTTGCCTGGGAAATCCCATGGACAGAGGAGCCTGGCAGGCTATAGTGCAGGGGGTCACAAGAGTCGAACATGACTCAGGACTAAACAACCACCGTAGCTGATTTACCATGCTGTGTTAGTCTCATATTTACAGTGCCATCTCCCATGCTCCTGGAGCCCTTGTAGGGTTGAGTCATCACTGAGCAGGCTCCTGCCACTCAGCTTCACCTCACTCGGGAGCTGCCCTTGGGCTGCAGCCTCTCCCATCTGCACAGGTACCTGGAGACTGGGCCACAGGAACCCAGCCTGGTCCTCAGGCAGAGTGAGGGGTCAGTGTGGAGGTTCTCCGCCCAGCTGTAACAGAGTAGAACCTTTGTATTCTATTACAGGTTAATCACTAAAGAGATGTTTCCTGTAAACGTAAATAGCCCACCTCTAAGGAGCCCTGCCTCCCAGGTAATGAGCATTAAGCTAAAACACCTTTGGGTAGCTGAACCATCCTGACCAGGCCCACCTTTGAATGACTGCAGGGAGGAAGAAATGAACACATCCCCTTTGGAGGCTGACCTGGAACCGGACGTGTTTGTCTTTACTTCCTACGCTTTTAGCAAAAGAGAAGCCTGAATTCTGACTCGGGCAAGATGGCTCCCCAGCTTCTTGGTCAGCTGGCTTCTTGAATAAAGTTGCTTGATTGATTTGGCCTGTCGTGTGGCGAGTGGTACCAGCTTGGATTTGATAACAAATTTTGGTGCAGTCAGCCAGGAGCCTTGCTACTCATGGCTAGCTGGTCCCCTTTGGGGAATTTTCGGGTAAGGCCCTAGCAACTGCTGGGACAACTTGTCTTGAAAAATCTTCCCCAGAATGGCTCTGGCTGCCCCAGCGCTTGGCAGTTGGAGCAAGGAATCAGCATTTGGAGGCTGACAGGCTCCATATGGTAGGGTAAGTTGCTCTGGTGTGTACAACCAGAAAATTTATTTCCTCTCCGTTTGGGGCTTTTCTCCAGAATAAGCCAGTTTGTTTTGTGTTTGAGTGGGGAACCCTGTTGGAGAAAGGAAAGAGCTGTTGGGCTTTTACCTGATTCGTGAGCCCGTTCGTTTGTTTCTTTGGGTGCTAGTGTTCATATGTGCCGTTTGTGCTTTGTCTTTTTTTAAAAAAGTTACTCACCTTTTAATTGAAGGATAATTGCTTTACAGAATGCTTTGTTTGTCTTGAATTTCTGTCTTTCAAAACGGAGAAATGTTTCAACTATCCCCGAAGAAAGTCCTCTGCAGTGCATTTTGGATCAGTGATCTGATTACAGCTGTGAACCCATGAGTGACAGGAAGATATTTTATTGAAACAAGGTGTGGCCACAGTGCCTGTTAGGATCTCCAGGAGGGGTTGAGGCAGGGTTATCTGGGCACCCTGGGCGCCTTGTACTGCTATCCTTGTGTTAATTAGGTCATTTAGGGTCTCCTACGTCATTGGCATATGTAAAGCCCCCAAGACCAAAATTGAGGGTTTATTTAGATTTTCTGATTGTCCTTTGGGTTTTTTCTTTTAATTTTGCTTGATACTCTTTCCCCATTTATAGCCAGCCCGCTTTTGTGATATTTAAAATTTTTTTACTGATGTCAAGTGGAGGTAAGGAAAAGGAAAAAAAAAGCAAAGAGAAAACAAAGTCTTTTTTTTGTCCAAGAATGGGATATTCCCAGGAAGAAGAGAAATCTTCCACTTGGTTCCTAAAATTACCGAAAGCTACAAATAGAAATAGATGTGTCTTTTCCATGAATATTAGTAAGGAGTTTTGCCATCTAGACTGCTGCTGCTGCTGCTAAGTCGCTTCAGTTGTGTCTGACTTTGTGCAACCCCATAGACAGCAGCCCACCAGGCTCCCCCGTCCCTGGGATTCTCCAGGCAAGAACACTGGAGTGGGTTGCCATTTCCTTCTCCAATGCATGAAAGTGAAAAGTGAAAGTGAAGTCGCTCAGTCGTGTCCGACTCTTTGCAACCCCATGGACTGCAGCCTACCAGGCTCCTCCGTCCATGGGATTTTCCAGGCAAGAGTACTGGAGTGGGGTGCCATTGCCTTCTCAGGATTTGTTCTGACAGAAACCCAATTTGTATCCACTCTCTTTTGTAACTGATGGGTTATACAATGTTATACCTGATTCATGACTGAAATTTTGGAATGGGAGCTGTGTTTGTTTGTCCATGTTACAGATGTCTGGCATTGCCAGAATTAATTTGTAAAAGAATTTAATTGACCCAAAGGAATTTAGGCTTTCCTGGTAGCTCAGCTGGTAAAGAATCCATCTGCAATGCGAGAGGCCCTGATTCGATTCCTGGGTCAGAAAGATCCCCTGGAGAAGGGATAGGCTACCCACCCCAGTATTCTTGGGCTTCCGTGATGGCTCAGAAGGTAAAGAATTTGCAATGTGGGAGACCTGAGTTTGATCCCTTCATTGGGAAGATCCCCTGGAGAAGGGAATGGCTACCCACTCCAGTATTCTGGCCTGGAGAATCCCCAGGGACAGAGGAGCCTGGTGAGCTACAATCCATGGGGTCGCAAAGAGTCAGACATGATTGAGTGACTTTCTCTTTCAAAGGAATTTAAGTGCTTAAATAAATACTCAAATATTTTTTAAAACACTGGCCAGAAGGAATTTCAGGTTCATGTGACCTAGGAAATATTCAGTATTGAATTAATGTCTGGTATTAAAGTTAGCTTAAGCTTGTTGGTTTGATTAATACAGACATGTTTTAGGTCATCAACATCAAGTATAATACTTTCATAGTGCCTAGGTTTGCTAGAAATCAAATACTGTAAGACCTTATTATTCCTATTACAGCAAGAAAAATAACAATATGACAAAGCTTTTAAGTAAATAGAGATAAATGAGGTAAGAGTTTTAGGTAAACACTGTAGAAATAGCTGGGGCTTCCCTGGTGGCTCAGCTGGGAATCAGCCGGCCAATGCAGGAGACATAGGTTCTATCCCTGGGTTGGGAAGATCCACTGGAGAAAGAACTGGTAAACCGCTCCAGTATTCTTGCCTGGGAAATCCCATAGACAGGAGCATGGAGGGACTGCAGTCCATAGGGTCCCAAGAGTCAGACATGACTTAGTCCCCAAACAACAAATAGGAATAATTATGTTTTGGGAATATCTATCTCAAGTAGTTTCTCTAGATTTATGTAACTTGAAATTCAACAAAGTTCAATGAGGAGGATCCATTGAATATCTGGGTCATTTCAAATGGGATAAAATATTAGGACATTAATTGCTGGGCATGTCTAAGTTTACCTCCCTTTGCCTTCTCAGGAGAGGAAGACTAAAGCTCAAGTTTGTCAGTTAGGAAATGCGGTATGACAGTTTCCAATTCCTTGCTTCTTGGTTTTTCACTAGAGGTGAAGGTTTTAAGGTTCAGAATTGCAAGCTAACATTTCAGCATGAGAAGATACAGGACATGTGTTTTCAGCAAAGAAGGTATGAGGAATGAAAATGCGTTTTACTAAAGCAAAAAAGGTGGTTTTGTCTTAGAGATGACTGTTTCTTTTTAATACATAAGTTTATTTTTAAAATTTTGGCTGCACTGGGCCTTCATTGTAGCATGTGGGCATCTCTTGTTACAGAGTGTGGGTTTAGTTGCCATGTGGCACTGACCAGGGATTGAACCTACCTCCCTTGCATTTGAAGGTGGATTCTTAACCACTGGACCATAGGAAAGTCCTGAGCTGATTGTGTCTGAATGGAAAAGAAAGTGAGGGATAGATTAATACAGATACAGAAATTGTAGAAGGTTCTTAGAGCAGGAGCACTGAAATAGTTTTGTGCATGGTCAGGACTGGCTAAGATAACACTGAACTAAGAAAATGAATTTTAAAATTAATGTACAAAACCTGAATTTCGTTCTCTAAAGACAACAAGATTTTCTTAACATATTGAACTGCTTTTGATAATTGTGCGTTTCCTTAAGTGTTCTGTATTTGTCATTGAGATACTTTTTTATCACTGGTTAAAACTTTTGATATTTCTGACAAACTGCCCAAAGATCAAATTCTAAATCAAGTTCATGTGACCTCAAGCTAAGTTTGAGGCTTTCCAAAGGGTCCCTGGAATACCTCGAATTATTGTCTCCACCTCAGAGGAATGTCAAGCTAATTAGGCTTGTTTGGTATGTTAAACTACATAAGACGCATTGTCAAATAAATGGTGATGAAATAGATTGTATCATAGAACTTCTTAGATTGTATGTATCGGTAAATGTTAATATACACATTTTAGAAAGTATGTGAGATTCCTAAAATTCTGATATATCCTGGTAAATTATAATGTTATAATTTTAGTAATTATTTTAAATTGTATGTCACAGAAGTAGCCAAGTGTCTTTTCATCCGCTTTGTAATCCTAATTGGTTGATGCCAAAGCAAAAAAGCATCTTTTTAATAGTTCAGTTCAGTTCAGTCGCTCAGTCATGTCCGACTCTTTGCGACCCCATGAATCACAGCACACCAGGCCTCCCTGTCCATCACCAACTCCCAGAGTTCACTCAGACTCACGTCCATCGAGTCAGTGATGCCATCCAGCCATCTCATCCTCTGTCGTTCCCTTCTCCTCCTGCCCCCAATCCCTCCCAGCATCAAAGTCTTTTCCAATGAGTCAACTCTTCGCATGAGGTGGCCAAAGTACTGGAGTTTCAGCTTTAGCATCATTCCTTCCAAAGAAATCCCAGGACTGATCTCCTTTAGAATGGACTGGTTGGATCTCCTTGCAGTCCAACGGACTCTCAAGAGTCTTCTCCAACACCACAGTTCAAAAGCGTCAATTCTTTGGCGCTCAGACTTCTTCACAGTCCAACTCTCACATCCATATATGACCACAGGAAAAACCATAGCCTTGACTAGATGGACCTTTGTTGGCAAAGTAATGTAATAATTAGAGATGAGCAATTGCTATTTATGGCTTTACAGTGGCTTTTGAATGACTCTGTAGCTATATTGGGGCTTCCCTGATAGCTAGCTGGTAAAGAATCCGCCTGCAATGCAGGAGACGCCGGTTTGATTCCTGGGTCAGGCAGATCCCCTGGAGAAGGGGTAGGCTACCCACTCCAGTATTCTTGGGCTTCCCTGGTGACTCAGTCATTAAAGAATCTGCCTGCAATGCAGAGACCTGGGTTTGATCCCTGGGTTGGGAAGATCCCCCAGAGGAGGGCACGGCAACCCAATCCAGTATTCTTGCCTGGAGAATCCCCATGGACAGAGGAGCCTGGAGGGAACATACAGTCCATGGGGGTCGCAAAGAGTTGGACATGACTGAGCGACTAAGCACAGCACACATACCTATTTTGTGAAGAAGCAGGATTTCATCAGATTCAAATAGTTGTAGATAAAAAAAAAAAAAAGAATTGATTAGAGATTCTAAGAATATTCATCACCTCCATTCAGTAATAAGTAGCCTGAACCATCTTCATCCTTTTTCCCACAAGATTCTGGAACTGACATTGACACTGGGGAATTGTAATAGGGAAGAACCTTTGTATTCTATTACAAATTAATCACTAAAGGGATGTTGCCTATAGGCTTAAATTATACATAAATGGCTCATTTCTGGGAACCCTGCCTCCCAGCTAATGAGTATTGAGGTAAATACCTTTGTTCAGCTCACGGGAAACATCCTGACCAGGCCCATCTGTGAATGAATGCAGGCAGGAAGTAAGAAACACGTTCTCTCCAGCAGCTGGCCGGAACCAGGCAAGGTTTGACTTTATTCCCTTCCCTTTTAGTATAAGAGAAGCCTGAATCCCAACTCAGGCAAGATGGTTCTTTGGGACCCTAATCTACTATCTTCTTTCTCGGTCTGCTGGCTTTCCAACTAAAGTCGCCGTTACTTGGCCCAACAACTGGTCTCTCAGTTTACTGACCTGTCGTGCAGCAAGCCCTGCGAGCTTGCACTCGGTAACACAATCAACAGGCTGACACCCCAAAGGCTGGGAGATACCTGGGGAATGGCATCGCGGAAAGCTCATTCTCTCATTGTCTGGCCTGGATCCAGGAAATTTGAGGACAAGGGCACCTGACTGGAGTGCCTGCATTATTCTGCACTTTGTCGTTTAGCTTAACGACTTATCTTGGCGCTCTTTCCAGATCAGTCAATGGGAGGCTACCTTAACTTCTTTTGCTATAGCTGCATATGGTATTCCATTGCGTCGGGTGTACAGTGTATTTAACTAGTCTCGCATGTTGCTCATTTAGGTCATTTCTGGTCTTTTGCTGGTACAAACGGGTCTGCAATGAATGGTGCTGTCCAGTGTGTCATGTCTGTAGATAAATATTTGTTAGTGGACGGCCTGCTCAAAGAGTGTAAACAAAAATTTAATTTCCCTTCATATGGAGTGTATAGCTTAAGCTCCACCAGCACGATCTTGTTTTTCTACAGTTATCAATGAATGGTGTGTAATCAAAGCTTTGCATTTTTGCCAGTGAGAATGAAAATGGTTTTTCTGGGTTTTTATTTTATGTTTCTTATTTCATTTCCATATTTCAGAACTTACATTTTCCTTATTAGAAAGATTAGCCCTTTTCTGGGATATTAGTGCAGATATTTCCTGGTTGGCTATTTGCTATAACTATTTTTGTTTACTGCTATACAGAAGTCTTTATTTTTATGGCATTAAAATGATCAGTTTTTGTGACTTCTATGTCTTGAGGCACAATTTGAAAGGCCACCACAACTCCAAGATTATAAAGGAATTCTCCCGTATCTTCTCATTTATTTAGTTTCATCATTTATATTTATAATCATTTGGAATTCATCCTGGTATAAGGTGTGAGATATGGCTCCAACTTTAATTTTTAGGTGGCTACCCAATTTTACCAATATCATTTGTTTTGGTGGTTTAGTCGCTAAGCTGTGTCTGACTCCTTGGGACCCCGTGGACTGTAGCCTGCCAGGCTTCTCTGTCCATAGAATTCTCCAGTCAAGACTACTGGAGTGGATTGCCATTTCTTCCTCCACGGAGGAGTTGGATCTTCCCAACCCAGGGATTGAACCCATGTTTTCCGCTTGGCAGGCAGATTCTTTACCCATCATTTGTTGACTTGTTCATTTTTACTCTACTGATTTGAGGTGCCAGCTTTATTAAGCACTAAATTCTTCTATGTACTTGGGTCTATGGGCTTTCCAGTCAGTTCCAAACAAATCTTTTCTGCTGGTATTACTAAGGCTTTATAATTTAGTGCAGCTAGTCCCCTCTCAGTGCTCTTTTTCAGCATTTTTCTATTTTTGTTTTCCCAAATGAATGACAGTGTACTTATTTACAGTAGATTTATACTATCTTTTAAAATCTGGTGTCCCTTTAAAATGCTATTGATGATAGTCGTAAACTGTGTGTGTTCTTTCTAGAATAATGTGTTCTCCCTGGATCCTTTGTAGTTTTATACTTGTAACCCCTCTGAGGTAATTTTTAAAAAATTTTTGGTTAATTCATTAGACTGCTTCACATCTCAGTTGCGGTACTCTGATCTTCATTGTCAAGTGGGCTCTAAAGTTGTGGCATGCGGGCTGTTACTCCTTGGCATGTGGAATCCTAGTTCCCCGACCAGGGATTGAACCCGTGTCCCCTGCATTGCAAGGTGGATTCTCAACCACTGGATCACCATGGAAGTCCCCCTCTGAGGTCATTTTGAGCCAGATTTACAATGATTGGAATCCATGTTGTTCATAGCATGACTGGATACTAGATTTCATGCTGGTTTTAAAGGTCTGAATCACATTTAGAGAATCATAAATTAATTCTATGAGTATTAGTACTTGAAAAAAGTGGAAGTCGCTCAGTCATGTCTGACTCTTTATGACCCCATGGACTGTAGCCTACCAGGTTCCTCTGTCCATGGAATTCTCCAGGCCAGAATACTGGAGTGGGTAGCCGTTCCCTTCTGCAGGAGATCTTCCCAACCCAGGGATCGAACCTGGGTCTCCTGCATTGCAGGCAGGTTCTTCACCGTCTGAGCCACCAGGGAAGCATTAATGCATGAATTTTCCTCACGATTTTTAGGTTGCTTTTCAGAATACAGGCTGTAAGGAAAAAGGTCTTATGCTACCCTATATGAACTTCTTACCGCACAGCTACTGTCATCGGTAAACTGAAACTGTAAAATGTAACTTCCTCTCCAACATCATGGGGTCATCCTAGAAACGGAGCTGGTAACTAGTGGGCAGGCCAAATCATTTAATAGCTATTAATGACATCCATAAAAGACTCCATTTTGCCAGGTACAACCCACCAACTAGAGGGGATGGGAACACCCAAGGACATCAGAGAAGTTGGAAAAGGAAGTGAGAAGTTGGTCTCTGTTCTTAAAAACGTGGACTTAATGACTAGGTCAAGTTATTTTATTGACTCAATGTCCAGGATTCTCTAGTCATGTGCTATCTGTATATCAGTCTTTAGGAATGTCTTATAGTCCTTTCTAGAAATTGAGGTTAAAAAAGTCACTGAAAATGAACCATCTTAAAGTGAGCATTTCAGGGGTTTTTATTTTTGTTTATTTGACTGTGCCGGTCTCAGTTGCAGCATGTGGGATCTAGTTCCCTGACCAGGGATCGAACCCAGGCCCCCTGCAATGGGGGCATGGAGTTTTAGCCACTGGACTGCCAGGGACTCTTAGCATAGTCACAATGCTGCACAACACCCACCTACTTCTGTCAAGTTCCAAACATTTCCCCAGTAAAACATCATACACGTTAAGCAGTTACTCTCCATCTCCTCCTTCCAGCTCCTGGCAACCACTCATCTTTCTATCTATATGGATTTATGTAGTCTTGATGTTTCCAATGAATAGAATCACACACATGACCTGCTGTGTCTAGTTTCTTTCACTCAGCCTGTTTTCAAGTTTCACCCACGTTGTACTGAGTTGATCAAAAAGTTCGTTTTTCTGTTGGCACGGAGAAACCCAGATGAACTTTTTGGCCAACTTGATAGCTATATTTCCTTTTTGAACAAGTGAGCTTGTCTCACCTGTGGATGAATGAGTGTTTAAGAGAATGAGTTAAACCTAGGGCAGAGTGGGGGCTCAAAATGGGAATCAGTGTATCCAAGGATGAAATTTTGGAGGAAAGAAATTAGAGCTTTATGTTTGGTCTGAAATGCCTGTACCAGATTCTCTATGTACTTGGGACTACGGGCTTTCTATTCTTTTCTGTGTATGTGTGTGCTGGTATTATAAGTTCTTAAGGCTTTATAATTTAGTGCAGCTAATCCCCTCTCATTGCTCTTTTTCAGGGTTTTTCTGTTTTTGTTTTGTACCAGATTCTCCTAGTCTGATTTCCTTCTGTTCAGTTTTAAGAGGACTGTGAGCTGCTTTGGATGTGGTGAGGTGTTCAGCTTGACATTCAAGAAGTACTCAATAAATGCTATCATAAATGCAATTCAGTTCAGTTCAGTTGCTCAGTCGTGTCTGACTCTGTGACCCCATGAATCGCAGCACACCAGGCCTCCCTGTCCATCACCAACTCCCGGAGTTCACTCAGACTCATGTCCATCGAGTCAGTGATGCCATCCAGCCATCTCATCCTCTGTCGTCCCCTTCTCCTCCTGCCCCCAATCCCTCCCAGCATCAGAGTCTTTTCCAGTGAGTCAACTCTTCACATGAGGTGGCCAAAGTACTGGAGTTTCAGCTTTAGCATCATTCCTTCCAAAGAACACCCAGGGTTGATCTCCTTTAGAATGGACTGGTTGGATCTCCTTGCAGTCCAAGGGATTCTCAAGAGTCTTCTCCAACACCACAGTTCAAAAGCATCAATTCTTTGGCGCTCAGCCTTCTTCACAGTCCAACTCTCACATCCATACATGACCACAGGAGAAACCATAGCCTTGACTGGACGGACCTTTGTTGGCAAAGTAATGTCTCTGCTTTTGAATATGCTATCTAGGTTGGTCGTAACTTTCCCTCCAAGGAGTAAGCATCTTTTAATTTCTTGGCTGCAATCACCATCTGAAGTGATTTTGGAGCCCCAAAAATAAAGTCTGACACTGTTTCCCCATCTACTTCCCATGAAGTGATGGGACCAGATGCCATGATCTTTGTTTTCTGAATGTTGAGCTTTAAGCCAACTTTTTCACTCTCCTCTTTCACTTTCATCAAGAGGCTTTATAGTTCCTCTTCACTTTCTGCCATAAGGGTGGTGTCATCTGCATAGCTGAGGTTATTGATATTTCTCCCGGTAATCTTGATTCCAGCTTGTGCTTCCTCCAGCCCAGCGTTTCTCATGATGTACTCTGCATATAAGTTAAATAAGCAGGGTGACAATATACAGCCTTGACGTACTCCTTTTCCTATTTGGAACCAGTCTGTTATTCCATGTCCAGTTCTAACTGTTGCTTCCTGACCTGCATACAGGTTTCTCAAGAGGCAGGTCAGGTGGTCAGGTATTCCCATCTCTTTCAGAATTTTTTAATTAAAGTCAATTATTATCTTGATTTCCTTGAGTTTAGGGCTTCTCTGGGAGACAGCAGAGGATAGTGGTCAAGTTTGGGGGCGCTAGACCAGTCACATGGATTCAAATATCTAATCTCGGGTTTCTCACTTATTAGCCGTGTGCTCTTTAGCGGATAATGCTCTGTGCCTGTTTATTATACTTAATGGAGCAATTAAGAGGACTGTGAAATAACTAAGGTAAAACACTGAATACAACATCTTTAACACACTAAGTGGTCAACAGATGCTATTATGATTTCAATGGGTCATGTGGCTTTAAACTGTTTTTGAAACTTTCCTCTTGGCAAATTTCCCACAGCATCCTGTTATATATAGGATGAAAAATAGTCCTTATAACATCTAAACATCTGAAGGCACCACTGCAGACACTGAAGGTCTGCTGACCCCAACTATTAAAATCTTAGTTCTTCTTTCAACTTCTTTAAGAGAGTCAGGGAGAAAAAAAATGAGTAGAGGGACACGTACAGATTATTCTCAACCTGTAGTATTTAAAGGCTTTCCTGGTGGCTCAGACAATAAAGAATCTACCTGCAATGTGGGAGACCCAGGCGTTTAAAAAACACAAAGCACTACCTATGGTCACCTATGTTGATGGTAGGTGTTTAGATTCTAGGATGACAAGTGTTGGGTTTAGGAGACCCATTTCCTTTTTGCAGTCTGTTTGCGTAACTGAGCCACCATAGACATGGGATCTTCCTGCAGAGAATCTGTTGATGATGTTAAGGTAGATACACGTGTTGGAAACCAACACACAAAATGCTTAAGCACAACATGCAACATTCCTATTTCCAATCTATAGGGGGAAAAAAAAAGCGAGGTGCCGTGGAACCGTGAATCCAGCATCCTATTCTTCTCAAGGGTGGATTCCAACTCAGTGGCTTCCATGCAGCAATGCCCCTACATCGTTTCTCCTCTTCCCCAGCCTAACATTTTAAACTTTCTCATGGTGCCTACCATTGCAGCAATTATAGATCCTCTTGGATTTTAAAAAGCCATGTATCCCTGGATGAGGTCTGTGGGATGGAAATTTTGAGATAAATGAGAAGGGATGTTGAATGTCCTGGTACCTGTGAGAACTTTATAGTATTAAGTAGGAGGGAATGTTGAACCTTCTGGTGGCAAGCAGACCTAGTTCTGGGCCCCTGTAGGTGGGAAAGAAGGCAAAGAATGCAGGATAGGTGAGGAGAGGTCCGATTTTCTTTCCAATGGGAAGTTTACCTCAGACCCATCTTTATTCATTAGATATCTTGTTTTCTTTATATATAGATATATAATGAATTGCACAAAATCAGCTCACTAGGATAAAACTTGACCTTCTTGAATACGGATCCTCTCCTGTTGAAGATTTAATTATTTTGGGAAAACTGTTGTAAGCCAATTGCAAGAAGGGAGACCTTAACATTTCATTCTCCAAAAGAGGCAGCAAATAATGTTTATGAATACAATAAACATATCTCAAAAAAAGAATGATACAACTTTTATTTTCCATGGATTTTAAAGATATTTTTGCTACATAGTTTATGTATTTTTATGAGATTATATTTTTTCATCTGTATGAAGTTCATCCTTACACAATTTTAAGGTGATATGTTTGGTAGTGTATCTATAATCTTTAAAAAGTTTAGAGTTTTTGGAATGTACAGTATATGAGGTAAAATCAAGATTACATTAAAAATTGTTTCTCCTCTGCACTCATTTTACAGTGAGGCTCAAATGGCAAGTACACTATTAAATGACATTTACTATCAAAAATAGGAGTTCATTTGAGATACTATGAAAAACATAAGCCACTGTAACTGCCACAGTGGCACATTTTACCATTTTAGACATTCAACTATATAGAAATCTCTGGGCTATTACACTCAAACTCATTTGTACTGCCACATGTGGCACTTTTAAGAAGTTTCTAGAAAACAATCACTGTTTCGGGGGACGTTATCAGCCTACATATAAGAGATTAAATTTAAATAAAATGTAAACATACAGTATTTTATAGTGACAGATCATTCTTACCACTTGGGAAGGCCAAGTTTATCCATTTCTTTTTTGAACAAAAGTTAATGTTTTTTTTCTACAGCACAGATCATTTGACATAAAACAATTACAATACATGCCCATTCTAATAGAAGAAATTCTTCAGAGATCTTCAAAGCACAAGACATACGTCCTTTTTTTCAAAGACTGACAGAAGTGCTTAGTAATCACTAAAATGCTAACCTCAGCAACTAAAAATTAGTGATTCACTATCCTAAAATTCAAATAATAAATTAAAAAGGCTAGTTACAAGTGTTTTACAGATAACAGATGTGATAAAACAAGAATTTTAGATAGTTTCATTACAAACTGTATTATTACTGGCAGTCATGGACATCTATGCAAGATGTACAATGTGATACTTGACAAGATTCAATCTGATCATCCAATAACTCACAAATGCAAGCTCACAAAACATTAATGAATTATGTAACTGCAAAGTGCTCTAATGCAACATTAACCACATGCAATCAACAACTGGAACAGTATCCAAACAGACATTACATTAAACATTAGTTTTTCAAGAAAGAAAGCAGCTTGAAGTTTACTGGTGCAAATTAATTTTGTCTTCAGATTTGGTGCCCCAAACAAAAAGGTTAGGTTTGATTATGAATTCTGATGGTGATGGCAGTAGTTATGGGAGAAGCAGCAAAACTTACAGGAGTTCTTCAAAATTAGCCTCTACCAGATAGATGGAGTGAGAGTGTATGTGTGTGTGTGTATATTATATATATATATTTCTACACTTGGTATATATAAAGCCATATGTACGTGCATGTCCTTATACACACACGTATAGTTCAAAGGCTCAAAAATAAGTCTGAAATTCAGGATTGATTATGAATTACTTTTAAAAAGTTAACTATCTAAAAGCCCTCTGTTCTTTTCCATGTTTTCAAGACCTGAAGATGTGTTTCTGAGTAAACGTTAAAATATTTTTAGGCCAAGTAAACTGTCTGTGCTTTCTTCAAGTGACTTATCTGTGAATTCATGAATATATACTTGTAATGAAGAACTCCACATTTATCAAACAAGAAGCTTTTTTCCATGCATATTCTTTCATCCAGTTTTTGTCTGCTAAGCCCCTCCAGTTATTCATCATAATCCCACTTACCAAATTAAGACAAATGAGGAGGTAGAAATATAGCACTAGATTGCTTTCACAGCATCATCATACTTTAACATTTTTATATAGCATGTTAGTGTGAATTTTAACCATTCTGAATTTTTCACTAGGTAATAATCTTTAGAACAAACAGATCAGGATGTCACTGTTACACTCATGCCGACTGGTCAAAATATCAATTATATATTGTATTGTTGCCTCTCAGAAATTTTGTTTCACAAGAAGGCATGTCAAAAAAAAAAAAGAAAACAAGAAAGAAAGAAAAAAAAGAGCCCCAACCAAACAAAAAGCCAAAAATTGCTATTTCTGTGGCTTGCATTCTAATAAGGTGCCAGCCTCTACCTAGCAATATAAAGCATTAAAAATGGCCAAAATGATGTACTAGAGTCTCAATGCCAGTGCTTAATGCCACTGTTTTTGTAAAAGCAATACAGAAATAATTTTAGTACATGACAAAATAAAAGGTAATATTAAAAATAAAGTTATATTTTCACTTGATTACAAAGTACTGAATGATAAAGGCAATCAAAATGGAAAAGAACGCGAAGAGCACAAGAATGACGGCTGCGCACTGCTCGTCGCTGAGCGCCCGCCCGGGGCTCGTGCTTTCCACAGTGTCTCTGCTGGCGCTGGCTGGTGGTTCAGTCCTCTGAGAGATGAAGAGCACTGTCGTGCTGTAGGGACCGACGAGGTCCTGATGCCCCGCGGGGTCTTGGCACTGGCGAATGGCACACACGCGGAAACGATATTCACAGTTCAGCTGAAGGCTTGAATACCGGAATGCAGAGTCAGGACCTCTGTAAATCTGATAGCAAGGCATGAGGAAAAGAAGAACTGTATGTGAAGGCTGGGTAGAAAATCTGTGTTAAAACTGGCTAGGTTTAGAGTTATTTTTGACATGGAAGCTTGTGAGAGCCACTGCCTGGCTCTTTTAAACGAGATTTTAAAATACCTACATATTAAAGAACTCAGCTGTTTGCTGTATAATGGCAGGGGAAATCTGAAGAGTCAGGGTGTGCTGTCTGCCCTCGCAGAGCTTACAGACCAGCTGAGAGGGAAGCTGTGCCCCCAGAGTAGCTACAGAATAAGCACAGTCAGTCCACAGCATTTCTCTGGTTTCACCAGATGTAAGAAGTCAAACTTGTGTGAAACCATTCCATGAAAAGAGGAAGTGTCTGATCTTCCTCTCCCATGGTATCTTTGTAAAACTGATTTTCTGTAATGTTTCCATCAGATGTGATGAATGAAACAATAAATGAAAAAGGAGAGCTCCCTACAGGTGTCTGTGGCAAATCATTTTCTTTAAAGTGAGAGACCACTTAGAACCAAAGAATTAGATCTTAAAACCCAAATCCTCTGCTCAATCCCCCAGAAGGGCAATAAGAAGAATGGAATTCCACAGATTTTCAAGGCAGAGTGCCAGGGGCTGCAGGGACTGGGCTCCGAGCTCTGCTCTACCCTGCACATGCCGTGATGGTGTGACAGCAGTCACCCTGTAATTACGAGAATGAGGTCAACTAACATGTTACAGCATAGTGCCCAGCATATAGCGAGTGCTCAGTATACGGAAGCTCTCACTTCCATTACTGAATCCCTTCACTCATTCGCTAAATGAAAAGACCAAGACTCAGTGCTTTCCCAGTTGAGATTCCCCAGCTAGTTGGTGGGTTACAAGTAAGGTCAAGCAATTTTAGCTGCCTTGTTTGTATCTGTGTTATAAATCTAAATTTTTACATACTGGTTTGCTCCCAAAGGAGCAAGGTACGATCTTTCCCTCAATTTTGTGCCTCTAGCATATAATAGGTACTTATTAATAAAAGGCCACTATAATAGTACTGACTATGTATATATCAAATGTATATTGGTAGACACTAAAAAGATATATAAATGAATTTTTATTGAAAAATGAATCTTTAAAAAATGCTGAATATGCCTTAGTCCTGAAGATGCAGATGAGCATTTCAGGGAGTGGGAACATAGAAATGATTTATGTCTCAGTGATGGTAAAAGGATGAAGTTAAGTAAATCAGAACACTGTATTAGAAAGCAGTGTGAAACAATATACATACAGTGGGTCAATTTAGTAAAAGTTAAAAAATATGTATTTGTCCTATAGGTACAGTGAATGATACTCATTTTTGCCTTTGAAGTTTTCTTTACTTTCCATTTGTCTCCAAATGATCACGGTAAAATGATTTGGGAAAAAGCCTCAACAAATGGCATGAGGGTGACAGGTGAGGCGATTTGACACCGGGAAGAGGACCATGTTAAGACACTAACTGGAAACTTAGGGCCACTTTACTGTGTGTATTTAAACAGTGTTTAAGGAATCCTGATCATAAGGCTGAGTGAGGGATTGAGGGAACTGGGCATGACAGGGGCTCTTGGTGATAAAAGCACAAGCTTTCAAGTGAAAGTGTTAGTTGCTCAGTTGTGTCTGACTCTGCGACCCCATGGACTGTAACCTGCCAGGCTCCTCTGCCCATAGAATTCTCCAGGCAAGAGTACTGGAGTGGGCAGCCATTCCCTTGTCCAGGGGATCTTCCCGACCCAGGAATTGAACCAGGGTCTCCTGCATTGCGGGCGGATTCTGTACCAGCTATCAGGGAAGTGTTTACGGATACCGAAGAGTTTATGATAGTGATAAATTAGGACGAAGCTGGAGAGAAGAGACTGGGAAGGAAGATGATAAGATCGTTTTGTTTTAGATGTTGGGAAGATGTCTAAACAGGGAGACATCCTATAGGTAACTGCAGATACAAGACTTCGCTGAATGTGAATAAGCAAGAGTTCCCCGTGGCAGGCAATGACCACTGAGAGAAACTATGTCCCTGATGACTGCATTAAGCTCCTGGATCAACCTGTCTACCTACAGGGTTCTCTGTAAGAGGATTTATACTTTATACGCCAATTTGAATTAATTTTCCTGGTACTTGTAACATTAATGAGCTTGGACACAAGAACTGTCTCAGGTATAGACTCCCAAATGGGAATTATCTACTTTGAAGGTGGTTCTACTGTCCCCCAATATTTTTACTTCACCCTGTTATGCCACTTGAAATGCTGCTTTGGTTAAAAAGCACTTGCTTTAAAAAATGTATACACTGCTGGGAGGATCAAAGAGCCAGCAGACACTTGACTTTTGATATGAATTTTCCCAAGCAAAAAGTTTTTCTCCTAATGCCCATAAGGTCAGTTATACTGTGGAGATGAGAGTTACAATGTATGTGAGGGAGGAAGGCAAGAGTCAGGGCAAGAGTGTGATTTTAGAGAACTAGGCCAAGCCTTGGTGAGGTGCTACCGAGTGGGAAGTCTGGTCAAAGCCAATGACTGCCCAAACAGGGCAGAAAAGGAAGAAGATAAACAACTCTAAGTGCGGTCTAGGGTCAGAAGTACTAGTTGCTGCCACACTAATTTGCTTTCAGACCCCTCAAACCAGCAACATTACAGGTTAAATAGGTTTTTAGAGGCTCGCCTAGAAAGTCAACCACCAACTTTTAAAAAAATAATCCCCTTCTTAAAAACATCAACAGTTCCTACTGCTGTAGAATAAAGACCCACCAAGACCTGGCCTCCTCCACTCCACACTCCATTCTTGAGCCTTATTCAACTCACACTTGAGAGGTAACCAGCCCCCTCAAGAGTCCCTTCAGTGATAATCCTTTTGGAAAACATTCTAAAGTCCCGGGGTGGGGGGCGGGGAAATCATTCCTTTTTATAAAGTTATGTTTTATCTTTATTATGACCTTTTATTTGTTTGCTTACACAAAATGTCAATTATAGTATTTCTGCTTGCTTGCTAATGTGTAATAAATGGAAAATAAGAACAGTAATATTAATAATGTAGCCTCCTCAATTTCTTCATATGTAGTATTTAATACATATGTGTTGAAAATCAAGTAAATTTTAAGTAAAGTATTAAATTCCATGAATGAGATCAAACTCTTAAAAAATGACCTTCAAACTTTTGGTATTTGTCAGTAAATTATAAAATTATATAAACATTTAAAAGATTTAGATGAGCATATGTACATGCATATATATGATGAAGTTCTAAGGAAATCAGTTTTACAGTATGCTTACAATCTAAAGAGTGTTGATGGGGATAATTTAGCTTTTAAATTAGAATTAGCACTGCTGTTTCATGTAGTGATGTGTTCACATACTACTCAATATGGGATCCCTATTTCCTTTAAACATGTAGTGCAATTACATTTTCATTAGTATTAATTTGATTTCTTCCTTGGAAGGAAACCTGCTTATCTGTAAATTATATTCAAATCCAATTATCATGTCAATTTGCAGATGACTTAATAAAGAAAACAACCACATTCCAAATTTAATCTGACCCTTTGGGGCCTTCTGTAATTTTGGTTAAGAAATTATGCTTCCATATTTAGCAAAACTTGAAAGGAAAAAATTATACCTATATTGAGAAGTAATCTATTATTAATAATTATAACAGCACAAGAATGAAATAAAATAGATGAATGACTGGTTTTTCTCCTGGGAAAAGAAAATACAAGGTAAGATACTAAATTCAATTCAATAAACAACCCAGTTTAAAAGCCCTCAAAAATCACGAAGTTTGACAGCAAAAAGGGAGAAGCAGATGAAATGCCTAAAAGAAATAAGGCCTTTGAGCTGCATAAAGACTTCTTTTATAAGTTATAATGAACACTGACAGCTCCTCACTTCATCGGCTATTCACTCTCTACCAGGAATCCGTCTTTGAAATTTCTTGGCTGGGAAGGGGATAGTTCCTCTAGGCTTCCATACGGCAACTCTGCACTCTAACTATGACTATTACCAACACTGTCCAAGCCTCCTCAGTGGTGTCTCTGCATCTGTCCTCATCCTACTCTAGTCACACTGACTTTGTGTCTGATCGTGTAACTATTCTGGTCACAACCCTCCACTGGCTTCTCATTTCACGTGGAGTAAATGCAGAAGCGTGGCCTGTAACACCCTGCATGACCTCCATGCCACTCACAGACCCTCTCTGATTAACTCCCTGACCTCATCTATTATTCCTCCCTTTGGTCACACTGCCCCAGCCACGGTGACTTTCTTCTTGTCCATTAAATGTAACAAGCATGCTCCTACCTCAGGGCCTTTGCACCTACTGTTCCTGCTTTTTGGAACACTCTTCTCCCCATATTCACTTCCTTTGAGTCTCTGTTCAAATGTTACCTGCTGTCCTGTATGAAACAGCACTAGCTGTCCCTTGCCCTAGTTCTCCCTACTCCTTTTATCCCGTTTTTTTTCCTCCATTGTGCTCATCACTATCTAACACTGATACAGTGATGTGTTTATCTGCTTTTAGTATCTCTTTTTTTCTGCTAGAATGTAAGCTGCATGAAGGCAAGGACTTTCTGTTCCGTGCATGTCCTGAGTGCCTGGCACAGAGTTCAATAAAGCCTATCAAATGAATGAATACTCTGTTTAAGTTCAGCTCATACCTAAAAGATTTTGCATCCTGATATACTGTGTAGTTACTAATCTTTGGAACACAGTAAGCACTGAACAAATGTCTTTGAATTAGGAAGATAAAGGTTAGTCAAATCTTGTACTGAAAACACGTTAAAGTGAAAAACGGTAAAAACATGTATCTATAGAATTATATTTTGACACATACCTGTTTGAACTCTGAATCTTTTCCCACCATAACCTGGAGACTGTAAATAACTGGATCACCTTTCATTGGCTGTAAACACTCCCATGTAATATCACAAATGTGATCATTTACTTTCTCTATTTTGGGGGCTGTAGAGAAGAAATATAAATAAAATCTGCTTGACTTTTCACTTGGCACGTCACACAGACATTTGTTTTAGTCAAAATCAACAGACTTTAAAACCTAGTTATAAACTTGAAGTAAGCATCAGAGAATGTTTGAAATTTGCCGAGAAATGGTCAATGGCTAACTCTTACTATCCTCCAGGCCACGCAATCTATAAGCATTACAACGCAGACTGATTAAAAGATCTGTCAAGAGAAGTACTGTTTTCACTGAGCTAAAAAGCTAGAGGTAGTTCTACAACATCTTTCATGGTACTTCAAAGAGCATAACTAGAACATGAAATTTTATAATTTAAGAAATTTCCTAAGAGAATGAGTTGAAAAACACCCCCAAATTCTTGACCACACATATGACTACCTCACTCAGTAGTAGGGTAGGTGGTGTTAAAACCAGCAATCTTCTTAAGGTTAAGAGACAACTAAACCAGATGAAGGAACGGAAAAATAACTTTGTGAAATCCATCAACATTATTAGAAGGTGTATTCAAGAACAATCTTGCTATTATGGGTCCAGTTAACAGATGGTGCTTTCAAGTATATGATCCAGGACACTGTACTAGAAGTGTTTGTGATTTGTCCTCAGAGGGAAAGGAATTTTAGTTTTTTCTTGGCTAAATGCACAAAGTACAATACTTGTCAGGGTCATTTTAAAATAAGAACTCTGCTGAAATTAATCTTAAATATATAATACATGCACAAATGTGTGAATGTGTATGTAAATTTGACTTAAAAATTCAAATTAACTGAGTATTAGGTTTTACTAAAACAGATGACCTCTCCCCCTGAAATTCAAATGAATGAAATAGCAATGACTCAAAACAACAAGAATTGTGATTTTTTAAAAATAATAATAGTGAAAATGGTAAATGGCCCTATTAGAAAACCAGCCTATCTATTCAATTTAGTACTTATGTTTATTTAAAAGATGAGTGACAAAAAACAGCACTCATTATTACTATGCCAGATAAAATAGCTTTTATTATTAAGTGAAGCTCCCAGTAAGTAGGCTTGTCTAGCTCATTTCCTTTTTATAATTTAAATTTAGACACATACTAGATGATAAATTTTAATTGTACAAAAAGTACATTATGAAAGAGCATTTAAAATTAATTTACTATTAAAAGAAAGTAATTTGAGGATGGAGAACTTACCTTTCAGGGCAGCTGGGACAGACTTTGGAGTAGTGAAAATATATTCTTGGGAAAGAGGACCTTCCCCTGCTTCATTACAAGCTTGAATACAGAATTTATAGGACGTCGACTCGTTAAGTCTTTGTACTTTGTATGTATGACATGGACCTCTGTATAAGGATACAAACCTAAAATGGAAATGACTTATGAAAAATAAACCTTGACTACCTTATGAAAAATGTTTAAAAACCACTAAAGAAGAACAGTCCGGACACTATTTAGCAGCAGTAAGTTACCCCTAGAATTTAACGCCACAGTGTTTTGCCACTCAATAAATCCTTATTTTTCATCAGATGGAAATCACAGAATTAGTTAATTTCCCAATTTGCCATAGTTTCCTGAAAATTTATTGCAAAATTTCATATCCAATCACAGTAACTGTTTCTTTTTAGGCTTCTGGTATCGCTTTGCTTCTGACTGCTGTTTTTTAATGTATACATCTTAAAAGATACTCAGAACATCACAATTTTCATTATCAATTATTTCTAACTAGAGTTACAGGCATACAGTTTGTCACATAAAAAAGGTAATTCCCTTTCCTAGGCATAATTTTAATTGATTTAGTGAGGTTTTCTTAATATTTACCTAACAGTATGAGATAATATTGTATATAATTTCCCATAAATTATCCACTTGAACTGTTCAATGCAAAGCTTAGTGTCATATATGACATACATATGCTGAATGTTCTCCAAAATTTTAATTGGCTGTTTTAAAAATTTTTGGAAATTGAGGAATGAGTTCTACATTAGAACTTACGTAGTTCTAATAGTCTGAAAATTGTAGTTAGTTTAAAATGAAGGAATACTTAATGATCGTTAGTAACACTGTTTCCAAGAATTGGATAAGCCTTGCCTTTTGAATCTCCATTTTTTTTTTTTTTAAACTGAGAGGATTAAAAAACCAGTGGCAAAGCCACTGTTGTAAAAAGCTGAACCACAATAAAAAACCTGTGGTCAGGGCACAGATGAGGTAGCATTCTGACACAATCCCACACAAATGTGAAGAGCTGTGAAAAATCAAAGGAAAGTAACTAAAGAAAGATATTAAATTGATTTATGAAACCTATGTGGTAAATTTACAATATCATAAAACACTTTAATTTCTTTATTTTCCACGAAGACCATAAAGCCATACCCCACACCCTGCAACAGTTCTCTAGATGCCAGCTAAACATTAATCATGCTTAAAGTTCTACAATATAGAATATCTACAATAATATCTACAATATAGACTAATATCATCTATACTTCATAGAATCTTTGTTCTATTATTTTTCAACCAAATACCAATTAAATCTGTTTCTAGTAAATCTTGCACAACCCTAAATATGAATTAATTAATTCACCTAACAATAACAACATATATTAAAGATAAATGGCTATACCAAAAACGTGCAGCAAGGCAAAAATCTTCCTTCCAGATATAAGGTTACAAAGAGTACACAAATTCTGCCAGGAGCAAAGGCTAACATTCAGAGAGGCACAGATTTCAGGAAATAAATGATCAATACTATTTGCTCTGTGTAATGCTCTTATGATTGATACAGGATGTTTAATTCTGTACGCTATTTTAAATGTATAATTATTTCTGATAGGGAGTACTGATATACAAGTACCCTGAGTATTCCATTATTGAATATTTGGCTGACATACAAACCCAATGCAAAAAAACAAAATAACCTAGGGAAAAATTGTCATTAGTACTCTGAATCTATCAGACATACAAATTTATTTCTAACAAATTGAGTGAAACATAAAAAACAAAAACAAAACAGAATTCTTAAAAGATTAAAGTATCAACTGAGGAAGATATATGGCATTGTTTATTTTGGATTTAACATCAATATACTGCCCTGGATTGGATTTTGAATAATTTACACTAATTACTTTGAGTAACACTATAATTCAAATGCATGATTTAGTGGAATAAAACAGCACGCATTTAATGAGATGGCAAAGGACAGAACAGAGAAGAACCTGAGTAGCCAGGGGACTGGACTATTTATCAGAGGGTCTAAGATCTGATGGTGAGGAAGTGAACTCCTGCATTCACATGGTGTTCACGCCGTGAGTGTGTGGAGGGTGAGACATAACCCTCAAGGATTTCAAAAATCTTATGCCAATCAACTGTTTACTGTAAAAACTACCTCTTGCTGGAAATCAGCATTGACAAACTTATTTTGCAGTAAAGATCGCTCCTTTCACTAGCCTGAAGACAGTGAATGGGTTAGAGAGCCAAAGAACAGATCCCCTATTTTCTTTCTTCACTATGTCTTCTGATGTTTCAAAAATGGCATACTTAAAAATTATTTATGAGAACTGTTTTTGAAAACAATTTATTTCTAGTGTTAAAAAAATTTATATACTTGAGACCTAAGAAACAATATAAAGAAGCAATTAGAAACACCCACCTTCCATTCTTATCCTCCATCTGAAGGTGGTACTGAACCGAATCTGTCGACAATGACTTTGGGGTTCCTTCTCCCCACTTCAGTTTAAGGTTTTGGTGGCTGAAGGCAACGCATTCCAGACGAGGTGGGTCAGGAGGGAAGGGTTTTGTTTTTAATTTTATCATGTGGCTGAAAGGACCAGCTCCAAGGCTATTCAAGGCTTGAATTCGTATTCTAAGTGCCATGTTAAAAAAAAAAAAAGGTTTAGTTTATGATTATTCTATTTAAAGTGTCTCTCTGGTCTAGGCAAAAATTAAGATAGTTTTTACTGTGTACCTGTATGTTGTATCTGGCTGCAGATTGTCTAGAATGTAGTTTGTAACCTTTCCCACTGTCAAGGGCTGTTTATCTCCAAAGTCTATGCTGTAGGCAAGGATTTCTGAACCATGATCACAAGGCTTTTCCCAGCTTATTGCAAGGCATGTAGATGGTGAATAATTGGGATTTTCTATATCATCATCACTTATTTCTTGAAGACAAGTCACAATAGCAGGAACTGATGGTGGAGTCATACAGGCTACTACTTCACTAAAAGGGCCTGCACCCACAATGCTCAGAGCCTACAAATTAATAGAGCCCCAAAGTTAAAGACATAATTATGCAAATGCTCACAAAACACAAAACTCTAGAGTGACAAAACCCTGACCACCTTTACCTGGACTCTGCAATAATAGGTGGTTGCTGGTGAAAGTCCTTTTAATTCGTAACTGAGACCGGGTCCGCAGTAACATATCTGCATACTTCCTTCAACTCCTCCCCATTCCAATCGATATTCAGTGACATCAGTTCCATTACTCAAAGGGACCTTAAAGTTAAGAAAAGGGGATAAAGTCTTTTGTCTTAAGTTCTGATAGTGATTACATAGTTTGGGGGCAAAAATGTTATTTACCCAAGCACATAAAAAAGTGAACTGTTTTTGGATTTCTAAAAAAATGTTTAACAGAACATAAACTGTTTAATATTACATTTTTATTCATTAAGGCCACCTGAATTAAAGATCTGTCAAAAAATATAACTTTTCAATCAGACACAGAAATATGATTCAATCACTTTAAAGAGTATCTTAAGGTAAATACACTTTAAATAATTCTATTAAGTAATATAAATGTTAAATCATACAAGGATATTTTGTTAAATTTAAAGGAAACAGAAAATGTAATTATCATTATTGATTACTACTATATGCAGTAAGTATACTGGAGATAATAAACATGAGAGAAATAGTATACACTAATTCCTATGAATGTCTGTTCTGAACATTAAGTGCACCATGGGTAAATATCTCAGTACTGAGACGGGGCACCACCATGGACAAGAATCTAAACACTTGTAAACATATACCTTATTTAAATACTTCAAAGAGAGAAAAGACTTTACTTTTTAGGACTTTACTCTTTGTATAATCTATGGAGATGAAATGAATAGTATCTTCATTCTCTTTTTTAATCATTTAAAGCAAATATAAGTGAAGGAAATGACAATACCTCCCAATTCACTTGTGCACAAGTTGCAGATCTGCATGTCACTTGAGGGGGCTTACACTGATCTGGTGGTCCAGGGGCTGTAGTAATATCATGTTTTTCTGAAAATGGCCCAAACTAGAAAAACAAATATTAATATCAGTGTTTTCATTTTTCACCTACCAATTGCACAGCTCTCCATAAATATTCACAGATAATTAAAATCATCATCCCTTTCCTTTAAGACTAATTAGTCATAATAAAATTCTCCTAAAAGAAATCACAGAAAGTAAAGATTTAATTAATGATCATGGAAGTAAATATGTGAGGTATTTTAAAGTTTCCTTTACTATAGTTTCTTCTCTTGCCCCTTATTCTTTCATCAATTGGTTTTTTGTAAGAACGGAGGGGAATTTAGGAATTAGGTCGAATAAAAAGAAGAAATCATGTCAAGAGTGAAGAAATGAATACCAATTAAAAGCACGAGAGATTGCAGGCATAAATTATAACTTAAACTTAAGTAACAGCTTTAATAGGGTGTAAAAATGCATTCTGTGAAAATATAGGGAACAAATATTTACTTGAGATGATTCTGACAAGTTATCACAAACCTGAAAACACAGATTAAAGACACTAGTATTAAAGATGCTACCCCGTGTCCTACAGCCTTGAGGGGCTGCCAAGATCATCAGAGTTTACTGAAGTCTGAAGTAATGGGGAAAGACTTGTCAGTTTAATTTCATGAAATTTTAATTATATTGTAGTTTTAAGAAACACAGTGCTAACTCAAAGTCAGAAGTGACTGGTTGGTCCTCAGAGAACTTTTAATTCAGAGAGATGAGAGATGTCCCAGTTGAGCGGAAAGGGTTTTGGCTCCAGAGTTGGACAGAGTGACTGATGTCTCCCACTTTTTAGTGTGTGTGAGTGCTGGGGCAAGGAGTTTAGCTTTCCTGAGCCCCAGGTTCCTCAGCTGTAAAATGGAGATATCACCTATTCTGTCCATTTTATGGAGTTACACAGGTACAGAGATAATTAAAAACAAAAACAAAAAAATACACAAAACCAGAAATGCTTAGAATGTTAAGTTTTTTCCCTTTGGTAAAAAAAATGAATCACGAGTAGTTGTCAACTGGAAATAAACACTGCGTACAACCAGCCTCAAAACACTTATTTCATCTTATGATCATGTTTCTCCTCTTCTTACTAAGTAAACTCCATTAGTACTGCCTGAAAGGCTCAGCTCAAGGTCAAAGTGTCACATATTAGTAATTGGAGTTTTAAAGTACTGCTATTCTGTAACTGTTAAGTTATGGTATATACTGAATTCTCATTTATCAACAGAGGCTTATTAAAAATTATAAAATTTGGAGTCACATGTTGAAAGCAAAATGGTCAAATAATGGGCACAATGACATGTTATATGAAATACCACTGGGATTTATAATTCAGTCAGCTCAGTTTTCCTACCCCCATTTTGTTAGCTGCACGTAGTCTGAAGCTGTAAGTCTTTCCAGGAAGAAGGTTGCTCACTGTACATTCTACTTCAGGACCTTGGTAAACTTCTCTGGGTTCATCTCTTTCTACAGGAGACATTTCCACCCCATAGCAAGAAATGGGTGATCCACCATTGACCTGAGGGGGTCCTAAAGGTGGAAAGATTTCCACAGTTAAACAAGAGGAATATATTTAGTACCAACTTAATTATAATTTATTACCAAAATGAAAATTACCCCATCGTAACTGTATTTCTTTTGCTTTGGGTCTACCCTGTAATCTGGGAGGGAGGCATGGGCCAGGAGGCACAGCTGGAGTCTGCACAAGTAAAGATTCAGATACCTGCCAAAACAAAAGCAAAAACAAAACAAAAATGCCCCAAGCCAAATAATCAGACTGCTTTTGTTAAAGGAAAATCAGACAAACACAAAGACTGCACCAATAATTTGCATCTGAGTATCAAAAGAAAAGGAATAAAGTTCTGAATAAAATCAAATCTAATTAAATCATTAAAACACAAATTTTATATAGGCAAGTAAAATAAGGACAAGTATTACGTGCCTACTGGATATAAAGTTACCAGAAAAAAAAAAAAAACCCAACAAAGAACTCTTTTCTTCTTTTCATAATTAAAAAAAAAAAAACTTTCCTCATAACCTAATGGACATTATTTTTGGTGTCCAAATGGATCTACAAATCTCTTCTAAAGAATGTTCTAACATTCTATAAATGCTATTTGCTGTATTTTTAGGAGGTTTAGACTATTTTGACCACTTGACTGTATTTTTCAACCTAAACGCTAATTTAATATTAACAAAAAATTCTTTTCTTTCATCCTAAAAATAATTTAAAAATCAGATAAGTGTTCTCAAGTATTTAGCATCTTTCCAGGTATTTGGTATTACTTTTCATTTCTATGCTACTAAAAAAAACTTTTAGTTTTATTTTAAAAGACATTCTCTTAAAAGCACTGACACAAACTCAGTGCTATATTCATTATCTGCACAGTATTAAGGTTTATACTTAACATTTTATAAACAGTAAGGTTCACACTTAAGATTTCATATTAAAGAAAATGAAGCAATTGGATCCAAAGCCTGTTGCACAGGACTTGCAACTCAACTTCACTGTACTCCTATTTTCAACAAAATGCTCCTAATTCATTAAAAAAAATTACTTTCATTGCATTAAATCTCATTTGAAAAAAATAACAATTATGAATGCTCTAAGATACATTATTGGTTGGATTCATTAAAAATCACTCCTATTAAAAAACATTATACTTTTCCAGAACATTACAAATGTCTCATATATAATCAATGGCACATTTAAGTCCATTTCTGTCTCTAGTAAGAAATAAAATAATTGCCAAACTTTTCTGAAATAAGTATATATTTAGAATTTGTGTTTAAATAATGATTTTGTTTCTATTTCTGTTAGGTAGGGTTAATTGAGCATCATCCTAAAATTTATCTTTATAAAATTTTCTGCAATGTTTTTGTATACCTATTTTTTCCAAAGCTAAACAGCAACCAGACAACAGATATTCACTACAAGCTAAATACTACATTAGTCCAGTCTGGTCACTAAAAATTTAACCATCTGGGTTATACATTTTATGGATGTACTTCAATATTTGAGGTGGCATCTGATGATTTCATCTCATTTGACCAAACTTGAGAAAAGAGATCTACACTAAGTATTACCGCACTCTGTCCTCCATCACTGATGCAGTAAACTCGAAAACGATAGAAACAGCCTGGATTCAGTCGATCACAAAGATGTTCCCTAGTAGCGCCACTGTATATCATATCCCATTTGCTTCCTGTAAGATGGAAGAATTATGCTCCATCAGCGACAAGGTAATGTTTAACATTTTGGTATCAAGGACATGGCAGGTATCCTAGCTTCACTTCACTAAGTAAGCGTTTATGTAATTTGTCAGAAATGATTTAAGCCTGTTTTTTGAGTTTCCTGGAAATGATATAATTTTCTTTATGTGTATAGCTTCCTAGACAAATTTGCATGGCTTTGTTGAAGTGAAATCTCTCTGTAACTCTGTACAGACTCTGACTTAGATCGATAATTTGCTTTTAATTAAACATTTTAAATGTGCTTACTGGCCCAGTAATAACATTATAACACACAAAGAATAGAAAGAACCAATACCATAGGAAGTTTAGTCTTAATTAAAAGACATCTTAATTTTTTGCAAGGAAATAGGCCATTTGATATAAAGATAAAAATGTGTGATTCAAGAATAAAGATCACTAGACAGAGAACTTATTACTAAAACTATTATAAGTTAAATTTTAGAAGATTTTTCTGATACATCTGGGTATAAATCTGAGTGAGCTAACCTTCCGAAGACTTTAGGTATACTAGAATTGAGCAATGCAAACCAATGAGGAAAAAATAAGAAAATGTAATAATGTAAGTATACAGCAGTCTTACATTTGAGTCACTGTATATCTGGAGATTACAACTTAGAGTGGGTCATAACAGGCAAAATCTTATCTGCTACAAACAAAGGAAAAAAATCAAGAGGAAAGAAAAGACATCACGTAAAATTTAGAACCATGAAGACTAAAGTTTTAATAGTTATTCTTACCGTTAGAACCTTCTGCCATTTCCACTACATATTTATTGATGGCTGCCCCTCCATTGTCTTTTGGTGGGTCTATCCAAAGAAGCAAAAGTGGTATCAGGCAGAGTATATACAATTCAAAAAATGACATAAACTCATAATAAACGGAACACCAAACTCAGGATTGCTCTAAAAGAAAGAAGAATCACCTGTAATGACTTTTTAAAAATTAATACCAGCACCTTATTTACTCCTGTTTTTACAGAAGCAGATTCTCAATAAATTTTTGTTTTAAATGAGTAAGTGATTTTAATTTCTCATGAAAACCAGAATGAGCCATGAAAACTTTAGCTATGAATTCAATACTCTTTCATCTCACACAGGCGGCCCCTGTTCAGAGTTCTACAGGTGACCCCAAGTTCTTCCTCCATCAAACCTGAACTTAGTATGTATCAGTACAATGCTCTCCATAAAGCAGATCATCAAACAGTGAGTCTTACATTTCTCACTGAGCTAACAAATCTACTCAAGTATCTTTAAAATGATCTAAATATTCAAATCATTTAAATCAAATATAAAAGTAATGACATACAAATATGCATAATATCTTACCCCAAGTTATTTTAAAACTATGTGAATGTATCTTTCCTTTAACTGAAGGCTTTACAGGGACTCCGGGTTTATCAGGACAGGTCGTAAACTCTACGACTTCACTTGGACTACTTTTACCTTCTGAGTTATAAGCAATAACCTATGATGAGAACACAAAGACATAATTAATGTCTGATACTTAATGATACTGGCTTAATGAACAAAGTGATGGGAGACAAAAAGGGTGAATCAAATGATTTATGTGAGAACTGCTTGTCTGCAAAAGGAACTCAGCACATATGAAGAGAATTCAGGTATAATCCCCTTTCGGTCAGTCCTGAAAATACAAGTGAGTCTAACATTTTGACACTAAACAAGAGTCATCACTGGAACAAGCTATATAATCTGATGATACTTGGCAAGGCTTGATTTAACTTATTTTTTTAACAGTCTTCAGGGATTTAAAAAAATGTCAGATTCTCTGAATTTCCTCTCTTTAAAAGATAAAGGTTAACTCCTCCTCCTTTTGAATTGTCCTTAATAACTTGCTTCTAACAAAGTATGTAGCAGAAATGATGATGTATGTAGCTTTCCTATGGAGAAGCCCATGTGGTGAGGTTTTATAATTGTTAACTGAAGCAAAAATGCAATCCAACATCGTAAGAGGAAACTGGAATAAATGTACATCTTCCTTAGATACTTTGTAAATTGTGTCAACATAAAAACTGTATTTGAAAATTAAGATGATCCAGTGCTATCAGAAGTTTTGAAAATGAAGCTAGTATACAAAATAAGTATTGCAGGCATACTGCTTACTGTCTGAGCCACCAGGGAAGCCCCAAATAAAACATAACAGATATAATTATGCACTACATAAACAAATTTCCTGATATCACTAAAATTTTCTTTCTTAGGTTCTCAAGGAGTAATAAAACTTTTCTTTTTAATAGTGAAAACACTTTACAGTGGCTTCTATCATTTATTTGGAATAATGTGTTTAAACAAACAATGGTAGGAAAATTCAAATGTTGAATTTGTCAACTAGTAAGCATCCTGTTACCTTTTTGGGAAAACCCCTGTACGAAAATGAAGGCTGGCTTATATTAAATTGTATATTAGCTAATTCAAGGCCCTGTCTGCCAAGCAATAGCAATGTGTATCACTGACCAAGTCAAAGATGGACTATATCCTAGAATGGATGCTTGGAAAGATTCAGGATTTCAGAAGAATCCTAAAGATTCTCACAGGAGAATTTTCAAAGCTTGCTATTGCTTCAAGTGAGCAAGAATGATATGTAGAGTCTCCAGGCCTCCAATGAGCAAGAATGACATATAGAGTATCTCTACTTTCCTAAAATAATTAAGTCTGAAGGCCATCAGATGGGATAGTGAGACAAGCACGTGTGCTGGGGGATGGACGAAGGTTGGGCAGAGGCAGCAGCATTCACCCTGCACAAACTCAAGTGCTCTGGATACGACTTTCGGGAAGGCTATGAGGGCAAGAGGGGTTTCATCCAGTAAGTAAAATACCGTGAACATAAATAGGGAAGAGTTTCTCACTGATGATGATGGGAGTCAGAAATAAGGAAAGTGAGAAAATCAGAATTAATCCGTGGCACTAGATCAAATGGAGGTATAGGGTGCAAACTCATGATTTTTAAAAACAGATATATATGTAGAAATATGTGTTCCTGCATGTAAAGGGTCTATGTGTGTCTACACACACACACACACAAAACATACACATGTACATCTAGTTCTTGGCTTTGTCCACTGAGAGGAGGCCTAGGAGTGGCAAAAATCCTATAGCATTAAGTATACTTACTACCCAGATCCTGACTTCTAAACGCCACTGTCTGCTTAAAGGACCCAGGTGCTCTGAGAAATGGTCAATGTCAAATTTGAAGAAGAGAAAGTAAATGATGAGAATGTAGTATGTGCCAGAAAGGAGGGGCTCAAAGAATGATGGGGTGGGGACATGTCAAAAAAATCAGAAGTCAGCTTGACAAGGGCTCCCAAAATCTAAGACAATTTGAACCTCATAACTGATAAGTACAGTAACAAAATATAACCCACTCAGTAAACAGGAATCCGTGAGTTCATACTAATATAAATGAGAAAGCTTTTCCTTTTAGTATAATGCCAACTAATCAATGTAGAAGAAATTTTAAAAACCACCACTTGGCAACCATTAATTATAGTTACTGAATGATTCAGGGCAAGAATAATCAATGGATGTTAAAACTAGTGGGTGAGACTTTGATGAGGAACAAGATATCTATACAGTATTTACAAAATACTTATTACAAAGGGAGAAATAACAACTTTAGAGCAAAGAAACATGGTAGATATCACCTTAAGTAGCTACTAGTAAGTGGACCACCACTTCAAAGAGCAGAACAGCATTACTTTTTTCTGATATACCTGCCAAAAAAGCATATTCTGACTATGTTCAATGACACCCACATTTTAAAAGATGTTTTGTTCACATTTTACAGAGTCTTGTTAAACATTAAGACTGCTTTGAATTTAAATACATAAAGTTTGAGAAGCATTATTATATAGTAAGAGAGTAAAACAATAAAGCTCACTAGAAAAGGCCAAAATATTTTAAGATTTAAAATTATGAGAATGAGGCATGTACTTGGTTTTAAAACAAAACAGTAAGAACAATAAACCTTTCAAGGGCTTTCAAAGCTTACCTTAAATTTATACTTTGTACTGCGTCGGAGATTTTTCACTGTGTAAGCAAGGTCTTCCCCATCATATTTAGGCTTAAAACCATATCCCTGGAAAGGGAAAAAAAGTCTTCATTAGATGGCTAACAGCAGAAATATGGGGAATAAGCAATATGTGAAAAGATTCAGGCCCTCTTCATCTTCTGCTGTGTGCAATGTGAGTAATGCCTGGTTGACTGTAATCTTCTCCTTGGTGTTTCTATCTTGAGAAGACAGATCAAGAAATGCTGCCGACCATTTGTAGGAGGATGAAGACCAGCACTTATCCTCAGTAAATACAGTAACCAAGGGAAGATCTTTGTGTTGAGGGAAAATCAGAGGCAGTGGTAACATCACCATCGGTAAGCTTATCCCTAAAACTAAGGTGAATTTCCCAGATGGACGTTGCAAGAATTAAACAAAACTGTAACTATTTAACATATTTAACTCTCCCTGAACACACACTTGTGTTTCGGTGAAAGATGAGTGATTGGTTGGGCTGGCAGGTTGAGATGTTATTTAGATTTGGCATTATTATTTCTAGCCCTAGGGACAATGCTTCACTTCTTTCACAATGTTATTTTTAAAAGTTAAAAAAAAAAAACAAAAAACTGATATAATTCACAAACCATGAAATTCCCATTTTAAAGTATAAAAAACAATGGTTTACAGTATATTCATAAGCTTGTAAAACCATCATTTAATTCCTAGTTCCAGAATAAAGCCTAAATAAGGTACTTTGACTTTCTGGTTAGCAGTCACTTCCTCTCTTTTCGTATACACTAATATACTTTCTGTCTCTACGAATTTGCCAATACCTATATAAATGGAATCACATGATGTGTGGGTCTTTTGTGATTGTGCTCTTTTATTTAGCATGACGTTTTTAAGGCTCATTCATGTGTGGCATATGTCAGTACTCTATCCCTTTATATGGCTGAATGATATTCTACTACATGGATATAGTACATTTTGTTTATCCAATTATTAACATTAGTTGACGGATATTTCAGTTATTCCCACTTTTTGGTTATTATGATTAATGCTGCTATGAACAATGGGGTACAGAGTTTTGTACAAACATACTTTCAATTCTTCTGGGTATATATCTAGGATGAACCTTTTCAAAGTAACTCTGAAAAGCTATGGAGCTATAGGTAACTAACAGAGGACAGTCTAACACTTGTTCAGCTCAGTGCTGTCTCACAGGAGATGAGACACTGTAACTGGGTAGTATCATGTGAGGCTCTTCAAAGTCTCTGTGGCACTCGGGGAGGCAGCGTTTGCACACAGTTGGAGAATGCAGACACGCTCTTTTCTTATCTTTTACAGTTGCTTGGTCTAAGGCTGTGATGATCTTGCCCTCTCTTTATTCTCCCTAAAACATATATACTTACATGGGGTCTGTGTTGTTCCCAGGCACAAAATGCATATATACATACACACATAAAAAACAAACCCCCCTCCAACATGTTGAGAAAGCAAAAGACTGAGCTGTTCCTCACTTCCAGTCCTTTCCAAACAGTAACCAACCAAGGTTTCAAAGGGTCCGGGGAAGGAGCTAGCTATTGTGGCAGTATTTACTGTATCAGGATTAATGTCACACTAAAATGTTCTAAATATCCCATTTAAAATACATATACTTACTGAAGTTTCTTCCTCCATCTCTAAAATGTAAGAAATTCCTTCATCTGATGGCGTTCCTGAGGGTTTACTCCATTGTAAGGATAACCAAGTAACCCCAGCTTTAGTTAATACAGGACTTGCTGGCATAGATGGGGCACAGCCTGAGGTGTAATATAAGACTTCTTCACTAAAACCGCTGTTGAAACAAATGGTTTTTAAGAAGGAATGAAGAAAAGTTAATTTTCTAAAGCCAAAGAACACAGTTTTGATAAATGACATTTTTGGTGAAAATGATAAATTTGATAATGAATTATAATCCAATAATGTATCTTTGATGTGATAATATCTTTATGGTAACTAGGTCAGATACCTAACGATGAATTATTCTTTTAAAACTGCCATTTACATAATTAATTTTCTCTTATAGCTTTTGCTAGGTTAGTAACACATCTTAACCGTATCAACAAAGTGATAATACACTAAGGCAGAATTTTTAGTGGTTAATTTGGACTGTAAATAATTTATACAAATGAACAGTCTAAAATACCTATATTAAAATGTATCTTACCTTGTACCATAGTCATTTTTGGCTGACAGTCTAAATTTACAACCCATTGCTGGTGACAGTTTAGTAATTTTAAATTGCTTCTGTAAGCCCATATAACACTGACAAAATTCTCCATTTCCTTTTCCCTAAAAGAAAGTTTTTATACATCACTGTACATTAATGTAAAAAGAAATCCACATTAATTCCTGACAGTAACATATTAGCTAGTATACATTTAAAGTCATCTTTGTTACATACATGTCATGAATCTCAAGAGAAGGTTGAGATAACACATCCTTTATACGATACTCATTGTTCATTAATGCAAATTAGAAAACCAAAGAGTAGGCATCTCTGTATAGCTTCTTGAACTAAACATACGATTTTAGAGCTGATGCTAAACCTCTGGCTTTTAATAAAAGAAACTCTTTCTGAGTATGGACCCCACAACTCTATGGGGTAGTGGCAGAAATTGGTTGATCTTCAATGTGAGTATCTGGCTGCTCTCCTTAACCTATGAAAAGTTTTATGCAAACAGTTTTAAAAAAGGTCCCCCCTGTGCATCTTCAAACCACCTGGATAGCTGCTAAATGTCCCTAAAGTAAACGCTGATGCTACTACTGATTAGATTTAACACTGAAAAAATATAAATAGATAGAAAAACTCCATTATATGTATTAAGATGGGAGAGAGAAAAGCTTGCAGTTCAGGACAAGTGAAGAGTTTCAGAAATTTAAGTGTTATATAAAATCGACAAATTTCTCATTTTCTACCCCTTTCTCTTTATTGTGTGGTAGAGTGAAAGGATAGGGCTTCCCAGGTGGTGCTAGTGGTGAAGAACCCGCCTGCCAATGAAGGAGACATAAGAGACCCGAGTTCAATCCCTGGGTCGGGAAGGTCCCCTGGAGAAGGGCGTGGCAACCCTCTCCAGTATTCTTACCTGGACAGTCTCCTCAGAGGACCCCTGCGGGTGGGCTACAGTCCATAGGGTCACAAAAAGTCTGAAGTGACTTACACACACACACACACACACACACACACGTGAAGGGTGGTTACAGTGACCTCTGTCAGAGAAAATCTTTAGTCTGAATTTGGTTGCTTTAACTCTCATGTTAGTTTTAATAATGTTTATAGTTTATTCTATTGAGTTATCTAAATAGAAACTCATATCATCTCTAAACAATGATAATTTTGTCCCCCAGGCCAGCCACCATAGCTCTACCTCCTTTTTTTGATACTGTTTAGCTATAATTTCCTGAGTAATGTCAAATAAAGGTAGGAAAAACTGGTAACTTTGACTTATTTTTGTTTGGCTGGAAATGCTTTTATTGTTTACTGATAGTACTTCACTTAATACAAAACTATCAAATAAGGGATTACCCTTTTATTCCTAATTTGAGTTTTAAATGAAACTGGTAATAAATTTTATCAAATACTTGTCATAATTTATCAAGATGATATGGTTTTTCTTATCAAGTACTCTGATACTGCAATAGATTGCCTAATTCTGTATTCACTTAGAACTTCTGGAATAAAACTTCCTTGGGTTGCGCCTCATTACTGTTTTAATGTATGGCTGGAATTTCTTCTACTCCCTCTGGCCCCTCCTCTTTGCTGCAGTGAAGCAGCAGGGCAAAAGAGAGCATGACAAATGACAGTAAAACAAAGTACTAAATAGCAAAGCCCAGGATGCTTGCTGTGGTAGGCCCCCAAAGATACCCAGATCCTGACCCCTGGGACCCATGAATATGACCTCAGATGGCAGCAGAGGATGTATAAATGTGGTGAAGGTCAGGCTCCTGAGACTGGAGAGATTATGCTGGGTCATCTGGGTGCATCCTCAATGGAATTACAAGTATCTTTTCTAGAGGAAGGCAGAGAAGGACCAGAAGATGGTCATGTGATAAGGGCAGTAGGGGGAGAAAAGGCAATCTGATGTGGCCATGAACCAAGTAATGAGGACGCCTCCAGGAGCTGGAAAAGGCAAGGCAATGGGTTCTCCTCTAGAGTCCCCGGAGTAAGCAGGGCTCAGGTGCCACCCTGATTCTGGCCCAGTGAAAGCCAGTTTGGATTTCTGATTTCCAGAATTATAAGAATAAAAGTGTTGTTCTGAGGCACCCAGTTTGTGGTAATTTGTTAAAGCAGTGACAGTAAACAAACATGCTTGCCTTTAAGGCTGATGTGAAAGAAAATATTCCATCAAGTTAATTAACCAAGTGGTTGCTTTGCGGTTGGTTTAGTTGGAAAAAACTAAAACAACAGGAGGTCTGGTCAGTAACATTTTCTAAGAACACCATCAACTGACTCAAGCACCACATGAAATGAGGAAAAAATTATTAAACAGAAAGGTATTTCTGCCTGAAGGTATACATACATTTTAGGCTAATTTTAAAAGTTCAAATGTACTTACCTCATCCCATTCTAAAATAAAACTTTGGATTTTAGAGCCATTGTCACTAGGTGCCTAAAACAAACAACAAAAAAACCCCAAATGAGTACAAGTTAGTACGTTTATAAAAGGTATTGGTGATGATCTAATCTAAGGCATCTATTGTGCTATAGATGTTCTCTGGGATTTAGCCCTGAAAAATCTGCACAGAGAATACAGATATAGATGTACATCCTATAATCCTTTTAACTGCCAGAAAAGAAAGCAAAGCAGGAGGCTACTCAGATTTCTCTCAACTCTGAACAATCTCTTTTATCAAGAACTATCTTTTATCAGAAGGTTTTTTATCATCTTTAAGCTTCTGGGACAGATCCTGTCATTTTCATTAAAACTCAACTTATCAATACAATCTGCAAGTGATACCATGTAATACACTAAAAAGTAAAAGAGCAAGAGGAACTTCAAGGGTGCATACTATCTGGATCTCCACTTCTGGGCTCCATGTGTTGATTGCCTAAGACTGTTAATTCATCAATCTGTTACATTTTCAATGGTGAAAATTTCAGTTCTAGTCTTTCTCCCAGGATTTGGTCACTCTAGAACTAAAGAATTTCACCTTTCAGAACAATGAAAAATTTTATTTTTTTCTCCAGGACATTTTTTTTTGAGAGCCTATGATAATTTAAGTTTTTTCTATTTCTTTTTCCATCCTCTTTTTGGTAATTCCTTTAAATTTTATTTATTTTTAATTGGAGGATAATTGGTTTACAATATTGTGTTGGTTTCTTCCTCCAGGACTTTTGAATGTATTCCTGGATACCCATATAGATGAATACCTGTTTACAATTATTATAGCCTAGAACTTGATTCCATTTTCCAAGGTATCAGTGGTATAATTTTAACAGTGTATTCCCTTAAATGCAACTACTATGCAATCTGGGAAAGACTGTACTTAATTTTCGGAGAAGGCAATGGCAACCCACTCCAGGACTCTTGCCTGGAAAATCCCATGGATGGAGGGGCCTGGTAGGCTGCAGTCCATGGGGTCGCTAGGAGTCGGATATGACTGAGTGACTTCACTTTCACTTTTCCCTTTCATGCATTGGAGAAGGAAATGGCAACCCACTCCAGTGTTCTTGCCTGGAGAATCCCAGGGACGGGGGAGCGCACAGAGTCGGACACGACTGAAGCGACTTAGCAGCAGCAGCAGTACTTAATTTTATTCAGAAATTTACCAAGACCTATGTTAGGATTTCAGAAAATCATGTCACCAATGACAACAATGCCTGTTGTATCTAGGATCCAATTCTATCTAGTGTCTATCCACTTTATTACATCTTCTTGTGTAATATTGGGTCCAAATATTTATACACTAAAAAAAATATAAAGAAACTGCCTGTTGATGCAGGAAATGTAAGAAATGTGGGTTTGATCCCTGGGTTGGTTAGATCCCCTGGAGGAGGGCATGGCAAACCACTCACTCCAGTATTCTTGCCTGGAGAATCCCATAGACAGTTCATGGGGTTGCAAAGAGTCAGACATGACTGAAATGACACAGCATGCATTCCATTAGAAATAATTTTATTCCTCCTTTATGGCATCATATTAATATTTGGGTTAAGTTATTATGAATCTCATTTTAGGATAAAATTCAGGATACAAAGGCGTTATTACAAAATATAGAAAGCAGTTAGTTTGAGAAACACACATTGCAGTGTCATCACACATTCAGTATAAGGACTGCTAATTATAAGCCAATCTTTTCTGTTATATTTATGTTACGTAAATGTTATATTTTTATGTTTCTGTTTATTTTTATGTTTCTGTTATACATGTTATATATAACATATATTTTATGTTTCTGTCATAAAAACGTGTCATAAATATTTATTTTTCATAAAAATATGTCATAAAAACATATTTTATGTTTCTGTTATATATATGTTACATATAACATATATATAATTTATAACAATGTTTCTGTTACATTTATGTTACGTTTATATTTGTGTTATATAAGAAAAACTGATAAGAGTGTTATTTTAGGATATAAGGAACAAATGCCTATTTAATATATGTGAAGAGCAAGAGCAAGTTAGCTTAAACCTCCTTTTGTCTCCGAAAACAAATGCAGTTTAATAGTAAAGGGAAAAAAAAAAGGGAAACAAATGTCCAGTTGGAAACACTCTAGTCTTACCTTCCACTGCAAAGTAAGTGAATTTTTGGTCCGGTTGGCTATCCTTGGTGGATTAGGTATGTCAGGTTCACAGCTCAAGGTGGTAAAGGTTTCAGCTGCGGAAGGAGTTCCCTTTATAGAATTGTATTCTGCCTGGACTCTGTGGTGATAAAATAAACTGTGGTTTTATCCTGCAGAATCACTGTATCCTACCATTCTATAACATCACCTTTAAGTATGTGCAAGTCAGTAAAGTGCCCTCTAAATGTTCTATCGAGAAATACGCATATCAGAAATAAAGGGTAACCTTTAAAAAAAAAAGAAAAATAGAATAAACAAGTGGCTTTCATATTTTTTCTAACTGCTCAAAGAAATACATTTTAAACTATGACTGTCTCTGCAATATGTATTTATACATACGCACACATATACATCATACACACACATACACAACAAAAGTAGTATTCTGAAACAATATCCTTAATTGGGTAATATACTGATATTTTCTATTCCATTTGATTATATTAAAACAATTCTGACTATAACCCACAAAATTAATTTCATGATTCAACAGTGGTTACAATCCACAGTTTGAAAAATATTAGGTTGGATAATACTTAGGGTTCCTCCACAGGGAGTATAATTGAAGACAGTTTAATAGGATAATCTCAAGTACAAGTGTTCTTTTTAAAAATAGGTGACTGAATAAACTGTTATACGAGTCCCAGCTGGGGAGGCCCTATAGTCTAAAAAATAATTTTGTGAAATCATAATAGAAGAACTGTGCAGAGTAAAACAGTAGTATCTAAGCTATCCCAATTAAATGTTACCAAATTCTAGGAGTTTTAATATTCCAAACTCTTACAAAATAGGATGGAATAAATATACATAAGTGGAAATTATTATTTATGATTTTGCTTTGTAAAAATTTCAAAAGCTGGCACAGTCTTCCAGTGCTAAATCAGGTATTACAGATATAGTATACATATTATCTGTCAGTTCAGTTCAGTTGCTCAGTCGTGTACGACTCTTTGTGACACCATGGACTGCAGCATGCCAGGCCTCCCTGTCCATCACCAACTCCCTGAGTTTACTCAAACTCATGTCCATTGAGTCGGTGATATATATTCATTCTAATCCCTAAGTCGTACAAACCAGGCCATTTACCCTTCAATATAACATTTGAGATAAATGTTTTTTGGGGGAATGTGTTGATAATTATAGCAAAAGAAAAATCAAAATCCACAAACTCCATGTTTTTAATCCAAAATTAATATTGAAATTATAGTCTAGACTTTTAAGGAAATCATTAAAAACAAACCCTATGCTACAATACATCACATAAAAGTAGCATATAGGAATTCCTTACTTTGCATGGTAATCTGTAGCTGGTTTGAGATCATTTAAAGTGACACTGGTTTCTTCTCCTCTGGGGGGAAAAAAGTAACATATCATTATTTGATAAATATAGCATTTTTAGAGAATGTGTTATGTATACTACAGTTTGTGGAATTTTATGAAGTTATACTGCTTTTTACTTTCTTACTTGAAATTATACTTGCTTCTTACTTCGTGGTTCCCAACTGTAACCACATTCAGACTGTATCAATAAGCAATTTGCGTATTTAGGTTATATGCCACACTTAGGTATGTACCTGCATAACACTTGAAAACAAAAAAGTGTGCTAAGTAAATGGACTGTATAAGCAAGACTTTGTGTGTGTATGTGTGTGTGTGTAGTTAGGATAGCTATTCAGCTTAACTGAAGAAATAGAACCATTTTCAATTACTGGCATATAGTTAAAATACTAAGTAACACATGAAATCAAAACTGAAGTCAAAACTATCAAATTTTTACAAGGAGTCTGCCACTATTGGATTTTATTTAAAATATAAGGTGGAACTTTATTTAAAATGTTAGAATTTAATGAGTAGGTTTCTAAAAAGTGAGTCACAATTTAAGGTAAAGCATTTTTCATAGCCACTATTACATTTTCAAATATAATAGCACATATTTTCCTAATTATTTGCTACAACTATTATTTGGGCATGTAGCCAACAAGTTAGCCTGTTTTCTCTTCCTTTTCTTTTAAATCACTGTGCTCTGTTTCATTTCCTTCAGTCAAGTTTCGCTCCTCTCCACTTAATGGACTTCTTCCTCCCGTCCCCCTCCCACTTTCCTTCCAGGTATCCTGTTTCTCAAATCAAAGCCAGTGAACAGTATGAAAAAGGAAACATGTCTCACTGATGGAAGGACACCTTACTGAATCGGGGCAGTTGTAGTAGCAGCCTCAGAAAGAGACTTTAATTGGTGCAGGATAACGAGATGACTGAGGTTGACTAATGTCCCTCTTGTGTTCTCTGGTCAGGCTGCAAATGGAGATAAATTCTTTCCCTTAGGAAGCAGTCATATCAAACTAGAACAGCCATTAACACAAAAAAGAAACCTTTATGTTGATGGTCCTTTATTTAGCCCGTAGGTACGTTTGCTCTTTTAAGAAAATGAAACAAAATACACACAAGGGAGTCTCAACAAAGAGGAGGAGACCTTGTTACTAGATGGCAGTCACTGAAGCAGTTTCACTTTCCTTTCTTCCCCATACTAGCTTTTTTTTTTAAATACACCAAGAAGTTTGATTTATCCAGTGTTTTGTTAGTAACGATCATTCAAATGGCTAACCACGTCCTCCTTTACAATCTTCCTGGTGAAGTTATACAAGTTATCAATTTTACTCTTTTTCACCAGAATAAACAATTTCTATATGAACAAGAACAGAAAAATAATTTATTTTACAGCTGTCAATCAAAAAGTCACAATTTTAGCCACTGAGACTTTCTAAGGTTTGTTGGAGTATAATACACTTTTGAACCAAGGAAAGAGAACTATGGCATTTTCAACACACAAATGAGGAACAAGGATACTAAATTCATTTCACAATAGGACATGAGGTTGTATATGTAGGAATGAAATCCAACTCCCTAGAGGAGCAACACTGCATGAGTTCACAATGTAAGAGTTCTCCATTTCTGGTCCTGGCTTCTACATACTACAATTTATATTTATGTCTCAGGAATATGTGGATAGTGAAATATCTATTAGGGAGCCTATTGAAAAATAAAAAAGCTGAATGTGGCCAATGAAAGTGAATTATTCCAAGGGAGTTGTAGACAGAAATGTGAACCAGCTGGCATGTGGACTATTTACATTGAAATGAGAATCACCGGTCAACTTATAGATTCAAAACAAAAGCATGAAGAGGGAAAACAGCACAGAATTAGTATTAAGCTCTTTGTGATAAACCATTAACTTATATAACGGGAAGGAGTAAAACAAAACAAATACCTACGCAAAAACACTTTTGTATTTCCCATCTTTTCCAGTGCTTGAGACCAGAATTTCATAACCATAGAGCTCTGGTACAGTGGTCTCATCTGTTTCACCATTTATGAGGCTGGAAGGTGGTGACCAGGTAAGAACCACTGTCCTTGCCTGGATGTCTGAGGCCTGCAAAAACATAACATTTAAAAGCTCTCTGAAACAACTGTAATGTGCACAACAAACAGCACAAAATCTAATAGGGTTTCAAGATTAAATAAAATTTATCTGTAGTTACTTACATAAAATGACTCACCAATAGAAACCTGCCCATTTGTAAATGAGATACAATCTGCCATGAAAGGGTAGATGGGTTCAACAAAGTTCAAAGACCATTTTTTTTGGCTGTTTAAAACGATTACTGTAAACATCATATACAGTTGAAAGAATGGCAGAAAAAAATCACTTGTAACATACTTGAAAGGATTCATTTCCTCACTTTAGAAAGTGTCTAACAATAAGAAAAAGATCAAAACCTTAAAAGAAAAATTAGCAAAAGACTGGGACTGTCCAAAGAAATATAATTGAATCGTATTTAAAAAACAAAAATGTATCTAACTACCTTCATAATTAAACACTCTGTACAGAGCATAACTTTCTCTTCATTTGTGTAAGTTTTTTACTGAAAAATAAGACCTCATCATTTGAGAAAAGTTATTATATTTCTTTTAATTACTAGTGAAGAACACTTTGGGGTCTTAATGGGTCTAAAAATTTAGTTTGTATGAGCATTTTACTTAATATTAATCTTTTATCTGATGGAAATATTTTTCCTATCAGAATGATAGCCTTTATTTAGGCTATTTTAAAACACACAGAAGCTTTCCAGATGGCGCTAGTGATAAAGAACCCGCCTGCCAATGCAGGGATGCAGGTTCGACCCCTGGGCCAGGACGATCCCCTGGAGGAGGGCATGGCAACCCACTCCAGTATTCTTGCCTGGAGAATCCCATGGACAGAGAAGCCTGGTAGGCTATAGCCATAGGGTTGCAGAGTTGTACACGACTGAAGCAACTTAGCATGCATGCATGCAAAATACACAGAAAATTTTATGTAGCCAGTTTTGCTGTCATACATTTTTCTGACTTTTTCTATTACATCTGCACACAAATAGTATTGGGGACTATTAACTTTCCTCTATGGTTTGATTTTAACTCTTTTTGCAACTGGAGTTAATTGGATGTATTTTATATGGAAATAACAATTTTTTAAAAAAATGATAATCAGTTGTACCTACACTCTTCATTAGATCTTTGCCTGGTCCAGTGATTTTGAATGTCATTGAGCATGTACTAAAACCTTGTTTAAAAAATGAACTGCTGGTTGAGTATTCTGCCACACTGATTAACAGCTTCGCTCTCCTTATGTCAGATCTGTATTGATCTATTATTACTGATCTCACATTCCTGACATATAGTTAAATTGTAAGTAAGCCCTGAACCTACCAAAATCCTTTGTGAATATACTAAATGTAAATGTCAAGAAAATACATGTGATACTTACCACTGGTTTGACAATGTTGGAAAGAAGTGCTTCAAAAGCTTTAGTTTCTTCATCTTTTTCTTAAAAAAAAAAAAAAAATTTGGAATAATAAAAAAAAAAAACTTAAATGCAATCATTCTGCTCCCTTCACAATATGTCTTCTAAAACATGTAACAAGAGGTTGGTATTTGAGAATTTTATTTTCTAGTTTTTACTCCTTTAGTTCATATTCAGCAGTTTGTGGCTTTTTATAGAGTTGTTCTGCCTCAGTTTCTATTTCCCTTTTAACCATAATAACTACTTATAGTACTACTATATATAATCCCTTTAAAAAAATAAAGTACTCTCTCTTAAAAGTCCTTATTTGCCAATCTCATACCTCTTAATGACAAGTTAACTAAGCACTTGTTTCATAAATGCCTTAATTGTGGTTCCCAAATAGGAATATAATTGACTTGACCATAACTTAAAACCACCATTGAAGTATCTGAAACTTTAGCTTAACTCCTCTGAAACATCAGTGCTGAAAAGAATGATCAGAAGGTCTCAAAAATATGGGAGAACATTTTAATAAATGTTTATATTACAAGCCAAGAGGCTGTGAAAGCACTAAATTGATGGGAAATAGAAATTTTAAAGAAAAGAAGTAGTGCTCAGAGTCCGTATAGTGGAAGTCACAGGTTAGAGGAAGGATCTAAGGGAAACAGAAAAGAACTTTTGAACAAAGAAATGGACAAGACTCTATCCTAACTATAACATTTACAGAGTACATAAATGGATTGGTGAACTACATAACTAGTTGCTATCAGGGAGTTGTATAAGAAGCTGAGAAGAGTAAGAGTTTTGATTAAAAACCAGTTTAGCCTTATTTAGGTTCAGAAAGAAGGAATCTGGATGAACTCTGAGTTTTCCTATCAAACAGAAATTTCCCGTGGTTAGTAAAATTTATGATATAGGTGTAAGTGTTAATTGAGCTTTCCCAAAATGTAAAAAGAAATACCCTAGTAACAATTCAGGTTCTAAAACTTACCCCTCACATTTAGACCGTGTTATGCTATTAACCTACAGTTTATGTGAAGCATGATGAATGACTGAAAGGTCAGACTATATACTTTTAGTAGGTTAAATGATGATAAAAAGACAATTAGAACATATAAATAGTTACCTTCTATTTCTGTATCAACTTGTGCACCCCCTTTCCCCTTTCCTGACTTGTTCTTCACTGATCCTGTGTTCGTACCACTAGCATTCTGCCCTTTTGTAAGCCCATTATGTTCACTTATAGGAGAAGGGCATTTCTGGGGTGATGATGGTGGACTGCTCATCTTATCTTTCTGTGTTCCTTGGCGATCCTTTAATTTTTTCTGCAAACGTTCGTATGTTTTACTAGATCTTTCATCTCTAAAGTTGGACCTTCCATGTGAAGAGTGAGCATCTAAGAAGAAATAAAGTAAAAATCATTTAGAAAAGGTTGCTTTCTCCAAACACATTTATGGCAGGGGAAAAGAGTAGGAAATAAATCTATCATTATATAAAACTTATAAAATACTTCAAAGAAAAATCTTGCACAACACAAAGCTATTTCTGTGTCTCCACTAACTGAAGAGAACCAAGCTTTATGACTTGATTATAATTATAATCTTACAGATATTTATTTTCTTCTTCTTTTCTCAAGTATTAATCTCCATAGAAACAGCTTGGTCCTAAGCTATGACTGTCACAGGAGCGGAATAAGACCTGAACTGAGCTGTGTAGAGTTCTTTTATTCTACATTAATTTTAGCATCTCTTTCAACTTCAAACATCTCCTCTGACTAACAGTGGCTTTTAACAATGTAAAATAGTAGTATACTGTAATAGCTAAGATTTTTCTTATAATTTTCTCACATTAAAAAAAACTAGGTCATAATTAGGAGTAAAAAAATTTAAAGAGACTGATTTGTAGTATAAACTCATGCTATCAGAAGTATGTTTACTGGGCTACCGCACGAGACTTATCTGGGAATTTGTTAGAAATGCAGAAAAACACACCACACTCAAACCACACTCAGATCTACAGAATTAATACGCATTACTTGGGCAATAGAAATAAGTTTGAAAAAAAAGTAATATATGACATAATATGTAATATATCTACTACTTACAGGGTGTGTTGCATAATTTAAAATTTGTATTTAGAGTTATTTCTTCTACAAATTTACTAAGCTTGAATGAACAAGTACTGATTAAGTGCAAGGAAAACAGTGATGAAAAAAACAGATACAGTTCTTCAGGGGTTTACAGTTACATAAGGGAAAAAGACTTCTAAATAAACAAAAATAATCAAGTTGTGTTCAGTTCTGTGAAAGAAACAGGTTTTAGAGATTGACAAGGAAAGGTTATGGGAAGATCTCTGAAAGCTAACATCTAAAGCAAAAAAAAAACAAAAAAACAAAAACCCCAAAGCAGCAGCAGCCTGCATGTAAAGGGGGGAAGAGCACTTCTGGGAGAGAGCCCACCATGTGTACAGGCATTGAGGCAAGAAAGAGCTTGGTTCTGAAAAACCGAAGGTGGGGTGTGTGCATGGGAACAAGTAAGACAAGGCAGACTGAGGCCACAGAACAGGATCTTGTCCAAGGCAGTGGTTGGCAACCAGGCCCAAATGTGGCCCCCAGGAGTCATCTGGCAGTGTCTGGAGATACTTCTAGTTGTCACAGCTGAGTTGGAGGAGGGTGAGGGTGGAGTTGTGTGCTATTGGCATCTAGTGGGTAGAGGGCAGGGATCCTTCTAAACATCCTACAAAGCCAGTTCTGTCCTCCACAGTAAAGACTCATCCTTCTTCAAACAGTGCTGAAGTTGAGAAATTCTGGTCAAGGGGAAGGGTTTAGGATTTTATTCTAAATGTAGTGGAAAGTCACTGAACTCTATTAACTAGAAGAATGGTCTGATTTATATTTTAAAATGATTACTCTGGCTGAGTGTGGATGGTTGCGGGCAGGAATGACAGCGGAAAACCCACGGGAAGGCTGTTGCTCCAGGCGTCCTGACCAGAGGTGACGGGGGACTAAGTCTGAGTAGCAGTGGAGAAAAGCAGTCACATCTGGGAATCTTCTGAAAGTAAGATATCAACTGATGTGGGGGTTGAAAGAGGAGGAATCAAATTTGGTCATCTGGTTTTTAACTGTGCAAACTGAGTGGACAGCGGTACCATTCATGGAGATGAAGATGACACAGAAAATCAAGTTCCATAACTATGTTTAAAAATACTATAACTGAGATGTATGAGACACTTCAGTGGAGTTATCAAGAAGGCAGTTAGAGGAGTAACCTGGTGGCCTAGTGGTTAGGATTCCAGAGTCCAGGCTTTTAATTCCATGGCCTGGATTTAATCCCTGGCTTGGGAATGCAGCACAGTCCAAAAAAAACACCACAGACAGAAATAAAAACCTGGGGCTCAGAGGAGAGGTTTTTGACTGAAGATACAAATTAAAAAAAAAAAACTGTCAGTCTATGGATGGTATTTAAAGCCACAGGAAAGAGTAAGATGATTATTTTGTGTATATGTAGCTGTCTAGTCTTCCCAACAATTTATTAACTCCCTGAGGGCAGAGATTGTTTCGTTTTTTTCCCCCAGTATCTTATAGAACCTAGCAATGTTAGTTAGTGGCATCAGAGGCTTCAAAATTAAACAGCAGCATGATCACCCCTAACTAAAAAATTTCCTCAGAGAGCAGCAGGACAGACAAGTAGACCTCTTGTTTGAGTGTGTCCCCACTGAACGTTGCTGCACGATGTAAGTTACTTTCCCTTTCTGATTTTCTGTTTACTCACCTGCTTTGAAGGCTGGGCATGAAGATGACACATTTAACATGTTTTTCTAAGTTAATTTTTACTGGAGCATAGTTGATTTACAATGTTGTGTTAGTTTCTGCTGTATAACAAAGTGAATGGGTTACACATACACATATATCCACTCTTTTTTAGATTCTTTTCCCATATAGGTCATTACAGAGTACTGACTAGAATTCCCTTAACACAGTGTTTGAGTGACAGAAAATTATTGTGATAGTTACCATTTTTTGGTTTCTTTTATATAATGTGATAATAGCACCTATTACATCCAAGCAAAGACCAGCCAACTCCATAAAACAAGAATGCTTTCTAGATGTCTTACCTACATCTCCATATACTTGTGAAGACTGATACGGTGGCATATACTGCGTTGCCATGTCTCCGGCTCCAGTAACCGGTGAGTACATGTGGCGTGGTGGGGGGGGCATCATGGTTGGGACAGGAATGAAACCAGGTAGAGGAGGGTGTGGAGAGCGGTGGATGACTGTGTGACCACCAGGATGAAACTCTGGTGCCTGAGGAACCACAACAACTCTTCGAACACCATTGTCTTCAATAACCTATAAAATGAACAACAGATTAAAAGTTTCTTCCATAGAACGTAAGCAGTTTTTTCCAGATATGTGAGAGTAAAAATTATTACATCGATCAGAAGTTAATTAACAAATTTTACAGAACATGAAAAGATTTTATTAAATACATTACATACATATGAATTAGCACCGAACAACATGAAGTAGTTTTTGTTATACAATGCAATATAAATCTTAAAACACTGACAAGATTGGCTAAATAATAATATACACAGTGAGTTAGGATATTTGGTATTTAGGTGTGACATGCATTTAGTGATACAGTTAAAATGTAGCAATGGGACCAAATGTCTCAAGGGACCTTCTGGTTTCAATATAACAGGGTCAGGAATTTCTTTCTTTTTGTGAGGTAGGGGAAAAATAAGATACGGAAAGAACAGAAATTGTGAAACAGCAATGGGGAAAAAACTGGATCCAAACTCCCCAGATCAACTGTATATTGAATTTAGACATAAAACTCTTAGGACCACGACCAGAACAATTTTAATAGTTGAAGATCATGTCAAGGGAGGCAAAAACACTCCCAGTTAAGGAAAATCTCTGTGGCTCTAAGTCTTAGAAATTACACATTTCTACAAAGGGGTCACACTGTGGAAAAATATTTTTTAAAATGACAGATTTCCCTTTGAACCTCACTGGGACAAGAACAAACAGGAAGGACTAAAAAGATACAAGATTTTACCTCAAGATTAGAAATACTTCTACAAGAAGAGTTCTTTATCTTTTAGACTTAAATAATTACTACTGAAGTATAACAAACAGCTAATAACAGAAAATGATTAAAATGTAAAGTAGTAACTTAAAGGCAAATCCTAATATTTTCGCATTTTACTATCGAAGAGTAAGTTTTACTACGCCTAAACGAATAGCAAATTTTGTTTATAAACAAATGTGCTTGGTAAGGATGTTAGAAAACACAGTTACTTGGATACAGATAAGCCTAACTTACAAATTAATTACTGCTTTAGGAAGAATATAGTTGCTATTAAATAGGTTATTAAACTTTCCCTGATGAAGTGTGAGATGACTTGTGAGATAACACGGAACCAGAAAAGCAAATGAATCACTGTCTTGATACACTCGGTGAAGACTACAACATTTGTTTCCAGCACAATGGAGACCTCATATCCCATGTCTCCCTATTTAACCCAGTTCTGGATTCAAGCCTGGACAACTGCCTATGACTGGTGGAAACAACGTCCTATCTGGAACCCTAGCTGAAGATAATCTGGAATCTGTTTACCATTTTTCAGCCTCTAACCTATAGGAAGGGACCTGAGAGGAAGTCTGAAATGGATTCTGAGTGAGCCAAACCACAATGTCTGCCATTAACATACCACTTTCACCTTTATCAACTGTCTGACTCACAAATCTTAAATGACCTCCACTGCTGACAGGACTGCATGGTACACACTCTTCAACCTAGCGTTCCATCTGGTTCCAACCTCTCATTATAGCTGTCATCTTTCTTCCACACCAAGCTCTGAACCCTTCATTCCAGCCAGGCTGGTTTACTAAAACACCTATCTTCATACTTACCTGCATATTTCTTTATCTTGTACCTTGGCTTATGCCATCTTCTCTTCATTTTACTTTCCCCCAGTCTGTACCTATGAGAGTCTCATCTATCCTTCCAAAGCTAGCACTAACCACCTCCATTCATTAAAACAAAATTTGTTTTTGAACAAGAAGATAGTGGTAAGTTAGGAGAGAAAAAACCAGTGACACGTTTGTGTGGGCACACACACTAACAGGGGCAGACGAACATGACAGCAAGTTAGTCATTTAGCACGCTGCACGGCAATAAACACGACGGGAAAAAACCACACACCAGGTGAGGGGGATCAGAAGTACCGCAAGAGGGGGACGGTCATAATAGAAAAGAATGATCAGGATAGGCCTTATTGGCAAAGTGAAATTTGAGCAGAGATGTGAAGGAATTGAAGGAATTAGCCAGGCAAAAATCTGAAAGACTGTTCTGGGAAGAGGGAACAGTCAGAACAAAGCCTTTAAAGTAGGACTGGTTAGGAGGAAGCCAGTGTGACTGGATCAGCGTAAAGGAGGAGAAAAGACAGAAGCAGATAAGATCAACAGATACAAAATGGTAGAGATGATGGCCATGTCAGGCAGGTTGTACTGTACAGGCTATTAAAGACTATATGTACTCAGTGAGGTGGAGGACCATCACAGAAACAAGTGGTTTTCATTGAGGGGTGATTTTACTCCCTAGAGCAACAGTCTCCAACTTTTAGGAGGACTGGTTTTACGGAAGACAGTTTTTCCATGGACTTAGGGTAAGGATGGGTTTGGAATGATTCAAGCGTATTACATTTATTGTGCACTTTATTTCTATTATTATTACATCAGCTCCACATCAGATCATCAGGCATTAGATCCTGGAGGTTGGTGACCCTTGCTGTAAAGGACATTTGGCAGTATCTGGAGTCATTTTTAGGGCTTCCCAGGTGGTGCTAGTGGTAAAGAAGCTGCCTGCCAACGCAGGAGACATAAGAGACGCAGGTTCAATCCCTGAGTTGGGACGATCCCCTGGAAAAGGGTATGGCAACCCACTCCAGTATTCTCGCCTGGAGAATCCCCATGGACAGAGGAGCCTGGTGGGCTACAGTCCATAGAGTTGAGTGTGAATGAAGCGACTGAGCATGCTTGGAGTCTTTGGTTGTCACACCTGGAACTGGAGGTACTATTTAGTGAGTAGAGGTCAGGGATGGCGCTAAATGCCCTACAACACAGAGGACAACCCCCCCCACCACCCCCCCATAACAAAAAATTATTGGCTTACACTGTTTATTGTACCAAGATTGAGAAATCCTGATATATCTTTACATTTACTAGGGTTACTCTGGCTGCTGAGTTGAGGATAGATTGTAGGGCAAAGCCAAAAATGGGGAGATCATTCAGGAAGTCATTGTAGAAATCTAGGCAAGAGATGGTGGTGCAGGGTGCAGGGAGTGCAGGGAGTGCGAAGCTGCCCACAGTTAGCATATCTTTAAAGGCAGAACAACAAGCTCAGCTGATAATTCCACTGGAGAAGTGTGAAAAAGTTTTGGAATCATGGTATTTCACCAACAGTGAAAGGGAAAGCTATAGGTTAGAACAAGTTACTTCAGCAGAGTAGGGAGAAGATCTGGAGTTTTAGGTTTTGCATGTGTAAGTTTGGTAAGTCTGTAAGTGGAAATGTTGAGTAGGCAGTTAGATAATAGTGGCCTGCAGTTCCAGAAAGATAGGAAAGGACAAACGGGTAAGGGAGGAAGAAAACTTAAGAGTGTAGAGTTTGGTTATAGGTGGCTCCGTAGCACAATGGATAGCGCATTGGACTTCTAGAGTTTGGTTAAGTATATCAGGGAGAATGGATCGATTTTGTTAAGTGTCGATGATAGGTTCAATAAGATGAAGACTAAGGACTGACCATTGGATTTAGCAATTTGGAAGTCATAGGGACCTTGATGAGAGCAGTTTTAGCATAATCATAGGGGCAAAGCCTGAGTGGAGAGGATTGAAGAGACAAAGTGGGGAGGAGAATTAGAGAGCTAAATTTTCTCACAATTTTAGAAAGTTTTCCTATAGAAGGGAATATGTAGGGTGGTAACTGACAGTAGAAGAGTCAAGCAGCTTAAAAAATGTTGCTGTTTTTAGTGGGAGCAATTACAACATGCTGATATACTAATGAGCATGATCCATCAGAGAGTAAGAAACTGTGATGTAGGGGAGAGAGAGAGAGCTAGAGTAATGTCCTTGAGCAGGCAAAAGGAGAGGACAGTCAGGACTCCAGCTGGGGCACAGGATTTAGATAGGAGCAGAAAAGTCTGATCTAGATGAAAGAGAATTACGGACTGATGAGATGAGAAGGTAAAGAATGTAACTTCAGATGCTGAAAGAGATGTGGGGTTAGCAGTCTGTAGTTTCCTTGACTGCTCTCTGTGAACCCTTTCCTAGATACCAGAATCTCAGTGTTCTCTCTTTCCTATCACTTCTACTACATTTATTCTCTATCATCTGTTTGGTATCCCTAACACTGTAGTATTTGTTAATTTTCCAACATGTCTTACTCTATAATTTAACTGTAAGTTTCTCAAGGGACATGTGTTAACTATTTAATCCTCAAAACAATGCTAAAATAGGTAGCATTATTATTTCCATTTTTTTTAGACAGGGAAACTGAGGCATAGAGATGTTAAATAACTTGCAATGTCACACAGGCAGTAAGTGGAGGAACTAGTAACTGAGCTCAGATAAACTGACTTCAATTCCATGTTCTTATTCACTTTGTTAGCACAAAATCGACAAATACTTGCCTCCTAGTGCCTTTTTAAATTTCACAAACACAAGTGAGATCTCATCAGTTAAAAAAGAAATGGCTAAATTGCTTATGAAATTAAAACCACTTTTCTGCTGAATAAGAACATTTCAAATATACAGATAAGCTGAGGGAAGGGAGACTGGGGAGTTAATTGTTTTAAAAGGTTGTGAAATGAGATTTCAACAAGAAACCTGACTTAAAATAGTCTGGAAGCCCTGAAGAGGGGAAACTCTCATGCACTACTGTTTGCTGTCCCTTGCAGACTCTAGCAGGAATCACATACCTTGCATTTCCCAACCGGAAGGAAGCTTACTTTACATACCCCAGCTGGAGGAAGGAAAAATTTTCTCCTTGCTTAGTATGGCCAATGAGAAACTACCACAACTAGCCTAATCAGAAGCAGCCATAACCCTCAACTCTCTTTCCTCCAATGGACTTTGCTCAAAAACCACCCCTTCCCAACTCCCCTCTTTTCGTTAAGAACGGTCCTCTTCTTTATTTTGGGAACTTGCCTATGGTTTGCCATAGTTTGCATGTCCTGCACTGCAATTTCTCTGCTTTTCATGAATAACATCATTTTGCTGTTAACTATGTATTTTATTTTTAAGGTTGATAAGGTACAGAGTTCAGTTTTGCAAGAAGAGTTCTGGGGATGGATGGTAGTGCAACAGTGTGAATGTACTTAATACCACTGAACTGAACCTTTAAAACAGTTATATTTTTAATGTGTATTTTACAATTAAAAGAAAAAAAAAAAAAAAACTAAGATACAGAGATTAAAAAAAAAAAAAAGAGCCAGATCAGGATCAAGAGGGTGTGGAGAACTCCACCACTTCAAGAAATCATCTGAGCAGCCAGTAATGTCAGAGTGAAGCCAGAGACCTCAAACTATCCGCCTAGTCTCTAGCTGCCGAGAAATAGCCAAGACAATGAATTTTACACCAACAGGGTACAATGATGGCAGAGATTAAGATAAAATCAACAAGTTCTGAGAAGGAAAAAAAGGTAAAATATAATCCATAGTCTATGTTAAAAAAATTAAAGACGATGAGATAAATGGAAATATCAACACAGTTTGACCACCTAACCACATACACCATGCAATATCTAATTTTAGACAAAAACCCTGTTTTGTTTCCTTCACTGAACACAGACGTAACTGAGAGGGGCTGCAGAGAAAGGAGGTTGTGTTTGCTATCTGATATTTTATATTGTGCTCCAGAATGGACATTCCATGACAGATCTGTTCTGTATCCTGTTTTCTCCCCAATAACTGGTACGGTACATGTAGTGTATGACAGATGCTCAAAAAATGTTTGATGACTGATATGACCGGAAATAAATGCTATTGGTTCTACTCAAATCTCCCACCCGCCTTAACAATAGCTAACTACTAGGGTTTTGTGACTTCTTCAATTCCTACAACCTTTGCTTCCCTGCTACTTCTAGCAACCTACTTCTATCGCATCATTCTGAACAACTCCAAATTTAAGCTATTGAACAGTATTACAGATATTTCTGGCCATTCATCTAACAGATTCATCCAACATCTAACCAAGCACACAGCAACGTAAGCGACTACAACCTTTCTGTCCAGCTCTTACTGTGTCTTTTCATCCTCATCTAAACCTCTAAATCCCCTTTCAGTCTCTTACACTGCTGTCCATCTGTTTTGGTTGTTCTTTCCAGGAGAGACAAAGACTGAGATGAGACTTGTTTGTACAATCTTTGAAAGATTTACTAACCTCATTGCTGTGTGCTGACATAAAGGCTCAGTGAAATACCAAGTCCAGCTCAAAGGAGTAATCTGAAACTTTTCATGACGCTGACACAGGCCCTTTCCCCATATTATGAGATCTACAATCCCCTCCCTGTTAGGTACCCTCTCATCACCATAACAACCCACATTCCATAAAAAACAAGGAGCCATTACAGAAAGGCAGAAGGAAGGAACTTTTGGTATTACCTTTCAGGAGTCCCATTCAGGTTAAGTCTACATTATTTTCTTGATAATTCATTAACTTCATCACTAAAATATCAAGTGTTATTCTGAGCTGCAATGCCCTTAGGGACTACAAGTTGTTATTATTTGCCAGGAAACTAAGTTCCTTCTACACCTGTCACCATATGCTTTCTGTGTCATCATTTGTTTTCACTGTTTTTGTTTACTGTACTGTTTCTCCCTTTGGTGTCTGAGTTCAGCTGGCACATATTTCTGTCTCTATGCAGTATGTCAAATCACTCATAAATTTCCCTTTCTTATTTGTTAAACTGTAATAATCAAGTTCCTTAAGGTTATGTCTAAAATTATGTCTGTAATTAGAGAAAAGGCTAAGGGGAAACATACTAAATGTTTACAGAGAGTGTCTCTGGGTTATAACACTCAATGGAATTTTTCCCCTACCCTTTTACATGTTTTCCAAGTTTTCCATATAATAATGATCAGAAAATGTACAACTCTATTTGTTCTTTATCACTAAATACATTTCCCATTGGCTTGCTTGCAAAATTAATATTCCTTGACATTTAAGCTTCTGGTGAACAATTACATTTTCAGTTCAGTTCAGTCGCTGTCGTGTCTGATTCTTTGTGACCCCATGAACTGCAGCACACCAGGCCTCCCTGTCCATCACCAACTCCTGGAGTCCACCCAAACCCATGTCGATCGAGTCAGTGATGCCATCCAACTATCTCATCCTCTGTCGTCCCCTTCTCCTCCTGCTCTCAATCTTTCCCAGCATCAGGGTCTTTTCCAATGAGTCAGCTCTTCGCATCAGGTGGCCAAAGTATTGGAGTTTCAGCTTCAACATCAGTCCTTCCAATGAACACCCAGGACTACTTTATGCATAAAATTTTAATTAACTTTAGGCTTCCCCATCATATTGCAAGTACCTGATGGTTAATAAAAATTTTTTAAAAATGATGATCCATTTTTCTGATCCAATAACAAAAGCTATGCAACTAAAAAATTAAGACTATTTTCATTACAGCTACATAGAATGCTGAAGTATCAGAGAAATAAGGTACAAATATAAATTAACAATATTATAGAACTCTTAGATAAAAGAAGCAAAGAAAGTATAACAAAATTGGCAATTTTAACGGCAACTTTGGGCTTTGCAAATTGCAAATGAGAAAAACAAAACCAATGAATCCCCAAATTACCTAACATATAATACCCTGTCTGTTATTCTCAAAAATCAAGTTAAAATATATGTGAATTATTGATAAGTGCTTCTAAACTTGATGGCATTCATACAAACAAAAAATTTGAAGGTTGATTTATCCTGGGTAAATCATGATTTCTTCATTTCTACTTAAGTACTTTGTTAAATCTTGATCTTCATCTAAGATTATTATCTTTTGAATCTTTAATTTTTCGGCCTCAATATGCTCTTTGGTTTGTAGCATGATTACTTCCTCAGTGGTAGAGCTAGAGAGTCACAACATTGGATTTCAATTTTTTAAAATTATTTATTTTTAATTGGAGGATAACTGCCTTACAACATTGTGTTAGTTTCTGCCATACTGGATTTTAGTTTTTGCAGTCCTTGCTTGTCTGACCAAATGTTTTAGGATATTTACATTTGCTGAATCCTGTTAGTGTATGTACTGAATTACATGATGGTATAGCAAAAAACATTGCTGGGAGGGATTGGGGGCAGGAGGAGAAGGGGACGACAGAGGATGAGATGGCTGGATGGCATCACTGACTCGATGGACGTGAGTCTGAGTGAACTCCGGGAGTTGGTGATGGACAGGGAGGCCTGGCGTGCTGCGATTCATGGGGTCGCAAAGAGTCGGACACGACTGAGCAACTGATCTGATCTGATAGCAAAAACATTACTTGACCCTCCTTCGACCACTGGCCTTCAGCAACAGATACACAGAAGGCAGGGATGGAGTTGATTAAACTGCTGCCCCAAGGGGAGAACAGTGTACAGAAGTCTAGAAAGAGACTGCAGATGACAGCTATTCCTGGATTTAGTGTGTGTGCTCCTTAGTTCCCACTGAGCCGAATACAACATGCACCTTATAACAGCCATCCACGTGTCTTAATGTTTGGTTCAACTCCCAGCTTTATTTTTGCTAATATAATTATGTTTGCTTATGCGTCAAATTTTGGACAATTACCAAGCTCTTAGCTGTGCCGAGAACTTGGCTCTTGGTAAGTATTTTCTAACATGAGAAATTGTGTATGTCAGGCAATAGGGGTTGTACTTCAAAGGTGATGTCAAAATGTTAGAATTCATTCTTACACACTAGGTACTTAAATTATTTCAATAATGATGAGAATAGATTTTTGTTTTTGGATTACCACTGTGTGCTTAAAAATGGTACATTTCCTAGAGACAATGATTACTGTTAAAGTTCATTCACTTATTTGACAAATATTTATGAAATACATACTGTATTTGAGTTACTGCAGAACAAAAATAATAAAAGGTACCTCCATACACTCAAGGAAATTAAAATCCCATTTAAGGAGAATATATAGACACACAATTATAGTATCAGGTAGGTATATGTAACTAAAGAATGGTACAAATAACTTGATCTAGGTTCTCAAAGATGGGTAGAATTTCAAAAGGCAGAAATGAGGGAATGAATAACATTTCCCGGATAACAGCATTAAGAAAACCATGGAGAAAGAAGAACATCAAGTGAGCATGAGTAGTCATGTTTGGCTGAAAAAATAGATAGGTGATTACATTTATCAAAAGAAGGGTACAGAGACAAACCAGAACAGAACCATGTTAAGGCCTTATGTGTCAAGAAATCTAGACCGCACTGAGTGGACAAGCCAACTAATGAGCACAGAAGTGAACAAATTCAAGAAGTTATATAGGAAGATTATTTTAGTGGCTCTTGCCCTAGAAATACAGCACTTCGGACTTCCCTGGTGGTCCAGGGGTTAACACTGTGCTTCCAATGCAGGGGGTGTAGGTTTAATCCCTGGTTGGAGAACCAAGATTCCACATGTTGTGTGGCATGGCAAAATAAATTTTAAAAAAGATACAGAATCTTAACTTGGATGACCATTTGATTGATTTACTAGTATTTATTGAGCCCTTAATACATGACAGGCACTGTACTCAGCACTGAGGAAATAAAGATGAATGAGAATTCTGTATGATCTAGTCTTACTATCTCTCTGACCTCATGTTTACTATAATTGTGCCTTAAGGACTCAGTCCAGCCGCAACGGCCCCCTTGTTCCCAAGCATGCTCTCATCTTAGGCCTTTTGCACCAGCTGTTTCTGTTCCCAGAATCCTCTTTCCCTGAATAAATGCATGGCTAACTCCCAAATGTCCTTCAGGACTTAGTTCAAAGGCACCTTTCCAATGATGCCTAGTCTGACAACCCTATCTTAAAATGTAACTAGCTCCGTTTTCTTTCTTTTCCCCCCATTTTACTCACCACCTAATACATTATACAATTTACCCATTTATTATGCTTATTGTTTCCTTTTTCCCACAGAATGTAAACTACAGAAGTACAGAGGTCCTTGCCTCTTTTTATTCAAGCACTGAGAGTCCCTAACATGTAAGAGCACTCAATGCATATCTGTTGACTACTGTTAAATACAGGAACTGTATGAATTCATAATCTTCTCTTCTCAGGAAAGAGAATTTATTAACTAAACAATGTGAAAAATTTGTTAAAAGAGGGATATACATAATGTGCTATGAGAACCCAAACAGAAAGCCATGTGAAAAGGTTCAAGGAAAGTTAATTCTAGAAGGTCATAACTGAGTGAATTGAGAAGAGTAGAAATTTGCCATAAAAATGAAAGGTACTGTTAGCTGAGAGAACAGCAGAATTCCTACAACTGCCTTTGAATAATGTCTTAATCATCTTTATGTCACTAGCACCCAATACAGAGCTTGGCACATGATGCCATTCAACATGTTTGTTAAACTGAGCTATGCTATGTAATCCTCTTTAGGGAGATGGAGAAAGGTCTGAAAAGGAGTAAACAGAGAAGTAGGAAGAATCAGGATAGCATTACTTCAAGAAAATCTGGGGTAATCTGGGGTAAATCATATGAATGTTGTTTAGTTGCTAAGTAGTGTACAATTCCTTGTGACCCTACAGACTGTAGCCCGCCAGGCTCCTCTGTCCATGGGATTTCCCAGGCAAGAATATTGGAGTGGGTTGCCATTTCCTTCTCCAGGGGATCTTCCTGACCCAGGGATCAAACCCAAGGCTCTTGCATTGGCAAGCGTACTCTTTTACCACTGAGCCACCAGGGAAGAGTCAAATGTTCAGAGGTCAAAGAGGACTGTTGCTGTTCACTCACTCAGTCGTGTTGGACTCTTTGCAACCCCATGGACTGCAGCACACCAGGCCTCCCTATCCTTCACCATCTCCCAGAGCTTGCTCAAACTCGTGTCCATTGAGTTAGTGATGCCATCCAACCATCTCATCCTCTGTCGTCCCCTTCTCCTCCTGCCTTCAATCTTTCTCAGCATCAGGGTCTTTTCTAATGAGTCAGTTCTTCACATCACGTGGCCAAAGTATTGGAGCTTCAGCATCAGTCCTTCCAATGAATATTCAGGATTGATTTCCTTTAGGATTGACTGGTTGGATCTCCTTGCAGTCCAAGGGACTTTCAAGAGTCTTCTTCAACAACACAGTTCAAAAGCATCAATTCTTGAGTGCTCAGTCTTCTTTTTGGTCCAACTCTCCCATCTATACATGACTATGTTTTTAACAAATGTTTAGAGGTCAAAGAGGATTATGCTGGAAGAAGGCTTTGGTGTAGTGTATACCAGAGAGTAGATTTAGTAGGATAAAAAAGGCAGGCAGGCTAAGGAGTCAGTGTGCTAAACAAAAGCAGAAATAATGAGCGGATTATTCTTCTGGAAAGCTTACCAAGTATTTTCAAATATGAAAGAAAGTGAAAGTATCAGTCACTCAGTTGTGCCTGACTCTGCGAACCCATGGACTGTAGACCGCCAGGCTCCTCTGTCCATGGGATTTTCCAGGCAAGAATACTGGAGTGAGCTGCCATTTCTTTCTTCACTTTCAACTATGTTATCTCATATATGTTATCATCTTATCTTACAGTGAGGACACTGAGGCTCAAGGAAGTTAATCTGTCCAAGGCCATGCAGCCAGCAAGGGTTTTAAACATGATATGGATCCAGCTTTTTGACTCTAATTCTCATACTATTTTCATTCTCCCCAGCATCATGGTCCTCTTTTGCTGTCATTCATATAGTGGGGTAGGCGTCACATAGTGGCCAGTGAACTACCACAATAGCCCACCAGTATTTTGGCATAATCAGGGAGGATATAAGAGAGGAATTTTCTGAAGAAAAGTCCAAGTATAGGGGCTTTGCTGGTGGCTCAGTGGTTAAGAATCTGTCTTATTATATTAAGATATATCTTAATATAATTATTATATATTTAATATAATCATATATACATTAATTATATTTAATTTATTAATATATTCTACTAAGATTCTGCCTTATTATAATGCAGGGAACACGGGTTCAATCCCTGGTCTGGGAAGATCCCACATGCTGCGGGACAGCGCATGCAGCCTGTGTGCTGCAACTACTGAAGCCTGTGCCCCTGGAGCCCGGGAGCGGCACCAGGAGAAGCCACTGCAAGGAGAAGCCCGCACATGGCAGCGAGCAGCAGCCCCACTCACCGCAACTCGAGAAAGCCTGCGTGCAGCAATGAGGACCCAGCACAGCCATAATTTAAATAAATAAATACATCTTAAAAAAATTTTCAAGTATAAATTCAGTGCTAGGATAAGAAACTGGCTATTTCCAAAAAGCTTTTGAAGCAATGAGTGCTGACTACGTAGGATCTCAGTAGCAGATATTGACATCTATAGATTTTACAGTTTTACTAAGTTTGCCTGTGCAAATAAGTAAGCTAAGTCAGAGCTTTTCAACTTGTATGTAAGAAAGAACTACAGGTGTGTGGTAATACTGATCCCCTTAGCCCTTAGGGTTGTAGGTCTACAGGTCTAAATTCTCTTGTACAGACCAGAATGTGCCATGCAATGATCATGGGCACCTGTGAACAAGTGTAAAAAAGAAGTTGGACGCACTGGCTTGGATTACTTTTAAGTAAATGGTTAATTTTAAAATGTTAGCATGGGTGCCTTTAAACCTTATGATATTAATTATATTATTCATATATCCAAGGAGAAAAAACTCTAAAATTAATTCTTTATTATAATTCAACACCCAAAGACAAGGCCAAATGATGAGTGCTATTAACTTAATTTTTCCTCCTTTCCAAATAGCATTGAATGTGCTAAAATATTTGAAATAGATTTACCAAAGATATACTATACTGGGTAATAAGCTTTGGCACCTAAATTTTGTTTGCATTAAATAGTAACGTTACAATCACTCACACACACACATATAGACAAAAGTAACACAAAACATACCTGTGGGGCATAGCCAGGAGGCACATAAATCGGAGGCACAGAACCATTTGGGGACATCATTGGAACCTGAGCAGGACCTGAACAGATCACAGAAATCATGTATTAATCCTGGGTTACTTAACAAGCAAAAATGGAAAGCAATTTGAATTACATTTTGAATTCTTCATTTTAAACTAAACCCTTAAACTAATAGTGTATAACCATGAAAGGAAATTCAGATGATTCGCCTGCTAAAATAGAAATGTTTATCTTGTAAAGGGCACTGACTGCTCTTTACCTACAGTTGTGTTTTTCAAACCTGCCTGGTGATCATAACAGTCACCTGGGGAGATTTTTAAAGCACACCTTCTCTGGCAGTCTAGTGGTTAGGACTCTGCACTTCCACTGCAGGGGCTGCGGGTTCAATCCCTGGTCAGGGAGCTAGAGATTCTTGTTTAGTATGCTTGCAGTGTGGATCTTGAATCGGTGTACTTACAAATGTCCCAGGTAATTCCTGTGCAAATTGTGCAAATTAAGAAACAATGACCCACTGGAAAATCAAACCAAACTTTGCATATAAAATCAATGAAAAATACAAAAGGCAAAATTTGAAAAAACAATACGAAAAATCAAGAAAAAGTCAAGAGGAAGCAGCAGTAAGAGGAAATAGTTAGAAATTTGGAACTTGTTTTCTTAGGGTTAAAAATCTCTTTTAACCCTGTAATGCGTTAAGTCATGCCTTTAGGGGCTTGAGAACGTTACAAAAATGGAATATACGAGTATTTACCCAAAGACACCTTTTTTGTTTCTTACACTGAAAAGTCCTTTTAAAAAAAAGAAAACTCAGCTTGTCTTATTCTACATTTCCTTTCATTTTTATAGTAATATCCCTTCCCAACAACTTTTTAAAAAGTTGTTTCATATCTAAGGATATATTTCTACTATGTATTTAGTAAACACTGAAGTATTATGTATTTTTTAGCAACTGATGTAATGAGCTTTAAGAAATATGCTCTGATGCTTCTAAGAACAAGTAAGGCCTTCTTTATTTTCATATCCTTGGAAAACAAAAACAAAATTTTTCTACATCTAAGTCAACATTACCTATAAATTTACTAAACAATACTTGTGAAGTGCTTTACACCTCTAGGCAAGAGAGGCTTCATCCAAAACTCACCTTTCAACTTCTATATGCTGGACTCAAGAAATGACAGCAGTTTTAAAGTTATGCTAGTTTACTTCTGTTAGCTAATTTATAGAAACTATAGCAAGCTAGCTTTCTGAATCCTGAGGTCTGGCTTAGAGATTATTCACAATGTGTGAAATTTAGCTGAGAACCAGAAAGAGAATTCACTGAAAACTATTATCTATAATCTTAATAAAGGAAATTACTTTATTGTGTTTCTACTGTATGTGCCAGAGACTGGTTCCTTGCATATGTGGTCAAGTTTAATCCCTATTTCAAGTTATCAGAACAAGCTTTTGTTTTTTAGCCATCAGAGTAAAAAATAAATTATTACCAATTACATGTAAACTTATAAAACTACATAACTGCTTTGGGTTGCTCTTCTTTCACGAAAGATATGAATATATAAACACTAAGTAGTTGCAATTCAAACCATAATATACTTTGAAAGCTGCTAAGTGTTTATAATTTAGTAGTACAAAATTCTACTTTATTCTTTAATTATATCTAAGTGTGATTACTGAAGAGAGCTCAAAACAAACCTAATCTCAAATAAACCAGCAGTAAACCCATAACTAGTTGCAGTCCAGAAATAATCATTAACTCATATCCCTATGAAGTAATCTTTTCACTTTAGCAAGTGAATTTTCTAACCCTGAGGGAAAATGGTACAAGGTTATATTTTTTTCTTAAAAAAAATAAAACAAAACAAAAAACACACACACTTCATGTATAGCATTATTTAATATCTAAAATACTGGTGTGAAGTAACATGCAACACAACCTATAAAACTCCCATTGTATGAACAAAATAAATGCAGGTATTTATTTTGTTGCTTAGAACTACAATATTTACAGCACCATTTCTGTTGCTATTCCTGTCTATAGCAGCAAAACTTCAAAACCTACTTGATGATGCAGTTCCATCACCTCCTTAGTTCCAACAATACTTTTTAATTTAGGAGGTATGAAAAGATTAACTACAAACTCTTGATTAAGGGCAGTGACGGAGCTCCTGTCCCAGAGAAGAAGCTAAGTCTGTTACAGACTGTACCATTAAACACACATCTGGCAGGAGAGTAGCTGTATCTGAACCACTGTAGATCCACCAAGGAACTCCTTAATAATATATACGATTTGAGCAAAATCTACCACAAATCATATACCTATTGATTTTTAAGGGCATATTTCCTTTTCTAAAATCTTGCATAAGAGTAAACAACTCTATTTACCAATTGCCTTAAGAAATTTGAGAAGCCTCAATTCCTTAAAAATTGCCATCAATGATTTAGTAAAGACGGTATTTCATCTAGTAAAATGTCAACTCTTTTTAAATTTTTTCTTTATTAGCAGACATTAGCAGACATTTGATTAAAAAACAAAACAAAACGAGAGATCTGTCTGGGTTCAAATTCTTAACATGCAACGGGCTGCTGACGTGCCACACATTCTCTCACAAGCAAGCTTTCACAATGGCTTCCAAATAATCTGATGCCAATTTGCAGATTTTAGTTGTAAAAAGAAAATCCTAGTAAAGGCTCTGGAAAGGAATATTCTGTGGAATATAAAATCAACCCAGCTCTAAACAGAGTCTAATCTTTTTATAACTACATGGCCACAACGTAAAATTTTTACAGAGACAGATCTGGCATCTATTGAAAAAACACACGGCATGACTTCAGAGTAATACAATACTTGCTACGTTTTTAAATAAAAGCAGAAGGTTCAAAACCAGTAAATCTTACCACTCATTTTGTTTTTACAGTAGCAGCAGAGAACAAGAAAATCCAACAAGGAAACAGCGTAGTACACGTTAACAGCTTTAATTGGAGAACCGCGGCTGCTGCTTTTTTTTTTTTTTGCAAAGCTACGAGGAAAAGATCCTTTGACCGAGTCACGTGACACTGACCACGTGACCTGCAGTGACCCGCGGAAAAGGGGGGGAGCAAGCGTTCCCTCTGGCAGTGTTTGGCATACAGTAAATGATTAAAAGATTTCTACTGATTCTGCCCCGAATTTGAAATTTTTCAGACTGCTTTATGAACCAACTCAAAAGCTCATCAAGATATTCATGGAAACATAGATATCTGATGTAAAATAATTCCCTTTGTTCTTATTTTCCTCTTATAACTAATAGGCCTGTGTGCTAAGTCGCTTCTGCCATGTCCGACTCTGCGACCCTATGGATTGCAGCCTGTTCTGCTCCTCTGTCCATGGGATTCTACCGGCAAGAATACTGGAGTGGGTTGCCACGCCCTTCTCCCGGGGATCCTCCCAACCCAGGGATCGAACTAGCGTCTCATTAGTCTACCTGCATTGGCAGATGGGTTCTTTACCATTAGAGCCACCTGGAAAGCCCTACACACTATCTACTAATTCAAATTTTATTACCCCAGCCGGCTGCTTTTCATTTATAAATTTTAGGACACATATAACACTTATTTAGAAGATTCACTCCTAAATGTCCTTGTGTAACTTGATGCACTCTCCATACTCATCCCTTAAAATTCTTGTGTGTATTGTGGGCAACCCTTAAGGAAAGCCCACAGTACACAAAAGAATTATATACAGAATACAGGCTTGATCAACTTGTTCCTTAAGCATGGGATTTCTATTTCAGACTGGCATTTAACATCTCAAGTTAATAAACACTACCTTTTTTTTTTTATTACTGGTTTTACTTTCTTTTTTTCTGATTTTTTCTTGTTGTTTCTAAAGGTTTAACCTGGACACTAATACAGATACTTGGTAGATGGTATTCTCACTCATGCTCATGAAATCTGAAAAGACAGGTCATGATTGGGGCTTACTTTACTCAAGCATGTGTAGAGACCAGGAAGAAGACTAAAGTTATAAGAGAGGGGATAACTCTTATAACTATAAGTTATAAGAGAGGGGAATAAGACTGTAAGAACTTTGGAGGGCTTTTCATTACTTTATGGTGCTGTGTAGTTAAGGAAATTTATTTATAGCTAATATAAATATACAGGTAATGATAATGAATGTGATTTGTAATAAATTGAACAGTGGAAAGAAAGTGGATTTTGGCATCAAAAGATGTAAGTTTTAGTAATAGCATCAATGTTTATTAGCAAGGCAATTTACTGCTCTTCTCTGAGACTCAGTTTCCTTCTATAAAATGGTTAAAACAATCAACTTCATAGCATTGTTGTGAGAATCAAACTAGATAAATTTAAAGTACCAAGTACACTGGCTGGCACCACTTAATAAATGATAGTTATTATTATAAGAATGGTCACTATGGGGCTTCCCAGGTGGCTCAGTGATAAAGAATCTGCCTGCCAATGCAGGAGACAAATGAGACATGGGTTCAATCCCTGGGTCAGGAAGACACCCTGAAGTAGGAAATGGCAACCTGCTCCAGTATTCTTGCCTGGAAAATTCCATAGACAGAGGGGCCTGGCGGGCTACAGTCCACAGGGTCGCAGTCAGACATGACTGAACACACACACACGTTTGAGAAAGTAATAATGGACAGGGTACTATTCAATGTTCTACATGTGTTAACTCAATCCTCACAATAATTGAAATAGGCATCACTTATAGGTAAGGGAATTGAAGCAGAATGCAATTAAGTAACTTGCCAAGAGCACACAATGAGGCAAAGCCACGATCATTTTAACAATAAGGCAATATTTTAAACATATATAAACCATGTTCAAAGACTCAGTCTTCCAAAAAGCTGGAAAAGAACTGGCAAGGGATAGCCTGGAGGTTTCAATAAATAGATGCCAGACATTTCAGAGGAGATAAGACACTGAAGTATCATTCTCACTAGTGGGGAAGGATAATTATTACCTTCTAAGTCTCACTAAAAGGCAAAGCTGCCCTGAAGAGCATAGCTTAATACCTAAAAGTCTTCTGGTCTCAACAGAATCTTCTCATAAATGTTGGATTCAGGCTCCCAGTAAATCCAACCATGCCTCTGATCTTTAGCCCCTAAACAAAAAGCAAGTCCTGGCAGCCCACTTCCTCATTTTGGCTCATGTTCTCACACAGCTGTGTTTCCGTTTCTTGACTCTTTCTTTAACGGATGATCTTCTCATTTCTTCCCATTGTGCTCACTGGAACATTTTCCTTGTTATAAATTCCCCTAGATCCTCAACCTTTTCACAGAACACCTGCTCATGGGCTTTCTTTAAATGAAACCCAGCTCGCCTCCAGGACAGCTTTTCCAGTAGCTGGTGGGAGCAGTGGCTTCTCATTCTCTCCTGAGGCAGGCTCCAGACACCCGGAGGGCTGCTTCCCAGCGCCACTGCTGTTACTGTTTCATGCTTCAGTTTCTTTTCCCTTGAGATCATGCCATAGTAATACTGGGTAACACACCACCCTCTGCCCCTTCTCACTGCTGTCATTTATTGAGAACTTCCGCACCATGTTCACAGTGTTTTTCCCAGCTCTTGCCCATCAGCAAGACGACTTCCGTGTCCAAGAAAACCTAACTTATACCTTTCTTGAACTCTTCTGTTTTGAGTAATGCATGTTCAATGATATATCTTAGAATTTATCACTTAGAGTTCCACTACAGGATCTCATCTTTGAAATGTTAAAACTTTCATTTTTCAGTCTCTGGTCACTGTATCTATCATCTCACAAGTTGTCTTTCTTCTACGACATCAGGTCTTCCTCATAGTGATCTCCTATTTCTCCTGATCCACCTGTGTCTTCATGGCCTGATCTTTTTTCCCATCCATGTCTTCCTTTTACCTTGCCTTCACTAAAAATACCCAATTTTAATAAACCAGATTTAATTATTTTCTCATAGACCTGAACTGTAGAAATCAAATGTTATGTGGGCTGGCGTGTTTATGAATTTAATTATATCCAACCTTAACTCAGCCATCAGCACTGCTCAGGAATCCTTTCATGAATTTATTCCTGGCTAATAAACTTATATGCTGTTTTCTACAGGGATTATCAGAGATCCCCACCACTCTTTAAGGATGTCCCCCAATTCAACCTCAACTACATACCTCAGCATAAAATTGAACTCTTTCAATGTTGTTTACAAACTCTTCTCACCTCTTCTATTTTCAGAAGAATCATTGTCCTTTCACACTGTATTAAAGCTATCTCCCCCCTTCTAGTCTTGATCTGATCTCCACTTCCTCCTCTACTGGGGTCTGCTTCAGTTCAGTCGCTCAGTCGTGTCCGACTCTTTGCGACCCCATGAACCGCAGCACACCAGGCCTCCCTGTCCATCACCAACTCCCAGAGTCCACCCAAACTCATGTCAATTGAGTCGGTGATGCCATCCAACCATCTCATCCTCTGTCGTCCCCTTCTCCTCCTGCCCTCAATCTTTCCCAGCATCAGGGTCTTTTCAAATGAGTCAGTTTTTTGCATCAGGTGGCCAAAGTATTGGAGTTTCAGCTTCAACATCAGTCCTGCCAATGAACACCCAGGACTCGTCTCCTTTAGGATGGACTGGTTGGATCTCCTTGCAGTCCAAGGGACTCTCAAGAGTCTTCTCCAACACCACAGTTCAAAAGCATCAATTCTTCAGTGCTCAGCTTTCTTTATAGTCCAATTCTCACATCCATACATGACTATTGGAAAAACCACAGCCTTGACTAGATAGACCTTTGTTGACAAAGTAATGTCTCTGCTTTTTAATATGCTGTCTAGGCTGATCATAATTTTCTTACAAGGAGTAAGCGTCTTTTAATTTCACGGCTGCAATCAAAATCTGCAGTGATTTTGGAGCCCCCAAAATAAAGTCAGCCACTGTTTCCCCATCTATCTGCCATGAAGTGATGTGACCGGATTCCATGATCTTACTTTTCTGAATGTTGAGCTTTAAGTCAACTTTTTCATTCTCCTCTTTCACTTTCATCAAGAGGCTCTTTAGTTCTTCTTCACTTTCTGCTGTAAGGGTGGTGTTATCTGCATATCTGAGGTTACTGATATTTCTCCCAGCAATCTTGATTCTAGCTTGTGCTTCCTCCAGCCCAGCGTTTCTCATGATGTACTCTGCATGTAAGTTAAATAAGCAGGGTGACAATATGCAGCCTTGACGTACTTCTTTTCCTGTCTGGTTTACCACCAGCGCCACCTGGGAAGCATGAGGTCTGTCTTCAGGTACCCTCCTAACAAGATTTTGCTCTATCCCCTCACTATCCTCAACTACAGGTGCAGTGGTGAATACATTTTTCATTTTCCCTTTTGTACCTGATTATATGACAATTTTAACAAACAAAAGGCTCATGGTTTTTATTTTCTCAACACTGCCTCAATGTTTGCAGAGGGTTACTGGAGGCCTGGTGACACCAAGTGGCCATCAGGGGCATGAGCAACACATACTGCTGTGGCCACCGGCAGGAGACTGGAAGGAGTTCTGTCCTTAGCCCTCCTTATCAAAGACCACTCTGCTCTACTACTAGGTACCTTAACTGCCATGCTTCACCTGCTTCTGACAGGGGTCACGAAAAGAAAAATGGTTTATTCTAGTTGCCTTTAAGTATAATCACAGGTTAAAGTAAAAACAAGAGATAGACAAGCTGCTTAGAGGAGATCATGGCAGAAACTGGCAACACAAAATGATGGCCGATCATATACATCAGAGCTTATTTTAATGCAACTATTAATTATACTCTGTTAAAAAATGAAAAGTCTGGAACAAATGTTAAACCAGTTAGACATCAAGATGAGAGGAATAAACTGGGATTGTCCTAGACAAAATGGGACATAAGGTCACCCTATTAATAAGCGATGCTTATTTGTTAAGGTTACAAAACACCTGATAATTTTTATTCACATGAGGCTGGCAATCAACACAAGCCTATACAGTCTTGGAACTGAACTGAGTTAGTCGACTGTAATTTGATTGTATGTGTTTTTTTTATCATATATTTTTCTTAGTGTAACTGAAAGGTCCTTGAAAGTATGGACTCTAACACTAATCCTGGGCATTAGAAGTGTGTGACAACTGTAATTTGGGAAAAGAATGAAGTAGGAGATTAAAGAAAAAAGATCAAGGTAATTATTATTCACTGCTTTAGGGGCCTTTCTTTTCCTTGAAAATTTATTATTCCTTTTTAAGGCTGGATGAAGTAGACTATTAAAATCAGGGGTCTAAGGATGATTCAGAATTACGGGTAATTTCATTTATCTGTGTACAGGTAACTAAAAATTTCTATAATCAGACTTGCTAAGCATTCAGATGTATCAGTGACAAGCATATCAAGTAGGAAAAGGATGAAGAAGGACTATCATACTATGGTTAGAATCTATCTTTAGCACTAAATCAAGCTGTATATAGATAGAAAACAGTAGATATGTTTACCAAGCAAGCACCTGCTTCTAAACAAGAGTTATTTTTAGGGCTCTTGTTTAGAAAGCTACTAAGGCTCTGATATTAATGTGCGTGGATGCAGCAGGTTGTGAACATCACTATTTTTAGCACCAGTCCAATGTGAACAACCATGAATCATTCTTTGTTATCCTAGTAGGAAATGGCGCTTGGGATTTACTACAGCACATGAGGTTAACTAGGTCTCACTAACTGCACACCCACATGCTGACATCACACAGGCAGTGATATGGATCAGTGACGCAAATCCTGTCAGGATCAAACATTAAGGCCACAGAGGTTAAAAAAAAAATAGTGCCTGCATGGCAGGGCAGACCCGTCATCCAACATGTACAGACTGCATTAAATCAGGACTGCTGCCGATGAAGAGGCTTGTGTTAGTCCTTTTTACAACAGTTTAACTTTTTTATTTTAATTATAGATTTCCCACATATAGACTCTATATTTATCTTTAAGTTTCCTCACAGCTTCTGTGGTTTAAGGTCTGGACCTTTAAAACATATGTTAAGGCTCCGACAGCCACATGAGTTATCTGGAAAATGGCCTCCGTAGCCAGGCTCTTTAGACCAATCTTTTGAAGACTACACCACCACTAAGTATTTTATATAATGCATGCCTAACAAACAACACTCAGATTTAGATCTGAAGCACTACACCGTGGCCTCAGAGTTTGCTGCTCCCTCAGTCTTCTTCCCACCGTCACCTTCCTCTTTGAGCAGTTACTGTTTTCAGTTTTATTGGCATCAAAATATTAATTTCTTATAGTTACAGATAGATTGGAAAACATAGCTTATTAAGAATAACCATGTATCAGGTTTCAAAATACCTTCTCTTTGAATTATGCGTACCCACCTGGAATTAGAGATTTCATCTCCTGTAACAGGAACAGAACCTACCCCTGGAGATGTGCCACATTCCAACGTTCAGTTCTTCTGAAAAGGAACTTGGTCTCTACACGTAAAGCATCACCCTTCCTTCTCATTTCTCATGTTCTCCTCAAGGACTGTCACTTCCCAGGAGAACTGGTAGGCCGGAAGGAGATGAGAGCTGGAGGTGTTTCCTTCTATCACTGTTTGACATAATCAGGCTAACATGAAACCATGTCTTTCCCAAGCTTTCAGGCACCTGTTTTCATGTTGTTTCCTCAACTAATGGTGCTTTTTATGAGAACGTAAAAAAGGCTGGTGAGTTGTTGTTGTTGTTTTAGTGTTTGTTGGAGTATAACTGATTTACACTGTTGTGTTAGTTTTGCGTTTATTGCTGTATAGTTGATTAACCATGCTGTGTTAGTTTCGAGTGTATAAATCTTAATAGAGGTATTTAATGCATACAAAAGCAATTATGTGTCTACTCTTTTAAAAACACAAGTGACAGTACACTACACACATTGTTCTGCACCTTAATAATATAGTTTGCTCGGAAAGCTTTCCATGTGGGCATAGGCACAGGCTGCTCCAGTCTCTTAATGGCTGCATAGTACTCCACCATAACAATGTCCCATAATTTAACTATTTCCCTACTGATACTCAACTTATTTTCAATATTTTGCTATTACAAACAACGGTGTAATGAACATCTCTGCACAAACATAATTAATAGATGTTTCAGTATGTCAACAGGATAAATTACTAGACGTGAAATAGCTATATCAAAGAGAATTTGTTTTTCAAGTTATCAAATCTCAGAGTTTGTATTTACATTCTTATCAACACACCCTTACCAAACAGTTATCAAACTGGGACTTCCTGGAGAGCCCTAAGACACGTTACAAACCTTTCTTATGAGAAAGAGCTATAAAACCAAAAAGCATTTTGAACCTAACATGCTCAATAATAAATTAATCATCCCTATCCTTCTACCCAAACCAATTTTTTTTCTCTTCCTTGTATATGTTGCAGCACAGTGAAAGACACTGTCATTTATCTTTATGCTCAACTGACTATGAAATCTGTAAATCATTCTAGTTTCTTCTTACCCTCCACACTGAGTGCCTAGGTCTTATCCTTATTACTTATTTGCTTTTGTTGTTGCTATTTTCCTGCTTAAAATGAATCCTTCAGTGGCTCTTTGTTCCTTTCAGGATAACACCTGAACTCTTTAGCATGCTATAAAGGTATTTGTAACACACCCTATGGGGCTTCCCAGGTGGCACATTGGTCAAGAATTCAGCTGCCAATGCAGGAAATGCAAGAGACGTGGGTTTGACTTCAGGTTGACTGAGCACCTATTCCATTTTTAGTCTCATTTTCAGATACTCCTCAGTGTATTCTGTTTTCCATGATATTTCTTTTTTTTTTTCTTTTTCATGATATTTCTTTATTCATACCTTTTCAGTCTCCTCTAATTTCTCTGTGCTATGCATTTGCACATGCTATTCTTTCTACTTCTAAGATATTTCTCAGTTATTTTTCCTCTTGGCTAAACAACTATTTCTTTAATCATCATCTTTTCCTGCACGTGCCTGTCTGTGTCCTCAGTCACTCAGTCGTGTCTGATTCTTTGTGGCCCTAAGGACTGTAGCCTGCCAGGCTCCCCTGTACATGGAATTATCCTGGCAAGAATACTGGAGAGGGTTGCCGTTTCCTCCTCCAGATCTTCCCTATCCAGGGATCAAACCCGCATCTCTTGCGTCTCCTACACTGGTAGGTAGATTCTTTACCATTGTGCCACCTGGGAAGCTTTTTCCTGCACATGTGTGTGCCCAGCCGCTCAGTCATGTCCGACTCCGTGCAACCCTTTGAACTGTACTCAACAAATATTCCTAGCTGGGTTAGGTATGTCTCCTCTGGCCTCCAATATGTATCTGAGGATACTGAATTCCATCATAGTACATATCACCCTCTCGGTTTTAACTGTAGATTACTTGCCTTTCTTCCCCACTATGCTGTGAGGCAGGGTCTAAGTCTTTCAAATGGCTGTCAAGAATGAGCTGTTCTTCAGAATAGTTAGAGATTTGGGCAAATTCTCTTTCCAGGAAGAGAGCATGCACACACTTTTAGGTATCATGTCTTCTGTATTCTGGCAACACCCAAGCATGGGAGACTGAGTACAGGATGGTGAGAAATTCCAACATATTAAGACTAAAAATTATGTAAAATATTGAAATATGATCTTTCATTGTAATGATAAAGAGTTTTCCCCCCAAAATTGAGGGATTATATGATAAAATGAAGCAGAAGAAGATGTCAAAGACAAGAGAACTTTGCTGATCCATAAATAATGGGAACAGGATTTGACTAAAGTTCACCTTCTAAAAGTGAATCAACATCCTTAAATAATGTTACTGCACATATTTTGAGATCAGAGTCGTATGTTAAAATTATGACTCTGGCAGACAGTAACTTTGCCTCTGGAGCCTTAGAGAAACTAATACAGACTTGCAAGGAAAACTTCTCCCACCACCCTTATTATGTTGTTGCCTGACTCTTACGGTTAATGGCAGCATGTTTGGATGTGCCTTAATATAACACCATAACCACAGTCAGAGGCAAAGTCATACTTTTATAAATATAAGAAGGGTCTGTACTAGATATGAAATTATGCCTCGTGTTAGCTGCTGTGACACAGGAAAATGAGAATTGTGTAAGAATGATTTTTTTCTAGCCCTTTATTATCTAGGTAGGTACTAAAAATCACATTCAATATTGTTGCCATATAAAGAAAGGAACCAGAAAAGATCTTTTCTTTTTCCTGGGACAGTCTCTGCAATAGGTAAAAGGATATATAAATCAGATTATATAATTAATTCATGGTAGTCTCTTTATAACTTTATATAAATGTTCATTGAAGATTGTAGCCTTGTGTTGTCCCAGCTACGCTTTGGGGGCAAAAAAACAGAAATGTTTATGCCTAAGTTAGACTGCTTAATTAACACTTCGCCTGAGTCCAAATTCATGGTTGCAGTCACTACAGGGCTAAAATAAGATAACTCTCTGTATCAGTTTGTATTCAGTTGCTCTTCTCACCAGGAGATCCTTCCAGTGATGCTAACTTTAGAGAGTCTGGTCTTTCTAGACATTCTGACATAAGGTTAAGAAAAAGAATGCAAAGCACAAAGTAGGTCTGTAGTAAATACGTGTTCCTTTTCTAGCATCCCTTCACAGAATGATTTGGTTAAATAGAGGGGATCCAAACAAACACTTCTCCTTTCATAAATACGGACTAGCTTACTTATACTGGTACTTTTTTGGGGCTGACAAAAATCCTCAACATTTAATGGTTTTTGCCCTGGGTTCACATCTGTCCATTTGAATGTCAGAATTCTTTAAGCCAGTTCTAAATTATGGTATCAAATTTACACATTTCTTTTTTCCACCCCCTTGATTTCAAAAATTGTCAGACTATTACTAATATTATATACTTGTAAGCTTGGTATGTCCCATATTTTTAGCTTTCACTAGTTAAAAAATCACTTATCTGCACCAAAATGGTCCACCATTTTCCTTAATAAGCTCAGGGTCTCAGCTTAAAAAAAACCCAAACTCTAAATTTTATAAAATAAAATCAGGACTAAATTTTAAAAGAGTTACAACATTTATATGGTTATTTAAGCAATTAATATTCATCAAAATTATCAAGTTATACAGAAAACATAAACAAGGAAAGACATTCCTATAATCCTACCACATAGGGGCAGGCACTTGAAGGAAATGTGCTCAAATTACTTTTGATGCATATGTACTCATTAAAAGTAATATTTTTCCTTATTACAAAAAAGCTAATTATGTTGACACCCTCAGTAATGTATAATCAATAAAGAGACTTCAAGATTCAAGTCCTGATTAAACAAAACTACTAATTAATAATCTTTTTAATCTTCCATTTGGGGGAAATAAAAAGCAAAACCAGAGCTTATCCTTGTGTGTCCCTCAGGAAGTCTTTCCTAGTCGCTGGGCTGGTTTGGATGTTCCTACCAGAGCTTCTATAGCACCCTTCCTGTTTTCCTCCACCACAGCCCTTGTCTCATGTTACTGACAATCTCCCTATGAGATCACAAACTTTGTGGAGGGCAGGGATAGGGTCTATCTTACTCACCAGTAAATCCCCAGAGTTTTGGAATAGTAACTGTTCATATTGAGTTCATAATAATTTGCTAAATAAAAGAATGGCTTTTAAATGAAACCTAATATCCTAATCTAGACTCAGCAATTTACTCAGCAACTCAATCTTCTAAATAATCTACGCTATACCACCATACAGTTTTAATGCTTATGATGATTTAGGGCACTGGAAGATTCTAAATTATTTTCAGTACATTCTGTTCACTAAGGCTAAATTTAAGTGTTTATTTTGTAAATATTTTCAGTTACATGATTTGGAAAAAGATTTTCTGGTTTTCAGTTAATCAGAAAGGTATTTTAACAAGAACACCTTGCCCCAGGTTAAAGTTTAAGGCATATACCTTACACCATACTAAGTTAGACTGCTTAATCAACACTCTAATAATATCATCTTTAGCAAAAATACTTAAATCCAACTGATGAAAATTTCTTCCCCAAAAGATGAGAAGGTAGAATTGAAAGATACAAATCTTCCTGTCAACCATCCCCATCATTTTAGGGTAATATAAATTAAGATCTTTCTCAAGTATAAATGAAAAAGAACCTTTTCAAATTCTAGTATTTATAGAGTTTGAATTCGCTCAGTCGTGTCTGACTCTTTGCAACCCCATGGATTATAGCCCACCAAGCTCCTCCATTCATGGAATTTTCTAGGCAAGAGTACTGGAGTGGGTTGCCATTTCCTTCTCCAGGGGATCTTCCCAACCCAGGGATCAAACCTGGGTCTCCCTCATTATAGGCAGACACTTTACTGTCTGAGCCACCAGGGAATCCCAATATATAAAATACGGTACTATTTACTCCTTAAATTTCTTATGGTAGATTCTCTCCTCGAAGATCAATAAATGAAATGAAACATGCTTTCTCAGTGCTCTGAGGAAAAAATTATATCTTACAATGAAAAGTAAGAGGGTTTTTTTCCCCCTAGCATCCTGTAGTACAACATACATAAAGCTATGTTGTACTTTTTGATAGGGTTGGTCTTAGGGTTCAGAGATGAATCTATAAAGTCCTTAGGGTATAGTAATTTGGTTTTGGATCTTTTGAAATAAGACACTCCCGTTTCTAGAATAGAATTTTGAATGACTTGGAGTAAATATATGAAAATATTTCGGAAAAAAGTATGTGGTTGAGAGAAGCTAACTATTGTTAAGTCATGAGTAGAGTGCCATCTCAGATACTTATGTTTGAGAAATGGCTGTAAAGTGTGGATTTTGCAGCCAGACTACCAGAGTTCAGGTCCCAGCTCAGCTGTTCAGTCACCCGAAACTGGCCAAGTTATTAACCTAGGTCTCAGTCTTCTTGTCCATAAAATGAAGGCAGTAATAGCTATCTCACAGGGGTGATAGGAGAATTAAATAGATTAATTACATTCAGAATGTTTACAAAAGTAACTGGTACAGTAATTGTTCAATAACCATTAGATAGTATCATACATGCTAATTAAATTATAAGTCACTTTCTGCCCTTTTAACCATTACTTGCAGTTCTATAGAGCATTGGTTTTGCAGTTAGAAATAAGTGCTGAAATAAAGACAACTTTGTTGCTTATTCCTAAAATAAGTCAAATAACATTTACAGTTTCTATAAATGCAAGGGACAGTTCCAGGTACTAACGGGGAAGGAAAGGAGATCTAGACACAATATGGTCTGTACCATAATCATTTGAGAAAGGCTAATGTGGGTCTAGACACCTGCATGTTTAAACTTCCCTGTTGAGTCTGATCCCTTGGTGAAGGGATGAAAATTTTAATCTTTACAGCCAGAAAGACCTTCCTTTGAGTCCCAGATCTTTCAGTAACTAGCTATGAGACTAACGAACCTCAAGTTTCTCACTCTGTTAAGGTTTAAGTAAGATTAATTGTACACACCACAATGCTGTCAGACAATGAGAACTCAATTACATGATTAGTGGTGGACTCTAAAACAGAAAAAAGACAAAAACCAGTAAGTGACATATAAATCAATAAAAGACATATGCCAAGTTAGAGATATAGGCCAGACAATGAATGGAAAAGGAAACTGAGGAGTACTTTTTAACCCTGGGGTGGTCAGAAAGAATCTCAAGAGATGGGGAACTAGTTTGTACTGCGTTTTGAAGAATTGCAAAAAATTCAGAAAGCTCTTGTGTGTACACATGTGAATGCACACTCTTATGTAATTTTCAATGAAGGGGCAATGTAAACAAAGGTATGAGAGGGGTCTCTGTAAGAAATATATGGAGACTGGTGCTGTGCTTAGTCGTTCAGTTGTGTCCAACTCTTTGCGACCCCATGGACTGAAGTCCACCAGGCTCCTCTGTCCATGGGGATTCTCCGAGCAAGAATACTGAAATGGGTGGCCATGCTCTTCTCCAGAGGTAGAAACTGGAGTATCTACTAATTCTAGTATATCTGGAGTAGAAATTTCTGAAACTAAAACTAGAAAGAAAGACTGGAATGAGTTGGTGGAGTGCCTAGAAAATAAGGCTAAGAGTCCTATGCTGTATGAAATGAAAGAAGGCAAGGTTTTTTAGTTTGTTTTTAGCATAGTAATAAAAAAAAGTCGTGCTTTAGGAAGGCCAAACTTGTAGTTACAGAAACAAATATGGAAAATAACATTTCTGTAAAGAAATTTGAATCCAAATCAATGTGGGACTAATGTGCTTATTAAAAGACCTCCCTTGTGGCTCTGCTGATAAAGAATCTGCCTGCAATGCAGGAGACCTGGGTTTGATCCCTGGGTTGGGAAGATCCTCTGGAGAAGGGAAAGGCTACCCACTCCAGTATTCTGGCCTGGAGAATTCCATACACTCTATGGTCCATGGGGTTACAAAGAGTTGGACACGACTGAGCGACTTTCACAGTAACGTGCTCAAAAGGGCATGAAACTACTCAATTAGGTATTGCTGCAGCTAAGTCGCTTCAGTCGTGTCTGACTCTGTGCGATCCCATAGACGGCAGCCCACGAGGCTCACCCGTCCCTGGGATTCTCCAGGCAAGAACACTGGAGTGGGTTGCCATTTCCTTCTCCAGTGCATGAAAGTGAAAAGTGAAAGTGAAGTCACTCAGTTGTGTCCAACTCTTCTCGACCCCATGGACTATAGCCCACCAGGCCCTCCGTCCATGGGATTTTCCAGGCAAGAGTGCTGGAGTGGGGTGCCATTGCCTTCTCCGTCAGTTAGGTATAATACATACTTAAACAGATTTCTGTGACAAGTTTTAATCAAATCCAGTTAGAAAGTATAGCTCTCTAATGTGGCTATTTGTGAAAATTTCTCCAGTTTTTCAAGGGCTTTCCTGGTGGCTCAGATAGTAAAGAATCTGCCTGCAATACAGGAGACCCGAGTTCGATCTCTGGGGGAGGAAGATCCCCTGGAAAGGGAATGGCAACCCCACTCCAGTATTCCTGCCTGGAGAATTCCACAGACAGATGAGCCTGGCGGTTACAGTCCATGGGTTTGCAAAGTGTTGGACACAACCGAGCAACTAACATTTTCACTTTCCCCAATTTATACAGCTAGTCAGATTCATTTGATAAATTACAGTATCATCAGCCTTGGTTTCCTCATTTAGGAAGAAGCTGCTTCATACAAACAGTACTCAACTTATTAGAAAGTCAACTGGCAAAATAGGTATTTCAAATCCAGAATGTACTACTCCATGCTTTCAACTTTATAAATGGTAGTAAGGCTCTGCTATAATTAAAAACTCACAAAATAAGTACTGATATGGCCTAGAAAGTAGTTAAAATATTGTGCATGTGCGATGACAACAGAGTAGAATGACCTTTTTCTGTTACTGTAAAATATATCAGAATGTATCAAATACTTAAAAATACCTTATATACTTAAGGTATATATATATATATGTATATGCAGTGTATATACATATATATATATATGTGTGTGTGTATATATATATTTGACATGGCCTCCACTGGGCTGAGGTCACTGACTAAACAAACTCCAAATGATGAAAATCTCAAGAGGGACAAGGAGGAACAGTGGAGAAATACTAATCACATTGGGACAGGTAAAATGTGGCTGAGGGAAGGTAGACAAGTATCTTTTGGGTAAAAATAAAGGGGGGCGGTTCTTATATACAATTCTTATATTTTACAAGATTCAAAAATGAAAAAGTATAAAAAAGAAGAGAAGAAAAACTTTCCCTTCATCCCTGTTCCCAATTTTATGCACCACCACTCCATAAGCAAACACTGTAATTATTTTTTGGAGGATCTTTGAAGATTTTCAATTATTATTATTATTTAAAATAGCCTGTGGCATCTATCAGTTGTTTTCTGGTATTTGTTCTTCACTTCTTCCATAGTAATAATCTTCTGAGTGTTAGCTGGATCCATGGGCACCTCATCCAAAGGCAACTTTTAGTTTTCTTATTTAGTTAGACGTGAGCAGCTAAGCTATGGCCAGTGAGCATAAGTTACCTGTATAATCTCCAAAGTATGTCCTTAAAGAAAGAGGGCATATCTTTTATCTCTTCTTCTCTTCCTCTTTTCCATTCTGTCTGGGCCATGAACATTGGTGGTGAGCCACCATGGATCATGCAGACGAGTGTAATATTCTAGGGATGGCAGATCAAGATGGAAGTAACCTGAGTTCCTTTACTACCTATAGGGCAAAGAACTCCATACAAATACTAACAGACCTCTGAACATGACGCATGAGAGAAAAAATGTTCACATTATAATTGTCATAGTTTTCTATTGCTCTTTTAACATTAGCACAAACTTAGTGGTTTTAAGAAACACCCATTTATTAGCCCACAGTTTTGTAGTTCATAAATCCGTGTGTTGTATAAACTGGGTTTTCTACTCAGGGTCTCACAAAGTGAAAATCAAAGTACTGGCTAGGGTGTGTTCTCATTTAGAGGCTGGAGTCCTTTTCCAATCTCATGAGGCTGTGGTGGAATTGAGATTCTTATGGCTCTAGGACTAAGATTCTCATTTCCTTGCTAGCTATTTTACGCAATTATATTTCTAGGTCTTACATTCCTTTTGCCATCACCACTCATTAAAGTTTTTTTAATTGAAATTTTTATCACTTAAAAAAAAACAGAACTCACTGAACTGGTTGAGATTTCCTATTTTCAAGAGAACAACTTTAACAATAATATTTTATTCATTAGGAACATAAAGAATTGAAGACAACTTAATTTGCCTGAATTTTCCTTTTTTAGCATAAACATTGCAGTGTTCTCTTAACCAAGTCATATATAACACAGTTTCTCTTGAAAAGTAACATTTAATAGCATTTAGGGACAATCTGGGACTATTACACAAAGTACTCAGGATGAATCATTCACTTAACCTAAAATGGGCTGAATTTATGAATGGATGATCCATTATGTTTCATTTTAAAAAACAAGACTCATTAATATTTCAAAATGAGTCTTTTGAGCCTCTCTAGGCAATGGCACCCCACTCCAGCACTCTTGCCTGGAAAATCCCATGGACGGAGGAGCCTGGTGGGCCGCAGTCCATGGGGTCACTAAGAGTCGGACACGACTGAGCGACTTCACTTTCACTTTTCATTTTCATGCATCGGAGGAGGAAATGGCAACCCACTCCAATGTTCTTGCCTGGAGAATCCCAGGGATGGGGGAGCCTGGTGGGCTGCCGTCTATGGGGTCGCACAGAGTCAGACACGACTGAAGCGACAGTAGCAGCAGCAGCAGCAGCGAAACTGATATTTTCATTTTAGAAGGAAAAATGTAGAGAACAAATTTTTTAATAGTGGATTTCCACCACATAGTTACTTATACTTTTAGAGTATTTCCTAAGGGTAGTTAAGCTTTCCTAAGTAATGTATAAAAGATATAACTTCTCCATGATTTAGTTTGTTAAATTATGAAAAAAGTAAATAACAGCTAATCATATGGTAAAGAGACTACTACATATGGTTTGGACTTGAGTTAATTATAATTTCCATATACCTTAAAACTTCATGTAGTTCAGTCATATTTGTAGTAAAAAAAGAGCCCTTAGTCCAAAGATAATCAGTGGTCTTTTAAAAAATTCTTGGAATACTGATCTGAGTTTAGTTCAGTCGCTCAGTCGTGTTCGACTCTTTGCAACCCCATGAATCACAGCACGCCAGTCCCCCCTGTCCATCACCAACTCCCAGAGTTTACTCAAACTCATGTCCATTGAGTCGGTGACACCATCTAGCCATCTCATGCTCTGTTGTCTCCTTCTCCTCCTGCCTCCAATCCCTCCCAGCATCAGAGTCTTTTCCAATGAGTCAACTCTTCCCATGAGGTGGCCAAAGTATTGGAGTTTCAGCTTCAACATCAGTCCTTCCAATGAACACCCAGGCCTGATCTCCTTTAGAATGGACTGGTTGAATCTCCTTGCAGTCCAAGGGACTCTCAAGAGTCTTCTCCAACACCACAGTTCAAAAGCATCAATTCTTTGGCACTCAGCTTTCTTCACAGTCCAACTCTCATATCCATGCATGACGGCTGGAAAAACCACAGCCTTGACTAGACGGACCTTTGTTGGCAAAGTAATGTCTCTGCTTTTGAATATGCTATCTAGGTTGGTCATAATTTTCCTTCGAAGGAGTGTCTTTTAATTTCCTGGCTGCAATCACCAGCTGCAGTGATTGTGGAGGCCCCCAAAATAAAGTCTGACACTGTTTCCACTGTTTCCCCATCTATTTCCCATGAAGTGATGCCATGATCTTCATTTTCTGAATGTTGAGCTTTAAGCCAACTTTTTCACTCTCCATTTTCACTTTCATCAAGAGGCTTTTTAGTTCCTCTTCACTTTCTTCCATAAGGGTGGTGTCATCTGCATAGCTGAGGTTAATGATATTTCTCCCGGCAATCTTGATTCCAGCTTGTGCTTCTTCCACTCCAGCGTTTCTCATGATGTAATCTGCATATAAGTTAAATAACTAGGGTGACAATATACAGCCTTGATGTACTCCTTTTCCTATTTGGAACCAGTCTGTTGTTCCATGCCCAGTTCTAACTGTTGCTTCCTGACCTGCATACAGGTTTCTCAAGAGGCAGGTCAGGTAGTCTGGTATTCCCATCTCTTTCAGACTTTTCCACAGTTTATTGTGATCTACACAGTCAAAGGCTTTAGCATAGTCAATAAAGCAGAAATAGATGTTTTTCTGGAACTCTCTTGCTTTTCTGATGATCCAGTGGATGTTGGCAATTTGATCTCTGGTTCCTCTGCCTTTTCTAGAACCAGCTTGAACATCTGGAAGTTCACAGTTCATATATTGCTGAAGCCTGATCTACTTATTATTAAAATAAATTTAAGATATGGCATAAGATATTACCATAATTATGAATATCTAAAAAATTGAGAGCTGGTAGAAAAATTGTTGAATCTAATTCACACTAGTGCATCCTCATTTCACAGATGTGCAAAATAATGGGCAGAATTTAAGTAATCTACTGAAGGATATAGAATCAGAACATTTTAGACTTGTGAAGAACCTTTAAAGGCATTAACTCCAACCATCCACTGAAGAGAAATTAAACCTGCTAATGGCCCCATCAAGTGAAGACTCAGTAGATGCATTACCACCTACAAAGGCAGATGGGAAACTGATTGCTCCTGAGTCTCTCCGACAGCTCTGTTTATTACAAAGTTGTTCCTCATATTAAGCTAAATCTGTTTTCCTTTAACTCCCACCCACTAGTCCCAGAACCCAGGCTGACCTACTCCCAGACTTGTACCTTTAAAAATACACAATTAAGTAATTCATACATTTTGTTATTAATATTTCTTTAAAGTTTTATTGTGAATTTAGTAAGAAAAATTATATTTCATTCTGTGAGTTACAGTAATATAGCAAACAATATAGTGACCATGATATATAAAACAGACACTTAACTTCTAATAAATTTTAGGCATTTTTAATATCAAAGATCTGACAAATCTAACAAGATTCACGGGGCCTAAGGTGTAGTTTGTACACATGTCTCAGGGATTCTAGATCATCATAGCAGGTCACTAGGGGTCCTCCTTGGATGAAATCTTCCTCTCCCATCCCCAACAAACACATCCTGGGAGAAAACGGCCCTTATTTAAAACACGAATATTCGCAACCATTTAGTTTATGTTAGCCAAAATCTGGAAACAACTCAAAGGTCCCTCAACAAATGACTAAACAGATACAATATGTGGGTGTTCATGCAATGTAACACAACTCAGCAATAAAAATGAGCGAACTAATGATGCAAGAACAACATGGACGGACCTCAAACTTGTTATACTAAGTGAAAAGAAGCCAAAAGGAAAATTCTGTATATGCTTTCATTTATGAGCTACTACTAGCAAAGGTAAAACTATAAAGACAAAAGCATTCTGAACAGACCTAACGAGCACAAGGATTCAGACTAGAACACAGAGGCCAGAAGTGCCAACATCTGGAGTGCAGAGAACTCACTCTAGGGTAACAGAGTTGGGATAATTGGGATACAGAGCTTGTAAGTATTTAACAAAATGTTGTTTTACTAAGGACCTAAATGTCATGTGGCTCAGTTTAGGAGAGACTTACTAACAAAATGCTCTGCAAAGGAGATGGCAAATACGAAAGAGCTGACTACGTGTGTGCTTATCCTCACCATAATCCCAAAACACATGGAGAACAGAGTGGTACTTCCTGGTGGGGACAAACGTTCCCTAACATCAGAAGCCCCTATAAAGGCAGGAAGAGTCAAGATCAGGTGTATGAGGAGAGAATGTGAGAGCAGAAAAGCAGTAATCAAGAGCAGCAGCAGTAAAGGGAAGACAAACAGGAACAGCGGTGCTGACAATAACCGCCCCAGGAGCAACAGTGCGGGTCACTCTCTGAGTTAGATGCAGCAGAAGCACCAAGAGTCCAGTAACCTCCCACCGGCAGACTAGAAAGTGACACCAGCAGCAACAGTGGTGAAACACACATCAGTAACTACTGAGAAGCTGGTCAGAGCTACCTGGAAACGAAAAGGAAAGCAGGGAGATTTAGAGGCAGAGGTAGCATCAATGGCATACTAACTCTAGTGGGTGAAGGGGCGCGGAATCGACACACTGGGGAACTGTTGATTAGCTCCTGACTTCTTGAGGTAAGGTGCACTACTGCTTTCAACAAACCTGAATTCACTTTAACAATTTTTTTTTACACGTGAGAGTCAAATCATAAAAAAATAGCCAGAAATCCAGGATTTGGCTAAATGATTAACATCTAGGCATTATTTATGGCTCACTACATTTATATTTTTACATTAAAATTTCCATATTACCATGCAATCTTAATTGGTGCTCATATTGAAAACTCTAAGGCACTAAAATATCTCTGAGTATAAAAATATATTTTCAGTACATAGTAGTTACCAAGGCAAACAAGCATACCAATATACTTAAAAATATTTTAGCAGTTAGTTTTAATAAATATCAACAGCACACCTACTAAGCAAAAGGCATTATTTTAGCACAGAGAATCAAAAGTAAAAATGACACAGTTTTTGTTGTTAAGAAATCAAAACAGAAGGAAGCGAATACTCCTTGAACATTTTTATTAAATAAGGTTTTATGTACCAAGCTAAAGACAGCATCATTATTTCTATAAATTTTGAAGTTTAGTGGAAGTTTCTCTTACAAGTGTTTATTTCATTAGGAATTTGAATTAGTAAATTAGCTAGTGGGCATCCTATTTATACAGGTCTATTAGGAGCAATAACTATTCACTAGCTCAATTACTCTTTGAAATGTGCCTCTGCACAGGTATATTTGTTAAATTTAGGACTCTCATTCAGAGTACTCACTTCCAAAATTAACTAAGATTTTAGTTTAATTAACAGGTTACTTTGGAATCAAGGACTCTTCAGTTAGAATGAATGCTGGAACTTACACAACCAAAATTCTTTTACTACAGAAGAATTATGTAGTAATTCATCCAAGCAGTACATGAGTACACATAATGATGGGTCTTTATAAAAAAACCTTTTAAAGATAAGATCTGAGCTCAGTCTGGAAGCACTTGGATAGGCTGGAGGTAGTGGTGATATGGATAAACTGTAGATAAGAACAGTACAGAAAGTATTCAATATAAAAAGGGTTCAGAGAGAGCGGATAAGCCAACTTAGCAGGACTAAAGGAAAACAGTATTGAAAGGAAAGTGGGAAAAAAGCAAGCAAGGATGATGAAATGATCTTTCGAAAAGACTAAGGAAACTGAACTGGATTCACCAAAGATTTTTGAGCAGGGGAGTGACATGAAGACCATTACAGTATATTAACCAAGAAACCCTGGGAAAGAGACAAATTAGGATGCTACTACAATAGTTAAGCCATAAAGTCTGCAAAGTTCGTGCCTTGGTGTGGTGGCAGTCAGAAAGAAAGGAAGAAACCACAAGCATATGACACTTTTATGTTATCATAAACTTTAGTCTTGTCTCAAAAGATAATAAATTACCATTCTTACCTGTAATGCACTGAAACTGTCCATCTTCTCTTCTTATTGTAAATGCTTCCCCTGGGTTAACTTGTACCAGAATAACCTTAAAATGAGGGGAAGAAGTATTAATTATAAGAACAGCAGATCAAATCTGCATATCAAGATATTAAACGTTGCAAGAGAGTAGATGTATGCTATTTAATAGGGAAGGAAAATGGGGACTACACATTTGCTGAAAAAATTAATTACTTCACTTTTCTGGAGATCAGACTTAAGCCAAAAGTAAGGGAATAAAAAAAGACACTGCACTGCTGACCTTCCAATTCCTAACCCCTTTAAAAAACCAGAGTTCGGATCTGACAGTTACACTACTCTCTGTCAAATTACCGAATAGGTTCCCTTCTCCACTCAGCTTCTTCCATTTCTTACATCCCCGTATCCATGCTGCCATTCTTGAGACCTCACTCAGTTCGCAGGACAGATCAGCCGGGCAGTTTTCTTTTGTCATTCTTTAGAGAAAATGCTTTTAATGCCTGGTTTCAGTTAATACTGTCAACAGGGGGTGAGTGGACAACTGATAAAAGTAACTGCCTGAATATTTGCCAATAGTTAACTTCTAGCTCTCTTACCATTTTGAACAGAGATACATACAGCTATTGAGCATTAAGTATTCTGAACTTAAATACTACTAATATTTATATTACTTCCTGAATAACAGATAAAACATAGGCTTGAAACATATGTTTTGGATAAGATGGCTACCACCAAAGGGCAGATTAAAGTTGACAATGACTGTAAATAATGCCATATCATGGAGACTTTACAAGTAGGCTATGACGATACATGGGCTTCCTGGGTAGCTCAGAGGTAACAAATCCATCTGCCAATGCAGGAGATGTGGGTTCAATTCCTGGGTTGGGAAGATCCCTGGAATAGGAAATGGTAACCTACTCCAGTATTCTTACCTGGGAAACCCCATGGACAGAGGAGCCTGGAGGGCAACAGTCCATGGGGTTGAAAAAGAGTCAGATACAACTTAGCGACTTAACAACATCATGATGATACATGCAAATACTAATACAAAATGGTACATAAATGTAACACAAAAAAGTGTAATGAAAATGTCCCTGATTAAAGTTATAACCATGCTTAGTATATACACTAATGAAGACCAGAAAAATCTAGAAAAATGTAATTAACATTGAACATTTCTTAAATTTCCTAATTAATAATAAAAAAAATACAGTGGCTTGGTGAAATTATGGAAGAAAACAGATAAAATTTAAGAGGATCAAATGTAAAATTATTTTCTTAAAGAAAGAAATAATTTTCAAAAAAAGCAAGACAGCAGAAAAAGACATCTCTGGAGTGAGAAAGAAAGAGAAGGACCAAGATGAATTGACAGATAACAGAAATCAGGAAGCCTGACATGAATACCTCTAAACAAACAGGGCATACAGCCTGGGGAAAGTCAGAGCTAAGGAAACCTGAGGTATCATTTAGTCCAACGCAGATTTTTTTTTTTTTTAAGTAAAATAAGAGATTATTGTTGTTACTGAAAAGTTACTTCATCTTACAAGACCATTCAAACAAACTTTCTCTTAAGGTAAACTCCCAATGCAGTGGACTTAAAACTTATCAACTAACTACTTAAAGTGAGGCAATTTCAAATGGACATTTACCACCTTGGAATCTGAACTACTACATAAAAGTGCCAAACTGTATCCAAATGTCAGGGCACAGTCATTTATTAGTAATATCTACATGTATTTTAAAGGAAACACAATAATGAGTGAACAATTTTTTATTATTTTTATCAGCACAGATCTGTTGCTTTAAGGATATGCCCTCTAGCATAGGAGAAACGCACAAATTTACAGGACAGAGAAAGAACATACACTGGACACAATGTTTATAAGATTTCTCCTGAACTGATGCTGGACACCTGCCTGCCTCTTACTTTCCATATTTTCCTGTACTGACCGCCCTATAGCTTTTCAGCTATCCGTCTGCTCTATTCCATTCAATCTAGTATTCCATAGTCAGAAGTTTCATCATCTTCATTTCCTGGCCTATGATTTATTTACTATTCTCCAGCACTATCTGATACACACTTGACTTCTGCTGACATTTTCCTATGAGGAACTACTTCCTTCTTTAGGAAACACTACTCTTCCTTCAACAAGTTGACACCCTAAAGCAGAGTTAGGTAATTCCTGTATTAGAGACACAGCACTTTGTATATCCTTCTATTAAAATACTTGGTACATGACTGTATTCACTTGTTTGCATGTTGTCAACTCTGCTACAATACACATGAGCCCTTTACTTCAGTCTACTTATTTTTATACGCAGAGACTACAGAAGATGAAGAAATGTTTGCTGAATTAACTACTGTTCAGTCTCTAAATAGCTCCTAAATCTTTTCTTCTGGCTTTGAGAACAGGGCTAGCTGATAAAACTTTCTGTGATGATGAAAGTATTCTATAATGGTGCTGTCTGATAATAGCCTGTAGCTATATTTGGCTATACATGGCCTGAAAATGTACACAAGCGCTACTGAGCATTTGGAATGTGACCAGTGAGAATGAAGAACTCATCTTCTTTAATCTTCTTCATTTTAATTAAATAGCCACATGTAGTTAATGGCTACTGAGTATAGCTCTAGATTCCCCAAACTCCAAAATTATATTTCCAACTAATTTCTGGATTTATTTACCTTGATAAAATGCAGATACCCAATCTTATTATGTCTAAATTTAAATTCATTATATGATTTTCCTAAGAAATTAAGCCAGGAAATTGATTTCACAAACAAGTATGAACTACTTAAACATCAAAATGTTATTAAGCTGACTTCACTATTAAGAACTTTGAATCATGCTTTGTTCTTCACTGGATCCTGTCAATCTGTAGAGGGGCTGGCTGATGTAACACATTTCAGCTGAAGTCTACAAAGAGATTAATAACTGTAAATAAAAGGGCAGCTATCAAACTAATGAATTTGAGTTTAATTCTTAGTCCTATGAAGGACTTTTTAAACTCAGGTAAGAATACCAGCATATAGAGAAACAATTGAGATCTGTTAACCATTCACTCTTTTAACTGACAAGTAATTAATGAGCAAATACTAAACATTAGGCACGTTTTGCAGAGCTGAGAATATACAGATGAATCATTAAGGGAAATTAGTTACAGCCAATTACAATGCTAAGCTAGAATACAAGGTATGCAATATAATATGTGATAAACAGAAAATACTTTCTATTAGGGTCATCTGTCTTCACAATTGCTTTTTTAGAAATAAAGCACTATAATAGAAAAAATATGAATTTGGAATCAGACAATTCTATACTGAAATTCTGCTCTATTGCTTAATAAATGTGGTTTTTAGACAAATTATTTAAACTCCATGAACTTTAGTGTCCTCTTCTAAAATGTAGTGTTTTTGAAGGATTAACAGAAACACTGTATGTAAAATGCCAGCACAGTGCCTGACATACAGCAGACCCTCAAAAACAATTAACTTTTCCTTTAATTAGGGTTGTTTTGCATTTAATCTTTTATCTAGACTGTGGAATACTTCATTACAGTTTATGGCAGAATAACATTTCACTGTATCACATTTTGTTTATTCATTTGTTGATGGACATTTGGATTGTTACCACCTTTGGGCTATTAATAAAAAAGCTGTACAAATTTTTATATGGACATGTTTTCATTTCTCTTGAGTAAATACCTAGAAGAACTGCTGGGTCATAGCATAGCTGCATGTTTGATTGGGGAATTGCCATATTGTTTTCAAAGTGGATACACCAGTTTACATTCTCACCAGCAGCGTATGAATGTTCCAATTTTTCCAGGTTTTTGTTAACACTTGCTACTATTTGACTTTTATTCTAGCCATTTTACTGGGTATGGTTTCATTTGCATTTTTCTAAACATTAATGACATCATTAATTAAATTAACTGAACGTTAATGCCAACAAAGGTCCATCTAATCAAAGCTATGGTTTTCCACTAGTCATGCATGGATGTGAAAGCTGGACTATAAAGAAAGCTGAGCGCCGAAGAACTGATGCTTTTGAACTGTGGTGTTGGAGAAGACTCTTGAGAGTCCCTTGGACTGCAAGGAGATCCAACCAGTCCATTCTAAAGGCAATCAGTCCTGAATATTCATTGGAAGGAGTGATGCTGAAGCTGAAACTCCAATACTTTGGCCACCTGATGCAAAGAACTGACTGTTTTGAAGAGACCCTGATGCTGGGAAAGATTGAGGGCAGGAGGAGAAGGGGACGACAGAGGATGAGATGGTTGGATGGCATCACTGACTCAATGGACATGAGTTTGAGTAAGCTCCAGGAGTTGGTGATGGACAGGGAGGCTTGGCATGCTGCAGTCCATGGGGTCGCCAAGAGTCGGACACGACCGAGTGACTGAACTGAACATTAATGAAACATTACTGAAACATTAATGATGTTGAACAACTTTTAATGTACTTATTGGTCATGTACATACCTTCTTTGAAGAAATGAGCATTCAAAACCTTTGCCCAGTTTTTATTTGGGTTAATTGTCTTTTCATTGCTGAGTTCTAAGAGTTCTGTAAATATTCTGAATACAAGATCTGACAGATTTACAATGTTGCATCAGAAGCTCTTTTGAAAGAAGAAACGTGTTTATAGTTAATTTTTCCCTAAACTTGTGGTGTATCTTTTTCATTTTTGTTCACTATTCATGTTTGTATATATCTAATATTAGTACTGATACATAACTATTGATTTGTAAGGCTTTTTTTTTCCAGTTTACGTCAGTGGCATCATTATATTAATATAATGATCATATATAATATCCCTCCTCTAATTTGCTGTTTTATGCACCTTTTTACTTTTTAAGATTTATCCATAGTAGAGGCTCATACAATGGAATACTGGTAATCATATTCTAGCATTCCATTGTATGAGGGCTTCCCAGGTGGCACTAATGGTAAAGAACCCACATGCCAATGCGGGAGACATAAGAGACACATGTTTGATCCCTGGGTTGGGAAGATCCCTTGCAGGAGGGCACAGCAACCCAATCCAGTACTCTTGCCTGGCTAAACCCATGGACAGAGGAGCCTGGTGGGTTACAGTCCATGGGGTATCAAGAGTCAGACACGACTGAAGTGACAGCATGCACACAGGCATTCTATCATATGAATCCTCTAAATCCTATTCATTTCTCTGTTAGATATTTATATTACTTCTTGTTTTCTTGTTATTACAAAGCAATGAAAAGGCACGCACATGTGCCCTTGTATACATGTATAAGATTTTCTGTAAGATAACTACCTAGAAGAATATTATATTAGGTCTGCACTTTTTCAGTTTTATTAAATATTGCTAGGCCACTTCCAAAAATAGTTGCGCCAGCAGTGTATGAAGGATTCCACTGCTCCACAGACTTACTATATTTCAGGTTTCTTAATATTTACATTATCACTAAGGTTTTAATTAGCATTTCCCTTCTTCAAAACAGTTCCAAACTCCTTTTTCTCCCAAAACCCTTAATTAGTCCAGTGAATCATCCCCAAGAAGATAGGGTACTTTGTTACATACAGGCACTTTGTTGCCAACTTTGCAGCTAACATGAAATTCTTTCCTTATACTCTAAGCACTCATTAATGTGCCAGTTAAGTTTACCAATGGTTTTAGTTTTAAAAGATGAGTTTTTATATTACATAGGCATGTGTTAAGTCGCTCAGTCGTGTCCAACTCTTTGTGACTGCATGGACCATAGCCCACCAGGCTCCTCTGTCCATGGGATTCTCCAGGAAAGAATACTAGAGTGGGATGCCATGCCCTTTTCCAGGGGATCTTCCGGACCCAGGGATCAAACCTGGTTCTCCTGCACTTCAGGCAGATTCTTTACCGACTGAGCCATTAGGGAAGCATACATAGGTACACAGACCAATACTCGGTCAATTATATGTTTACAGATCCTTAGGAGACACTGGAATTGATGTTTACTAATAATAGGTATTTTATTTAGATATTCCCCAAGTAGAGGCATATCTGTTTTTGTTCACACAAGAGGCATGTGGATATTTCCTTTAAAATTCAAATAGTATATATATCTATCATGATAATAGATAAAATGAAACAGACGGACAATTCCAAATGTTGATCTGACTGCAGAGCAAATGCCAAAAACATACTGCTTGTGGAACTGGTGCTGCCTCTTTGGAAACCTTTTTTTTTGCCAATAGCAGGACAGGAAAAAATAATCTTACCCTAGAGGGAAGCAGCAGCTATTTGGGGAAAATAATAGTACTCTACAATAAGGAAAAACTGAAGCAGTAATAAAAGCTTGGTGTTTGAGGGAATATGAGAGGAGTTCAATTGTATTTGAGGTATTGGGGATGTATAAGTAGAAATAAACAAACAAAAAAAACAGCAGTTACTACTTGAACATGTATTAATATATTCCCTATGACCCATGCACTCCATTGCATACACATGTGCAGAAGTTGTGTACAGGAATGTTCTTGAAGAATCACTTGTGGTAAGCAAAAACTGGAAACAACCCAATTTTCCATCAACAATAAATTGAAGCAACTAAGGCATATTTATAGGATGGAATATTATACAGCAAATACTATATATAGCTATGAATGGTAACAGGAATGAATGTCATATGTTGACCAAAATAATGCATACTGTATAATTCTACTTATGTAAAATTCAAAGACAGGGAAAACTAATCTTTGGTTTGGGGAAGTAAAAAGGGATAGATATTCTTTGGGAGAGAGGGAATACTTCTAGGAAGGATTAAAAGCATAATCCTTCCCAAGAGACTTCTTGGGATTACCTTTCAAATCCTTCCCAAGAAGCCTCTTGGGGGTGCTGGTAAAGTTCTATTGCTTGACCTGAGGATGGTTACAGGGGTTATGCTCCTTTCAGTTTTTTTAATTGGCCTGTACATAAATGATTTGTGCACTTCTCTGACTTATGTTGGTTTTAAATAAAGACATTCTTAAAATCTTAAACAGTTCAGATAAAGCAAAATTTTAACCTCTTGCCAACAAGCTCCTCTTTCCTAAGAAGAACTACTGTTAATAAATGGATATATATGTGTACAGAGCTTTTCTTCCTGTGATATATGTGTATGTATACTTGGAACTGCATGGCTTTTTTCCTTTTTTAAATTGTTAGAACTTTTTTTTTAAGTTTAAAAAGTAATAAATCCACAAGATTAAAAAAATACTCAAACAGTACAAAATGTTGTATAAAATGTAAACTCTTTTTCTGGGGTCAGTCCCTGCTTATAATTTCTTGTATAATTTTCTGTCATGTGTTTATATATGTGTGCATATTTGTCTGATTTTCAAAATGTTCTTTTTTGAAATATCACATAAATGCATTTCAGGAATTTGACTCCTGGGCATTTTATCTGGCGGTTAAGTAGATATACAACAGTACTTGAATATAAAACAACCATAAGTATATTATTGAAAGGGAAACATTATGAGAACTGAAAAAGCAGAATTCAACTTCTAGTTCTACAAACATCTGTATAGTTTTTGACAAAAAAAATCTTGCTTTGTATTAAGCTAACGTAAGAACATACAAAAGATCATGGGAAAAATCATCTTTGTAAAAAGTCTCCTTTTCATTTAGTGTCTCTTATTACAGAAGTTTATAATCAGATTCACTTTAAAGAATTTTTAGTATCCCATGGATAAATTTCAGTTGAATGCATTTCCTTATTTATTTAGTGCTGCTTACCAGTTACTCTTTATTTCTTCCTCACTTCAGTCCAACTTACATTTCTTAAAAGTCAACAATTCTTACATGATTCTGGGGCACAGGAGCTGACTAAGTACAGAATTCCTTAACTAGAGAATTAGGAATTATTCTAACTGTATACTATCCAGGAGTTAATTTAATAGAATATCTATTGTTTTTAGATCAGAGTCCATCAAAATTCCATGACCATTATGCTTTATTTCACTAAGATGCTGTTCCCTTTAGATTTGATGATTCTGTCTTCCACAACAGGTTTAAGTGTGTGTATATACTCATAAATATTTCACTAAAATAATGTAAAAATTTTAATGTTTTAAGTTATAGAAACAGCTAAGTGTCAGTACATTGCAGGGCTGCAGCAAGGTTTCCTAGGAGGTGGCATATGCTCTAAATTGGTGTCCAATATATGTTGCTGTTTCTCTCATAGCCAGTCCAAGTCCAAGAATCAAGGGATAAAAATGAGAGGGATACCACTCTCTTGCAATAAAAATATAATAAGAGATTATTATCCTGCAAGGTTGCTAGATATTAAAGCAATATACAAAAATAAGCTGTGTTTCTATTTACCAACAACAGAACATGAAATTTCATACACATGGATACAATTTATAACAGCTTAGATATACCAACTTGAACTTTAAGGACTGAAAAATTCAATACTGTAAAGATGTCAATTCTCTCCTAAGTTGATCTACAGATGCAAAGTAATCCAAATCCGAATCTCAGAAGGTTGTATCTGTGTATACTGAGAGGCTATTTCTAAAATTTGTATGTAACGCGAAGGCCAAGCATGTCAAAACACTCTCAAAGAACAACAAAGTGAGACAGTTTGCCCTACCAGATTTCAAGACGTTATTTAAAGTATCGGTGTGTTCTTGGCATAGGGATAATCAAAACAGATCAACAGAATAGAATTAATAAATCAGAAAAGATTCCACAGATTTATGGTAACTTAATTTATGGCATAAATATCACTGTGAAGCAACAGGAAAATGACAGTTGTTTCAATAAATGGTATGAGATAATTTGATATACCTATGGAAAAATAATCAGATTAACACAATTCACAGAAGAAAACTCCAGTGGATTTTTGAATAAAATGTTCAAAGTGAAACCATACTTTTTAGAAGATAATGTAGAAAAACATTTTTATTACCTCAGTGTAGGGAAGAATTTTTTAAACAAACAAAAAATACAAACTCTAGATAAAAGAACTGACAAATGTGACTACATTAAAATTAAGAATTGTTCATCAAGATACTGAAAAGTATGGTTATAAGGATAAGAGAAAACATTCACTACACTGCTGCTGCTAAGTCGCTTCAGTCATGTCTGACTCTGTGCGACCCCATAGACGGCAGCCCACCAGGCTCCCCCGTTCCTGGGATTCTCCAGGCAAGAACACTGGAGTGGGTTGCCATTTCCTTCTCCAATGCATGAAAGTGAAAAGTGAAAGTGAAGTTGCTCAGTTGTGTCCAACTCTTAGCGACCCCATGGACTGCAGCCCACCAGGCTCCTCCGTCCATGGGATTTTCCAGGCAAAAGTACTGGAGTTGGGTGCCATTGCCTTCTCCAATTCACTACACTGGTACCTGATAAAAGGTTTATATCCAGAATATATACAAAGGGTTTTGACAAATCGAAAGAAAAAAACAGCAACAAACTAGGAACTGCCTAGATGTCCATTAAGAATAGAAGAGATAAATCAATATACTGTTGTAAATTCATACATGGAATCCTATACAGCAAGGAAAAGAACACATTTCAGCAACATACAACAAAAAATGAATCACAATGTTGGATAAAACCAGGAAGACACAAAAGATCAGTTATAGTAAAGATTACTTTAAAGATCAAGAATAGGCAAATCTAAACCATTATTGCTTAGTGATATATATATACATAAAACTATAAAGAACAGTCTGGCAGTAATTCCCATAAAAGTAAAGGTAATGGTAACCTCCAAAAATGGGTGTTGTGATGTAGAAGGAATACACAGGGGATTTCTAGGATGTTGGCAGTTAGTCTGGCTGGCAGTTATAAGAATTTATGTTTTATAGTCATGTGCTATATCTTTGTTTTATGTACTTTTCTATATATATAGGTTGTAACTTACAATTTAAACAGGTTTTGAAAAAAGTAAGCTGAGGGTATGTTCCCTGTTTTCTTAGATTCTGTTTCTGGCATCTGTTCATCACAGGACCAATTACTTTAACCATATTTTCTTATTTTCTGTGTTCTTGATGCTTTGGCATTTATGGTTGAGCTGGCTAGGGAAGAGACTGCCCATCCCAGGGCTAACCAATTCTTAGAAGTGGCAAAGGGCTCAGTCAGGAGCACACCCCTCACATGCAAACCAACCAATTACAAGTCTACAGATCCAACTAACCCCCTTACTGAACTCTTACAAGCCAGTATTTCTGCTGCTCTAAGTCACCCCAGGGCCAAGTAACAGGCAACTAAAGACCACCTGTATAGCCCCAAATCTGCCAGAATCATTTTTTTATTTTCTTGAGATTTAATTGACAAAACATTGTATTGGTAGTTTTAAGTGTACAGCATGATTTGATATGAATATATTACAAGATAATTACCACAGTAAATTTAGTTAACATCTACCACCACACAGTTACAAGTTTTTTCTTGTGATGAGAACTTTTAAGATCTACTCCCTTAGCAACTTTAAAATATGGTGCTGCTAACTACAGTCATTCTGCTGTACATTACATTCCTAGGATTTATTTATCTTATAACTGGAAGTTTGTACATTTTGGCCATCTTTACCCTGTTTGCCCAGCACCCTAATTTCCCACTTTGCAATAACCAATCTGTTCTCTGTATCTATGAGCTCATTTAAAAATATATTCTATATAAATATTACTCAACTATTAGAAAGAATGCATTTGCATCAGTTCTAATGAGGTGGATGAAACTGGAGCCTATTATACAGTGAAGTAAGTCAGAAAGAAAAACACCAACACAGTATATTAACGCATATATATGGAATGTAGAAAGATGGTAATGACAACCCTCCCAGTCCATCCTAAAGGAAATCAGTCCTGAATATTCATTTGAAGAACTGATGCTGAGGCTGAAACTCCAATACTTTGGCCACCTGATGTGAAGAACTGACTCATTTGAAAAGACTCTGATGCTGGGAAAGATTGAAAGCAGGAGGAGAAGGGGACGACAGAGGATGAGATGGTTGCATGGCATCACCAACTTGACAGACATAAGTTTGGGTAAACTCTGGGAGTTGGTGATGGACAGGGAGGCCTGGTGCGCTGCAGTCCATGGGGTTTCAAAGAGTCAGACACAACTGAGCAACTGAACTGAACTGAATGACCCTATATATGAGACAGCAAAAGAGACACAGATATAAATAACAGACTTTTGGACTCAGTGGGAGAAGGTGAGGGTGGGATGATTTGAGAGAACAGCACTGAAACACGTATATTACCATATGTGAAATAGATGGCCAGTCCAAGTTCAATGCGTGAAACAGGGCACTCAAAGCCGGTGCACTGGGACCACCCAGAGGGATGGGATGGGGAGGGGAGTTCAGGATGGGGAACACATGTACACCCGAGGCTGATTCATGTCAATGTATGGCAAAAACAACCACAATACTGTAAAGTAATTACCCTCCAATTAAAATAAATTAATAAAAAAATGTATATTCCATATATAAGTGAGACCATACCATGTCTTCGCTATTGCAAACAATGCTGTAACAAACACAACACAAGGGTACATATGTCTTCTTTGAGACATGATTTCACTTACTTCAGATAAATACCAGAAGTAAAATTGCAGGATCATGTGGTAGTTCTATTTTTAATTTTTTGAGGAATCTCCATATTGTTTTCCACAATGTCTGCAACAATTTACATTCCCATCAACAGTGAACAAGGGTGCCCTGTTCTCCACATCCTTGTCAATACTGATTTCTTCCCTGCCACAATTAATGAACAGCCAATCCAAAGTTGTTTACCCTGTTGTGTCTTTCCTGAGAAAACACTAATTAATGGCTTTGGTCTAGGCTTTCTGCCTGTTTCTGCTTCCGCTTCCAGACCAAAATCTGGTATTTTCCCTGTGGTCCAGAGTGGCATGGCATGCTCTCTTCTTTCAGGAAATATAAGTAACACAAATTTAGTCTATGTCATTACTCAAGTCACCTCCATGAATTAAAATCCTGCAGGGACAAGTGAGATAAAATAGTAATGGAGATTTGTAAAATAACAATTAAAAAATTAATGAAATGGAGAAGATTCTGATAAAAACACTAGACAGGCACTGAGTTTTGAAAGACCTTAACCAAAAGTGTCAGTTTAGTTCAGTCATTCAGTCGCGTCCAACTCTTTGCGACCCCATGAACTGCAGCACGCCAGGCCTCCCAGGCCACCAACTCCCGGAGTCACCCAAACCCATGTCCATCGAGTTGGTGATGCCATCCAACCATCTCATCCTCTGTTGTCCCCCCTTCTCCTCCTGCCCTCAATCTTTCCCAGCATCAGGGTCTTTTCAAATGAGTCAGCTCTTCGCATCAGGTGGCGAAAGTACTGGAGTTTCAGCTTCAACATCAGTCCTTCCAATGAACATCCAGGACTGATCTCCTTTAGGATGGACTGCTTGGATCTCCTTGCAGTCCAAGGGACTCTCAAGAGTCTTCTCCAACACCACAGTTCAAAAGCATCAATTCTTCGGCCCTCAACTTTCTTTATAGTCCAACGCTTGTATCCATACATGACTAATGGAAAAACCATAGCCTTGACTAGACGGACCTTTGTTGACAAAGAAATGTCTCTGCTTTTTAATATGCTGTCTAGGTTGGTCATAAATTTTCTTCGAAGGAGTAAGCATGTTTTAATTTCATGGCTGCAATCACCATCTGCAGTGGTTTTGGAGCCCCCAAAAATAAAGTCAGCCACTGTTTCCATTGTTTCCCCATCTATTTGCCATGAGGTGATGGGACCAGATGCCATGATCTTAGTTTTCTGAATGTTGAGCTTTAAGCCAACTTTTTCTCTCCTCTTTCACTTTCATCAAGAGGCTCTTTAGTTCTTCTTCACTTTCTGCCCTAAGGGTGGTGTCATCTGCATATCTAAGGTTATTGATATTTCTTCCGGCAATCTTGATTCCAGCTTGTGCTTCTTCCACTCCAACGTTTCTCATGATGACTCTGCATATAAGTTAAATAAGCAGGGTGACAATATATAGCCTTGACGTACTCCTTTTCTTATTTGGAACCAGTCTGTTGTTCCATGTCCAGTTCTAACTGTTGCTTCATGACCTGCATACAGGTTTCTCAAGAGGCAGGTCAGGTGGTCTGGTATTCCCATCTCTTTCAGAATTTTCCACAATGTATTGTGATCCACACAGTCAAAGGCTTTGGCATAGTCAATAAAGCAGAAATAGATGTTTTTCTGGAACTCTCTTGCTTTTTCGATGATCCAGTGGATGTTGGCAATTTGATCTCTGGTTCCTCTGCCTTTTCTAAAACCAGCTTGAACATGTAGAAGTTCACGGTTCACGTATTGCTGAAGCCTGGCTTTGAGAATTTTCAGCAGTACTTTACTAGCGTGTGAGATGAGTGCAATTGTGCAGTAGTTTGAGCATTCTTTGGCATTGCCTTTCTTTGGGATTGGAATGAAAACTGACCTTTTCTAGTCCTGTGGCCACTGCTGAGTTCTCCAAATTTGCTGGCATATTGAGTGCAGCACTTTCATAGCATCATCTTTCAGGATTTGAAATAGCTCAACTGGAATTCCATTACCTCCACTAGCTTTGTTCGTAGTGATGCTTCCTAAAGCCCACTTGACTTGACATTCCAGGATGTCTGGCTCTAGGTCAGTGATCACACCATCATGATTATCTGGGTCATGAAGATCTTTTTTGTACAGTTCTTCTGTGTATTCTTGCCACCTCTTCTTAATATCTTCTGCTTCTGTTAGGTCCATACCATTTCTGTCCTTTATTGAGCCCATCTTTGCATGAAATGTTCCCTTGGTATCTCTAATTTTCTTGAAGAGATCTCTAGTCTTTCCCATTCTATTGTTTTCCTCTATTTTATTGCATTGATCGCTGAGGAAGGCTTTCTTATCTCTCCTTGCTATGCTTTGGAACTCTGCATTCATATCTTTCCTTTCTCCTTTGCTTTTTGCTTCTCTTCTTTTCACAGCTATTTGTAAGGCCTCCTCAGACAGCCATTTTGCTTTTTTGCATTTCTTTTTCTTGGGGATGGTCTTGATTCCTGTCTCCTGTACAATGACATAAACCTCCGTCCACAGTTCATAAGGCACTCTGTCTATCAGATCTAGTCCCTTAAATCTATTTCTCACTTCCACTGTATAGTCATAAGGGATTTGATTTAGGTCATACCTGCATGGTCTAGGGAAATTTCTTCAATTTAAGTCTGAATTTGGCATAAGGAGTTCATGATCTGAGCCACAGTCAGCTCCTAGTCTTGTTTTTGCCATTGACGTTCACTCTTGCCATCTCCTGTTTGACCACTTCCAATTTGCCTTGATTCATGGACCTAACATTCCATGTTCCTATGCAATATTGCTCTTCACAGCATCAGACCTTGCTTCTATCACCAGTCCCATCTACAACTGGGTGTTGTTTTTGCTTTAACTCCATCCCTCATTCTTTCTGGAGTTATTTCTCCACTGATCTCCAGCAGCATATTGGGCAGCTGCCGACCTGGGGAGTTCCTCTTTCAGTGTCCTATCATTTTGCCTTTTCATACTGTTCATGGGGTTCTCAAGGCAAGAATACTGAAGTGGTTTGCCATTCCCTTCTCCAGTGGACCACATTCTGTCAGATCTCTCCACCATGACTCGTCCGTCTTAGGTGGCCCCACACGGCATGGCTTAGTTTCATGGAGTTAGACAAGGCTGTGGTCCGTGTGATCAGATTACCAAAAGTTTACATGCATTCAATATTTTTGGAAGGTAAATGAACAGAAATTAGAGAAGGTAAAGTTAAAATAGGAAAGTGCTGAACCACACAAGAAACCAAAATATCTGAACTTTCCTTTTGTTGGTACCAATAGTGACTAGAACTAAGAGCATTTCATGTACTTTAAAGCTCAAATTCCCTAAAGCACACGTGGGGGTTCTAACAGGGTAGGAGGAACACTCATAAGGGCTTTACCAAGAAAAGATACAATCTCAGATCAAGCACGTGCCTGAAGATGTGAAATGACACGGCCACTCTGGAAAACAGCTTGTCAGTTTCTTATAAAGCTAAACACAGATCGAGCAATGATGTTCCTAGATATTTATCCAACTAGTTGAAAACTTATGTCTAACCAAAAACCTACATATAAATGTTTAAAGCACTTTTACTTATAATTGCCAGAAACTATTAACAACCAAGCAGTCCTTTAATAGGTAAATGAATAAAGCAGTACATTCATACAATGAAGTATCATTCATATAATGTATTATTCATACAATACAATCATATAATGAATGATACAACAGCATCATTCATACAGTAATAAAGAGAAATGAGCTACTGAAACAGCCACAAAAAGAAATTTTCTAGATCATATTGCTAAGCGAAAGAAGTTGGTCTGAAAGGCTACATACTGCATGATTCAAACTATAAGATATTCCGGAAAAAGATAAAAACTATAGCGACAGTAAAAATACAGCTATTTGCCAAAGTTCCAAGGGGTGGGGAGTGAGGGAGGAATAATGGAGCGTTGGGGAGTTTTAAGGAAGTTAAACTGTTCTTTATAATACTATAATAATGATACATAGTATTACACATTTCTCAAAACCCACAGAATTGTACAATGCCAAAAATGGCACCCCACTCCAGTACTCCTGCCTGGAAAATCCCATGGATGGAGGAGCCTGGTAGGCTGCAGTCCATGGGGTCGGGAAGAGTCGGACACGACTGAGCAACTTCACTTTCACTTTTCCCTTTCATGCATTGGAGAAGGAAATGGCAACCCACTCCAGTGTTCTTGCCTGGAGAATCCCAGGAACGGGGGAGCCTGGTGGGCTGCCGTCTATGGGGTTGCACAGAGTCGGACACAACTGAAGCGACTTAGCAGCAAGAATGAACCCTAATGTAAACTGTGGAACTTAATAATGTATCAACATTGGTTTATTGATACAATAATGTATCAATATTGGTTTTTATTGGTTTATTTATTGGGCTTCCCCGGTGGCTCAGATGGAAAAGAATCTGCCTCCAATGTGGGAGACCTGGGTTTGACACCTGGATTGGGAAGATACTCTGGAGAAGGGAAAGGCTAACCACTCCAGTATTCTGGCCTGGAGAATTCCTGTGGACAGAGGAGCCTGGCAAGCTACAGTCCATGGGGTCACAAAGAGTCAGACACAACTGAGCAATTAAGCACATTGGTTTATTAATTGCAACAACTGTACCTATAAGATGTTAATAACAGGGGAAACTGTGGGTAAGATGTAAATGAGAAAACCTCTCAGCTCAATTTTTCTGTAAACCTAAAACACTCCAAGAATACAAAAAAGATGAATAAAATTTTTCAAACACAAAAAACAGTAAAGGTGCTGCCAGTCAAAATTAAAGATAAATGTCTATCACAGCTTCCCTAAAAGCAACACTAGCAGTAATGATGTCAGGAGTGATTCCTTCCAGTTTAATTCATAAGCCAAAAGACCCACTATGTATGTGACATTGTATAAAATGCATTTGCTATAAAAAAGTGAGAAAATATTGATGAGTATTTTAGATAATCTGGATGGTCAACCATAAGAAAATTAATTTGATCTCAAGAGGTAGAACAGAAATCATCTCATATTCCCAAGAGGAAACAGAATGATATTCCCAAGACAGTAAAGACAAAGCACAACCTATCTGTTATCCTAAACTGTTAACATCATGCATGTACACGAGACTTCCTTCTGTCAGGAACTGTCTTCAGCTTGCCTCTTTACTCTGGGCACCAACCCGGTGGTGTCATATCACCAGAGGCAAGCTCTTAATTTGGCCATGCTTGGCACAGCAGTAAGTTCCTGAGTTAAGACAGAGGGGTGTGTTGTCAACTGTTACCTACTTATTGCTAGCTTCAGCTCCTTACAGTCTACCATAGCTATGGGCCTATTTTGTTACACCTATACTCAGCATCAGTTGTAATTATTTCTCAGCTTACTATATCTGTTGACTTAAGTCCTGACTGACATACCTATAGAGTTTCTTCAGTCTTTTAAGCATTCATCGAGTGCTTCAATTCAAATTCAGCAAATATTTACTGAAGCTCATTTCACCCTCAAAGGTACACCTACTGTAAGCAGTTATTATTACCTCTCTCTCAGAGAGAAGTGAAGTAATTTGTCTTAAGTCACCCAAATCAAATCTATCGACCAATCCTATGCTCATTCCATTCACTGATATTTCTCCCCTAACTAGCAAAGAGTGCTAGTTAGAATTTAAGGCTTTATTCCACCTCTTGACACCTGACTTTTCAAAGCCTACATAAAAACCTGTCTTCTAGAACTACTGACTCCACCCGATCCTTCAAATCTTGCTCTAGTAAGCTCTTCTATTCCCAGCTCCTTTCTCTGTATCCGTCTACACAATCACTACTATATGCTAGCCATGGTGCTCGTAAGATCTCAAGAAAAATTCTGCCAAAAGAATCTCCTTTTGAAAGAAAAGAAAGAAAGAAATCTTAAGAGGGCATTCTGGTCTTGATTCAGCCTTTTGTCTTCCCTTTAACAGACTATACACTATAGGAGCTACATCAGTGTACTGTAATTAACTGCTTCAGAGATTCTTTCTTGTATTACACTATAAACAACTTGAAGCCAGTGATTTGCCTAAGGCAACAATGATAAAAGGCACTCCCAGAGCCTTAAAGTAAACGAATATCTGCCACATCTATTATTTTTAAGGGAGAAAAAAACCTGTTTAACAGACTTGAATTTTATCATAAAAAGCAACTTTAGTGACATGAAGTTGCTGCTAAAAGCTATCAGAGCACATGTGAAAATAAAAACCAGTGTATACTTTTCATACCACGTTTATTCAAAACAGAAAAGCTCATCACTCAATTTTTCAATAGCAAAGTGAACAGAGTAGTTCGTTATCTGGTAAGCAAATAATTGCCCACTGTAGATACTAAGTTTATAAAGTAACAAAATACAATTATATTTCTCTTAGTTTCCCAAGGAAGCAATATGAATAATGGAGCAAAAAAGCTTTGTGTGATCTTGGGCCTTTCTGAAACTCATTTCGTTTCATCTGCAATAGGGACAGGATTGCTGAAAAAATTAAATAAGATCATAAAGTTCTTAGCACATGTTTTTTCCCATAGTGAGAACTCAAACTGTTCCTTCTCTTCTCTCATTATTATTTATTATGTCCTTAATCTTTGTTTCCTTACTCACAACATTAAAATCCAGACCATACAAGGTAGCCGTGAGAATTAAGTACATCGCTTGGCACATCACAGGTACTTATGAAAGCCCATCATTCTCATCCCTTTAGGACTGCTGAGGGAATGAGGCATCAACGAAATAACAGAACTTTATTTATAAAGCCCTGGGAGAAAAACACACCAGGAATTGTGTGTTTGCTTTTAGAGGGGAGGGGGATTCTGGTGAGAAGAAAAGATTTTAATATAATGCAGGCAGTCATTTAATCATATAATTAAATCATGATTTCATAGTGATTTGAAGTAATGATCTATAATAACCATTGAGGCACAAGGTTAAACTTAGTTAAAAAACGTTCAGGGACTAGTACACTGTTTGCCTAAAGTAAAATGTTAAAAACAAGTTCAGTGGCAACTAAATAGAAACACAAGAAATTGAACGATTAATTAGTGAGACATTTTAGAAGCAGCTTCAAAAACAGTCTCATTTCATTTTCCTATGAAACCAGAACAACAGTGTGAACTGGATTTTAAAATATTAACAGGAACCCATTGTTGTGATGCCTCATTCTGTTCTAAATTTTGCATTCTTCTGAAAGAAACACACGTGTACTAGACATCAGAAATAAACATTTCAGTTTCCTTACCTGTTGTGTTCCATCTGCACTTACAATAGGGGCAGACAGAAGAGAAATATCACTACTTAAAATCTGAGTTGTATCCAGTAGTGGTGGATGTTCTGCCATTATCAGTAAGACATTAATATACCGGATAACCCTCCAACTCTGAAAAACAAAAATATATAGCCATTTGTATGTACACCCTTAAAAATACACTAAAATACAACGCATTCAAGATAAAGAGATATTCTGACTCTTTTTTCTGTCAACAGATCATTTAAGGAAACACATTTCTTGTTTACCAAACATCTGTCAATGTAGACAGCAAATCAAGATACGTTATCAGGAGCTTCTATTTAAATGCCATGTCTGTCTTGTCTGTCTCTCTATTCCTTCCATTTCTACATACCATTTATTTAACTGCCACTACTTTAGCTAAACCCTGGAATAAGAATTAAAATGCATGACTGAGTGAGGCAACTCTATCACTGATTCTTTTTAATTTGAGCCGAGAAGGTGTTTATGAAGAAACAATTAACTCTCATCACCCTATCAGTCTCTAGGAACTACACAAGAACTACAATCTTTTATTGATTCCTCAGAGCAAAACGGTAGAAAAATTTCTTCAGGATTAGAAAAAGAAACTTCAAGTGTTAAGTTCTGGCTTTGGTCTTCTGTCATTCTGGTTTTATTGTTTCTTCCTAAGAACCTTACAATAAGCCAAATCATTTCAGTGATGAAAGCTCATACATTTAGAACACTTTAACTGTGTACACAGTATCACCTGTTATATATTTTAATAAAAAGTAAAAGATTTGAGGTAGTATCAATCCACCATGTATAATATCAACCAATGTCAGCAAATTACATGTCAAAATGAGCACAACTGAGGTCAATCATAAATTTTATCAAATCTATACTGAAAGGTAAAATAAACATTGTTGGATGCTTGTAGTAGTCTACAATTCAGTAGGGTCAAAATGTTTAGCTTTCTTAAATGGAATTTTGTTTTTACTTATCCATCACGGCTGTGCTGCACGGCATGTGGGATCTCAGTTCCATGACGGGTATCAAACCCTCGCCCCCTGCAGTTTTCTTGGATTGCTTTCTTGTATGGCCATATTCACACTACATGCAAAGCAGTTGGTTTTATTTCAGCTTGCAAACTGGAAACTTCAGTAATGCAACTAAAATGTTGCATTTGGAAACCTAAAAGTTCCTTTCATTCCTGCCCTGTCAGCTTCTTTCAATCAATTTCTTTTAATTTTGCTACTACTCAGTTCCTATGTTCTCATTTTGTGACCACAAATACCCATTTGTTTTAAATTATGCATCTATTTTCACTTGTTTTTTTTTTTTAAATAAATTTGATATGTGAAAAAAAAGAGAAGTGATTTGTCACACTTGCTAATTTCTATGGAATGAATACACATTCCCCCACGGTCCATTCCAAGCCACCATGGTTTAAAAACTGACCTGAAAATGCCTGAATTTTTAATAATCACTTTTGTACATAAGTACAAGATGGCTCCAACATATCACTCTCTTTATCTATATGTCAATATTTGACCGTCTATGTGATAGTAATTTAATGTCTAGCAGTACTACTGCAAATTTTTTTTCTAACTACTGTCAAATTAAACAATGTTTAAAAAATTGATGCCAGATACATTGCATATCTGAATGCAAAAGGTAAGACAAAAAGCTCCTAAAGATAACACAAAAGAAAATCTCATAACTGTGAGACAGAGAAAGGTTTTTTAAACAGGGTATAAATTATGTTTCTTAAATCATAAAGTAAAAGAATGACATACTGAACTTCATTAAGCACTATGATTCATTAAAAAAAATCTTTAAGAGAATGAGAAAGCAAGCCACAGAATGAAAGATATTTACAACATATATAACTGTAAAAGAGCACATATTTAGCAAATTCAGGCCTCCTAACAAATTGAGTTTTAAAAAAAAAGAAAAATGAAATGAGACCTGAATACACTCTTCACAAAAATGGAAACTCAAGATACCAATAAACATATGAGAAGATTCTCAAGTTCATTATTGAGAAAAAGTTAATTAAAATCACAATGAAATGCCTACCACATACTAGGATGATAAAAATGGAAAAGACTGATAATATCAAGTATTAGTGAAGCTACAGAGCAACTGACACAATCATAAGGAATGTGAATGAAAACTCATAAAAATCACTCTGGAAACCAGTTTGATATTATCTACCAAAATTGAACATGAATATGAATATTCTATAACCTGGCTATGATTCAGCTATTAGACTCCTGCTGCTAAGTCACTTCAGTCGTGTCCGACTCTGTGCAACCCCAGAGACGGCAGCCCACCAGGGTCCCCCGTCCCTAGGATTCTCCAGGCAAGAACACTGGAGTGGGTTGCCATTTCCTTCTCCAGTGCATGAAAGGGAAAAGTGAAAGTGAAGTCGCTCAGTCGTGTCCGACTCTTATCGACCTCGTGGACTGCAGCCTACCAGCTCCTCCGTCCATGGGATTTTCCAGGCAAGAGTACTGGAGTGGGGTGCCATTGCCTTTTCCAATTAGACTCCTAGTATACACCAAAAAGAAATGCATGAGCATGTGTATCAAAAGATAAGTACATGAAGGTATATACAGCAGCATTCATCTTTAATAGCCCCAAACTGTAAATAATCTAAATGTCCCTCAACAGTAAATGGAACACTGTATCTGATTCATCCAACTCACTACTATACAGCAATAAAAATTTAATGGACTAGTGATACAGAGAACAAAAATGAATTTTACAAATACAATGTGAATGAAAAATAGACACAGAAGAGTACATACTGAACAATTTATAGAAAGTTTAAAAACCAATTAAATTTGTCTGGTATTAAAAATCAGGTAGTGATTGCCTTTGGAAAGGAAGAAAGGATGGGGACCGGGAGGGGCAGGAAGGCAGTTTTGGGGTTGCTGCTACTGCTCTACATCTTGACCTGGGAGGCTGTTACATGGTAATTACTAGTGTGTTATAAGCTTCCCTGGTGGCTCAGAGGTTAAAGAATCTGCCTGCAATGTGGGAGACCTGGGTTCAATCTCTGGGTGGAGAAGATATTCTTACCTGGAGAATACTCATGAACAGAGGAGCCTGGCGGGTTACAGTCGATGGGGTCACAAAGAGTCGGACGTGACTGAGCGACTTCACGTTCAGTGTATTATAAATTTAGCTGTATGCTATGTATGTACTTCTCTGCATATACTTCAATACAATTATTTTTTAAAGTTAAAATGAACACATGATCACCTCCATTGACGCAGAAAAAAAACACTTGATAAGATTCAACACACTTTCATGATAAAAATACTCAACAAACTAGGAACAGAAAGAAACTACTTCAACGTATTAAAGGCCATGTGTGAAAACCTCAGAGCTAACATTACACTCTGTGGTGAAAGGCTGAAAGCTTTCTTCTAGTCAGGAAAAAGGTTAGAATGCCCACTCTCACCACACCTATTCATAGTATTGGACACAGTACTAGAAGTCATAGGCAAAGCAACTGGGCATGAAAAAGAAATAAGAGACATACAAATTGGGGATAAATAAGTAAAACTATCTTTGTTCACAGATGACAGGATCTTACATGTAGAAAACCCTAAAGATTTTTTTTAAAAACTTAGAACAAATAAATTTGGTAAAAATACACAATGCAAAAATTAATGCACAAAGATCAGCTGCATTTCTATACACTAACTGAAACAATCTGATATGTTTCAGGTACTTTTAAAAAGACTAATTAGGAATACATCTAACCAAGGAGAACAAAGATTTGTATTGTGAAACCATGAAATATTGCTAAAAGAAATTAAAGAAGACACAAATAAATGGAAAGATACCCTGTGTTCAGAGTTAGAAGGCTTAATATTATTAAGATGTCCGTAATACCCAAAGCAATCTACAGACCAAATGTGAAAGTGAAAAGTGAAAGTGAAAGTGAAGTGGCTCAGTCGTGTCTGACTCTTTGCGACCCATGGACTGTAGCCTACCAGGCTACTCCATCCATGGGATTCTCCAGCAAGAATACTGGAATGGGTTACCATTTCCTTCTTCAGGGGATCTTCCCCACCCAGGAATTGAACCTCGGTCTCCTGCATTGGAGGCAGACGCTTTAACCTCTGAGCCACCAGGGAAGATCACAGAGCAAATGTAATCTCTATCAAAATCTCAATGGCTTTTTTTTTTTTTCCCAGAAAAATTCATTCTAAAATTCCTATGGAATCTCAAGGAATCCAAAACAGAAAAATAATTTCGAAAAGTACAAAGTTGGACGACTCAAACTTTCTGATTTCAAAAAACATACTACAAAGCCATAGTAATCAAACAGTGTGATAATGGCATAAAGACAAATACACCAATGGAATAAAACAGAGAGCCCAGGAACAAACTGTCACGTATATGGTCAAATGATCTTTGACAACGATGCCAAGACCAGTCAACAAGGAAGGGCAGTCTCTTCAACAGTGATGGGAAAACTGCATATTCACATGCCAAAAAAAAAAAAAAAGTTAAACCCTTGTCTTGTACACCACATTCAAAAATTAACTCAAAATGAATTAAAGACCCAAATGTGAAACCCATAACTCTCCAAGAAGATAACAGGGGGAAAGCTTCAAGACACTGGACTTGGCAATTGTTTCTTAGATATAACACCAAGAGTAAAGGCTACAAAAACAAAAATAGACAAATAGGACATCAACCTCAAATACTTTTTGTGCATCAGAGGACACACTGAATAGAGTGAAAAGGCAACCTATGGAAATGGAAAAAAACACTTGCAAACTTAGCTCCAGTTGCTACAAAATACCACAGATTGGGAGGCTTGAACAACAGACATTTATTTCTCATAGTTCTAGAGGGTAGGAAGTCTAAGATCTGGATGCCAGCATGGTCAGGTTTTTGGTGAGGGCCCTTCCCCCAGCCTGCAAAAGGACTATCTTCTTTCTGTACCCTCACATGGCCGAGAGAGAGAAAGCTCTGGTCTATCTTCCTCTTCCTGGATTTAAAGGGCACTAATCCCATCATAGGGGCTCCACCCTCATGAATCACCTACCTCACAAAGGCCCTACTCCTTAATATCAACACATAATGGTACAGGGTTATGACATATGAATTTTGGAAGGACACAAACATTTAGTCCATACTAAATTCTGCCCCTGGGCCCCCCATCCCCCCGGCTCTTTTCATGTAAATTTAAACACACACACACACACACACACACACACAAACAACACATTCATTCCATCCCAATAGCCACAAAAGGCTTAACTCATTTCAACACAGAGTCTAAAATTGCACCTAAATCAGATTTGGGTGAGACCTGAGGTACAATTCATCCTGAGACAAAATTCCTCTCCCACTGTGAACCTGTGAAACCTGTTAAGTTTCATGCTTCCAAACTGCAACAGTAAAATAGGCCTAACATAGACAGTCTCATTACAAAAGGAAGAAATCAGAAGGAAAGGGTGACAGGTCCCGAGGAAGTTCAAAATCTAGCAAGGCAAATACCATTAGATTTTTCAGACCAGAGAATAAGAATATCTTTGGTTTCAGGCTCTGCCCTCTGGACCCTAAGGGGTGTGCTATCACTTCCAAAGACATTCCTTTCGTTTGGCAGAGTCTTGCCCATGTGGCTCTGCAAGGCAGAAGTTCCATTCTGTGAAATCAAAGTGGAGGTACCCTGCCCTTCAGGCCTGTGCACTCTGCCCTGATGACCCTGATCCTTTGGGATACTTCTCTATTCTTGAAGAGTAACACATGTTTAAAGCCTTCCTTCATTGCATTCTCCTTGCTTCCTTGAGTCTCACACCTGGCCCATTAGCCCCACCTGGCAGTGTTTTTAATGGTATAATTCCATCTCTTCCTAGCTTCTGTTGAGATGCTGATTAAGTCCTTGGCTCAGGTCCACACTAATATCCTTATTAAATGGTTGGTGAGCCACACTCTTGGTGTTTTCTTCTGAAGGTGCTTTCTCATTTTTGCAACCTGGATAGGCTGAGAATGTTCCAAATAGTTTTAAACTTCTGGTTCTTTTCTGCTTCACAAACCCTTCTTCAATTCATTTCTCTCTTTTCACATTTTGCTATACAGTCTGAAGGAATCAAGCCACTCCTTCAACACTTTGGTTAGAAACCTCCTCAGTTAAATATCTAGTTTTATCACTCACAAGTTTCACTTTCCACAAAATGTTAGAACATGAACACAACACCGCCTAGTTCTCCACTCCTTTATAACAGGGATCACCATTTCTCCATTGTCCAATAACAAGTTCCTCATTCTCATCTGAGACCTCATGAGAATGGCCATTACAGTCTATATTTCTACCAACATTCTGTTCATGATCATTTATGAATTCTCTAAAATAATGGAGCTTTTCTCCTCCAGCTCTCCTCTCTTCTTTCTAAGCTCTCACTATTTGCCTTTAGCAGTCCCTTAATGACAATTCTGGGCTTCCCTGGTGGCTCAATCGGTAAAGAATTTGCCTGCAAAACTTAGGCAACGCTCCACGAACCTGGGAGTAACTAGTTAGTGCAGTAGCTCTCAGGGTGCTCAGACTCAGAGGCTACCTTCATATAATCACATGTTTTGAGATATCCCTTTCCTATTCTGAAATGAAATTCACAGGTAATGCAATCTAACTATACAGATAAAAAATAAATGTGAAATACCACCTGTCACATGAAAGAGAAATCTAAAGAATATAACCTGATATGTATGTCAACACGTACATGGTTAAACCGGAAGATAAATTCTACAGATTTCCAAAACACTTCATGGGGAGAACTAAGCTGGGTGAGACCACTTAGTGCTCTATTCTCGCCGGTGCTGGATGGTGCAACAAGTGATTGACAAGTAAGTTCTTTGTGACTTAGAGCAGGTTACTTTTTTCTCTGAGCTGGAGTGTCCTCATATTGAAATGAGAACACTGCTTATTTCACAGGAATGCTGCCTGTATCACTTACCATCACATACGAAGCACTTAGGACCACATCTAGCCCATAGTAGGATCTCAGTGAATGTTGATTCTCATCATTTCTTTCTTGGAGGGGTCAAAGTTACTGTGGGTCCAAGGGTTATTTGTCCTCTTTGCAAGGTATACCTGATTGGGCTTAGTGTTCTCCTACTGGGGGAAATGAGAAGTGGGAGTAATTCAAAGACCAAAATGTTAAAGAAACAGTGACTTTTACTGCTCTCCACTGCTCCCGCCCCTTCTCCAAGTAGGTGAAATTAACATGGGTCAAATTGCCCTTCCTTCTCCCCAGCTCAGTCTTTTCATGCTAGGGACCTTAGTTCCATTCAGTTGCGTCCAACTTTTTGCAACCCCATGGACTGCAGCACAACTTTTTCTGGCACATACGTCAAAAGTTTGTCCAGCCTCTACCCATTCAGTTCAGTTGTTCAGTCGTGTCCGACTCTTTGCGACCCCATGAATTGCAGCACACCAGGCCTCCTTGTCCATCACCAACTCCTGGAGTTCACTCAAATTCACATCCATTGAGTCGGTGATGCCATCCAGCCATCTCATCCTCTGTTGTCCCCTTCTCCACCTGCCCCCAATCCCTCCCAGCATCAGTCTTTTCCAATGAGTCAACTCTTCGTATGAGGTGGCCAAACTCTACCCATTACCCAGTTCCAAAGCCACTTGTACATTTTTAGATAAATATGTTACCATTGCACTCTACTTATCATACCAATTATTGTCTTAGCTTGTGCTACTGGAACAAAATACCATAGACTGGGTGGCTTAAACACCACACATTTATTTCTCACAGTTCTTGGAGGCTGAGAGTCCAAGATTAGGTGCCAGCACAGATTCTTGGTGAGGGCCCTCTTCCTGGCCTGCGAATGGCTACTCTCTTGCTGTATCTTCACATGGCCAAGAGAGAGAAAGCTCTGCCCTCTTCTGTGTCTTATAAGAATTAGTGAATCCATCATGAGAGCTCCAGCTTCACGACCCCATCTAAGCTTAATAATCTCCCAAAGACTCCACCTCCAAAAACAATCACACTGAGGTTTAGGGCTTCAAGATATGAGTTTGTGTGGGTGGGTGGGGGGAGGAGATATTCAGGGACAACACTACTAGGTTTAGAAACAGTACTGTTTTCTCACTCAGTCCCTGTCATAATTCTGAAGCTGTACTAGTTTCCTTGTGCATACACTTTATTTCCTAACCTTATTAACAGCCATCCATTCGACATGAATTTGTTCTATTTTAATGATGCTGCTGTCATAATGATAACAGTCGAGACCTAGAAGCCAAGGTAGGTAACTCATGGAAATAAGCTTGGCTGGGGGTTTGAAACTTCAGCTCTACTTGTTCAAAAAGTATGTGGGAAAATACAAAGAAAGATCCTACTTGGATTACAGCCAGAGTGTAACTGACAGACACATAGGAAAATTATGTACATTTATTAATACATTGAGAAATCCAATATGTTTTTTTGGTCTTTTGCCTTGTCTAAATCAATGAAACTAAAAATTATAGGATTCCAAGGCCACACATGAAATCACAAGACTTTTATATACTCCAAGGTAGATTTAGTACATTTAAATCTACATTTTAGGATTACTTGAAAATATACATATGAAAAAACATTAGGTAAAAGTATTAAAATTACAGTAGCAACTATATTAAGATAGTGGAATTACAGTATAACTGTTTTGTAATGTGGCTATGGTTATATCACTTTTATCAAAATTCTGATTTAAAAATGAACAGTCTCAAGAAGCCACAACTTCTCAAGGCAACTACAGAGTCACATCCAGCTGTAATAAACTATCTAAATACCCTTTCAGGGAAATTTCAAGAAATTCTGCTTGAACTTGGACTTTTATCCAAATTACTAATTCATCTGAACTGATATCCTAAAATGTTACTTTTCCAATTTAGATCCTATTTTTTTTCCAATGTCTGGACTTTTTACTTTCTAAACTTGACTGCTGCTGCTGCTGCTGCTGCTAAGTTGCTTCAGTTGTGTCCGACTCTGTGCTACCTCATAGTACATTAGATTAAAAAAAGAGGAGGGGGAGCATTTTAAAATTCCCCTGCAGTGAAACTTACCAAGATGAAAGTCACAGAAATCACTATGCAAAATCTTATTATTTCTTATCAGAACCCCAAAACAAACATTTCACAGATCTAACAATAAGTACATGATGTTAGATTATATTTTTCCTAAGACTAATTAATTAAATTACCCTGTTTGATGTTAATGGTACTCCAGAAAAATGACTCTTAAAAATATATGTAATTTGGGACTTCCCTGGTGGTCCAGTGGTTGAGAATCCACCTTGCAACGCAGAGGATGCAGATTCAATCCCTGGTCAGGGAACTAAGATCCCACATATCGCAGGGCAACTGAGCCTACACATGGCAACTAGAGAGTCTGTGCACCACAAGTAAAGATCCTGCAAGATGCAACTAAGACCTGACACAGCCAGGGCTTCCCTGGTGCTCAGTGAATGCAGGAGACACAAGTTCGATCCCTGGTCTGGAAAGATACCACATGCCACGGAGCAGCTAAGCTCATGTTTCATAACTATCAGGGCTGTGGTTTAGAGCCTGGGAACGCAACCACTGAAGCCTGGGCACCAGTGTCTCCTGCTTGGCAAGCAGATTCTTTACTGCTGAACCACCTGGGAAGCCTGGATGAGGTTTAGGGGAGTGGTTTAAATATAACTGTACAGACTGGTAAGTGTCTTGCTTTTTCACGTAAAATGTCTTAAGAGTTTTCTAAAGAAGTGTATCTGTATCTACTCCATCCTTTTTCATGACTATCTAATATTCTACCAGGGGCTACACTGTAATTTATTCCAGTGATGAGCACGACATGCTTTCATCTTTCTTCATGTATTTCCCTTTCTTCAAGGAAAAATCATGTAATATTCTCTATGAACCTATGATATTATTTCTGTATTATAGATACACAGAAATGAAACTTTTGGTTTAGAAGTATACACTTTCAAAATTGATAGATACAACTAAACTTCTACCCTAAAAAGATAAAACTGTTCATACTCTGTTCAACAGTTTGAGTGGCTACTTTCCAATTTGATACTTAGCTAAGGTTTTCCAATTTTTGCCAATTAGCAAAGATTTAAAAATATCTTATCTCATCGATGTTTTACATTTCTCTTATTATTGCTGTTTGAGTATCTCTTCAAAACTGTATAGGCTACATTTCTACTCCTATGGATTTCCTACTTACATCCTTTCTCATTTTCTACCAGGTTGATTTGTAGGCACACCTTGTATACCTTGACTATTAACTTTGTCTATTACATGTCAAATATTTTAGCCCAGGCCATCACTGCTTGTCTTTTTTAATGCCATTTAAGTTTGACATCTCATTTGAAATGGCTTTCACTGCCCTGAAATTTTTTTTAAATTCATGTCTTCCAAAATTTTTGCCATTTTATTTTTTACTTACTGAATGTATTTAGTCCAACTGGAACTTAGTTTTGAGAGTGCCACAAAGTGAGTACTTAATTATCTTTACCTCAACAGGATAGCCAATTGTCTAACATCATTTATAGACTAGCTCTTCCATTACTCACTTGTTTATCATATAATAAATTCTTCTGTAACCATGGAGCTTGTCCTGAATTCCTTATTCTGTTCCTTTGATCAACATGCTCATTCCTACTCCAAACTCTTAATAATTATAATTTTACAGTATGTTTTTTATCTTTTTTTAAGTTTTTAATATAAATTTATTTATTTTAATTGGAGGTTAATTACTTTACACTATTGTATTGGTTTTGCCATACGTCAACATGAATCCGCCATGGGTATACACGTGTTCCCCATCCTGAACCCCCCTTCCACCTCCCTCCCCGTACCATCCCTCTGGGTCATCCCAGTGCACCAGCCCCAAGCATCCTGTATCATGCATCGAACCTGGACTGGCGATTCGTTTCATATATGATATTATACATGTTTCAATGCCTGTTTTTTATCTTTGAAAACAAAAGGTAAATTCCCTTTTGTTATGCTTCATGTTGAAACTTAACTGTCCATTCTGGTGCACTTTCTTTCTCAAAACTTGAAACATCAGTTGGTCAAATCCCATTTTAAAAATTCTGTTGGATTTCTAATTAGGATTACACTGTCTTTACTGAATAATTTGGTAATTAAGTTCTCACATTCAGAAATATACTATTCTATCAATTTAAGATCTTCTTGTACTTTTTTTCTTCAGACGGTACAACATATTTCTAAAAATTTCTTAAGTATTTTATAATTTAGGCTTCTACTTTTCTTACTGTTTTTCACAGTTGGTTATTGCTGGTTTATAAGAAAGCTAATGAATCTAAGTTTATCCGATAGCAACTTGATTTACTGAAATCTCTTTTTGATTCAAATAATTTTCTGTTGCCTGTCTTATATTTTCTAAGTAGATAATCATATCAATTGCAAACAGTAACCATAATATATTCCACCTCACTCCTCTTCCCCGTTATTTAGAGGTTATTTTTCTTGTTTCTTAATGTACTAGCTACTTTGACCAATGTTCCTTTCTTTTAATGAAAGTACTCTAATAGTTCACTATGACATTTAATACAGGTTTCTGGTACTCTCTTTACAAGATTATTTTTGGTTGATAAAAAGTTGTCAGGGATAACTGAATTTTAGAAAATGATTTCTTTTTTTTAACATCAAAGAGAGAAACATACTTTCCCCCATTAACCTATTAATATAGTGAATTACATTAATATATTTCCTAATACTGAATCAATATTACACTCCTGGAATTCTACATATCAGAACTGGTATGATTCAAAGCTAGGCTCTTGAGTCAGATGCTGGGTTCAAATCCCAAATCTTTCACTAACTAGTTATATGATTTTAAGCAAAAATGCTTATATGATTTAACTTCTTTGTGCTTCAGTTTCTTCATTTTAAAAATGATGACAATAATATCTACCTCAAAGAGTCGTTTTAAGGATTAAGTAAACTAATATATATAAAGTTGTTTACAATAGTATACAGAATACAGAAATCATTTAATACATAAATAATTATTATCATTTACTGAGTGCCTTACATTTGCCAGCCAAAAGGTATGCTGCATTATAGGGGTCAGCAAACGAAGACCTGTGCACTGAATCTGGCCTCCTGCCAGCTTTTATTGGCATGCGGTTATATCTAATATTTACAATTTATCTCTGGCTATTTTTAAGGCTCCTAAACCACAGTTAAGTAGTTGCAACAAAGTTCATATGGCCACAAAGCCTAAAATACTTGCTATCTGCTCCTTTACAAGAAAAAAACAAAACAAAATTGCCAACCTGTGAAGTACTCTTCAAACTCACAGAGTTCAGTCTAACAGATGAGACAGGCAAGTTAAAATATATATATACATGCTACAGTATGTTACGTACACATTCATGATATTCTGAGCATACTGGGGAAGCATACAGCAGTTCATTACTAAACTACAGAAAGGATTCACACAAGAAAAGAGAGATAAGAGAAGAGGTATTTTATTTACTTTTCATTTTAAAATATTTTTATATGCCTTTCCTTTTTATCCAAGTGTGTGAATTGCTACACAAAAGGAATACAATGTTGATTTCTGTGACATTCATATTCTAAGTATCCAAAACATTTAAACTTTTTAACAAATGATAGATATATAAGTAAATGGTGAGAACAAGAATTTGGATACCTAACAATGACTAGAAATGCCTATCAAAGGTCTAGATATATGTATCCCATGGCAAGTATTTTACTTGCCATGTTTAATAGGCTCTTTCTTTTTTAATCCCTATAACAGCTAATTCTAGGAGACAGATCCCTGTATTACCCCTCTTTAACATAAGAAACTAAGGTAAAGTAATATGTTCATGTTCATAACAGCCAGTAAGGTATAACAACCTATACCTGCCTAACATAAAACACAGGCTGTTTATACTACAAAGCTGGCAAGTGATGGGAAATAGATATAGTCAAAGAATTTGTTATTGTTTAGTTGCTAAGTCATGTCCGACTCTTTGAGACCTCATGGACTGTAACCGGCCAGGCTCCTCTGTTCATGGGATTTCCCAAGCAAGAATACTAGAGTGGGTGGCCATTTCCTTCTCCAGGAGATCTTCCCGACCCAGGGACCAAACCTGCATCTCCCGCACTGCAGGCAGATTCTTTACCACTGTACCACCCGGGAAGCCCAGCTACGGGATATCATCAGAGTACAAACTCTGAAGATAAAGACAGAATACATTATAATTGACACAGCAGGAAATGTAGTGTAGTTTAATTTCTAAAACTGAGCAATGATTTAAATAAATTTGTATTTTTGAAGGAACAGTCTGGAAGCAGCCTGAAGATGAACTAGATAGAGGGACAGCTGCCCACATATTCTACCCACACTCTACTCTGTCACACACATTAGACCAGTTTTGGCCAGGTTCAAGTAATCGATAAAAAAAATATAATTCTAGGACACTATGGCATTTGAGGAATAATGATCTGAAGTATTGGAAAGAGCTAGTCCTAATACAGAAGAAACAAAAATATATTTCATAAACTACTAACTAAAATGTAAGGGAAAATATATATTGCAAATGAAAATATGACATAGAAAAAAATCAAGTCTAAGAATGAAACTGTGATTGAGAATGGCTGTCACAAAAAAGACTCATAGACTTAAGAGAATGAATTTATGGTTACTGAGGGGAAGGGTGGGAGGGAGAGATACAATGGAAGTTTGGGATTGACATGTATACACTGCTATATATAAAATAGATAACCACCGAGGACCTACTGTACAGCAAGGGAACACTGCTCAATACTCTGTAACAACCTAAATGAGAAAAGAATTTGAAAAAGAATAGATCCATGTATAATTGATCTCCGGAGAAGGCAATGGCACCCCACTCCAGTTCTTTTGCCTGGAAAACCCCATGGACGGAGGAGCCTGGTAGGCTGCAGTCCATGGGGTCGCTAGAGTCGGACACAACTGAGCGACTTCACTTTCACTTTTCCCTTTCATGCACTGGAGAAGGAAATGGCAACCCACTCCAGTGTTCTTGCCTGGAGAATCCCAGGGACGGGGAAGCCTGGTGCGTTGCCGTCTCTGGGGTTGCACAGAGTCGGACACGACTGAAGTGACTTAGCATAACATAGCATAGCATAGCATAATTGATCTCTCTGCTGTATACCCGAAACTAACAATGCATTGTCAATCAACTATACTCTAATAAAAAAAAAGAAATCTTTGGAAAACAAAAAAGAATGGCTATCACAAGCCAACCAAAAAATTTAGAGAATGAAAACATAATAAAAATCACAAAAAATTATGTCTTCACTTTTATTTTTATTTAAGCCAATCTTAAGACAAATGGATTTTGAAGTAAATGAAATCATTACTCCCTTCAAGCTAGATCTCAACAGAAGAACACAGTTGTATTTGACATCTATTCCTGCAAAGAAAGCATATAATTACTTTTTAAAGAAAAGTCTTAACTGTGCTTTAAAATGTACTTAAACATCTGTTTAGAACTGCCAGAGAAGTAGGCAGATTTTTTTTTCCTCCTCACTAGGGAATTGGATTTCACTAAGATATTACTTAAATTGTTCAAATTATTCTGTTCAAATACATGTTAAAATGTGGATTCTGAAGAAGGAAAGCAGAACACGGTGACTTTCAGACATTTTTGATAGAGGCTGATTAACAATCTGTCAAATTTAGAGATCTTTTACACCAAGGTTTATTTCAAAGCACATATCATACTTACTTTGTATTTCTAACAACTAGCACATAAGCAATCTCAAGAAGTGAGGCAGGAAGAGATGGAAGTCAATCAGAATAGTTTCATCTGTAAAATCAGAGTACCACCACATATCTGGCAGTCTATATAGGATTTTAAAAAATATAATCAACTTTCCAGTCAGAGTTCAAGTGGATCTTATTACTATACATACAGAAATAGTCATCTACTTGGGAAAAAAAAAAAAACATAAGGAATTCACTTTTGCATATTTCTATCCCACTGTGGAAAGACTAGCTGAATTTCCTTTGAGTAGATCAGTATTCTCCTGCAAAGAGGAACACAGGCGTTGGATAGGGACAATGAAAGATTAATAAGAATGGAAAGAAAGCTTTTAAAATGTGCACCGTCTATGCCAAGAAGGCAGTTAAAAGTTTTGAGTAAACCAAATGTTTACTGGAATACTATTATTTACAGAACTTTGGAGGATAAAGCTTGAACTCGTGATTTCTGGTCTTACTAAAAAAAGGTTGCACTGCTTCCAATGTAGTAGTATTAATGTAAAAACATATGGTACATTAATACCACCATGGTTTCCAACATCCCTTTGGATGCTCACAATATTTCTGTGGGGAAAACAGGATATATATTACTCTCCATTTTAAGAACTGGGAACCCGAGACTGAAAAAAAAAACACCTAATCTGAAATCATATGGCTAATAAGGGTAAGTTGGAACTAAAATCCAAAGTACTTTATCTCCTATCTAGGAAACGGAAACAGCTGGAATAATGAAGCTGTTTCAAATTCTGACAAAAGTGGGGTGGCAAAGTGAATTGTTAATTTCTCCTTAAAGTGAAATTTAAAAAGCTGAACTTTTATTATGTAGCAATTCATGAAGGCTTGAAATTTAGTTCAAAAGGTCTATAATGCCTTAAAACCGAAAACAGTACACACATACACAAAGCATGGAAAACGCTAGTACAAGTAAAAGGGCAAGAGTTAACTTCAGTTTGGGGGTTTTGTTGCTTTGTCTGCTTTTAATGTCTTTAAGAGGAAAAAAAGAAACTCTACTGATTTTACCCAGACAGCTCTCCATCTTATATATCTTTACTTTTCCCAACACCTAATGCTATCTCTGACATACAGAATGTACTGATTCAAAGAAACCTCTCGTGCTATATTCTTACTTTCTTGATAAGACAAAATACAGAGTAACCCTAGCCAATTTTATTCATGCAACCATAACCTGAAGCACCACTATTTAGCTGGTAATGGTACATGAAACACAATGTGCTGAAGGAAACAGAACTGCCGAAACATACACCTATAAATTTAGAAACTTCAAAAGAGGTATTTCATGTAGAGGAATCTTCAAAATAACCGATACTTACCCTTTAAATCACTGTAACTTATCTCTAAACAATCATAATGAAAATATTTTAAAAGAGACGTCTAGGTCTTTTTTCTCTGCCTCAATCTACACGTGATACAATCTTTTCTTGATGACTCAAGCTCATCAATGTGAATGTCAATTATGTGACTCTTGGAGTTACTGAGGGATGTTGCAACTGCTCTACTCTTTACTAACTCCTCATCAACTACTTTTACAGACGCTGTTTCCTGCTGCCTGCTCCCCAATTGTCATTTGCAGGCCACCAGCATCCTAGCCAAGGCTTCTACAATGACAGCTGTAGTTTAAAATATGTACAACCTGAATAGGCAGTTGATATACTTAGTCTTATACAGATTCTAAATCAATCCCTGGAGTAGCTATTTTCACTGCTCTAAGGACTAGCTCAAAGGCTTTTCTTCTTTCACTTCCTAGTTGTGAAACTCAGTCTAGGCAGTTGCTAGAAGTCTGGTCACAAAATAACAATTACAATAGAAGTTATTTCTGCATGTTCTCTTTATTTTTATCTTAACATATGGAAAAAGATAAATGATACTCAAAACACAAAACAACCATGTAGACAAATGATGTAAGGCAGCTCACATTATGTGCTATATGGACAATTAACTAGCCAATTATTAGCCAACAATCAGCAAAGTAGGCCCGCTGGTCAAATTCTGCGATTGGAAGAAACAAATAAAAAAGGATATTCAATAGAGACTATAAGTGGCCCACAAGGCCTAAAGTATTAGCTATCTGGCACTCTACAGAAAGTCCGCTGATCCCTGATCTAAGCTATAAACACACACATATAAAATATATAAGCTATTCTTCAAACATAAAGCTTAAGTTATTAATATGTCAAAGTAGATGCAGCACTCTTCCAGTGATGGCTTCACAATGATACGGGCAAACTGTCCTGTCCAGCCCTGCCTGTTCCTTTCTTGACCATGTCTTGGCACTTGGCCAAAATCTTGTCTTTAACCTTCTTTTCATCTTCCTCCTGATACTTACCCTCGCAGACTGGTCTCCTTGAATGTCCTTCCTTTTGCTTGATCCCGAAATCCTTCCTAAGATTCAAGTCTGACTTCTTCTGAATGCCTTCCAGGATCATTCCTGCCTTCAGTAGCCTCACTTTCCTTTAAATTCCAGTCCTTACCACATAATTTAATAAGGCCATCTTGTATTTTTTGTTAAGGATTTCTTGTGTGTTAGTCTAGTATCCCCAACTAGTCTGTAAACTACTTGAAGGAAGGAAACACATCCCATTGCTTTTGTATCCCCACTCTAATAGCTCACCATCGTCTGAGCATGTCATCTCCCCAGAGATGACACATGCAACTCTCTATCTTGAGAAAAAAAAGCCTGAGGCCTGGTAATGGATGATAAGTGATTGGAAATATCAAAGGAAGACACATACAAAGGAACTTGATGTAAGACCATAGATTACACCACAAACTTATAAAGTATATGTGAAAGGTAAAGCAAAACTACCACAGTGGGAGGATGGAGATAAGATCAAGGGATAAGGAGGCCACAGCATAACACTCTGAAATAAAATGAGGCCAAAATATTAAGAAAATACTAAAAGCTCTCAAAACAGGTGAAAAAAAATTGTCTTTCACCATTATTGGTCATTCATTTCTTTCAAGCAAGCAGCTCTCGACACTGATATCCACAGGGGCCATTTTTCTTTTTCTTTTTGCAATGTGATAAACAGAAGCACTGAAAAAGACTCAGTGGAATTGCAGGCAGAGCATTCTAAACCTTTGGATTTACAATATTGTGAATTTATTTGAAATCTGCTAGAGACTGCTCGAGGGAAAAAAGCAATCATTTATCTTTTGATCACCTGGCTAATAAAACTGGAAATCATATGCATAGCCCTACATCATTCTCAAAGACATCATCTAGACTCATTTTCATAGAAAAATGCAACAAGAACATTAAAAAAAAAAAAAAACCTTAGATTACCTCATCAAACTGTACTTTAAAAATACAGGCAAAATAGAAGATGCACAAGCCTTGGGTATATACACATTAAAATATACAAATATTTTTTAAACAGACATAACTATTAACCATCAATCTAAACTAAAAACATAAATTAAATGCTCTTTACCCAAGTAAAGCTACTAAAGATGATGAGAATATTAATCATGCATCCCTGTTCTTTTCTGCGTTTTGTAGCCTCTCAATCCTGACCTCTGCCTGGCTGGTCAGAGAAGAGGAAGAAATTTTTTCTTAATCAGTAATAAAATATGCTCAATATTATACCATAGAACTTAAAAAATTAGAACATAATTACTAAATGCAGGAGAAAATAAATCAGCTTTCAGTTACTCATATAAAGGGGGAAAGTGATGACACAGATGACATCAAAAGATAATCCTAAATCTGTTTTTTTGAATGCATACCATTAATTTGGGAGAAGTAAATTACCCCTATGTTTGATTGAAACCAATGTTAACTAGCAGTTAATTTTTCCTAAACAGTCAATGATTTTTGAGGGTTCAGACAAAATGGAAAAAGAGGGAGTTCATTCAGAAGCATACAGGTGGTTAAAAGCAGCCAGCCTGAGATAAAAAAATTTTCAGTTAACCTACCCAAGAAAACTGAGACATGTTCTCTGAAAGGAAAAAAGAAAATTTCATAAAATTTACTATGATAGTGCTAAAATTCAGAAACAAAATTACTTATAAAAATTTTAACAAAAATTTTTTTTTCCTGTCAAGTCAGTACCCTCTCTTCCCACTAACTGGTATAAGTGGTGATGGCAAGAATTATCAGTGGGTTAAGAAGCTGAAAGCAAAATTTTAGGCACTACATTATAGAAGATGTGTTACAACCAATCCTTTTTATCACTGTTTTAAGTCCACCATCTGTCTCAGTGTGCACTTTTATCTCATTACTTGAGCAAAATCAAATCAACCGAGAAAATATCAAAAAGGCAGGAGATTCATTTCTCTGGACTATTTTTAGGTGATTTAAAAGCTTACACGATGGCAAGAACTACAGATTTAGCAAATACACAAAAACTAAATATTTATCCAAATACAAGATCATAGCCATAAGACTCAATTAGTTTCTGCCTAACATATGGCTCCAACTCCTGGGTGGCATATGTTTAGCACTAGTGCTGGTACTATCGTGGTGATAAAATATTATAGTAACAGTTCAACTTTTCATTCTTATAGTACAGAAAAAAACCAATTTTGCTTTCAAGAACTAAAAACACGGAAAGCAGCAAAATTGTTTTGCCGCTCAATTTCGAGTCCACAAATTACATGCACATGAGCTTTACAGAGTCAAAAAAAATCCTGTCAGCCTGGTATTCTTAGTTAATAGATGCTCAGACGCAAAGGTGTCCAAAGGAACTTACATGAAATTTCACAAAAGAAAATCCCGAATTTACGATTCCTAGCACCCCCACTATCCATTATCCACCCCCTACCCCTACAAAAAAAATCCCAAGGTTTTTTTTTTTAACGCTAACAGTTTAATAAAAGAACGACTTACATTAATTAAAATAGCCCCTTTTCTGCCCGCGATTTTACGGCTAAATTATGAGTTCATTTTCCTTTACCTAACACATGACGTCCTTCCACCGCCGTGTCAAAAGTTCAAAGATCCAGGTTGTTAAACAGGGCGAGGACTGCAGCCTGGAGTCCAACCCCCCCGCGACTGAACAGGTGGTTAACTCAGCCCGCTGAAGGAACGGCCAGGTACCGGGACCAGCCAAACAAGATCAAACACACCGGGGCGGGTTTTCGAGGTTTGAACCCCAACAGGCGCGGGGGTCTCTTCAGAGGGGCGTTCAAGTTCGGCGGCCGCCGGGCGGCCACAAGCCCGGGCGCTGCGGACGCTCGGCGATCCTCTCCTGGAGGGCTCCGGCACTCGACCCCCGCGCCGCCAGGAGCGGCGCTGCTCGCCGCGGGCCGCCGGCCAGGGGGGGCGGAGGGCGGACCGCCCGCGCCCCCGCGCCGCCTCCGCGGGCTGGTGGCGGGGCCGTGGCCGCGCCCCCGCGAGAGCCTCCCGGAGAGACTGGGGCCCGGCAGGTGCCCGACAAGCGGATGCGTCCCGCCCGCGGCCCACTCCCCCCGCTCGGCAGAGCGCGCGCCCCCAGGACGGGGTGGGCCGCGCCCCTCGACGGGCCCGAACCCCCTCTCGGCGCCCCGGCCCTTCACACTCAGCCTAACGGATTCCGTGACGCCTGCCCCGGGGCGCGACGCCCGCCTTTCCCGAAGGGAGCGCCCGCGCTCTCACCTCCGAGTCACGCCGCTCTGAGGCGGAGGAAGGCGGCTACCCCGGTGCCTCTTCTTCGGGTTCCTGATCGTCCTCGCTCCACCTCAGCGGCAGAGCCAGCTCTCGGGGCCGCCGCAGCCGCCGGCGCACTGACTGTTGGGGTGGTTTCCCGGCAGTGACGGCGCCGCCTCAGCCCCGCTCCTCGCTCCCTCTCCGCGTAGCTCCCGCTTTCTGTTTCACCCGAGGGACCGCGAACGCCGCCGCCGCCATGCTTACTACGGAGCCGGGAGGAGGAGCCCGGAGTCGGCTCGCCGAGTGCGGCTGCGCGAGCCCCGCCGACGGCGCCCCCGGCCGGCCCGGACCCCGCGTCCCCGCCCCGCGCCCGCCGCCCCGCGGGTCTTTCCCCGGAGCGCCGGGCGGCCGAGTAACCCCACCACGCCGCAAGCCCGGACGCCCACCGCCCTCCCGGGCTCCGGGCTCTTTCCCGAGGCCCGACTGCGCCCGAGTCGTCGTAGCCGCCGCGGCGGCCAGGCTGCTGGCGACACTAGGGAAATGAGGAGTTAATAATGGACGTTCCTGGGACCACTCACACAATTTCTCAGTCCAAACTCTAAAAGGCTCCCTGTGAGGCGCACCGGGTCTGCCTCTTTCCGAAAGCGCAAAACTTAATGCCGGCAGGTGCTTTTAAAGACACTCCCCCGAGGAACAGGAAGCCAACCGAAGTGGGCTTGGATGTTTTCAATTCCAAACGCTTTAGTGCCCGGGATCTCCTCAGCAAGCAAAAATACTTAGATATTTACTGCAGTTGAAAATGTGGGGGTTAGTTTTTTAGTCTCTTCCCCAATCAAATCGCGTGGAATCCCATTACCTTAATTTGTGCTCCAGCCCGAAGACCTGGAAGGGAACGCAGTCGAGATTTCCCTGAACCTCCAGCGACTGGGGGCGCTGCAATAATGCCTGAGGGCTGCCCTGGGCTGCTTCCTTTTGCGGGTTCTACTAGAAGACTTGGGATGGGGGTAGTCCTTGGGACGGGGAGTCTAACCCAGGAACTGTCCCTTCAGAAACAATGGTGATGTAACCAGGCTTCTTTGTCTGGCTTTATTTCGGTTTTTTAATTGTGCTGCCTTTCAAAAATAGCAGTGCTTTTTTCTTCCACCTTTTAACAGGAATTCTCTGAAAATGTATTTATTCCCTACCTTCTTAAGGAATACAGTGGTTAATGAAATCCTTTGTTGATGACTGGCCATCAGATGCCATACCTTGGCCATAACCTAAAGTCCCAAAAGATTGCTGAGGTATATAGGGTCTCTACTTAGGTGATCTCTCTTTTTTTTTTCTCTCTCTCTCTCTTTGGAATGTTCTCATCACCTTTCCTAATATCTGTTACTGCTGCTCCTCTTCTCATCTGCCTCTTGAACCACTCAGATCCTTCTTCTCATCCTTTCTACTTTACTGTTTATTTTTTACTCTTTTCTCCTTTCTTGTGTTCTTTATGGCGCCAGGTAATGATTGATGAGGTGTTTATATCCACAATCAGCCAATGAGAGATTTGGTTTCTTCCTCTTCTTCCCATCAGTAAATAGGACAGTGACTATATAAAATGGTATCTTGAGATATTTTCATTGTTGTTCACTCTCAAAAGTTCTTTTCCTGCAAGAGAGAGAGGTGTTTCCTTTTCTTAACTTCCAGATTTGGCCCTCTTCCAGACAATTGCTGGAAAGCTGATCTCTGAATAACTGAAGCATAACTCTATGTTTTAAAATAGGATTTATCAGAGTGTGGGTGAGTTGGGTGGCTTCTCCATATTGCTTCCCTAGCTCTATTTGGTCTGAGACTAAGCTACTGCTGCTGCTGCTGCTAAGTCGCTTCAGTCATGCCCAACTCTGTGTGACCCCATAGACGGCAGCCCACCAGGCTCCCCCGTCCCTGGGATTCTCCAGGCAAGAACACTGGAGTGGGTTGCCATTTCCTTCTCCAATGTGAAAGTGAAAAGTGAAAGTGAAAGTGAAGTCGCTCAGTCGTGTCAGACTGGTAGCAACCACATGGACTGCAGCCCACCAGCCTCCTCCATCCATGGGATTTTCCAGGCAAGAGTACTGGAGTGGGGTGCCATTGCCTTCTCCGCAAGACTAAGCTAGTGGTTTCCAAAGACAACTCTAAGTAATTTCCAAAGCTTCCTATTCAGGAGCTTTTTAAAAAGACAGAATCTTGTAATCTATCCCACAAAATTTAATTCCTTTGGCATTGGGGTAGGGATGAGGGGGAAAAAAATGTCATTTAAAAAAACTATATTATTAAAAATTATATTTGGGGCATGCCTACATGTATAGGCACAACAAGAAAGAACAGCTATTTTGGAGGAGACTAAGACATAATTCAGAATACCATTGAAGTAGACATAGATTAGTCAACAATATGCGATGCTGTAAGGTTGAGTCAAGTGAGGACTGGGGAATTTATGTTCTGTGGAGAGAATGAATCACACACATAAATAACCCTAGCATGGCCACCAGTATGAATTCTTTGGGAATCCAGAGAGGGACACTAATTTACACTGACTTTGAACAAGTCACTTCTCAGTGCTTCATTTTCCTTATCAATAAAAGTTATTTAAAATTCTCATCTTTCTTGAGCTCTGAGTAATACCCAACACTTGGATCACTTATTTCCTCGAAGAGTTCTTCTTCCTTTGGCACTATACGCGCTTAGCTTTTCCAGATACCTTTCTGGGTATCGTTTCTCTAATTCCCTCACAGATTCCTTCTCCTCTCCCTAACTGTTAAATATAGGAGTACCTCACAATTTAGTCTGGGTTCTTTTCTGTTTTCGTTATAATCTCTTGGTCTGAACATCATCACCCACCCCAATTATTTTAGTTACCGTCAAAAGTTGATGATTACCAGGTATGTGTCTCTAGCCCTGACCCTTATCCTAAATTCCAAATCAACTGCTTCATTAACTTAGTCACTTGAAGTCTCAAAGTTACAAAGTTTAGACCAACTTAGTTGATAAACTCTTCTTGTTTTCCTTTCTCCTCATCTATGTGTGTGTATGCACATTTTAGTCGCTCAGTTGTCAGACTCTTTATGACCCCATGGTCTGTAGCCGGCCAGGCTCCTCTGTCCGTGGGATTCTCCAGGCAAGAATATTGGAGTGGGTAACCATTCCCTTCTCCAAGGATCTTCCCGACTCAGGGATTGAACCCAGATCTCCTGCATTGCAGGCAGATTGTTTATATTAGTGTTTATTATCTGAGCTATCAGGGAAGCCCTATCCTCATCTATCTAGTTGTTCAAATCAAACAGGCAGTAGTCACCCCCTGGCATCTCCCTCAGATTCATTGCAACACCAAGTTCTGGCAATTTTCTCTCCAAAATCTCTCAAATTGGCCTACTTCTTTCCTGTTGTCACCAATCTAATCTGGTCTCACTGCATATGATCTGAGCCCTTCCATCAGTTCTCTACTTTGCAGCTAAAACAGTTTTACTAAAAGCAAGTAAGACTATTCCTCTTCTCACATAAAACCCTTAAACAGCATCTCCCTGCTCTAAGATAAGACTAGCATTCTTAAGGTGGCCTAACAGAGCATGTGAGGTCTTGCCTTTTCTAGTCTGATCTGATACCACTCTCCCCTGGCTTCCTGTGTTGAAGACTTCCCCACCACCTTTTATATTCTCAAACATGCTGCAGTCTCAACAGCACAGGCTCTGTGCACATGACCTTCTTCTCCCTTTTAACTTGAGTATGGAAAAAGCATTTCTAACTTCCCAGACAAGTTCAAGACCCCTTGTTGATGAAGCCCTTCTACAACTAATGTACTTTTCCCTCTATGACTTACCTCAGTTTTTAGCATTTGGTTGGAGAAGGAAATGGCAACCCACTCCAGTATTCTTGCTGGGAAAATTTCATGGACAGATGAGCCTGACAGGCTACAGTCCATGGGGTTGCAAAGAGTCGGACACGACTGAGCACACATACGTAGCATTTGGTATGCGTATATACTGCAAATGTGTCTATTGTTCCCTTCAAGAGGAGAAGGACTGAACCTACTTTTGCTTACACAGTGCCTGGCATTTAATAGCTGCCCAATAAATATTTCTTAAATGAATGCTGTCCTCTGACGTTCCTTATGGCATTCTGGAAAGTTGTTGAATCATGCAATTAGGAGATCTGAGAGAGGAAACGTTTGTATGATTAGTGGAAAGAGATATGGTATACGTTGGCAGACAATTCTTCACAGAGCTGTCATACTTCAGTAACATCTAGTAAGCAGAGACACCAGCGGTTTTTCTCTAGACTATCTTTTCCAGATGTTTGTATATCAGATTTAGAAGGTTGAGATTGTGTTTCCCACTGGAGCAGGAGGCGCACCTTGTTTACCATCCAATATGATAACTTCTCCTTCTGTAGTGAAGGTTGAATGGGTTTACCTGTTCAGTTCAATCGCTTAGTCATGTCTGACTCTTTTCAACCCCATGGACTGCAGCACACCAGGCTTCCCTGTCCATCACTGACTCCCAGAGCTTGTTCAAATTCATGTCCATCGAGTCAGTGATACCATCCAACCATCTCATCCTCCGTTGTCCCCTTCTCCTCCCGCCTTCAATCTTTCCCAGCAGCAGGGTCTTTTCCAATAAGTTAGTTCTTCACATTAGATGGCCAAAGATTGATTTTGAAATGAAGTGAAGTCGCTCAGTCGTGTCCCATGGACTGTAGCCTACAACACTCCTCTGTCCATGGGATTATCCAGGCAAGAGTACTGGATTGATTTTAGATATAAGTAAATGGACACAGGGAGAAAAAATAAGTGGAGAAGTAAACTGAAGGTAGGATGTCTTAACTCACACAAAGATAATGTAGTTACTGGAAGCGACAAGAAATTCCATCTTATTTAAAGGTTAAATATAAAGAGGGCACTTGAGTGAACAATCACTGTTCCTCCTTCCTAATGCCCTACCCTACCTATCCCCATTCTCTTAACTCAGGACCAGGCTTATTTGACACTTTGATCTAAGTGTAGTCATCTTTTATTTTCATATAGTCTATCTATGGGCTCCCCTGGTGGCTCAGTCAGTAAAGAATCTGCCTGCAATGCAGGTGAGGTAAGAGACCCTGGTTCAATCCCTGGATCAGGAAGATCCCCCCGGAGGAGGAAATGGCAACCCCCTCCAGTATTCTTGCCTGGGAAATCCCATGAACAGAGGAGCCTGGTGGGCTGCCGTCCATAGGGTCTCAAGAGTCAGACATGACTGAAGCAACTTAGCATGCATGCCAGAGTTAATTAAAACAACTATCCAGATTCCTTATTCAACAGTTCCTTAATTTAGAGAAGTAGTTTTCAACCTCCATAATAGTTGTCTTAGCCTTCATAGACCTCCTTTTTTTTTTAACTGCAAATATTGGAGCTTCAGCTTCAGCATCAGTCCTTCCAATGAATATTCAGGGCTGATTTCCTTTACGATTGATTCGTTTGATCTTCTTTCGGTCCAAGGAACTCTCAAGAGTCCTCCAACACCACAGTTCAAAAGCATCAATTCTTTGGTGCTCAGCTTTCTTTATTGTCCAACTCTCACATCCAGTTGTGACTACTGGAAAAACCGTAGCTTTGACTAGACAGACCTTTGTTGGCAAAGTGATGTCTTTGCTTTTTGATATGCTGTCTAGGTTGGTTATAACGTTCCTTCCAAGGAGCAAGCATCTTTTAATTTCATGGCTGCAGTCACCATCTGCAGTGATTTTGGAGCCCCCCAAAAATAAAGTCTCTCACTGTTGCCATTTTTCCCCCATCTATTTGCCATGAAGTGATGGGACCAGATGCCATGATCTTCGTTTTTTGAATGTTGAGTTTTAAGTGAAAAGCCAACTTTTTCACTCTCTCACTTTCATCAAGAGGCTCTTTAGTTCTTCTTTACTTTCTGCCATAAGGGTGATGTCATCTGTGTATCTGAGGTTATTGATATTTCTCATGGCAGTCTTGATTCCAGCTTGTGCTTCATCCAGCCCAGCAATTCACATGATGTACTCTACATATAAGTTACCTGTAGCTTATCGTAAAAGATGTAGGCTTCTTAAGCTTGAGGTTCTTCAGCTCTGATGCAAACCCACTGCATATGCAGCATCACCTGGGTTACTCCGTATTTCCCTGGCTGAGACCTGGGAGGCAAGGGAACTGTTATGAACAGGAAGCTGGTGCTCCTTGCTGTGAAAAAGTGAAAATCAAAGTCACTCAGTCATGTCCGACTCTTTGCAACCCCATGGACTGTACAGTCTATGGAATTCTCTAGGCCAGAATACTGGAGTGGGTAGCCTTTCCCTTCTCCAGGGGATGTTCCCAACCCAGGGATCGAACCCAAGTCTCCTGCATTATAGGCTGGTTCTCCAGTTGAACCATAAGGGAAGCCCATGCCATATGTATTACACTCCTTTCACCCAGAAGATTCAGATCTTCTGCTAGCATCCAAGAAACTGTAGCAGGCTGTTATTAGCTTGCAAGGAGTGTAAAATCTCAGACCCTTCACAGCTCTTAACAAGCTACAATGCGTTGAAGTGAAAGAAAGAGATGAAAAGGTCAAACAGCAGGTGGAGATTTGTCTTTTGGGAAATTTGGGGGGAAAGTCTCGTGAGGAAGAGAGCTGGGACAAGAGATTGAAGTGGGAGCATTTTGCTGGTCAAACCTGAGCAACCCTGGGAGTCATAACTCAGAACAGAGCCAGAGAGAACACTGATTGTCATTTGCTCCTCTTTGGATAGGGAACTGTTGCAAGTCAGGAAGAGGAAAGGGAGGTAAAAGCAGTTGATCTGGAGGCACACCAGTTAAAGCAGTCTGAAGTTTTTCATTTGTCTCTGAGGGGTGTGATGTAAATGTGGGGGAGGAGATAAAGGCTTGCGTGTGAGAGTGCTAAGTCAATTCAGTCATGTCCTACTCTTTGTGACCCTATGGACTGTAGCCCACCAGGCTCCTCTGTCCATGGGGGATTCTCCAAGCAAGAATACTGGAGTGGGTTGCCATGCCCTCCTCCAGGGGATCTTCCTGACCCAGGGATCAAACCCAGGTTTCTAATGTCTCCTGCATTGGCAGGTGGGTACTTTTACCACTGGCGCTACCTGGGAAGCCTGAGAAAGGCTTTGGAATCAGGTAAATCTGGGCTCAAATCTCAGCTCTATTTCTGACCGATTGATCGATCTTGGGCATGTTATCCTCCAGAGCCTCAATTCCTCACCTGTAATCTTAGGATAAAATATCTACTTTGCAGGAGTAAGTGGCATGATGCATGACAATGCCTGGTATATGCCCGGTGCTCAATAAATAAGTAATATTACTAACTGTATGATTAGGATGTCCTGGATAATTGTGTCCTGGTGAGGGTAGGAAAGTTCAGAACCTTCCTCAGTATTTCCAAAGACAGGAGTTGGTCAGAGTCAAATTTTGCTTCAAATTCTTGATCCTATTGCAATTTCCATGCTTCACTGCACTTTCCCACCCATGCTTTCCTGTGTGGATGAAATAGCTGCTTCCCTAAAAGCAAAGGAAACACGGAATAAAATAGAAAGCAACTTGACATTGAACGCTGGCCATTCTCATCACAGGAAATTTCTCACAGGCCATCATTCTCCTCAGATCCCACTCTGCCACTCTGTTGCCTCGGATCCTCACTCTGCTAAGAACCTCCCCCATGATTTTTTAAATTTCTGGGACCCACCCCCCAAATCTGTCTTGGGACAATTTCCAAATTCTTGTTCAATTTATTACTCAGATATTTTGCTTTTTGTTTTCTGGTCCTCATTTGTATCCCAAATAGCTTCGGAAGCCTTATTTTCTTTTCAAAAAATAAAAAAGATCTATTCAGTGATTTTTGATAAAGAGTTAACTCTGTTTTACAGAAGTAGTTCTTAAAATTTGGCATGAATGAAAAACACCTGGAATGGCTTACTTAAAATACAGTGGTTCTACCATGTGTCCTCCACACAAAGATTTGGATTCATGAATTTATTTTATAAGCACTCCAAGAGCTTCTGAAAAAGGCAGTCCATGGGCCATACTTTGAACATCTTAGAACACCTCAAACAGCAGTCAGCTTTCACAAATGAGATGGTTTTTCTGTGACATGGAGTTAAACTAGGATTGACTTAGTTGTTCAAGAAAACTGATCGTCTATGGTTCAAGTCTTTCATGTTGTTTCTTTATAGAGAGACCAATTAGGAAAGACTAATTCCTAATGCCTTAATCACAAAATGATATCCTAATAGTCCAAATTTGTTAATGTTAGTGATATGATTTCAAAGCAATGCTACAGGAGACAGTCTTACTTCCAAAGAGGGAAAAGTCTTATCTGATTACTGGCCAGGACTTATTGAATAGGTTCCTGATTTGAAGGGGCTGTACAATAATAGCCAGATTATAAGGATTTTCTCTAGGTTGAGAAAATAAGGTTTTTATATCTGTCTTTTAGACTGTCAACAGGTCTTTGATGTTTTGTACAGCTTTAGGAGGCAGTGATAGCAGCCCTGGAGTTGAACACACCACAATCATTATCCAGCATAACCAGATGACATATGAATCAGTTTTAAAGACAGAAGAAGGAGATAGCCATCTATAAGGATAATAACGCCAAAGATGACTTAGGATTCAAAAAAAACTATCTCCAAACTACCTACCTTTTGTTTCTCAAAAAATCAAATTTCAAAACCAGAGCAATACTTTATCAAGATAACAATGGGATGTTAATCTGGAAAAAATAAAAATAAAATTTAAAGAAGTTAAGAAATGAAAATTCAGATAATCTAAATGCAATTGTCACCAAAGTTCTTCCGCAAACTTCAGAAGTAAATATTTAAACTGAGTTGCATTTTCAAAGTAACAGGCAAATCAACTATTCGTGGTAAGTAGAGCAAATATCTTTATATAATGTTATCATTAATTTTTACATATACAAGTGAAACAGGCATCTTTTAAATATACAATGAGGTATAGTAATGGGAAAAACTGCTGCTGCTGCTGCTAAGTCGCTTCAGTCGTGTCCGACTCTGTGCGACTCCAGAGACAGCAGCCCACTAGGTTCCCCCGTCCCTGGGATTCTCCAGGCAAGAACACTGGAGTGGGATGCCATTTCCTTCTCCAATGCATGAAAGTGAAAAGTGAAAGTGAAGTTGCCCAGTCATGTCCGACTCCTAGCAACCCCATGGACTGCAGCCCACCAGGCTCCTCTGTCCACGGGATTCTCCAGGTGAGAGTACTGGAGTGGATTGCCATTGCTTTCTCCGAATGGGAAAAACTAGGGAAATTGTTTATAAATTGAATACTTTCAATGAGGTAAATAAAATACTAATTTAATTTCAAATTTTCATGTATAAAGTTTTTAAAAATCAAGACACATTTGACCTTTGATCTTATTTTCTCTTTACAGTGTACATCCAAGATATAAATCTAGTACCATTCTATTGAAAAGACAAAAACTAAAATGAATTACTAGAAGTAATTACCATTATTAAAATAAAGTAAAATGAAGAGATTCACTTTAAAAATAATGAAAGATGACTTCACCAACTACATATTTAGATTCAAATTAGAGAAACTACTGACTTAAAACATTAGAAATTCAGATGTAGCCCATTTTCTCAAGTTACAGCAAAGTAAAATTAAAAACGGAGCTGTGGTAGAACTCGCAGAGTAGTCTCACCCTCTTCTCCCGTCCACCTGCAAATTTTTTCCACAGGATTCTAACAATCCCCAGGGATTTGCACAGGTACAGTCCAAGAAATTAGCCCTCTGAGAAACCCCGTGGCGTTCACTGACTTCCTCCTTCCCTCCCCTGCTGTACTGAGGTATTTTCTCCTGTTATTTCCAAACCCAACAAAACTCCCCCGCTGCAGTTCTGTCTGTGCCAAAGGGGCCAACCCCTAACTTGAAGGGCGCTCATGTCTGTACCAAGATACAGTTTGCCATCGGCACTATTTCCCCTTGCTCTTGTCTTTAGCTCCCAAACTCCCATGTACGTTATTGCAAAACATATAATTATATAATTTATTTGTAGCTCTAGGACTTAGGCATGAGTTCATGGAATAGGCAACATGTTCCACTAAGCCTTTTTCTCTAACACTGGGCTATTGACCTTAAAGCGAACTTTTCGTACTTCTCTTCACTTAGGGTGAGTTGCTTTTTCCCTTCCTCTGTAAATAGACTGCTCTACTGCTTTGCTAATGTGCCCAAACATGCTCAAATCCTAGACCAAAAAACAGCTTAGCTCAAACTGTGACCCCAGCTACAAGAACAACTTCTGAACAGGGTCTTGGATGTTTAAGAGATGATTTACTATATTAATATTCTTAATAACAGCTTCTATTGAACATTGGACTTCCCTGGTGGCTCAGACGGTAAAGAATCTGCCTACAATGCAGGAGCCCTGGGTTCCATCCTTGAGTTGGGATGATCCCCTGGAGAAGGGAAATGGCAACCCACTCCAGTATTCTTGCCTGGAGAATTCCACAGACAGAGGAGCCTGGTGGGCTACAGTCCATGGAGTCATAAAAAAGTCAGACATGAGTGAGCAACTAACACTTCACTTTCATTAAACATCCATATTAGACTAGGCATCGTACTCAACATTGAAAAAGAACAACTACTTCCTCCTAAGAATTTAAACTGATAATCCAAATCTGCTTCAGAGAGAAGTCCATTGCAAAAAAGTGAAGTGAAAATCACGTCCAACTCTTTGCAACCCCGTGGACTATACAGTCCATGGAATTCTCCAGACCAGAATACTGGAGTAGGTAGCCTATCCCTTCTCCAGCACATCTTCCTGACCCAGGAATCGAAGCAGGGTCTCCTGCAGGTGGATTCTTTCCCCACTGAGCCATCCGGGAAGCTCTCCATTGCAAAGGAATCAATCAAGAAATATTTATAGAATGCCTTTTATATTAAAGGCTCTGTACAAAGAACAAATGCCTTGACCTTAACAAATTTACTTTTTGTGCTGATTATTTATGTTGTGCTCTCAGCTCCATGCCCACCCTTTCATATTCTGCTCTGGGATGCTGGGTCTGGGTCTGGAAACTACATTTCCCAAACTCCCTTACCAGTTACCTTCATCTTAGGGTCACCTAGTGGAGGCTGTGGTAATTAAAGAGATATTGGAAGGGTGGTAAAGGGGAGACAGGGCTTGCTTTCTATTTGCAATTCCTGTCAAAATATAACAGCTCCAAAATGATTTCAATATCTTTGGGCATATTTAGACCAGCGATGCCACACCTCTCCAATGCTGCTAGGACTAGTCAACTTCTGCTTCCTTATTAGTGTAAACACCAGCCATACAACACCTCCCTCATCAGTTCGGTTCAGTCACTCAGTTGTGTCCAACTCTTTGTGACCCATGGGCTGCAGTGCACCAGGTTTCCCTGTCCATCACCAACTCCTGGAGCTTGCACAAACTCATGTCCATCGAGTCAGTGATGCCATCCAACCATCTTATCCTCTGTCGTCCTCATTTCCTCCTGCCTTCCATCTTTTCCAGCATCAGGGTTTTTTTCCAATGAGTCAGTCCTTCCAATCAGGTGGCCAAAGTTATTGGAGCTTCAGCTTCAGCATCAGTCCTTCCAATGAATATTCAGGACTGATTTCCTTTATGATTGATTTGGCTGATCTCCTTTCAGTCCAAGGGACTTTCAAGAGTTTTCTCCAACACCACAGTTCAAAAGCATCAATTCTTCAGCTCTAAGCTTTCTTTATAGTCAACTCTCACATCCAAACATGACTACTGGAAAAACCATAGCTTTGACTAAATGGACCTTGTTGGTATGCTGTCTAGATAGGTCATAGCTTTTCTTCCAAGGAGCAAGTGTCTTTTAATTCCATGGCTGCAGTCACCATCTGCAGTGATTTTGGAGCCCCCCCCCCCCCCCAAATAAAGTCTATCATGATTTCCATTGTTTCCCCATCTATTTGCCATGAAGTGATGAGACTGGATGCCATGGTCTTTGTTTTCTGAATGTTGAGCTTTAAGCCAAATTTTTCACTCTCCTCTTTCACTTTCATCAAGAGGCTCTTTAGTTCTTCTTTACTTTCTGCCATAAGGGTGGTGTCATCTGCGTATCTGAGGTTATTGATATTGCTCATGGCAATCTTGATTCCAGCTTGTGCTTCATCCAGCCTGGCATTCTGCATGATGTACTCTGCATATAAATTAAATAAGCAGGTCGACAATATACAGCCTTGACGTACTTTCCTCATAGACCCAGGTATTAACAATACGAAGACTCTTCCCATAAGCAAGAAGTGTTTTCATTTAGTTCTCTGTCCTGCTCCAGCCCAACTCAGCAGTTTTTAGCTATTAATTCTTTCAGCATTACTGTTGCCCTTTCAGTTTTTCAATACCCCATGTGAGTGTGGTTTAGTCACTAAGTCATGTCTGATTCTTGCCACTCCATGGACTGTAACCCACCAGGCTCCTCTGCCCACAGAATTTTCCAGGCAAGAATACTGGAGTGGGTTGCTGTTTCCTTTTCCAGGGGATCTTCCTGAACCAGGGATTGAACCTGGGCCTCCTGTATTGCAGGTAGATTCTTTACCATTCCTGTTTCCCTTTCAGTTTTACAGTATCCATGTGACTAATTCCTTGAATTAAATTCCTCCATCTGAAATACCTAGCATGGTTTCTGATTTCCTGCCTAGACTCCTATTGGTAGATTTTAATCAGGTAGATTTAAAATACCTGGTCAAGGAGACAATATTTACTCATGCCAAAAAAAAAAAAAAAAGAAACATTCAGAAAAATAACCTTTGAAATAAACTACTCTGATAAAATATCCTTCTGGGATTCAAAAAAGCAGCCAATCAGTTGCTATGGGTTGATCAAACACAGGCATCATGCCTTTTCTTTCTTAAAAAATAATTTTCTTTATTTGTATGGCTGTGCCAGGTCTTAGTTGCAGCATGTGAGCTCTTAGTTTCAGCTTGTGGGATCTTAGTTCCCTGCCCAGGGATCAAACCCAGGTCCCCTGTACTGGGAACGAGGAGTCTTAGCCACTAGACCACTGGGGAAGTCCCATGCTTTTTCAATTAATTTTTTTTGGATTTAATCTTCAACAGTGTGATCAAAGTACTATTAGTTCTCATTCTATAGATGAGAAATACTGGTTCTGAGAGGTTAAATATATGCTCACATACAGCTAAGATGGTAGCAAAGCTGAGATTCATACCTAGGTCTGTGTATGCATCCTTTCCATTATTCCATGTTAGTTCAGAAGGGGTGATACTTGAGGTGGATCTTGAAGAATAAGCTTCAAATAGAATGGTCAGAGGAGAGCATTTTAGTGGAAACGATAGCTAACAAAGGCATGAGATTGGGGAAATGCCAAGTATTCCTGGGGATAAGAAATAAAACTTGTGCAAAAGTTTGTGATGAAAGCCATCACACAGGGCAAAAAAAGTAGGTTGGGGCCAGATTAAGAAGGACCTTGGGTGGCACATGAGGAATTTAGAAACCACATATTTTAAATCAGGGATCCGAGAAGTGAAATGGCAGAAGTGAAAAGCTGTTTGGTATTGTTGATTAATGGACTTCATCTCTGTTATTTGTCAAGCCGATGTTGTTACCAAAGGCTTTTTAAAGAATCAACAAACAAAAACAAGACAAGAGAAAAACCTTTATGGATTAACCATCAAAACAAGTGATTAGAAAAGGAATTTTAACTTTGCATAGATTTCAGGGTTAGCAAAAAAGCAAACATCAAGCAAAAAAAAAAAAAAGAAAAACTTTTAGAGAATGAAACTGGTTTTTATCACAGAGGAAAAAGAAGAGTACTGTTTCTCCTTTGCTGTAAGGTAAGTCAAAGTCCTAAAATAATCTACATGGCCATGAAAAATGTTAAGGACTTTCTGTAGAAAGGTATTATTATTTGACTAATACATTTTTCAGGGATAAAATGAAGAAATATTAAAATGACAAGTCCGCAACCCTAAATTGAGAGACACCAATAAAGTGGGCCACCCATCAACCTGTCAGTGGACTATTATGTTCTGTTACAAACCTCTCCTTGAAGCAATTGGATTCAGACACATTATGGGTTAGATAGACTTTTGTGGGCTAGTCTGGAAATTCAACTGTCATTTATAACTTTGTTTCCATGGCAAAATGCCTTTACAAGTTCTAAACAGCAGACTTTCAAATTAACTTTTGGAATATAACCCATTTGCAACTTAGGGACTGCCTGTGCTTTGAATGTAGATTGTCTATTATAACACGGTTTTAACTCTACTGAATCTCAGAGGATTTCAAATTAGTATCTTTCTTTCAAATCCAATACCTTATTTGGGAAAACGGGATTTAAAATCGCAACCCACCTAGTGTGAAGAAAAGGCAAACCCAATGACTTTTTTTCCCATTAATGGTCTGATTATAAGGAAGCAAGCATTTTGTCTATAAGTAGAAAGAGTAAAATGATGAATTAAAAAAACACCTGAGCATTTATCTCATGAAGACAGTATTTGTTATCTTTTTGCATAGCTTTTCTCTACGATACAAAGGTAACTCAAAGAAAAGAACTGCATCCATTAATCTTAAAAAGCCTGCTTAAACTATGCTTAATGATGATCTTTGTATCCTGTAGGTGAAAATTTTCTAGACTAGAACTGTAGGGATTATTGCAGGAATTTTCCATTGAACACTACACCAAAAGATGTAGGCAAACACGTGTAAATGAAACCTGGTGTTAAATTTTTTCTTTGCCAGGGAATGAAATATTTGTTGTTCAGGAAAATGATATAAAACATTTGCCTGGATTTCCAGTTAATTTTACTCTTTCAAGTGATTTCTTTTTTCCTCTTTAGAAAGAATTGAAATAGATACAGCAAAATAAGAGATATTTCTCTTTTCTTTCAACTTGTACTTTATTGAAGACATTTATTTACTTAAATTTATTTTTAATTGGAGGATAATTGCTTTACAATGTTATGTTGGTGTCTGCCAAACAACCTGAATCAGCCATGTGTATACCTATACCCCCTTCCTCTTGAGCGCCCCCATCCCACCCAGCTAGGTTGTCACAGAGCACGTGGCTGAGCTCCTTGTGTTATACAGCTGTTTCCCACGAGCGATCTGTTTCACACATGGTTGTGTATATATTTCAATGCTACTCTCTCAACTGGAGACTTCTTTAAGCTTTTTAAATTTATAGCTGATAGTTTGGGACAGTATATGATATGAAGTTCTGATTTGCCATCAGTTAAAATGGTTTCCATTATCATTCATAATGGTGGCTTATTTGTTTACCCCTGGAATTTTTGTTTGCTTCTTTTATAAACCAGGTTTCTTCCTGGTCTATTTATCATGTAGGTGGTAGGGATAATACCCTTTATGCTGCTGAGTTGCTTCAGTCGTGTCTGACTCTGTGCGACCCCATAGACGGCAGCCCACCAGGCTCCCCCGTCCCTGGGATTCTCCAGGCAAGAACACTGGAGTGGGTTGCCATTTCCTTCTCTTTATAGTGAGATCTTAATAAATATATCTTATATTTAAATCTTTATATTATATATATCTTATATATAATTTTTATATATAAAAATTTATATATTTTTTATATTTATATATATCTTTATATTTATATATATCTTATATATAAAGATCTTATAAATACCCTTTATAGTGAGATCTTAAAAACATTTAAATTAAAATTTAAATTAAAAACATTTTTGTTTCATTAGATACCCTAAGTATCTTTTGAAGCCAGCCTGACAGTTTGAAAATTGTTATCTTTTTAATTTAGAGTTTACCTAGTCCTTTATTTTCATCTGTTGTTTTCAAAATTCTTCATTTTGTATTTTTCATAATAACACTTGAAAGCCACCAACCTGGGAGTCAAAAATTCTGGATACTAGTTTACTCTTTCAACAAGTACTTCCTGAGGGCCTTTTTGTGTAGTTCATCCATTGCCATTCAGTTCTACAAATGTTTTACTTCTTATTGTGATTTTCTCTATGATCCATAGAGTTATTTAGGAGTACTTTTTGTTCTTTCCAAACATTTTAAATTCATGTTTTATTCTTGAATTTTAATATTTTTTATCCTGGGCAGATAACATATTTTATACAATAGTTGATTCATTGAAGTGGTTGAACTCTCTTTGGTGATGTATATGTAGTCATTTTTAAAAAAACGTGCACTTGAAAAGAATGTATATTTTCTATTTGATGCAGAGATCTATTCATATCTATTGGCTTAAGCCTTTTAGTTTAGTTGTTCAACTCTTGAAAATTCTTACTAGTCATTTTGAGTTTGAGCTCTCCATTTAAAATCTCCCACTGAGATTATCAATTCATTCATGTCTCCTAGTAATTTAGCAAGATGTTGCTTTAGAAATTTTGGAGCTATGTTTTAAAGTACACATTGGTTTCCCTGTTGGCTCAGATGGTAAGGAATCCTCCTTCAATGCAGGAGACCTGGCTTCTATCTCTGGGTCAGGATAGAAGGATAGAAGATCCACGCTTCCCTTGGAGGAAGGCATGGCAATCCACTAGTATTCTTGCCTAGAGAATTTCATGGACAGAAGAGCCTGGTGGGCTACAATCCAGAGGGTCATGACTGAAGTGACTAACACTTTCACACTACACGTTGAAGGTTGTTATATTTTCTTGGTGGATCATTCTTATTATTCAATGTCTCTTTTATCTTATTAATACCTTTGCCTTAATTCTCTTTTGGCTCATTTTACTTTTGCTATTAAATGCTTTTCTATTTGTCTGATTTAGCATACATCATTTTTCTCTCTATTTTTTTGTCTTTCTGTGCAGTTGTTTTATTTGTGTCTTGTATAAACATCTAGAGCCTATATTTTTATACATTCTGATTATCTCTATCATTTTATAGATGAATGTAATTTTTAAATATTTATCGTGATTACTCATCTATTTAGACATATTTCTACACACTAGTTGTATTTTTTAAATTGTATTTTTCTTTGCTTTCTCCTTTTCTGCTCTCTAATGGGTTAAACAAAGTTTTTCATGTGCCCCATAATTTTCTCTGCTGGCTTGGAAATTGCAGATTATTTTTCTGTTCTTGAGTGGATTTATTTACTTGTTTCTGTTTCTGTCCTCTCGCTGAGCACAGTTCCCATTTTGGCAGACCTTGTGTGCGTGCTAAGTTGTTTCAGTTGTGTCCGACTCTTTGGGACCCTATGGACTGTAGGCTACCAGGCTCCTGTGTCCATGGGATTCTCTAGGCAAGAGTAATGAAGTGGGTTGTCATGCCCTCCCCCAGGGGATCTCTCCAACCCAGGGATCGAACCCATGTCTCTTATGTCTCCTGCATTGGCAGGCTGTTCTTTACCATTAGTGCCACCTTGGCAAACTTTCAGTTCAGTTCGGTTCAGTTGCTCAGTCGTGTCCGACTCTTTGCGACCCCATGAATCCCAGCACGCCAGGCCTCCCTGTCCATCACCAACTCCCAGAGTTCACTGAGACTCACATCCATCGAGTCAGTGATGCCATCCAGCCATCTCATCCTCTGTCGTCCCCTTCTCCTCCTGCCCCCAATCCCTCCCAGCATCAGAGTCTTTTCCAATGAGTCAACTCTTCGCATGAGGTGGCCAAAGTACTGGAGTTTCAGCTTCAGCATCATTCCTTCCAAAGAAATCCCAGGGCTGATCTCCTTCAGAATGGACTGGTTGGATCTCCTACTCTTTAGTAAATACAACTCCTCTGCTTTCTCAGTGCTCCCATTTTGTTACTTTTTTTTTTGGTTATATCTAAAGTTTTAGTGTATTTCTTAATTGAGCAAAATACATATTTGTGCATTAATTTATACTGTTATTCATATTTACTGGCATATTTTTAGCTATTTCTGTTCTCCATGTGACATCTCATATCCTAGAATTTCCCTGTAAGTTCATTTTTCTTCTAGTGGAATGAAGCATGTACTTTAATAGCTCTTTTGGTGAAAATTTTGGTCAGGATCAAATGATTCTTAACCATATCTGACCTAGATACATCTTTTTGTAATTAGTATTTTGTAGTGCCTTCTTTACTTCATGAAATAAAATACATAGATAATATAACAGCAATACATAAAAATTTTAAGCAATCAATATAATGTCACAACTGCTTAGTGAAAGGAAAGGAAATTATAAAAAATAATGTGCTTCCTTGGAGGTCTTCCTTGGTAGTTAAGAATCTGCCTGCCAATGCAGGGGACATGAGTTTAATCCCCGCTCTGGGAAGATCCCACAGGGTGCAGAGCAACAAAGCCCATGTGCCACAGCTACTAAGCCAGTGCCCTAGGGCAGAAGAGCCACAGCTACTGAGCCCACATGCCACAGCTATTGAATATCGGGTGCCTAGAGCCCGTGCTCAGCAACAAAAGAAGCCACTACAGTGCGAAGCCCTAGAATCGCAAGGAAGAGCAGCACCGGTTGGCCACAACTAGAGTAACCCTGTGCATAGTAACGAAGACCCAGTGCAGCAAAAATAAACGAATTCTTAAAAAGCACTATTTTTTTTAATGTAAATAAAAGTTTGAATACAACCACTAGAAGGCATGATGAAGTAATCACATGCTTACATACACTTATCATGTTTAAGTTTGGATTTAAGGGAAGGAAAGCAATATTTAACTCAATATTATCAGTATTTTTATTTCATATTTTAATTTTACATTTTCTTTTTTATGTTATTTACTGCTTATTTTATATTTTACTTCACATTTTACATTTAAATAAAGAGGCTAAATATGTGTGCACATCCATACATAGAATCATATGACTATGATAGCTACAGGGTGCAGATGTGTTGTTTATTGGGACTCAAATTTCTTCAGTGGCCTTGCTATTGGTGACATAGTTTTCCAAAATAGTGAAAAATCTTTAGTACAAAGTTTTAAATGACACAAATTACAATGGTCCCTCTCTGAGTTTGCATCATAGTTGTTTTTCTGGGTAATTCAACATATATTATTTTTATGATGCTTTTGAATTGTGGTACTGGAGAAGATGGAGAAGGCAATGGCACCCCACTCCAGTACTCTGGCCTGGAAAATCCCATGGGTGGAGGAGCCTGGTAGGCTGCAGTCCATGGAGTCGCTAAGAGTCAGACACGACTAAGCGACTTCACTTTGACTTTTCACTTTCATGCATTGGAGAAAGAAATGGCAACCCACTCCAGTGTTCTTGCTTGGAGAATCCCAGGGATTGGGGAGCCTGATGGGCTGCCGTCTATGGGGTTGCACAGAGTCGGACACGACTGAAGTGACTTAGCAGCAGCAGCAGCTGGAGAAGACTCTTGAGAGACCCTTGGACAGTAGGGAGATCAAACCAGTAGATCCTAAAGGAAATCAACCCTGAATATTCGTTGGAAGGACTGTTGCTGAAGCTGAAGTTCTAATTCTTTGGCCACCTAATTCAAAGAGATGACTCACTGGAAAAAAACCTGATGCTGGGAAAAATTGAAAGCAAAAGGTGAAGGGGGCAACAGAGGATGAGATGGTTAGATAGCATCACTAACTCAATGGACATGAATTTGAGCAAATCCCAGGAGATAGTAGGGAACAGAATAGCCTGGCATGCTGCAGTCCACTGGGTCACAAAGAGTCAGATATGACTTATCTTATGAACAATTTTTGTGTTCCTATGTAAAAATGGAGATAGGTCTTAGGTTCAGAAGATTATAGAGAGGATTTTCATCTCTATGTATATATGGTAGAACATTAGAGAGTCATTCAGGACAGAACAGTATTTTGTTGAATGGGACTTCCTCGGCATAGAGCTGACCATCCAGCATTCTTGGCCCGCCTGTCTTCTAATGACCAATAGTATCTTCCCAATTACTGTGATAACTCAAATTGCCTCCTCACATTTCTCACATACATCATAAGGGCAGTACTGCCCTATTTGAGGCCAACTCAACTAGTTAATCTCCTGGATAGTGGTTCTTCATGTTGGGTCCGCAGAAGCTCATGTGATTTCAGGAGATCTGTGGACTCCAAAAAAAAATACATAGACTTTCACACTTGATACAACATACTTTGTTGCTTTGTCAAAGACCACCATTAACGCTCTGTTCAAGCCCAGCAACAATAACCTTCACATTGGTCTATAATGTGAGAACTTATAGACCCCATCTATTTATCACTGTATAACCTATATAACTTATATCTCTCTGCATATAATTTATATACATTTGCCTGTTATATAGAACATTAAGAAAAGTATATAATGGTAGGGCAAATTTACTTCCTTCTTTCAATATGTTGATAACTATTTTTCAACATAATTGATGTACTTTGTTTTATGTGTTTAATTTAATTTAATTTAATTTAATTTTAAAACATTATTTTTAGAAGTGAGTGCCATATCTTCACTAGATTACCAAAGGGGTTTTTCACCCAAAAAGTGGATAAAATCTCAGAGCCAGGGCTTTAACATCTTCAAATTATTTGGCCTACATTGGCTCCATGGTAGGGGTTCAGAACCAAGACCTCAGTGAGGGAGTGTCCAAGAAGGAGTCAGAAGTCAACATAACTCAGAAATATAGTTAGACTGTACAAGATAGGAATACAAGAAGGTACTGATAAGATAATAGTCTCTTTGACCCAGTTTCTCTTCCATCAAGCTAGACCTAGGGTTCTCAAACTTTGGTGTGCCTAAGAATTCTGAAGAGTAAGTTCAGAAACACTGAGTTAGTAGAATCAGAATCACTAGGGGTTGGAGTATCATATTGGTGATATGGGTGATTCACAGACCAAACTCTGCGCAACCCGGGCTACACATGGGCTTCTTACACAATATTTTAAAGGGACCAGTCGGAACCTGATATACATTGCATTTTCCCACTCCATTGCCCTGAAAAGTCCTTCTCTTATTCCATCCCCTTGATGTACTTTTACTTATCTGTTAAGCCTACTGCACAGGGAGACCCTATCTTTATTCCTTTCCAAAGTTCTCCCACCCCTCACATATTCCTTTATACATTTCTCATGCAAAAGGGGTTTTTATATTAAATTATTCGAACACCTGTGTCACTAGGCTAAGATCCTTGAGGGCAGGAAAATATTTCTATCCATCATGGGTTTTTTCCTTCTCATATCTTAGATATTCGTTAACTTGAACTGAAAATGAAGAAATTCTCTTTTCATTGAAAATTCTCATAGACTTTATTCTAAAATCAATCTCAAACTTTCAGACTTCTCTATCTATACGAAAGTTTTATTCATTTTGGGGCACTTTGTGCTCCAGGAAAACTGGTGGAACAGGTCTTTAGATAGTTAGATATTTTCAGGAACTGATTTCATGATCCCAATCCTTGCATCTCCTCATATCTAGAAGAGCACTAAATCCCTTCATGGTGACATCAGCTGTTTGTGACTAGCAGAAAACCTTTGTAAGATAAGTGCTTAATTATGTGAACTCCTCCTTCACCAAAATCACATATATTGATCTCCCACTGCCTCCTAGGAGCCAGCTTCACAGAGCTGTCTGAGGTGCTGCCTCCAGGGCTGTAGTCCTCATTTTGCCCCAAATGAAACTTCACTGGCAAAAAAAAGTTTTATCCATTTCATCTTTTCCTTTCTTCGATCAAGTTTCTTGGGAATATGTACATATACATTCACCAACGTGTATTGAAAATACCACATATTAGTTATTGTGGCAGAGATAGTTGCCTTCCTAAAGTGAGAATGCCCCTTCTTACAAGCAAGCTGCCAAGACAAAACAAAAACTCATATTTCCCAATCTTCCTTGCAGAAGAGGACAATCCTGTTCCCAATGCTGAGATGGGAACATAAATTATTGAGCAAGACCTCCAGGAAAACCCTTAGAAGGAGGACAGGTTTAGCTGGTTTGAACATTTTTGCCCTTTCCCTTTAGACCTTCAGCTTCCTTCCATCAGGAACATGGACACATTGTTGGGAAGTGAAGTGGCCATCTTGGGAGCCCAAAGTGATGAGCAGAGAAGCATGGTTGAGTGAAGGATACAGGAACCTGGAAACTGATTACATCATGGAACTGCTGACCAGCCCTAGAATTTCTATTTCTCGATTTCTTGCAGCTAGAGAAAAATAAAACCCCAATTTATTCAAGTTATTCTTCCCTTTCTCTCTTGTTTCCCCCCCTTCCTTCCTCCTCCCACCCCTCCTTCTTTTCCCCACCTTCCATTTTTTGGGGGGTTTCTGCAGTAAAATGCAAACATTTGGCTGATAGTTACCTAGCCTCATCAATGAGTAAGGTTGCATTCCTGTGAACCTATGTTAGCGCAGCAGGACACTGAAAGAACTTGTTATTCAGTTGAGTTCAGTTCAGTCGCTCAGTCGTGTCCGACTCTTCACAACCCCATGAATCGCAGCACGCCAGGCCTCCCTGTCCATCACCAACTCCCGGAGTTCACTCAAACTCACATCCATCAAGCTGGTGATGCCATCCAGCCATCTCATCCTCTGTCATCCCCTTCTCCTCCTGCCCCCAATCCTTCCCAGCATCATAGTCTTTTCAAATGAGTCAACTCTTTGCATGAGGTGGCCAAAGTACTGGAGTTTCAGCTTTAGCATCCTTCCTTCCAAAGAACACCCAGGACTGATCTCCTTTAGAATGGACTGGTTGGATCTCCTTGCTATTACTTGGTTGTTTATTTGACCACTATAGAGATCAAATGGAGAAGGCAATGGCACCCCACTCCAGTACTCCTGCCTGGGAAATCCCATGGACAGAGGAGCCTTGGCAGGCTGCAGTCCACGGGGTTGCTAAGAGTCGAGCACGACTGAGCGACTTCACTTTCACTTTTCACTTTCATGTATTGGAGAAGGAAATGGCAACCCACTCCAGTGTTCTTGCCTGGAGAATCCCAGGGACGGGGGAGCCTGGTGGGCTGCCGTCTATGGGGTCACACAGAGTCAGACACAACTGAAGCGACTTAGCAGCAGCAGCAGCAGAGATCAAATATATATTCCATCTGCTTTCTCCATGACTAATTTATAAAGTGGCATTTTTTCGGGGCTGGGTCTTTGCTGGCATGGTCAGGCTTTCTCCAGCTGCAGAGAGTAGGGGCTTCTCTCTAGTTGCGGTGCAGGGGCTTCTCAATGTAGTGGCTTCTCTTGTTCTGGTGCCCAGGCTGTAGGCCACAGGCTCAGTAGTTGTGGCCCTTGGGCTTAGTTGCCCCGTGGCATGTGGCATCTTCCTGGACCAGGGATCGAACCCATGTCCCCCTCATTGGCATGCAGATTCTTACCACTGGACTACCAGGGAAGTCCTAAAGTGGCATTTATAAAATCAATGTCATGTTTATAGTCATATATGGTGTGTGTATATTCAATAAGTATATATGTATACAAATACGTAGCTATTTAGATGTTTACCAAAGCCCCCAATAATTGACAGTGGTGGGATTTTAGATTATGTTTATTTCATTTCTTGTAATTTTATATTTTTCTTGCATCTCTTACATGACTGTGGATGTATGAACTTTTAATACCAAAAATAATAACACAACTTTTAAAAAGTTATATATAATAGTAAGAACATTCGTAGTCTTAAAAACAAAACATCTTTCCTAAGAGTATTAGTTAATTAAACAACAACTGTAGGGATGAAGCAAAGGACAAGCTTTTAAGTCATCAGAAAGGATTTGGGCTCTTGTACTTGGGCTCCAGGAGGACCCTGGGAGCCCTGAGCTGCCACTGAAAGTCTGGCTGGACCACTGTGATGGAAAGGCCACATATAGGTCCATGCCCTACTTGAGCCCAGGCTTCTAGCCATTGTCACCAAGGCACCAGGTGGTGATAGAAGTCATCTTGGACCCTATCAACTCCACATGGCAAAGAAGAATCACCTGGCTGATCCCTGACCTACAACATGGTGATAGATAATAAAATGATTTTTGTTAGAGAAAAAGAGAAGATCTTGAGCTCTCACTATTCTCTTCTCTTGGGATAGTGGTCTTACCTACCCCGGAATCCACTTCGAAGGCTGGAGACTTACTGTCTAAGGGTGACTCTCCTCTACAGTGTCCTGGCCCTGCTTGGGACTGAGGGCATTGTGCCAGGGTTACTTTTTGTCCTGTCCCACCTGTTTTACAAGCAGCCGTCTTAAAATCTTTCTATAGTTAAACACAGGAAGCTACTAAGTGATCAGTATGTTTAAGAAGAAGAATGGGGACATTGGATAAAGTAGACAGGATTTAAAGTAGTTCTTTTTTTTTTGTTTATTTAAAATTTTTTCATTGTTTATTTTTTGACTGTGCCGCATGGCATGTGGGATCTTATTTCCCCAGCCAGGGATTGAACCTGTGCCCCCTGCAGTGGAAACAAGGAGTCCTAACCTCCGGACCACCAGGGAATTCGCTAGAGTAGTTCTAAAGAGAACATGTACTAGCATATACAATCATCACTGTGAAAATCTCCAGGGCTACAGTGTTGCAGCTTTTTAGGATTTTATGTAAACAGAATCTCCTGCAGTTACATAGCAACAGTGGTTTGGGAGGTACTCTGGGAAAATACAATGAAATGTAAGGGATACAGCTGTATGAGGCAGGGTTCTCCAGAGAAACAGAACCAACAGGATATATGTGGATGTATAGATATAAGAACAGATGTATTATAGGAATTGGCTCCCATGGTTAGAGAGGGTGAGAAGTTCCATGATCTGTGTCTGCAAGCAGAAGAACTGAAAGCCTGGGTGTCATTCAGGCCTGGTCTGAAGGTCTGAGAACCAGGGGAACTGATGGTGCGGCTCTTGGTCTGAATCAAAAAGTCCCAGAACCAGGAGCACCAGGTGTGTTAGGACAGGAGAAAACAGAAGTGCCAGCTTTAGCAAAGAGAGAACAAATTTGCCTGCAGGTGGCACAGTGGTAAAGAATCCACCTGCCAATTGCAAGAGACACAAGAGACTCGGGTTCGATCCATGGGTCTGGAAGACCCCCCCCTGGAGTAGGAAATGGCAACCTACTCCATTATTCTTGCCTTTAAAATCCCATGGACAGAGGCGCCTGGCGGGCTACAGTCCATGGGGTTGCAAAGAGTCTGACGTGACTGAACGGCTTTCATCATTTCATCATCCACTCATATGGGTGACAGTGATCTTCCTTATTCAGTCTACTGATTCAAATGATGTTTGTGATGACCCAAGAACAAAAGAGCAGATAAAACCCAGGAGGGTCTTGGAATGCCAGGAACAGAAAAACCAGACTCTTATTGACCTTCCCTCCCATCCCCAATGATGTAACTATTAATGAATTTTAGGTCCTTCTGACCAGTATAACCTTCTCCACCCTTTCCCCATATAGGGAGAAGGTATTTGCCTTACTCTTCACCCCGCACCCAACATACCTACCTCATTGATTCAGCAAATGACCCATAAGACCACTTTCCCACTCCTTACACCAGGGTATAAAAATGAATCAAGAACCCCTGTTCACTGTCGGCTTTCCCTGACTGTCAGGAAGCCAGCCTGCTGTGCTGGCAGTGACTCGCCCCTCCCCACTCTAATAAACTTTATTCTTCTTTCATTCTGCCTCGTGTCTGGAAATTCTTTTCCAACTCATGCCTGGACTACGATGATAATGTCTTCCAGAGATACCTTCACAGACACACCCAGACATAATGAGGTTTTTTTGGTTTGTTTTAGTAACATTAGCCATCACAACATTTCCTCCAAGGACTTATAATCCGGCTTGAGAGGGCAAATATATTCAAGCAGCAAGATAACCAATAAGATTTCTGTCTTATATGCATATCTTATGTACAACACACGTATAATAAGTGCCACAGAATTTCAAGGATAGAAGACAATCACATAGGCCAGCATGATCTAGAAAGTGCCTGGAAAGAGCATCATCCTGTTGGTCCTTGAAGGTAGGCAGGAAATCTTACAGGCACACAATAGAACACCTTCCCTATTCCAAAGGAGCTCATTGAACTAGAAGTTCTTTACTTAATAAGAGTTAAGTAAAATTTTTTTACCCTTAAAAAATTTCCTACCCTATAATTTATATAATGTTTCTCTTAGCAGTGAAATTCACATTCCATGAAGTGTTATATATGAAGCACTGTAGGTAGTTTCTCAACAGAGGACACAGGTCTATGTAGTTTAGATAAGGCTCAAGTATGTAGTCGGAGAAGGCAATGGCACCCTACTCCAGTACTCTTGCCTGGAAAGTCCCATGGACGGAGGAGCCTGGTGGGCTACAGTCCATGGGGTCGCTAAGAGCCGGACACGACTGAGCGACTTCACTTTCCCTTTTCCCTTTCATGCATTGGAGGAGGAAAGGGCAACCCACTCCAGTGTTCTTGCCTGGAGAATCCCAGGGATGGGGGAGCCTGGTGGGCTGCCGTCTATGGGGTCGCACAGAGCTGGACACAACTGAAGCGACTTAGCAGCAGCAGCAGCAAGTATGTAGTATGAAAAATAAATCCTTTAATCAGCCTGATCTAGAATCTGTTGTAAAATATTACATTTAAAACAAAACAAGAGAAATCCGAGACCTTTAAAGGCTTTTATTTTCTAAATACTTACTCAAATCTTTCTTTCTTATGTTAGTATTATTTACTTATAATGTTAAAAATTAGATGAATCCAATTCAGGGAACAAGAAGTCAGATTCTCAGTTTTTTCTTGGCTTAAATACCTTTTGCAGCTCCTGGCACAAGCTGTTCAAACATGATAGTCTCAGTACTTAATTGCTGAATGAATAACTACATGAATAAAGAACAAGGAAGATTCAGAGGGGAAAAAAATTAGCAAAACCTGGTTAACACATTCCAGTAAATGTTTTGGCTGTTGAAATTGAAACCAAAGCATCTTGTTTAAGAATAGCTGGCTTAAAATTACATACAAAAAAAAAATCAAGTTGCTTGATTTAAATGTACCTTGCTCTTTCTCATTAATGTACATACTCATTGTTTTCTCTAGTTACACTGCAACTGCTTTCAGGTTTAAACCTTCAGTCTTTTATTGTGATTCATTGTATGCGTGTGTGTGTGTGTGTGTGTGTGTGTGTGTGTGTGCGTTCGTGCCTGTGTGTGCTCAGTCTCTCGGTTTTGTCTGACTCTGGATTGTAGCCTGCCAGGCTCCTCTGTCCATGGAATTTTCCAGGCAAGAATACTGGAGCAGGTTGCCATTTCCTACTCCAGGGGATCTTCCTGACCCAGGGATGGAACCCACATCTCTTGTGCCTCCTGCGTTGGCAGGCGGATTCTTTACCACTGAGTCACCTGGGAAGCCCATTTGCACTTTTTAAAAACAAAAAAGGGACAAAAAAGGGTCATGAGGCCAACCATCACAACATATAAAGTGAATTAGCAATTCACTAAGCTTTTTTTTCCCCTTGCTTGAGCTTCTTAAGTTTTTTGCAATAAGCACATGTTCCTTTTGTAAAAAGAAAAAAAAAATCCTAAATGTTTATTTGAAAATACAGTAGGTTTGAAAGGATATAAAAGGGTTCAGGATTTTAACCAGTCACTCTATGATTTTATGGTATGGGGTGATTGTAGATCAATTATTTCCTACCTATTTCCCACTCTCACTGCACTTTAACAAGTGCCATTCAGCAGTTAGATGAGGTTGGAGGTAAGAGGCTCCCCTGGCCTGCTGGGTACAGATTCTAGCAGGTAGTTACTGTATTTAAAACTCTTTGAAGAAGAAAGGTATTATTTAGGTATTAAGCATTATTATGAACATCCTGTCTTTTAAGAGCTCAAAGGAAAAGACAAAAGGACCTGTCCTTATTAGTATTTCCAATTAAACTGGGAAGGATAAATTATTTCCAAACCATCTAATCTTTCCTAAGAGTCCCCACTACCCCCGCTGCTACATTTCAGTCAAATCTACACGTGGAGAGAGACAGGAATCTAACCTCTAATTTTCCTCTTAGCTCTAATAAACACAGTTTATTACAGGGCTTCCCTGCATGTTTGTTTGTATCTTCGAGAAGTCAGGTTGCTTCTGCTAATGAGGTTTAACAATATGCTCGTACGTGGTACTGCTTGCCCCTCTCCCCCCAGTTGAGTGAATAATACAAGAACATGCGGCTGTTTAGCTTGGGGTCTCATAAAGCATTGTGCAGGCCCTTTAACTGCAATATGGTGATGTAAATTTGTCTAGGTGTTCCTAAAAGAGTCATATACTTCTAGAGATTAGTTACTGGGAAGTTTTTACCCTTTTCAGGGAATTAACAATAGTCTTCATCTCAGTTCACTCACTCAGTCGGGTCTGACTCTTTGCAACCCCATGGACTGAAGCACACCAGGCCTCCCTGTCCATCACCAACTCCCGGAGCTCACTCAAAATCATGTCCATTGAGTCGGTGATGCCATGCAACCATCTCATCCTCTGTTGCCCCCTTCTCCTCCCGCCTTCAATCTTTCCCAGCAGCAGGGTCTTTTCAAATGAGTCAGCACTTCGTATCAGGTGGCTAAAGTATTGGAGTTTCAGCTTCAGCATCAGTCCTTCCAATGAATATTCAGGACTGAATTCCTTTAGCATGGACTGGTTGGATCTCCTTGCAGTCCAAGGGACTGTCAAGAGTCTTCTCCAACACCACAGTTCAAAAGCATCAGTGCTTCAGCGCTCAGCTTTCTTTATAGTCCAATTCTTACACCCACACATGACTACTAGAAAAACCATAGCTTTCTAGATGGACCTTTGTTGGCAAGTAATGTCTCTACTTTTTAATATGCTGTCTGGGTTGGTCATAACTTCCAAGGAGCAAGCGTCTTTCAATTTCATGGCTGCAATCACAATCTGTAGTGATTTTGGAGCCCCCCAAAATAAAGTCTATCACTGTTTCCATTGTTTCCCCTTCTATCTGCCATGAAGTGATGGGACCAGTTAGTTTTCTGAATGTTGAGTTTTAAGCCAACTTTTTCACTCTCCTGAAAGAGGAGTGAAAGACTTTCATCCAGAGGCTCTTTAGTTCCTCTTCACTTTCTGCTGTGAGGGTGGTGTCATCTGCATATCTGAGGTTACTGATATTTCTCCCGGCAATCTTGATTCCAGCTTGTGCTTCATCCAGTCCAGCATTTCTCATGATGTACTCTGCATAGAAGTTAAATAAGCAGGGTGACAATATACGGCCTTGACGTACTCCTTTCCTGATTTGGAACCAGTCTGTTGTTCCATGTCCAGTTCTAACTGTTGCTTCTTGACCTGCAAACAGATTTCTCAGGAGGCAGGTCAGGTGGTCTGATATTCCCATCTCTTTCAGAATTTTCCACAGTTTATTGTGATCCACACAGTCAGAGGATTTGGCATAGTCAATAAAGTAGAAACAGATGTTTTTCTGGAACTCTCTTGCTTGTTTGATGATCCAGTGGATGTTGGCAATTTGATCTCTGGTTCCTCTGTCTTTTCTAAATCGAGCTTGAACATCTGGAAGTTCATGGTTGATGTACTGTTGAAGTACTAAAACCGCAATCACAGAAAACTAACCAATCTGATCACATGGACCACAGCCCTGTCTAACTCAATGAAACTATGAGCCATGCCATGTAGGGTCACCCAAGACAGACTGGTCATGGTGGAGAGTTCTGACAAAACATAGTCCTCTGGAGGAGGGAATGGCAAACCACTTCAGTGTTCTTGCCTTGAGAATGTATGAACAGTACAGTATGAAAAGGCAAAAAGATAGGACACTGAAAGATGAACTCTCCAGGTCCGTAGGTGCCCAATATGCTACTGGAGATCAGTGATCAGTGAAGAAATAATTCCAGAAAGAATGAAGAGATGAAGCCAAAGCAAAAACAATACCCAGCTGTGGATGTAACTGGTGATGGAAGTAAAGTCCAATGCTTCAATAACAGCCTTAACTTGCCAGTTAAATTAATTGAATATCAGACCCTTTGTGTGAAGTCAGTTTTGACTTGGATGCTTACCCAGCAATCTCCCATAGCTTTCAACCTCTTGAGTTATAATTCCAAAGTCATCCAGCTTTAAACTGGCCAAAGAGCTCATGATTTGATAGAAATGATATTTCGAGGGATATAAATTGAATTTCAAAATGACGTTAAGGAGTTCCAAATAACAATCTGAATATCTGTCACAAGTACAATGATTCAGAAAAGGGTATGTCTAAACAGATTAGAGACTCAATAGAGAACATCATAAATTTAGACCAGATAATTAGAGGATATAATTTTTAGCCCAGAGGGATGTGTTTTGAATTCAACACCAGCTAGTTTTGGTAGAAGGTTGAGTCTGAATATTTCAAATGAAATGGCACCACATTAAATTATGTGTTCTAAAATAAGGAACTTTGTCCTCTTCATGAGAATCCCTGTTAGAAGTACAGTGTAATAAATTAAAATTTGAACTGCATACTAAATTGAAAGCATGAAATCCCATTTTTAATTACTTGAGAAATCAAGCGTTTGCAAAATCGTGGTATCTCAGAGGACTATTTTGCTTCCACATGTGTAAATGAATTGATTCCATAAAGACCCAGGAGGAGGAAATGGTGACCCATTCCAGCATTCTTGTCTGAAAAATTCCACTGATAGAGGAGTCAACTGGGCTACAGTCCATGGGGTTGCAAAGGAGTTGGACACTACTGAGCGACTGAGCACGTGTAGAGACCAAATTTCTTGCCCCATTGCAAAATAAAGAGTTTCAAAAATATAGCTTCTTTCTGTATGTATGAATTTAAAAGCCTGAATGCATTTGCTAGTAGTCAGGCGGTTGTTACAGCAGTCTAAAATCGAAGAGCTCACTGAACGATTCCAGAAGGATCATCAGGAACCTGATGACATCATTTAGACGAGGCTCTCTTGAACCATGTTCCTGTCACCTGGGAGCTCTATTAAGGTGATGGAGACAGTCATCATGAGTCATCAAACTTACTGATCACAAAATATATAAGGGAGTAATGTTAGCATTCACCCTGTTAATGTGGGAAACCTATTCTTAAAAATAATTTGGGAGCCAAGGGTTACCTAATACTAATAGATACTCTCCCAATCTTGCCCTCATACTTTGGTCCCCTATCAGATTCTCTCTTCAGGAATAATACTCTCATCCCCCGGCTGCTGAGCACACTGGCTGCTTTCAGCTCACTCTGTATTTCTCAGTGGAACTGCCCCCAAGGATCTGCTCTCACTAAGCAGCGGCTTGTGACGATGACTGGAGGATATAGAGAGAAAAGGACCAGCCCCCACGCCTCAGTATGGAACCACACCCAGCCCCAGAGCCCTTTAAAGGGTTGGCTGAGTGGCCAATAAAGGTTCGTCTAGTCAAGGCTATGGTTTTTCCTGTGGTCATGTATGGATGTGAGAGTTGGACTGTGAAGAAGGCTGAGCGCCGAAGAACTGATGCTTTTGAACTGTGGTGTTGGAGAAGACTCTTGACAGTCCCTTGGACTGCAAGGAGATCCAACCAGTCCATTCTGAAGGAGATCAGCCCTGGGATTTCTTTGGAGGGAATGATGCTGAAGTTGAAACTCCAGTACTTTGGCCACCTCATGTGAAGAGTTGACTTATTGGAAAAGACTCTGATGCTGGGAGGGATTGGGGGCAGGAGGAGAAGGGGACAACAGAGGATGAGATGGCTGGATGACATCACTGACTCGATGGACGTGAGTCTGAGTGACCTCCGGGAGTTGGTGATGGACAGGGAGGCCTGACGTGCTGCGATTCATGGAGTCACAAAGAGTCGGACACGACTGAGCGACTGAACTGACTGAACTGAACTGAGGACTCAGTTGCAACAACTTTGCAGGTCAGCTCCTTTGCTTTTAACTTTGTTTTTCACTCCCTTATAGGACAATGTCCTGAAAGCACTCTCTAAGTGAAGTTTTTGCAGTTCACACCTCATCTACCCCTCTTCTCAGGGAAGCCAGTTTAACACAGAGATAGTCAAAATGCATGCATACATGCTGCGTGCTAAGTCGCTTCAGTTTTGTCTGACTCTTTGTGATCCTGTGGACTGTAGCCCACCATCCTCCTCTGTCCATGGGATTCTCCAGGCAAAAACACCAGAGTGGGTTGCCATGCTCTCCTCCAGGGGATCTTCCCGACCCAGGGATCGAACCTAAGTCTATTACATCTCCTGAATTGGCAGGAAGGCTCTTTACCACTAGCGCCAAGTGTGGCCAGTTGTGTTGGCGAAAGCTGTGGCTGCTTAGATTGACTTTCTTGTCAAAATATTACTACCACCAACCTGTTCACTCTGGTGTTCAATATTATCATGGTCAAACCATTTCTTTGAATTAGTCATGAAGGCATGGGATATGTGGGAAAGTTGTGTAGCAGAAAACAATACCCACCGTGGAAGATAGTCTAATGTATAGTAAGACTGGATGAATTATAGGAAAAGAATAGGGAGGAAAGATCTCATGCAATCTGCTTTGAAGAAGTTCATAATGGGCTTCTTTGCACCCACTGGTGCTGGATTTATATGTGATTGAGGGAGGCATGAGGAAGGTGACAGCAGGGAACGGGTACCTGGAGGCAGGGGTATTGAAAGGAAAGCAGTGGAAGGGAGCAACTTCTTCAATTCAGTTCAGTCGCTCAGTCGTATCTGACTCTTTGCGACCCCGTGGACTGCAGCACACCAGGCCTCCCTGTCCATCACCAACTCCCAGAGCTTATTCAAACTCGTGTCCATTGTGTCAGTAATGCCAGCCAACCATCTCATCCTCTGTCATCCCTCTCTCCTCCTGCCCTCAATCTTTCCCAGCATCAGGGTCTTTTCAAATGAGTCAGCTCTTCGCATCAGGTGGCCAAAGTACTGGAGTTTCAGCGTCAGCATCAGTCCTTCCAATGAACACTCAGGACTGATCTCCTTTAGGATGGACTGGTTGGATCTCCTTGCAGTCTAAGGGACTCTCAAGAGTCTTCTCCAATACCACAGTTCAAAAGCATCAATTCTTCGGCACTCAGCTTTCTTTATGGTCCAACTCTCACATCCATACGTGACTACTGGAAAAACCATAGCCTTGACTAGATGGACCTTTGTTGGCAAAGTAATGTCTCTGCTTTTTGATATGCTGTCTAGGTTGGTCATAACTTTCCTTCCAAGGAATAAGCGTCTTTTAATTTCATGGCTGCAGTCACCATCTGTAGTGATTTTGGAGCCCAAAAAAATAAAGTCAGCCACTGTTTCCACTGTTTCCCCATCTATTTGCCATGAAGTCATGGGACCAGATGCCATGATCTTAGTTCAAAATCTTGGCTTTAAGATGACTCTACAATGAAGCTACTCTAGACCACTCCTGCCCACACACATAGTTTTCTCTTTTGAATTCCTTTCACCACTCAGTTTATTGCTAAATTTTTGTCTTATGTCACTTAAATATTTAATAGGAGTGTGCCTTTCCTCATGCTTCTTTTGAACGCCTTATGGCACCAACACAGAACTATACATATAAGTACTGTTGAATGGATGAATGACTGGATAAACATTAAGATGGAAAGTTTAACACATTAGAAACAAACACTTGTGATCCAAAGGTCCTAAATATACTGTTTTGGAAACTTTTAAATGTGGGATTTAACACAGTGTTTTGGTTTTTTTTTTTAGCACAATGTTTTTGATAGGGAACAAGGGATAGACATCATTTTATGTTGACCAAATCCAAACAGTATTTTTGAGAGGGCAATTTCAATCTCAAAATCATAACGATATCAGTATCTTGTCACAGGAAATAATAGATTCATGTAATTTCAGTATCTGCCACAGCTCAGTGAGAGCAAAGAGACTTACTGAAAAGTTACATGCTTTATGTAAACGCTGAGCAGTAAATGACTTCTTTTTGTTAGGGTATCTCCAGACACCCCCTCCTCCTGTTGAACACAAGTTTCTGCCTTGTAAGAGAACAAAGGTGCGGATGGCAGAGCACTTCTGTCTGGAGGCTGACCTGGCTGTAAACTGACTCCATTTGCAGACGAAATGACTCGGATCCTATTTCTCTTGGACAAAGTCTTGATACATTCCTTTCTTCCCCTTAATCCCACTGACCAAAATACTCAGGTGAAAACATTCCTAGGAATAGTTTGAAATGAGGATAATGACCATTTGCTTCTACCACACTCCACTTTTCCAGGAAAGATAATTTCTTCTTTAATTGATGCTTATTAAGAACAGTCCACAGTTACTTCTTCCTCCAAATAAAACATTGAACTAAAAACATTGAAATCAGTTTGCATGTATTCATAAAGTAAAAAGCTGTGGGCTAATGTCTATCGTAAGATTATTTAAAACAGACAGAAATGTGAATGGCTGTAACAGAGAACCAAATAATGAAACATAAAGCATTTATGTTTGAAGAAACCTCCTTTGAACTGCAGCCACAATCCTTGAGGTGGTCTGCAATGACATTATTCATTTGAAACAGGACAAGCTATTTTGAAAAGGCATTTTTAAAGTCACATTCAATACATGGAATCTATGTTGAAAAAATTATTAATCATTTATAATAGTAAGAGCTCAGTTATCTAGAAACATCAGTTAACCTGAAATGCATTTGTTACACTTTTTAGTTGGGTGATTCAGACAAGCTACAGGAAAAGCTGGTGAAGATAATAATTTAATATCGCAAGCAACTTTCAGAGGAAAAGCTTTCTTCAAGAAAGAGTGAGCCCTCTTAGGCCCATGAAAAATATATGATTGAATTCCTGAAAGTTTTAACCCATTGAGCATGACAAATAATTTTGGCCAAGAAAAATCTCAGTAATGCTCCCATGGAATATTTCTTTTTTTAAACAAAATAGCTTTCTGATGAACTCACCATGTAATTCAAGTTACTACATGGATTAATGTTTTGCCTGGAATCAGGAAATATGAGTCAATTACCCTTTGGAGGACATATTTTAAAGATAGTGTTAGTTTCAGGGACTTATATGAAAGTCTCTTTTTTTTTTCTGAAGATAATCAGGCATCAGAAATAGTTAAGTAAAATAAACAAGTGAACAAGTAGAATAAAACAAAACAAAATGAAAATATCACTAGGATTACTAGAGGAAAATGGAGACCACGCCTTCAAATAATTGAAATAAGAGTTGAATTGTTCTGTCTGCACTGCAAGGGTGTTTCCCATTTGACCATAAATATTATAGTACAGACCATCTATGAGGATCAATAACTGAACTTGCATTTGTGTTGCACTGTCTGTAATCAACTCTTGTTTCTCAAAGGAATGCAAGTAAAGGTAAAAAAATGTTTACAGATTCATGTGATTCTTGACAGATTTCTCCACAAGGTAAATAATATGACAATAATCAGTAAATGTCTAATTGTACCTGAATCCTTTTGTTCTTTGGTGTTAGTCATTCAGTTGTATCGCACTCTTTGTGACCCCATGGACTGTTGCCTGCCAGGCTCCTCTGTCCATGGAATTCTCCAGGCAAGAATACTGGAGTGGGTGACCATTCCCTTCTCCAGGGGATCTTCCCAACCCAGAGATCAAACCCAGGTCTTGTGCACTGCAGGCAGATTCATTACCATCTGAACCATCAGGGAAGCCTTTGAACAAGAACAAAATGATGAACTGAGAAATCCAGATTGGTGGTTTGAGAAGGGAAGCTGGTTGAAGTTTTTATAGAGCATTCAACAAACTGACACATCCAAATTTGTGGGAGAAAAGGGAATTTACTGAAGAACAGAAAGACCACATTTGCATCCTTGTATATGTATCATGCCTGTGAAGGTAAACAGGTGAGTCCTACAGTCCCCTAATCAGAGCAGGCTTTGAATAGTTCTGAGAGACAGAAGTCTTTAGTCATGTGTGCTATATAATCTTAAAATTTTAGTCAAATGAGAGATTAAAATGACTCTTTTAAAATCAAATTCATTATTTGCCAAAAATCTCAATTCTTATGTGATTGTTCAGAGTATAAATCTTATTTTAATAATGTGTAAATGAAGTTACTCTCTTTACTGTGATCTATAAAATGCCTTCCACTACTTATTATTCATTACCTGGGAATAATTTTCTTCTCTTTGTGGCTCTATACCTTTTCTATCTTTAATCTAATTGTTCTGGCCAGCTGCTGTGATCTGTTGTGTCATGGGGATGGGGAGAATAATTTCTTAATTGGGGTCTAAACTGAAGCAACTTTTCCATTAGGCAGAAACATGGGTGCCATGGCGACTTCTGGGTCAGATTATTAAACACAATTGCGGTTACCCAAGGACGCTTATGCTTAAACTTTTCCATGGCCGATGTCACTCACAAGGTCAGTGTGTTATGAATCTTTCTTTTTGAAGCGTTTCCTGAATAACAGTATCTCCAAATCTGTGTCATTAATTGCTTCTAATGGTCAAAGCCAGGACCTCCCACACTGACTTACTACAGATCTTAGTGGATGATAATGAGATTCAAATTTCATTAGCATGGTCCATGGGCTGTATCCTCTACTAGAAGCTGGGAACACAAGGACAGAAAGGCTTGTCTTGAATTGTCTCTTTCAATTCCCATTTCACATGCACCTTTGCTATGTTGACTTCTATCAGGCTTTATACTCAATAAATATATTCTGAAATAGCTCTGCAAAGCTTATATTTGGGGGCCAGGAAGGAAGCCTCTCTCTCAAGGCAAGCAAAAAGGAAACTTCAAAACAAGCACTGCCAAAGTCATATACTTATACATTTCTGATGGACTTGGAGAACTCTTCATTTCAGGACAATGTTTGTACGTTAATGCAAGACAATCAATAAAGGGTTCAGGTATATTTCCTGCACTCTGTTCACTCAGGAAGAAAATCATGTATACATAAAATCCCAAGTGATTATCTTCTCCCAAACCTGCTCTTTTCCCCATAATCCTAACTCAGATAATGATACCAGCATCCCATAAAACCCAAGTCATTGCCTCTAGCATTGGTCTCCGAGTCGTGTGGATTCTACCATCCAACCATTTTTTGAATCCATTCTCTGTTCTCTACCCTCACTGCCACTGAGAAGCTTTGAGTTTTCATCACCTCTGTCATGAATCACTGCACAGACCCAGGATTTCCTCATGGGCCCCATTACCTACAGTATGTCCCTCTTCAGTCTGTCTTCCTATACTCAAATTTGTCTTTTTAAGATACAAGTGTGATGGTGTCCCTTTCCTCTTTACAATGTTTATTGGCTCCTTGAATGGTGTAGCTCTTCATTTGATCTTTTATCTTCATTTCCCATTTCTTCCCTGGTGGCTCAGATGGTAAAGCATCTGCCTACAATGTGGGAGACCTGGGTTCAATTCCGTTGTCAGGAAGATCCTCTGGAGAAGAAAATGGTAATCCACTCCAGTACTCTTGCCTGGAAAATCCCATGGACAGAGGAGCCTGGTCCATGGGGTTGCAAAGAGTCGGACACGACTGAGTGATCAAACTTTCACTTTTCCCATCTCTTCCCATAGTATGCCCTTTGTACTTCTCTGCCCTTCCATGTATACCTCTAATCTATGTGCAATGCCTTTGACCTTGTTTGCCTTGTTTTGTTTTAGTGTTTCAATGTCACAGCCCCTAATTCTTTTGCTGTTTTCTCTAACCAGAGAAGATTGTACTTTTCTCTGTACTTTCTGGTTACTTGGTATGTATTTCTAATTTAACTAATCATTTTATCTTCCAATTATTTGATTATGTTTTGTTTCTCTCTCCTACATGCTAAGCTACTAGAGACTTGTTGTTTAGTTGCTAATTCGTGTCTGACTCTTCATGACCTCGTGAACTGTAGCCTGCCAGGCTCCTCTGTCCATGGGCTTCTCAGGCAAGAATACTAGAGAGGGTGCCATTTCCTTCTCCAGGGGATCTCCTGAGATCAGGGATTGAACCTGTATCTCCTGCATTGGCAGATGGGTTCTCTACCACTGAGTCACCAGGAAAGTCCCTATTAGAGAGTAGGGGTTATCTTATTTGTTGTTGAATCTCCAGGCTTAACTCATTGATTGATCCAAAGCTGCCACCCAATCAATGTTGGATGAATGAAGAAACAAGAATTGATATGTTCCTGCAATTTATTTATAAGGTGTGTATGGAATATGGTGCCATCAGCAATGTGCTGGTAATGCATGATATTGATAGCAATAACATAGCCAGACTTTTCTTACTATGCTTTGCACTCCATAGAGGAAAGCCACAGATATGCATCTAATTTGCTTGAATTCTGGAGATGAAGTGCCATAATTCCCCAAAATATTGGATGAGAAAATTGTACATGGTTCAGGAGAACAATGTATTCTTTGACATTAGCTATGAAAGCTTTCAAAACAAAAATATAACTTCTCCTTGCCTCTGAGCTGTTTTCCCTGGTCTCTTTCCTATGAGAGATCACATTTTTCTTTCTGTATGCACAGTATTTTTAGAGCACTCTGCTGTTACGGAGCATTCTGCAACCCCTAGTTAACCTATTTAGATCCCAGTGTTCTTATCTGTATGATGAGGCTAATGGTACTAAGCTGCTCTATCAGGGATGTTTGATTAAACATGTTTCTTGACATTGCACAGACCCTGCATACATCAGCAAGGGTTTTCAAAATAAAATGTTCTATATGCACAAAAAATTGTTTCATTTGGCATTGTCTTAAAGGCAAGCACATTTCCAACAGGAGTGTTTGCATCATCAGCAAACATTTCAAAATGGATCTAAGGTAAAAATTGTTATGACTGCAGCAGAAAGTTTTATTTGGAGTTGATAAGATAGGCAAGTATTTCAAAACATCTCCACCCATACTTTTTTGTGGGAAAAGCAAGGTTTGGTGGACTGTGAGGTAGTTTTTGCTTCAGCATGCTGGTTCTTACAGGGAATTTTCTAATATTTTTAACTTCAAGACAGGCCTATGTTGGGTCATGTCTTTGTACAATGCCTTGACACTTCAAATAGGAATGGAGCCCAGAATTGTTGATGGCATGCCGTGCCCTGGTGATTTTCCTGTCATTTCACGGGGGCAAGAAGGCCTGCATTCATCTCTCATATGTGCAGAGCAAGATTGGCTTAGGTAGATAGAATCTCTTCTTTTACAACTCATTTTCCTGTCCATCTGACCTCTTCTTTACTTCTACCTTTTTTTTGCCGAACCACATTGGCACTTGGGATCTTAGTTTGCCAGCTGGGGATTGAACCTGTGTCTCTTGCAACGGAAGCATGGTGTCTTAACCGCTGGACTTCCAGGGAAGCCTCTACTTCTACTGCTTTTTGTGACAATGGCCAGTCTTTCTCCAAGTGAAAGGTAGCCCACACAGAGGAGAAGCCAGTAGAGAGAGGAGAAAATGAATGGAAATCAATAAAAAATATAAACAAAACATATCCTCGAATGCTTCCTAGAGGCTGAAAATTGGTAGCATGGACTCAGATCTTCCCAAAAAATGCAGAAGAATATTCCAACTCACATTCTCCTACCATCTGTTTCAAACCTACATTCAGTTGTCAATATGTGAATAAATGAGTGCCTCAGTAAAATTGGTGTGAAAAATAATGGCAGTTAAGCCAGGAGAAATAGCATAGATAAAGGTTCTGACTCCAGAAACTAGTTATAGTCAAGTTTTGATTAAGCTTGTTTTCTGTGCTTCCATAGCTTGACATGCAACAGAATCGTCTGGAAATATTTTTAAACATTAAGAGAAACTCTTTTTATTGAAGCATAATATATATTTAAAATTTTTTATTAGAGTATAATTGCTTTACAATGTTGTGTTCGTTTCTGCTGTATAGTATACATCTTAAATGCATATATTTTAAGTATAAATGCTGAATTTTCACAAACTGAACACATTCATTACCAGGTCTCCCACACTGCAGGCAGATTCTTTACCAGTTGAGCCACCAGGGAATCCTTATTACTTATTAACAGAATTCTAATTTTCTGTTAGGAAAATTGTCAGAGAGACATGCAGTTACCTAGCTGCTACTGCTGCTGCTAAGTTGCTTCAGTCGTGTCCAACTCTGTGCGACCCCAGAGACGGCAGCCCACCAGGCTTCCCCGTCCCTGGGATTCTCCAGGCAAGAACATTGGAGTGGGTTGCCATTTCCTTCTCCAATGCATGAAAGTGAAAAGTCAAAGTGAAGTCGCACAGTCGTGTCCGACTCTTAGCGACCCCATGGACTGCAGCCTACCAGGCTCCTCTGTCCATGGATTTTCCAGGCAAGAGTACTGGAGTGGGGTGCCATTGCCTTCTCCGACAGTTACCTAGACTCAACGCTAAATCTTGACCTCTCTTGCAGTTAGGTGTAGGCATGTAACTAAAATATAGCCAATGGGATTTAAGCAGAAGTGTCATATGTGACTCCTGGGAAATCTTCAAAGGCTTGTGGTGTTCTCTTCTTGATCCTTTCCCTTTAGCTAGTGGCTGGAATATGGAAGCATTGGCTGGAGCTCAAACAGCCATTTTGACCCAGGTCAATAAAGCCCATATGTTATGGTTGGCAGAGCAGAAAGCTGGACGGAACTTATGTTCCTTAGAACTTTATGGATTTCATACCAACTCTGTAGTTAGTATCAATTCAGAACTTTAGAATAAAGTATTTCACGTTTTGGCTACTATTAATATGAGTTTTCTAATACTAAAGCTGAACCTAATCCCAACTGACTCAGGATTTTCCTGTTCTATATGTGCATGTCTGAAGGATCCCAAGAAGAGGTGGTGATCTCTCAAGAACATGGTGTTTTACTACTTGCTAAGAAACAACTGAGAGCAAATTTGGGTTTTGATAATCAATTCTTAAATAAAACAAATGTGTGCAATTTTGTACAGTAGGACTTTCTTTCCAGGAGCTATGTTAGTGACTGGTCTCTTTCCATAGTCTTCACAGGGCTCATGTCTTATCTGGTATCTGGAGCTCTTGGATGACATTCTCCAGAGAGTGGTTCATTCTTTGCAGGTCAGTGTTGGCCTTAACATATTGTAGTTTTAGGGGAATTCTATGGGTTAGGGCTTCCCAGGTGGCTCAGTATTAAAAGAATCTGCCTGCCAATGCAGGATACATAGGAGATGCAAGTTTGATCCCTGGGGTGGGAAGATCTCCCAGAGGAGGACATGGCAACCCACTCCAGTATTCTTGCCTGGAAAATCCCATGGACAGAGGATTATAGCCCATAGGACTATAGCCCTATCCCTGGCAGGCTATAGTCCATGGGGTCGCAAAGAGTCTGAGACCACTGAGCTCACACACAGACAAGATAGATGGATTAGGGCAAGTTTCCAGCAGCAGTTAAGGGTACTGGATTCAATTCCTAAAGAGATGAAGCTGGCATGAGTTTGGCATATTGTCAAGTTTTAAGCCAAGACGAGCGGGAGTGGGCTCTCACTGTAACTCCAGTACCAGGGGGAGAACTGAGATGGGAACCAGGTTCTGGGATGGAGCTGAAGCAGAGGCAGGGAAGAGTAGCAGGTCCCCGGGCATCAGAATGCCCAGGACTGGCTGACTCTGGTGTGCACCAAGACCAGCTTCAAACCTCTATTGATCAGTGCCTGAGGTTCCTAATGTTCGTATACCCTCCACCTTGGTCAGAACTCAGACAGGGCTGAAGTTACTGATAAAAGATAGCACTGCCTGAGGCCGAAATGCATGAGAAAGATCATTGTCTGACTTTTTGCAACTTACTTAACTCTTCTTGGGCTTCCCTGGAGGCTCAGACGCTAAAGAATCTGCCTGCAATGCAGGAGATCCCCGAGTCAGGAAGATCCCTTGGAGATGGGCATGGCAACCTACTCCATTATTCAGTCCATAGGGCTGCAAAGAACTGGATATGACTGAGTGACTAACACTCTCTTCTTAGCCTCAATTCTCTCTTCTGTAAAATTGGAGCTAATAAGACCTGGCTCAGAGGTATTCTATGATAAATTAAAAGACAGAAAGCTATGTGCAAGGAATTTGCAAATTGTGACAAGTTATACAAATGTAAATTATTATTACTCTCTGGGGAGAAGGATGGCAGCAATTTAACTGTGCAGAGCAAATCTCCCTAGCATTTAAGATGAGATGAATATAATTCATTCATCTGAAATGAAAGGGGGGTAGATTTATAGCATCAGGATATAATTACTAGATTTGTAATCTGGTCAGGAAACTTATGTCAAAGACATACTGTATTCTTATTTGAGAAAAATGCAAGGCTTTTCAAGAGATCACACGATGGACTTGTTTACCTTTTAATCATTTCATAGGCAATATGGTTTATCTTAGGGAAGCCATGATTCACAAAAGTCCAGCTTATGATCTATGTGCATCAAGAACAGCCATGTTGAGAGAGATTAAATGTTGTGTGTTATTCAAGACAACCACTCAGCATCAAATACAAGAGTCAAGAGTGCTTGCTTTTTGCCATAAAACAGCATTGGGGCGTATAGGTTTACAATTGTATTTGTTGTAATAAACCATATTTTATAGGCAACAGGTGTAGCTGACTTACATCCTAAATTGTGTGAGGCTGTGCTGTCAGGCAGGCTCTAAAGGGATTTGGAAAGATTTATGAGACTGAGTGACAGCCAAGGTGATTCTTGAAATTGACTTTTTTAAGGTGTCATTTTGGTGAATGACAGGTTATAGTTACTAAAAAAAAAAAAACCCTCATAATAATAAGGAGTTTGTCTTTAAATGGCAGTAAGGCTCTTTAGTGGGGAGGGGGGGAAGCTCATTTTTAAACTAGAAATTGCTACATTTTGGACATTCGGCAAATCTAATTGGCTCTGAGCATGTGGCCTGACTTGCTCAGCCATTCAGAATCACTTCTTCCCCCAGCCAAAGGCCACATGCCTTCAAACTGGGTTATAATCTACTCGCCCTGCTTAAACAGAGTTTGCTCTTAATTAGGATCTTTTCGATTATTGCAATTAATTTGAAGACAAATGAATCAGCTATGCATCAAAGGAAGAGAAAGAGGAAAAAAATAAAAGAAGGAAAAATGTATTCCATGGTCTTGTCAAATGAACTTCTCTTTCCTTCTGTCATCCTGCTCAGGGGCCCCCATGCTTGCTCCTCTCCCTGAGATAAATCATTTAATCTTTACCCTCCTCTCATGTTTCAGACCGGTCAGCTAGTCTCACAAAGCTTGTCAGCATTTGAACTTAACATTTTCAGGTTGAATAAGAAGCATTTTTTTTTCCTTTCATTTTTGATTGGTTGTTAAATACGATATCATAACTGTAGAGAAAATTTTAGAGGAAAAAAAGGCCTGTCATTCTCCTTAAGGTAATTGTTTCTTTTGTATTTTTGTTACTAAGTCATTTGTTTATATGACAAATGATTATTGTGAGCCTTCAATAGCCCGAGCTCCATTTTAGACTGGGGATATAACTGTAAACAAACCACTCTGCCCTTCTGGGATTTTCATTTGAATGTGGGGAGAGAGAAACAAACGAATATTATGTCAGATGGTGTTGAGGTCTAAGGAGACAAAACAGGGTAAGTGTTGGGAGTGTGAGGTTGGGTGGGGAAGCTATTATTTCCTTTCTATTTTCTTCCAACCACACACATACTCCCTCTGCACTCTGTAAGACCATGTAGAAAATGCTAACATGCTCCACCCCTCCCCCACAAAAAACCCAGCCTATAAATATATATTTAGAGATACAGTCTAAACTTTATTTTTTTGTAGCATTCATATGACATTTAACGTGACAACACAAATAAGAGTCTTCCCTGGTGGCTCAGATGGTTAAGAATCGGCCTGCAATGAAGGAGACCCAGGTTCAATCCCTGGGTGGGGAAGATCTGGAGAAGGGAATGGCAACCCACTCCAGTATTCTTGCCTGGAGAATCCCATGGACAGAAGAGCCTGGCAGGCTACAGTCCATAGGGTCACAAAGAGCTGGGCACGACTGAAGCAACTAACACTTTCACTTTCTTTCAACACAGAGAAGAGGTTTGATGCTAATTCTCAAATGGAGAAACTTGGAAGAAATAGACATAGAGAGATAAAGCATCAAATAAAAGAGGAAATTGGCATGAGACAGAGGAGAAAAAGTTCTAGTCATTAAAAATTTGCATTCACATCAAACTCTGAGAATTTGGGACAAGACCAAATTATAGGATAGAGAAATCCTGAGATAAAGTTAGAAACAAATCAAGGAAGATTAAAAGCAGTTTATGTCAGGGGCTTCCCTGGTGGTCCAGTGGTTAAGACTTCACACTTCCAATGCAGGGGGTGTGGGTTGATCCCTGGTTCAGGAACTAGGATCCCACATGCTGGGAGGCCTAAAAACCAAAACAGAGCAAACAAAAAAGCAAATGGAATGCACATAACAAAAGTTTTTTAAAGAGCAGTTTATGTCAGAGTCAACAGTCTTGTCCAACCTGTGTACACTGATTGTCTCTGTTTTGCATAAAGTTCCTGCGTCCCCTCTGGTCCTAGAAAAGAGTCAGAAGGTTAAAAATATTGCGTTCTGCCTACCTACAGATGTTAGGACTATTAGCAATTTGAGAGATGCACTAACACCTTAAAATTGAAAAGTCTAAAATCAGAAGATGCTAAGCTCTGATATGGGCTTTTTCAAGAGTCTACGCCAAGTTGAAAGTTGAGTAGTTCAATTTTCCCTGCCCCCTTTAAATGCAAGTATATTTGTATATGGCTAATTTTCATTAAAATAATGGTTAGAATCATCACATGTAAGATTCAATAGCCCCCTTTACTCTGGGAGCCACCAAGGACCAGCAGAATGAGCTCAGCATTGGCAGCAGGCAGATTTGGATTTAAATCCTGGCTTTTCCAGGTATTCATTGACCTCAGGCAACTCAGTTCACCTCATTGGAACTATTTGCTAGCCAGTGGGGACATTTATGGTGCTGAAAATGATATGCATTCAAGGATCTAGTCTTGACTTGCACACACGAATGCTCAGTTGTGTCCGGCTCTTTGTAACCGCATGGACTGCAGCCTGCCAGGCTCCTCTGTTCACGTATTTTTCCAGGCAAGAATTCTGGATTGGATAGCTATTTCCTTCTCCAGATATAGTGAGTATTCAGTTAAAAGTAACCATTATTGGGACTTCCCTGGTTGTCCAGTGGCTAAGACTCTGTGCTCCCAATGCAGGGGGCCCGGGTTTGATTCCTAGTCGGGGAACTGGATCCCATATACTGCAACTACAAATCCCAAGTGCTGAAACTAAGACCCCACACTGCCAAATCAGTTAAAAAAAAAAATTGCCATTATTATTGCCGTGCTCATTCAGTATTTTAAAGATTTATTTACTTGAAAAATCTTACCATATTTGTATATTGATGAAGGCTTTTAGGTGTCCGAAGGACAATCATATAAAGTTTTTTGTTTCAACAGTAGCTTTATTGGATGTAATCCACGTTTCATAAAACTGATCCTTTTAAAGTACACAATTATGGGGAGGAAGGAGGGAGGAGGGTTCAGGATGGGGAGCACATGTATACCTATGGCGGATTCATTTTGATATTTGGCAAAACCAATACAATATTGTAAAGTTTAAAAATAAAATAAAATTTAAAAAATAATAATAATAAATCAAAAAAAGTACACAATTCAGTAGTTCTTAGAATATTCACAGAATTATGCCACTCTCACCACTAACTTTAGAAATTTTTATCACCCCTTGATGAAACCCCATAACTTCTAGCTGTCACTTACTGTTCCCTCTCTCCCTAGCCCTTGGCAACTACTTACCTAGTCTCTGTGTCTGTGAATTGGACTATTCTGCACATTTCATATAAATGGAATCAGATAATATGTGGCCTTTTGTGATTAATTTCTTTCACTTAGCATAATGTTTTAAAGGTTTAGACATGTTAGAGCATATATCAGTATTTCTTTCCTTTTTATGCCTGAATATTATTCCGCAGGGTATTCCATTTGGTTTACCCATTCATCAGTTGATGGGCATTTGTATTGTTCCACTTTGGGGCTATGGTGAATAATGCTGCTATGAACGTTTACATACAGGTATTTATGTAAACATATGTTTCCATTCTCTTACAAAGGAAACTTCTGGGTCATATGATAACTATATGTTTAATGCTTGAAGCTACTGCCAAACTGTTTCCTTTATTCTAAATGGCTAAGAAGTGGGTGATTCTAGCAGAGAAAATACAAGATGAGCTTGGGGCATCTGTAGTGCAAGAAAGCCTGGAAGTGCTAAAAAAATAAAAGATGAAGACATATTAAAGGGACACGGGAGCCAACCTAAAGGAGCTACCAATGACCTGGAACAATTAGAATGGCAAAGGGAACAGCACAGCGTTAGATCACAATCCAAATACAAAATAAATATGTGTTGGTTCACACTGATATAAATAAATGATTGCATAAACAGAGACTTCCCTGGTTGCTCAGTGGTAAAGAATCTGCCTTCCAATGCAGGGAAGCTTAAGCGCAGGTGCCACAACTCCTGAGCATGTGCTCTAGAGCCTGGGAACCGCAACTACTGAGCTCAAGTGCCGCAACTGCTGAAGCTGTCTTGCCTAGAGCCCGTGCTCTACAGCAAGAGAAGCCATGGCAATGAGAAGCCCAAGCACTACAAAAAGGAGCCCCCACTCTGCGCAACAAGAGAAAGCCCACGCAGCAGTGAAGACCCAGCACAACCAAAAATAAAGAAATCAGTAAAACTTAAAAAATAATTGAATAAACAAATAAATAGGAGAGAAGAGACAAGTCTTCCTTAATGAAGAATTTCAAATAATATAAGTAGATATTCCCCTCTCCACAACATGAAGTTTGAGTGTGGACTGAACTTAGCGACTTGTTGCCAAAGAATAGAGTATGCAAAGGAAAAAAATAGTAACTTTATAGAGATATCTGGCAACCCTATCTTAGCCAATGATCCAGGTCAGCATTACCAGCAATAAGTCATGTTGAGATCATGTGCCCAGTGATACGATGTGATGAGAAGGGCACCTTGCCTATGAGGTATTCTTCCCCAAGATCCATAACCCTGATTTAATCATGAGAAAACATCGTATAAATGCAAATGGAGGCACATTCTGCAAAATGCCTGATCAATACTCTGCAAAACTGTCAGGGTTAGGAAAGAAAGCAAAAGACTGGGAAACTGTTCTAGAGCAGAAAAGACAATGGAGACATGATTGAATGCCAAGTGGTGACTTGCTTGGGATTCTGGGGCAGGTAAATGACCTGAGTTGAAGGACTTCTCTGGTAGTCCAGTGGTTTAGACTCTGAGCTTCCACTGCAGGGGGCACAGGTTCAATCCCTGGTCAGAGAACTAAGATCCCATATGCTGTGTGGCACTGCCAAAAATTAAAAAAATTTTAAAAAAAGGATCTGAGTAGGGAAACTGATGACATCCAAATAAAGTCTGGAATGTAGTTAATAGTAATGTACCAATCTTGGTTTCTTAGTTTTGGCAAATGTTATACTGTAATGTCATATGTTGGGGGTTCCTTGGTGGCTCAGTGGTAAAGAATACAGCTGCCAATGCAGGATATGTGGATTTGGTCCCTGGATTCGGAAGATCCCCTGGAGAAGGAAATGGCAACCCACTCCAGTATTCTTGCCTGGGAAATCCCATGGACAGAGGAGCCTGGCGGGCTACAGTCCATGAGGTCACAATAGAGTCAGACACAACTAAACAATAATAACAATGTCACATGTTAACATCAGGGTTAACTGAGTGAGGGGTGTATAGGAACCATGTACTATCTTTATAACTTTTCTGTCAATGTAAAATCACTCCAAAATGAAAAGTTTACTTAAAAAAATAAATCCATTACATGTAAACATAAGTAATATGTTTTATTTGAAATATAACTATATGTGTCAACACACAAAAATCCTTTAATGAAAAAAGTCTACTGAGTATAGGAATAGTTAGCCAGGATATTCAGATAAAAGAATTTGTCACTGAGAATGAATGCTAAGATTGATCTGAACTGGTGGCTTGCATGGATTAAATTTGCCAGGGAATTGCTTATCTTTCTATCAAACTATCTAAAGTTACAAGGTTGGCTGCCTAAAGCGACAGCAGCTACTGCAGCAACAAAGATTTCGAGCATTTGATCTCTGGCATGGGGCACTTGGGGCACAGATCTGTTGTCTTCTTCTGTGGATTAACTTCTCTCTTTTCTTAAGCAGTATCAGCATTTACCAAATTAGTGAGTTAGGGTTACACCAAAGAAGATATTCATTTCTCTTGGCCTCCTTTGCCTGGGGTTGCTGAATATACTTTCCACATGCCTGCCAGTAGATCTCATTCCTAGTTCAGGACTCAGGTCTTGTGTAAACTCTGATGACTCCCAAATCTGGTTTCTCACACTTTCCCCTCGAGTTTCCGTATTCTGACTTTTTCTTGATGTAAACTGCTGTCCTACTGGCACACAACTGAAAAGACTGCAAAGTTAAACCTATTCTCTTGCTACCTTTCATTCCTGTTAAAATTGTTCCTCCACCAATATTCCCTTCCTGAGGTCTAATGACTCAGTGCTGTTGTGGTAGCACAAAAACAGCCATAGACAATACATAAGTAAATGAACGTGGCTGTGTTTCAATAATACTTTATAAAAAAAAGGGCAAAGGTCAGATTGGGCCCAGGAGCTATAGCTTGCTGACGTCTGGTTTAAACCATAGCATTGGGTGAAATTGCCTGGGGCGGGAGGCTGCAAAGGCCAGAAGCTCTGGAAAGAATCCAGAGGAACATCAGTGTTAAAAGTTGTTGACTTGGGAAAGAAATTCAAAGGAGGAGAACGAAGAAGAGTAGTCAGAGAGGCAGGAGAAAATTAGAATATAGAAGTCTCCTGGAAGTCAAAGTAATGGTGTACCTGCATCATTAACAAATGCTTTCAGAGAGATGAAGGGCTTCTCAGGTGGCTTAGAGGTAAAGAATTCGCCTGCCAATGCAGGAGATACAGAAGACGTGGGTTCTATCTCTGGGTCAGGAAGATCCCTGGAGAAGAAAATGGCTACCCACTCCAGTATTCTTGCCTAGCAAATCCCGTAGACAGAGGAGCCTGGCAGGCTACAGTCCATGAGGTTGCAAAGAGTCAGACATGACTTAACAACTAAACAAAAACAACATAGAGATGAAGTAGGAATGTTGGATCTGGGTGAAACCGGACATAAACCATCCTAAGACCACTGAGCTTTGTGTCAAAGGTGGACAAAATTTTGGAACTGGGATAATGCAAGCTGAAGTTCAACCATGAGTCCTAGACCATTCAAGGAAGATTGGGGTGAGAAGGAGAAAGAAGTCAAGTTCTTGGTGTATCTGAGATCCAGGGCTTGCTCAGGATGCATCAAATATTAGTTCTGGATAGCAAACATGTGCTTTGGAGTGGTGGAATTGTGAGCTCCATGGCTTTACTTTTTAATTTTAAAATGTGGATAACATGTCTTAAAGAAGCATAAAGACATTGACTTAATAAGTTATCACTGTAAGACATCATTTCTCAGTAAGATAACAGTGTCTGTTGGTGGTTGGCCGTTTGGTTGCTAAGTCAGTACTATTCTTGCAGTTCCACGGAATGTAGCCTGTGGGCTCCTCTGTCCATGGAATTCTCCAGGTGATAATACTGGAGTGGGTTGCCATTTCCTTCTCCAAACACTGTCTATTGGCTTGGTCAAAAAGTTTGTTCGGATTTTTCTATGAAAAAATACCCAAATGAATTTTTTGGTTAAACCAATTCTTTCTGGTGGGGAGATTGGAAATAGAAAGTTTCTAGAAAGCTTGACATCATGGATAAAAGCAAGCAAGCAACCAACCAACCAATCCACCAGTTCCTAACTGTGTCTCTCAATTTCCTTCCCCAGCCCTGCTTTTGTAGGGGTGAGGAGGCAATCAGACAATTTGAGAAGAATTTAATTCCATACCACATAGCCCCCAAAATAATTTTCCGTTGTCATCCTCTAAGAACATGATTGCACTTGACATATCATAATTAGAAAGATAGCTCACAATAACCTATATGCACTAAATTGACTTTGAAATGGTTTTACTGACTGTGGGAATATAACATGCTTCCTCAGTGTACAAATACTGAGATGACCTCACATGGTTAATGATTCTGAACCTAAATCTTTCTTTTCATAGATTTGAGAAGTCATCTCAAAAAGAAAGAGCTGATAGCCTTCACTGGTAACCTCATCTCAAACATTTTATTAATCATTCACATGACCACATTTTTCAATTAAAAAGATACTTAGGATGGAATTCTTGTTTTTTCTTTCTCGTCTTTTTTCCACTTCTGGGACACAGACATGAGAGATTAACCACCTCAGAAACATCCTGAGGCTCAAATCACAGTAAAGCCCAAGAACACCCCATGACCCGGCTACCTTTTTTGTTCTAGGAACTCTGTTCTCTAGTTCTTGGAAAATATTAGAAGTGGATTAGTGTTACAGTCCAGTGTTTACTCGAGAGTCAAAAACAGAGACGCCGAGAGAGGCCTGTGACTGCTCATTTTGCCTTTTGATCAGTGGGAATAAAGCATGGTACTGACCATTTTACCTCATTAGTGGGGCGCACTGACCACACCTCTCTCTTTAATTCTTTCCTGAGTGAATTTGTAATTTGCCTTTGGTTTCTGCTTTTAAAAGAACAGATTGTGAAGGATCAAAGAGGAACTGGATAATGACAAGGAGGAAGTGGCAAGTTAGTGATATCTTTGTAGAAGGACTAGTAACTATACACAGTGTGATTAATCAGAATCAGTCTTCTGAGAAGTGACCAGAGATTAAATTCCAGTACAACAAACTCTAAGACTAAGTATCTTATTTATTCTTTACTTCTTGTCCAGCCATGAAGCTTTTATTGAGCATCTACTATATGTAATACTTGGTAAAAAAAAAAAGAAGTATAAAATAATGGATAAGAGACTGAGATCTTAAACGGGACTGTATATAAGTCCCTGATTCTACTATTTACTAATTGTACTGGGTTATGTCAACCAGAAACTTCAGGAAGTGACCTTATTTGGAATAAGTCTTTCAGATGTAATTAAGATAAGGCTCTTAAGACGAGATCATCCTGGATTAGAAAGTGAAAGTGTTAGTTGCTTAGTCACGTCCAACTCTTTGCGACCACATGGACTGTAGCCCACCAGGCTCCTCTGTCCATGAAATTCTCCAGGCAAGAATACTGGAGTGGGTAACCATTTCCTTCTCCAGGGGATCATCCCGACCCAAGGATCGAACCTGGTTCTCCTGCATTGCCCTAAATCTAATGACAATTATCCTTATTAGAAGCAGAAAAGGAGAAAAGACAGAGATACATAAAAAGGCTACATGAAGATGGAAGCAGGGACAGGAGTTCTGCAGTCCCAAGGCCAAGAACACCAAGGGCTGCAGAGAAGCTAAGAGAGAGGCATGGGAGGGATTCTCCCTCAGAACTTCCAGAGGGAATCATCTCTGCCAACATCTTGATTTCTAGACTCAACACAAAAAAATTTGTGTTGTTTTGAGCCAACAAGTTTGTGATAATTTGTTATGGAAGCCCTAAGAAACCAATACACTAGATGTGACTTTGGGGTTAACTAACCCTCTATATTTTAGTCTCTGCCTCTATAAAAAGAAGAGGATATTATTACCTACTCCTAGAGTTATTGTGATGACTCAATGAGATAATACTTGTAAAGTGCTTCTGGCACACAGTGAGAGCTCCATATGTGTTGGCAATCATTATTACCGTACTTATGGTTCAAGTTGATTTCTAATTTATCAATATTGTGATTACTTGCATAATTACCTCCCTTGCCTTTTTTATTAGGGAGATCTTTTACCTTTAAAAGGAGTAGAAGAGGGAAGGAGAGGGCCCATCATGCAGATGAATCACTCCTCCCAATATTGTTAATTGCAGAAACCATATGGACCCCAGAACTTCTGCTTCTATGGCAAGAGCATAGTATACATTCCTTGAGGGGCTGCCAAAGGCTTGGTTGGAGCAGTAAGGACTTTAAATATTGTTTACAGACTATAACTTTTATCAAGCTAGGTTATTTATATCTCTCTAAGTTGATGGAAATCCCAGCAGTCCTCCAGGGCAAAGATTCATAGAACCATGCTCCTTTCCCCTCCAAAAAAAAAACACCCCTGTCTTAAAATTGTGCTTGGGGGAACTATTTCTCTAGGTCTTTTTAAAGAACATTATATTTAATAAAAGTCTAAAGTTTTTTTCATAAAGTTCTTATAGATATGTATTACATTTATTCTTAAGTTTCGAGCTTGCTTCTATTTCTAAATTATATTTTCTGGTTTGCTGAAAATTAAAAACATTTTTTTTCTTTTTATTGTTTTTGTTTTTGCTTTTATTTTTACTGAAGTACAGTTGATTTTCAGTGTTGTGTTAGTTTGCAGGAACTAAGATCTGGTGCAGCCAGAAAAAGAAAAAAAAAAGTGGTATAAATTGCCTCCAAAATCCAAAATAAAAGCCCACCACGTGTCGTGCCACTTTTTTAGTGGTTGGTGGTAGAAGGTGCAGCAACTTGTTTTTCTTTTTGGCCTGGATAGATTTCTCAGCATGTTCTAGTTCATGGGAATCCGGAAACTTTACTGAGGAGATGGGTGCCTGAATTTTCATGGGGTTCATCTTTCACCTTCTGGTTTACATTCTCACACATTTTCTCCATGTCTATGTCAGCACAATCAACAACGCTTGCACTTCTTTAAGCCATTTTCTCCTGAATCACCCTATGTACTTTCCCCTTTTGAACACGATGAGACCTAACCTTGTAGGTACCTGGTGACAACAAGGAACATTGAGGCAAATTCGTCAGGAGGATGAGTGGCACTTTATAAGGCAACGGCCTCAGATGATGTTATTATGGGGTATTCAAGCAAGGAATAGAGAGTCTCCGTAGACAGGAAGGGGCTTCCCTTGTGGCTCAGCTGGTAAAGAATTGCCTTCAGCGCGGGAGACCTGGGTTCGATCCCTGGGTTGGGAAGATTCCCTGGAGAAGGGAAAGGAGACACACTCCAGTATTCTGGCCTGGAGAATTCCATGGACCATATAGTCTATGGAGTCGCAAAGAGTCCGACATGACTGAGCAACTTTCGCTTCACTTTAGACATGTAGGGCAGGCTCCTTCTACTGGTGAGAGAATCTCGAAGTGATTTAGTAATGGTGATGGTGGCAGGGCCTGTGTGGGGGAGCTGGTTAAAATTCTCATCTTCTGAACCCAAGCAGACATCTCCATTCCAAACCTCATCTTATTCTTATCCAATCAATTCCTTCACTTTTACATTAGAGACTTAGGCAGACTGTGAATTCAATTTACATTGTAATTCTGCAACCTGTATTGTTAAATTTTGCATTCAGTTTTCAAAGATATTTGCCTGTGGCTACCAGAGGAAAACAACAGAATGGGAAACACTAGAGATCTCTTCAAGAAAATTAGAGATACCAAGGGAACATTTCATGCAAAGATGGGCTTGATAAAGGACAGAAATGGTATGGACCTAACAGAAGCAGAAGATATCAAGAAGAGGTGGCAAGAATACACAGAAGAACTGTACAAAAAGATCTTCACGACCAAGATAATCACGATGGTGTGATCACTGACCTAGAGCCAGACATCCTGGAATGTGAAGTCAAGTGGGCCTTAGAAAGCATCACTACAAACAAAGCTAGTGGAGGTGATGGAATTCCATTGAGCTATTTCAAATCCTGAAAGATGATGCTGTGAAAGTGCTGCGCTCAATATGCCAGCAAATTTGGAAAACTCAGCAGTGGCCACAGGACTGGAAAAGGTCAGTTTTCATTCCAATCCCAAAGAAAGGCAGTGCCAAAGGATGCTCAAACTACCGCACAATTGCACTCATCTCACACGCTAGTAAAGTAATGCTCAAAATTCTCCAAGCCAGGCTTCAGCAATACATGAACTATGAACTTCCAGATTTTCAAGCTGGATTTAGAAAAGGCAGAGGAACCAGAGATCAAATTGCCAACATCCGCTGATCATTGAAAAAGCAAGAGAGTTCCAGAAAAACATCTATTTCTGCTTTCTTGACTATGCCAAAGCCTTTGACTGTGTGGATCACAATAAACTGTGGAAAATTCTTCAAGAGATGGGAATACCAGACCACCTGATCTGCCTCTTGAGAAATTTATATACAGGTCAGGAAGCAACAGTTAGAACTGGACATGGAATAGCAGACTGGTTCCAAATAGGAAAAGGAGTATGTCAAGGCTGTATATTGTCACCCTGCTTATTTAACTTCTATGCAGAGTACATCATGAGAAATGCTGGACTGGAAGAAACACAAGCTGGAATCAAGATTGCCGGGAGAAATATCAATAACCTCAGATATACAGATGACACCACCCTTATGGCAAAAAGTGAAGAGGGACTAAAAAGTCTCTTGATGAAAGTGAAAGTGGAGAGTGAAAAGTTGGCTTAAAGCTCGACATTCAGAAAACGAAGATCATGGCATCCGGTCCCATCACTTCATGGGAAATAGATGGGGAAACGGTGGAAACAGTGTCAGACTTTATTTTTCTGGGCTCCAAAATCACTGCAGATGGTGACTGCAGCCATGAAATTAAAAGACGTTTACTCCTTGGAAGGAAAGTTATGTCCAACCTAGATAGCATATTCAAAAGCAGAGACATTACTTTGCCAACAAAGGTCCGTCTAGTCAAGGCTACGATTTTTCCTGTGGTCATGTATGGATGTGAGAGTTGAACTGTGAAGAAGGCTGAGTGCCAAAGAATTGATGCTTTTGAACTGTGGTGTTGGAGAAGACTCTTGAGAGTCCCTTGGACTGCAAGGAGATCCAACCAGTCCATTCTGAAGGAGATCAGCCCTGGGATTTCTTTGGAAGGAATGATGGTAAAGCTGAAACTCCAGTACTTTGGCCACCTCATGCGAAGAGTTGACTCATTGGAAAAGACTCTGATGCTGGGAGGGATTGAGGGCAGGAGGAGAAGGGTACGACAGAGGATGAGATGGCTGGATGGCATCACTGACTCGATGGATGTGAGTCTGAGTGAACTCCAGGAGTTGGTGATGGACAGGGAGGCCTGGTGTGCTGTGATTCATGGGGTCGCAAAGAGTCGGAACGACTGAGCGACTGAACTGAACTGAACCAGATATAAGAGATTCTTTCAGGGATAGAACAGAAATTACCCGATAATCTGTGACAAGCTGGAGTGTGTAGAGACCTGGAGTCGTAATTTTCTTTCTGTAACTGCTCCCTTTGCACTCAGAAGAATCCATTCAATGCCACAATCCTTGTAGTCAACATAACAATCAAGTGAAGCAATCATTTGTGTCTCCAAAGTACTTAATCCATTGAGAACTTATCATAACCAACCACAGGTATAATTTGATTAACTGTACTACCAATGCATGAATCACTAGTATTCACTCTAGGCACTACATTCAAGCTCAAGGACACAACCAAATCAGTCCCCTAAATCATAGTTTTAATAATTTCCCTTAGAAATTTCTGGTATTAATTCATGTGTAGTTGATGTCTCAGGAGACAGACTTTATACAAGTTATTTTAACAGAGATAATTTAATATAAAGAGTGATTAACTAGGTATTAAATTGATAATTATGTGGGACTTCCCTGGTGGTCCAGTGATTACGACTGCCTTCCAATGGAGGTGGTGTGGGTTTGAGCCCTGGTCACGGGAGCTAAGATTCCACATGGCTCTCAGCCAAAAAAACCAAAACATAAAACAGAAACAAAATGTAACAAACTCAATCAAGACTTTAAAAATGGTCCACATTAAAAAAAAAAACTTAAAAAAACATTTATTTATGGCTGTGTCACGCCTTAGAGGCAGCACGAGGGATGTCTGTTGCGTCATGTGGAATCTTCAGTTGCTGCCCCTGGACTCTCTCTAGTTGTAGTACAGGGGTTCCAGAGCACACAGGCTTAGTTGCTCCGAGGCACGCGGGATCTTAGTGTCCCCACCAGGGATCGAACCCACATCCCCTGCATTGCAAGGCAGATTCTGAACCACTGGACCACCAGGAAAGTCCCAAAATAATCTTAAAAGAAAATTTTTATAACTAGGTAACAGAAGAGGTAGAACGAGAACACTAATACATCATGAAGACAGCAACTGGGGGGACAGTTTCCATCTTTGTGGCTGGGCAATCAAAGGGAAGAACCTGGAGTTATTAAAATTCAAAAATTTGGAGGAGACGCCTCCCACCGCCCCCCCAGCTGTGAGTAGGAACTCACACCACTGGGAAGGGGACACAGTTTGTCTGTGACGTCTCTGAACCTGAAGGAGAAGCCCTGTGGAGGTGGGGCCCAGACTCCTGAGGTGGGGACACTAGCCAGTTGGTGCTCGTGCCTCTAAGGGAGTGTAATGAGGTTTGTCTGTGAGTGTTGGAAAAATTGCAAACTCATTGAACTGCTGGAACGGGAAGGGACTGAAGTTGCCGGGATGTAGGATGATAGTCACAGGAGCCGGAAACAGACAAGAAGCAAAGAGGAAGCAAACAGGAAGTGCAAGTCCTTTCTTCTTCCTCCAGCCTTGCGGTCTCCCTCTAGTGCTGCCTTACGGTGAGTCTGACAGGGAACCAGGTGGCAAAGCAGAAATGTGGTTTGCAAGGTCCTGGCATGGGCACTACAAAGCAGAGAATGGAAGGATATGTTCGAAGTTATGGGACAACTGTTCAGACCCCTGTTTGACTCTCTTTCTTACAATTTTCTTATTACCCTGAGTGAGTAATACTCTGAGACAGCAAAGCGATGAGAGAATTGAAGAAACATTTATTTACAAACCATTAGCAATAATTATCACTTTAGTAGAGGTAACTATTTACTCAGAAATCCAGTGTTATAAAACAAAAGCCTTTAAAGGATTGTGCTTATTGCTTATAAGAACTGGAATGTGTATCCCAATGACAGAAGTCTTGAAGGCTGGAAAAAAGGTAGAATTGAATTGTTTAATTAGAAGGAAAAATAATAAAGAAAAATGCAACTTGGAATTTCATTTAAACATAGATTTATTTGTGTTCTTATTGTGTAATTTGCAGCCATTTGACATTCAACTGATTCCTTATAAAATCTTGAAACTTACTGTGAGAAAACTCTTTTAAAAGGCAAAATTCAAATTTAATTGATACCACACTAATAGAGAAAGGCTCTCATTCTTTATAACTTAAGATACATTTGTTCCAATTCAGTGATTCATAGTAGATTCATGGCTGATGAAGTTCGCCTTAAAAATAAGGAACAAAATATGGAAACATTTTAGTCAGAGAGAAGTTTCCTACAGGGTCTAATTGCAAGGATTCTCTGTAATTAAACTGTTCTTAGTGTTGGCTTAAGTTTTAATAAGCTGATGTCTAACTTTCCCATGATTATCCTTATTCAAAACAAATCAGACTTAAGAAAAATGTTTTTTTTCCCCTGAAACTGCAGTGCATTTCAAAGACAGATATACTTAAAATGTATTCAAATTATAAAATGTAGTACCAAGTGCTGCATTTAGCCCTTAATGCATTTAGTATTTCCAAAGCAGTCTTACAACTTTTTTTTTTTAAGCATTGTCATAAATCATAACACAGATGGTGTTTCTTGATATCTTTCAGTCAGATTTCAGTCCTGTGTCATAGCAGCAACCTCTATCAATATGGTTTTTTGGTATGTGGCTTCATTTTGCTGTTGACAAGGCTGATATAAACAAGCTGTGTAATTTACTCTACTACTGAATAAATCACACGTGAACATTTAAGTTTAGCTGTGCCAGCCTGATAGTCTGGCAAGTGTTTTTGTCTGCATAGAGAATATTTGACATTTCAGCTCAACCCAGACAAACAAAAACAAATGCTTGAATTTATTCTCCTGTGTCTGGAGAAGAGTGAAATGTGGTTTAGCTCTAAGTTCAATAATGAGGTTAAGGAGTCATACTTTCTATGGGTCTTTCTAGGCAAGTTGTTTTTGAGGAAACCCCAAGTCTTCTCCTGATAAGGGAAATGGTATCTTATGGTGATTTTGATGTAAGCATGAGTCTGTGATTGAAACCTAGGATGCTTGATTACCTATTGGTAAAATGTGTACATCCTGAACTTCTCTTGCTAGGAGGAATTAGTTAAGCACCTCCTGGGTATAGGAATGACACAGGACAGGTATGCCCAGAGTCTCTTACATTATTGAGGAGATGTTTTTGTCTTCCTCATTTCTTTAGATTCTAAGGTGACGGTTGGGTGATGAGTGTGTTGAAAAGATGCACATGAAAATATGCTCAACATCATTAGTCATTAGGGAAATGCAAACCAAAACCATAATGAGATAATACTTTACACCAGCTAGCTTGGCTATAATGAAAAGGAAGGAAAAATAAATGTTGGTCAGGATGTAGAGCAATTGGAACTCTCATATATTGCTGATGGGAATGCAAAGTGATACAGCAGCCCTAGAAAACACTTTGAAAGTGAAAGTTAGTCTCTCAGTTGTGTCTGACTCTTTGTGACCCCATGGACTGTAGCCTGTCAGGCTCCTCTGTCCATGGGGATTCTCCAGGCAAGAGTACTGGAGTGGGTTGCCATTTCCTTCTTCAGGGGAATCTTCCAAAATCAGGGATTGAACCCAGGTCTCCTGCACTGCAGGCAGGAGCCTGCAATTTACTATTTGAGCCACCAGGGAAGCCCAGAAAACACTTCAGTAGTTCTTTAAAAGGTTAAAGATAGAATTAGTATATGATTCTATGTACATACCCAAGAGACCTGAAAATAAATGTACACACGAAAGCCTGTATGTGAATGTTCACAGCAGTAGAATTCTTAAGAGCCCCAAAGTAGAGACAATGGAAGTGTTAATGGATGAATGGATAAAGAAAAGGTAGATCCATGCAATGAAACATTATTGAGCAAGAAAGAGGAAAGACACATGTATGTGCCAATACATGCGGCAGCATGGTTGAACCTTGAAAACAGAAGGCCAGCTGAAGGAAGCCAGATAGATTGTCTGATTCCATCTATATGAACTGTCCAAGTCGGCAAATTCATGGAAACAGACAATAGATTAGTGGTTGACAGAGATTTGAGGGTTGGTTGGTATGAGATTTCTTTTAGGGTAATGAAAATGTTCTGGAGTGAACGGTAGTGGAGACAAAACTTTGTGAATAATACTGAGAATTAAAGTTCGTAGTTTAAGAGGATGAACTTCAGGGTACTGAATTATATCTTAATAAAGCTAGTACTCCCCCCCCCACTTTTTTCTTTTGTTTTGTTTTGGCTGAAAATCTTACAGGATCTTAATTCCCTAAAGAGGGTTTGAACCCACACTCTCAGCAGTGAAAACACTGAGTCCTAACTGCTGGACCACCAGGGAATTCCCAATAAAGCCATTATTTAAAAGAAAAAAATAAGGTGGCATTCATTTCGGGTGTGAACCCCACACTTGCATGAGCCTAGAAGTAAATGCCTCATTAAATTTTGACCCCTGGGTATCTTGCTTGCCTCTCCCTAGTCTGGGCCCCACAGAGACACGATGGAACTCTGCCATTGGCCTGGTATTACATTTTGAGTCTTATCCTTTGTTTACTTGTACTGATTCATTTTCATAACGCTAATTCCCCACATTGCTATCCGCTGACTGGCCCTCCCCAGAAGCCTATGACCTCCTTTGCCAATCCTGATTGGAAGGTGAGGTCTGCACCTGTCTTGTTCCGAGGCAGCCAGGCTGCCTCGTGTGTAGTAGGTGTTCCAATACCTGTTGAACAGAAGCCATTTTCTTAGAAAATGTCATCCAATGACTTCCTATCACTTTCAAGTTAAAATTCATACTTCTTCCTGGGTTGGCATGTAAGGTCCTTGGGACTGTACCCTTATCAGGCTGTTCCATCTCCTGCTGTCTTGCTATTTGGAGCTCCTTGCATAATATTCCTGTTACACTGAACCTTTTGTAGGTTGCTGAATACATCATACTTTGGCCACTTGATGAGAAGAGCTGACTCACTAGGAAAAAAAACAAAGACATGATGCTGGGAAAGATTGGGGGCAGGAGGAGAAGGGGACCCCAGAGGATGAGATGGCTGGATGGCATCACCGACGCAATGGACACGAGTTGGAGCAAGCTCTGGGAGTTGGTGATGGACAGGGAAGCTTGGCGTGCTGCAGTCCATGGGGTTGTAAACAGTCAGACACGACTGAGCAACTGAATGACGATGACAAATGCTTCATAAGCTTTCCTTTCTGCCTTTGTATTTGTTCCTCCTTTTCCTGGAACATTCTCCCCCAGTAGTAGCTCAGATCCTACTCAATCCTTCTTCCTTCCCCCGTCCCTCATGGATGTCAGATCTGCATCCGAGTCTGTCTAAGGTTTTTTCTGCTGTCTCTGACTTCAGGCTTGTTCTCTTTCACAGACTTTTTCTCCAGCAAACCTCTTGTTTTCCTAATCCTCTTGTGGTATCTGCTTCTCCATGAACTTGAAGTAATAGACTAGCTTAACAGTCACACCTTCATTTTTATTCTTGCACTGGTTTTCACTCCCCCAGAAATTATACCGTGGGCCCTAACTGACATCATTCTAAATTTAATAGCTTAACTTTCTTTCCAGATAACATGAAGACTTCTGATTCTTACACTGCATTTGTTCACATTCCTCACCAATATGGTATAAATGTTAAATATCTAATTCTTACTTTGTTTTAAACATTAATAATATAGTATTATTAGTATTATTAATATAGTAATTATTACTATATAAGTATTATTGTTGTTTCATATGATCTTAATTTACATTTATGTACATATTTATTATTTTCAATGCACTTCTTTTCTTCCATTTGCAATCACTTTCTTTTGGCCTGAAGTACATCCTTAAGCTTGGACTGTGAGGAGATCAAACCAGTCAATCCTAAAGGAAGTCAACCCTGAATATTCATTGGAAGGACTGATGCTGAAGCTCCAATACTTTGGCCACATTATGTGAAGAGCCTACTCATTGGAAAAGACCCTGATGCTAGGGAAGATTGAGGGCAAAAGGAGAAGGAGACAGCAGAGGATGAGATGGTTAGGCAGCATCACTGACTCACTGGACATGAATCTGAGCAAACTCCAGGAGATAGTGAAGGACAGAAGAACCTGGTTGCTGCAGTCCATGGGGCTGCAAAGAGCTGAACATGACTTAATGACTGAACAACAATAATACCTTAGCATTTCCTTCCTTGAGGTCCTGCTAGTGGCTGACTCTTTCTGTTTTTGTTTATATAATGTCTTCATGTTGACTTTGTTATTGATAGGTAATTTCACTGGATGTAGAATTCTAGGATGGTAGTTATTTTCCACAACTTAAGGATGGTGAGAACTGGAGAGCTAGAAGGGTGTGTTTGTTGACTAAATAATCCAGTGAAGCAAAGGGCTTGTGATAGAGAAAAATTTATTGAAATCAAGGAAAATCGGCAATGTCAGTTAGTTAGGAAATAGGGGGAAAGTAGGTTACATATTGGAGTTGCTGTGGGCAGATAAGAAAAACCTGCTTGGGTGTGGGTGGGTGAAGGAAAAGAATCAAAGAATTTCAATAAGAGATGTTTATCTATTCTTAGAGTGGGAAGATAAGAGCCCAGCTGGAACTCCTATCTAGGCCAACCTAGCTACCTGCACACAGACCTCCTCCCCTCCTTCCTCTTCAGGGGTATTTCTCTCATGTATCATCAAATTTCCCCTTACCACTGGATAATTCTCAATGTTAAAATTTCTTTTTTTTTAAATTATGTATTTATTGTTTTTGGCCGTGCTGGGTCTTCGATGCGGTGCAGGCTTTTCTCTAGTTGTGGCTAGCGGGGGCTACTCTCTAGTGGCGTGCAGGCTTCTCACTGCAATGGCTTCTCTTCCTGTGGAGCACGGGCTCTAGGTGTGTGGGCTTCATTAGTTGTGGCTCCCAGGCTCTAGAGCACAGGCTCAGTATTTGTGGAGCATGGGCTTAGTTGCTGCTCAGCATGTGGGATCTTCCTGGACTAAAGGGATCAAACCTGTGTCTCCTGCATTGGCAGGTGGATTCTTCACCACTGAACCACCAGGAAAGCCCTCATTCTCATTAAAAAAAAAAAAAAAAAAAAAAACTTATTTATTTATTTGGCTGTACCAAATCTTAGTTGCGACATGTGGGATCTAGTTTCCTGACTAAGGATCGAACCCAGGCCCCCTGAGTTAGGAGCATGGAGTCTTAGCCACTAGATCATCAGGGAAGTCCTGGATCATTCTGATTAGCATTCAAAGAAGTTATAGTGTCTTCCATCAAAATAATTGCCCTATAACTTCCCCATCCCTCTCCAACTACAGCTATGTTTCTCTCTCCCATTAATAATGTTTGACAGAATTGCCTCCACTCACTGTTCCTATTGATACTTTCATTTCTTCTCATCCTCCTTTGAATTTATCTCAATCAGGTTTTTGCCCCATTACTTCACTGGAACAGTTCTTCTAAAGACTGTTATCGATCGACCCACAAATTGCCAAATCTGCAGGTCAATTCTCAGTCCTTATTTTACTTACTCTCTTAGCAGCTTTTGAAAACAATCTTCCTTCCTCCTTGAAACAATGCCTTCCAGCACACCACTTTCTCACTTCCTCTATTCAACACCTCCTCTTAAAAGACTAATGGGTGTTTCACATGTAATATGTACAATATTTAACTTCTGATTTCCGCCTACAAACCTCATCTATCTCTATCCTTCCAGTTGCTCAGGCACTCAAGGTCAACTTTAATTCTTTCTTCATCTCACATCAAATCCATTGGCCAAATCCAATTGGTACCATCTTTCAAACAAATTCAGAATTTGACCACTTCTTCACCTCAACTGATGCCCTGACTGCAGCCACCATGATCTCTTCCCTGGGTTATTGCAAGTGTCCCCTAACTCTTCTTTCTGATGTTACTCTTGGCTCCTCCCAGCTCCTTGTCTTAGTCTATTCTCAGCACAGCAGCCTTTTAAAACCTAAAGATTCTTTTAAAATCAAAGGTTATGTCTTTTCAACATTTTCCATTGGCTTCCCATCTACTCCAGAGCAAAAGCCTCAGCCCCCCAGCCCCTATTACCTCTTTGATCTCTCCTACAGATCGCTGCTGGTCTCTCTGATCATATTGGTCTCCCGATTGTCCCTTGACCACACCAAGCCCACTTTTGTTCTAGGACCTTTGCATCTCCTTTTCTCTGTAAGACACGCTTTTTTGCCCTCCAAGAGCCTTATAGTTTACTCTCTCACTCCTTCAGTTCTCTGCTCAGATGTCACATTGTCAAAGAGGTCTTGCTTTTTAACCCTTTCGAAAATGGTACCTCCTCCCTTCACTTTCTTACATTGCTCCATGCTCATTTTATCATTGCCACATGTTATATTTGTATATTATCTGACTCCCCCTTCTACTATGACTGTGTCTGTCTTGCTTACTGCTATGTCTCCAAAGCCTAGAATAGTTTGAGGTACATTACTGGATGCTTTAAAAGTATCTGTTGTATGAACAAATGATTCCCTTCAGAGAGGAAAACAACATTGCAAAGTCACTGAAGTCCTTTTAGGTGCAGTATCCAGGACAACATCCATGGTGTAAGCTTTCCAGCCATGGCCAAGGATTTGGAATCCAGCAAAGTGAACTAAGAGCATGAGCCCCCGAGGTAGTGGGCTGTCCACGTGTTAGTAAAATAGCTAAAGCTGAATTAGCCCAGTGGAAATCTGAGGAGCTCATGCCAACCTGTCACTTGTGTCCCGTGTGTGTTGAGTGTGGCTTCTGAGATTCCTCCCTGCAGAACCAGAGTTGCTCCTGCTGTGATGTAGGGACGTTTGGTTGCCAGTACCATTTTGTGTAGGACTGGGGAGATGGGTGCAGTGGGATGCAGTTGAGTTGCTCCCAAACTCTTCTGTGTTGCTACAGTGATGAGATAAAGAAACCAGCAAAGAAAGTGAACAAGGTAGTTTATTTTTAATCAAATAAATATGCTGATCCCTCTGTCTCTTTTTAACATTTCAGCACTATATCTGAGTGCCTTTGAAAATGATGAAATATTATTGGAATTTGACAGCTTAAGGCAACTAATATTTATTGAGTAATTAGCCTTCATCTGGATATTACAAGAATAGGAATTGAATCAATCAAAATCACTAAACGTTGCCTTGAACAGAGCAATATGGTTTAATGTTTTAAAAGACAGAAATAGAACCTGGGTCATTGGTTCATGTAGTCATTGGATGTCCACTGTGGAGACCTCTGTAAGACTGACTGTTGACTTTCTGCATTCCTCGTGCTCAGAGCCTGGAATACTGTAGAGTTCTTTGTGAAATTGTTTTCCAGTCTCCCCTGCTGGTAGGGAGGCTGTTAGGCACTAAAGCCAATCTCTGCAGTGGAGAATGGTTTTCTCTCTAGAATTTTATGGTTTTGAGCAAATAAACCAATACTCAACATTTTCTTTTGTTTCTCTGTAATTCTTTTAGAGATTTACCAACATATCTTTTTGATCTACTGATAACCATTCAATGTATTTTTCAGAGATATCAATAGGCTTTCCAGAGAGTCTACCAAGTTCTTTTCTGAGGCTGTTGATAAATAATCAAAGTAACAACATAAACGTTGTTTATGGCCACCTGATGCAAACAGCTGACTCGTTGGAAAAGATCCTGATGCTGGGGAAGATTGAAGGCAGAAGGAGAAGAGGGTGACACAGGATGAGATGTTTGGATGGCATCACTGATTGATTAGAAATGAACTTGGGCAAACTCCTGGAGATGGTGAGGGACAGAGAAGCCTGGTGTGCTGCAGTCCATGTAGTCGTGAAGTCGGACACGACTTGGTGACTGAACGACAACATAAACAAATTCCATCTCTAGCTCATTCCACTCCCAGAGAAAGGTCTAAGGAACTACAGAATAGACAAAATCTGGTCTGGTGAGGCCAAGAAAAAACTACAAGCAGGCAAATAGCTATTACCTGAATTCAAAAAATGTGTGCCCTCTGGGTAAGAATTAGAAAACCGTCCCATTCTTTCTCCAAGATTGACAGAGCTGAGCCTGGAGCACCCAGTTTGGTGAGTGGAGCCAGACCCATACTTGGCATCCCTTCCACCCTTTCTGGGCTCCTTGAGATCCCTTTGCTTGGGTGTAGTCACACGGTGCTGTTACCAGACCGAACTGGGGTCTGCTTGTTCACTAGGCAGCAAAGTCAATTCACTCACAACAGGTTGCGGTGAAGGAAAGCACAATGTTTATTGTGGGGTCAAGCAAGGAGTACGGGCAGTTCAAGATCAAAAGATCTGAATTCCTTGATGGTTTAGGCGGAAGAATTTTTAAAGGCAAAATTTGGGGTGAGGGTTGTAGGGTGTGTAATTTTCTTTGGATTGGTTGGTGGTGAAATAGTGGGGTGGTGCTCCAGGAATCTTGTCCTCAGCCTGAAGTTACCATCCTCCCTCCGGGCGAGGGCCTTAGTTCCTTTAGAAAAATTCAAAGACATATTTGTATGTGGATCCCTTGAGGAGGAACCAGGACTCTGTTTTATTGCTGCTCTATTGTTGCACAGCTTTTCCTTTGTTTCTGCATCCCCTTATTTCCCAATTAATAACTGTTTGAATATACCCTTTGGAACTCAGGGAAAGTCTAGAAAGCTGAAGTCTTTAACCTACAGACAAGAAATGGGGCTTTTGTATTGGGAGGGCCCCCCAGCTTTCAGTGGCTGGAAAGTTTTGAGTTGTTGTTCAGCTGCTAACCTGCCAAGGCAGAAGCCACAGGAGATGCAAGTTCAATATCTGGGTTGGGAAGATTTCCCTGGAGGAGGAAATGGCAACCCACTCCAGTATTCTTGCCTGGGGAATCCTGTGGACAGAGGAGCCTGGTAGACTTCACAGTCCACGGGGTCACCAAGAGTTGGACATGACTGAACATGCACGCAAAGACAAATCCTTGGCTGGGGAACAGATAGCTGCATGTTGAAGCTCCTTTGCTGAATTTTTCTCCAACAAAAATCCCAAGTGGGAGACTTCAAGTTGCAGGGCCTTAGTGTGTGCAACACAGGGTACAGTGATCGAGGGAGTAAGATGAATGCTTTGTTCTCAACACCATGTTTAAAATAGCATATGTTACTGTCTTCTCTAGATCTTTCTTGCTTGATCTTTCCATTGCACTCATCTATTTGATGGCCCACCACAGTGGTTCAGTTTCATAGCTTCTGCTTTTTTTCCAGTTTCCTTATAGGTCTGAACAGGTATATTTTAATAGACAAGCACATGGCTTACCGATGATCATACACCTAACGAGTGTACAATCCACAGGAATGGGCGCTTGTTCTCTTATGTCTTTTTTCAGAATATCAAGAAGTGTTTGATCTAAAAGCAAGGATTCTTGATGAAACAAACCTGAGTTCAAGTCTCAGGCCTTTCCCTTACTAACTATGTGATTCTGGGAAGTTGCTAACTACAAGAGCCTCCTTTTCTTCATGAGGATTAAATAAGAAAGCATGTAAGTGCTCTATTAAGCCCAGGGCCTGATGTACAGCAAGCATTCAAACTTTAGAAGCTCTCTCTGTCATCATAGTTAATATAAAAAGTACCCTGCCCATGGCAGATCTTGCCAATCAATCATAGTATGTTCTACAGCTTGGCCTCAGAATACTTTCCAAAAGTAGATTTTAAGTAGTCACTACTAAGGGGTTGGCCTGGTCAACCAGGCAAGGTTATTAATACTTGTGTAAATATAAGGTATCCTGTTGTGGGGACAGTGGGGTAGGGTGGGCCAAGCCAGGAAAGGCTGGGGCTAGAAGCCCACTCAGGGACAAGAAGGTGTGTTGGAACAAGAGGGAGGAGACAGACTTGGTACTGTGAGTCAAAAGTATGAGGCCACATCCTTAAAAAACCAAAGACAGAGCTCCTACCTGATCCAGAAACTCCACTCCTGGGCATATATTCAGAAAAGATGAAAACTCTAATTCAGAAAGATACATGAGATATATATGTATGAAAGTGAAAGTTGCTCAGTTGTGTCCAACTCTTTGTGACCCCATGGATTATACAGTCCATGGAATTTTCCAGGCCAGAATACTGTAGTGGGTAGCCTTTCCCTTCTCCGGGGGATCTTCCCAACCCAGGAATTGAACCCAGGTCTCCTGCATTGCAGGCAGATTCTTTACCAGCTGAGCTACAAGGGAAGCTCAAGAATACTGGTGTGGGTAGCCTATCCCGTCTCCAGCAGATTTTCCCAACCCAGGAATCGAACAGGGGTCCCCTGCATTGCAGGTGGATTCTTTAGCAACTGAACTATCAGGGAAACCTGATATATATGTATATACCACATCAAAAGGAAGATGTGGTATACGAGTTGAGTTGAGTTGAGTTGAGTTGAATTCAGTCACTCAGTTGTATCCGACTCTTTGCGACCCCATGGACCACAGCATGCCAGGCCTCCCTGTCCATCACCAACTCCAGAGTTTACTCAAACTCATGTCCATTGAGTCAGTGATGCCATCCAACCATCTCATCCTGTTGTTCCCTTCTCCTCCCACCTTCAATCTTTCCCAGCATCAGGGTCTTTTCCAACGAGTCGGTTCTTTGCATTAGGTGGCCAAAGTTTTGGAGTTTCAGCTTCAGCATCAGTCCTTCCAATGAATATTCAGGACTGATTTCCTTTAGGATGGACTGGTTGGATCTCCTTGCAGTCGAAGGAACTCTCAAGAGTCTTCTCCAACACCATAGTTCAAAAGCATAAATTCTTCGGTGTTCGGCTTTCTTTAGAGTCCAACTCTCACATCCATACATGACTACTGGAAAAACCATAACCTTGACTAGATGGACCTTTGCTGGCAAAGTAATGTCTCTGCTTTTTAATATGCTGTCTGGGTTGGTCATAACCTTTCTTCAAAGGAGCAAGCATCTTTTAATTTCATGGCTACAGTCACCATCTGCAGTGATTTTGGAGCCCCAAAAATAAAGTCAGCCACTGTTTCCACTGTTTCCCCATCTATTTGCCATGAAGTGATGGGATCAGATGCCTGGATCTTAGTTTTCTGAATGTTGAGTTTTAAGCCAGCATTTTCACTCTCCTCTTTCACTTTCATCAAGAGGCTCTTCAGTTCCTTTTCACTTTCTGCCATAACGGTGGTGTCACCTGCATATCTGAGGTTATTGATATTTCTCCTGGCAATCTTGATTCCAGCTTGTGCTTCATCCAGTCCAGCGTTTCTCATGGTGTCCTCTGCATATAAGTTAAATAAGCAGGGTGACAATATACAGCCTTGATGTATTCCTTTTCCTATTTGGAACCAGTCTGTTGTTCCATGTCCAGTTCTAACTGTTGCTACTTGACCTGCTTACAGATTTCTCAGGAGGCAGGTCAGATGGTCTGGTATTCCCATCTCTTTCAGAATTTTCCACAGTTTGTTGTGATCCACACAGTCAAAGGCTTTAGCATAGTCAATAAAGCAGAAGTAGATGTGATATATATAATGGAATATTACTCAGCCATAAAAGAGGATGAAATAATGGCATTTACAGAAACACGGATTGGCCTAGAGAATATCAAACTAAGTGAAGTAAGTGAGACAGAGGCAGCTATTAATAGATATCGCTTATATGTGGAATCTAAAAAGCAATACAAATGAATTTATTCACAAAACAGAAACGGATTCACGAAGAAAACAAACTTATGTTTACCAAAGAAGGATTAATTAGGAGTATGAGTGTAACAGATATGAACAACTACAGATAAAATAGATAAGCAACAAGGATTTACTGTATAACACAGGGAACTATATTCAATATCTTGTAATAACCTATAATGGAAAATAATCTAAAAAATAAAACTAAACTGCTTTTCTGAAAACCTGAAACTAAAACAATATTGTGAATCAACTATACTTCAATCAAAAAAAAAAAAAAAATGAGTATGAAGTCATGCTGTTGCTGCTGCTGCTAAGTTGCTTCAGTCGTGTCCGACTCTGTGCGACCGCATAGACCGCAGCCCACTAGGCTCCCACGTCCCTGGGATTCTCCAGACAAGAACACTGGAGTAGGTTGCCATTTCCTTCTCCAATGCGTGAAAGTGAAAAGTGAAAGTGAAGTCGCTCAGTTGTGTCCGACTCCTAGCAACCCCATGCACTGCAGCCTACCAGGCTCCTCCGTCCACGGGATTCTCCAGGTGAGAGTACTGGAGTGGGGTGCCATCGCCTTCTCCGATGAAGTCATGATTAGGGGCCAAACCAAAGGGATGAAATTAAAAAAGAAATCTGAGAAGGAGAGCCAGAAAGAAGTTTGAAAATTCCTATGATGACTGGGAGTCTGGATGTTCAGTTAAATGCAGGCCCAGGGGAGAAGGAGGACAGTGAAATCCAGACAAAGGACTCCTAGAATGGTGACCTGCAGTTGTTGACATGAGTGTGAATCCTCCCAGCAGTGCCCCAAGCTATAACTTGGCTTATAGACAGGTGCGGGTAGTCTTCTGACCTTGTTTGCGACTGTGTGAAAGTGAAAGTGATAGTCGTTCAGTCATCTTCAGGTCTCTGTGATCCCATGAACTGTAGCCCACCAGACTCCTCTGTCCATGGAATTCTCCAGGCAAGAATACTGGAGTGGGTTGCCATTCCCTTCTCCAGGAGATCTTCCGGACCCAGGAATGGAACCGGCATTTCTTGTGCCTCCTGCATTGAGGATTCTTTACCTTCTGAGCCACTGGGGAAGTCCTTGTGACTATGTATTACTTACAGTATAAGACACGGCTACTTCCATGACCGGACTGCTGTTAACCCATTTTCTGGTACATAGATGAAGATAGTATTTGTTTAAGGTCAATGTTCCCTTATCTATCTGGATCCTCAGTTCCAAAAGGAATCCATACATTTGATAAACAATCCCACTTTGAATTTCACAGGAAATTGAAATGTATTTTGGTCTTTTGAGCTGGACTGCAATGTGTTTTCCTATAGGCATATGCTTTACTTGGGAGCAAATGTAATCTTAGTGGAAGGATTCTACATTTAAAAATTTGAAGAAGTGTATAACTCAAATATTTTGTCCTACTGCCCTTGAGAATTCTAAGGAATTTTGAATATTCCAGTTCAGTTCATTCAGTCATGTTCGACTCTTTGCGACCCCATGGACTGCAGCACGTCGGGCCTCCCTATCACCGACTCCCAGAGTTTACTCAAACTCATGTCCATTGAGTCAGTGATGCCATCCAACCATCTCATCCTCTGTCATCCCCTTCTCCTCCTGCCTTCAATCTTTCCCAGCATCAGGGTCTTTTCCAATGAGCAGCTCTTCACGTCAGGTGGCTAAAGTATTGAATTGAATATCCCAGATTATTTTAAATCCTGAAGAGGTGTGAAATTTTTTTGAATATAATTACTATAATTACAATTTAAAAAGATACCTGAAAAATGTTTATGTTTACCAATGTTTATTTGGTAAGTTAACCATTGCACAATATCGGTTCTTTGAAAGAATGACCATGAAGTCGTGAGCAACTGATTTTCAAAGAAGCATTGTTCATTTAGAGAAGATAAACAGTTTGTAGAAAAACAAAGAGTTCCTCTTATAGGCTACATAACTCCATCTGAAGCTAGTTTATTGAAAATGTGGCAACATCATATGAGAAAGAAACCTCTAACCTGTGCATCCTTATCTGTCTCGAGGACAGTTTCTTTCCTTATAAGCTAGTTAGAAGGTTCTAGGGAGCCGGCCGTGGCACAGAGCTTGAGTGTATCCTAGACTAGGTTGCTCTGCCCTTTCCCTGTCCAGCTCTGTTTCACAGGGGCTGATCCCTGAAGCCTGCATCTCCCAGGCTTTCTTGCCTTTTGGTGTCTGACTCGATTTGGCCAAGGGGAGGCTGCGGTGGGAGATAGAAGAGCAGGAAGGAGATGCAAGGCTCTCTTCATCATCTTTTTTTTTTTTAAACATGTATTTTTAAAAATTATTTTCTCACTGCTGTGGCTTCTCTTGTTTCAGAACATGGGCTCTAGAGCACTGGATCAGTAGTTGCGATGCATAGGCTTTGCTGCTCTGAGGCATGTAGGATCTTCCCAGACCAGGGATTGAACCCATGTCCTCCTCATTGCCAGGCAGATTCCTTTCCACTATGCCACAAGGGAAGCCCCCTTCTTCATCTTGACAGTGTCTTCTTTCTCCTCTCCTGGCATAGATAGCTCTCAGCCTCTTCCTGCTCCCTTGTCCCCTTATTCTTTATAAGCATCTCCTTCAATAAATATTTGCATCTCTGATTCCATCTCAACCCCTGCTTCCCAGAAAACCCAGACCAACACTGATATCTTCAGAGACCAGCAACAGGTCAGGGTTGACATTTTTGCTAGGAAAAACAAAACCGAAACATCACCATTCTGTTAAAGAAAGGCTTAAGATTTCACTTATTTTGGTAGTTATGTAACAGAAAGGAAAGGGGCAGGGCACCACTGTTGAAAGAATGACGTAGCCCAAGGATACAACATACACCCATTAGAATCAAACGGGACCAAGATGGCAGACAAGACTAGACCTTGATCCTCAATCAGCAAGTGAAATGACACACCCAGAGGCGCCATGACAGTTCCAAAGTGAAAGTCGCTCAGTCGTGTCTGACTCTGCGACCCATGTACTATATAGTCCATGGAATTCTCTAGGCCAGAATACTGGAGTGGGGAGCCTTTCCCTTCTCCAGGGGATCTTCCCAACACAGGGATTGAACCCAAGTCTCCTGCCTGCAGATTCTTTACCAGTTTAGCCACCTGGGAAGCCCAAGAATCCTGGAGTGGGTAGCCTATACCTTCTCCAGTGGATCTTCCCTATCCAGGAATTGAACTGGGGTCTCCTGCATTGCAGGCAGGTTCTGTACCAATTGAGCTATTGGGGAAACCCATGACAGTTCCAAGGCACTATCAAAAGACCAGGGAGTAGGCGGTAGCCCAATTCCTGAAAATCTCCACCCTTTCTCCAAAATAGATGGAATAACCCTCCAACTCATTAGCATATTTTACCCAGCCTATAAAAACTAATCACACTGCATTTGCCCTCTGCGATGGCCCATACTCTGTTTGTGGCGTGTGCTTCTCTCTGAATCTGAATAAATCCACTTCTTATCTATCACTTTGTCTCTCACTGAATTCTTTCTGCAATGAGGCATCAAGAACCCAAGCTTCATTAGGTCCTGAAAACAGATTCCATGGGTTTTGGTTGGGTTTGAGTCCCAGCACATGTGTTCAAGTTCCAGTCCAAGGTAAACAGTTTCAGTTAGACCAGAAATACCCAGATAAAGTGTCATGTTGTTTTATTTTTGGTTTATCTCAGGTCCTAAAGTGTTTAATTTTTCCTCCGACAGTGGGTTGTGCTGTGCACACTTATTGCACGAAGACACGAGGGCACAGCACAGTTTCTACGAGTTCTGCTTTCACTGCCAGAGGTGTTGTGAGCAGACATTAGAGGAAAAAGGCAGCTGAGTCAGTGCTGTTTGTCCCAAAGGTCTTTGTGATAGGTGGAAAAAACAGCCCCTCAAAGATCTCCATGTCCTAATCTCTAATACTTGTGAATGTTACCTGCATGGAAAAGAGACTTGGAGGTGTGATTACATCAAGGAACCTAAGATGAGGAGATTATCCTGGACTATCCAGGTGGGCCAGTGAAGTCACCAGGGTTTTATTAGAGAGGAGGGCCAGTCATGTTACACTGCTGGTTTTGAAGATGGAGGAAGGGTTCACAACCAAGGGATACAAGCAGCCCCTAGAAGTAGAAACAAAGGCAAGGAAGTGGCTTATCCTCCAGAACCTCCAGAAGGAGTGTGGTCCTGTGCATACCTTGATTTCAGCTTCAGTTCAGTTCAGTTATTCAGTCGTGTCCAACTCTTTGCGACCCCATGAACCGCAGCACGCCAGGCCTCCCTGTCCATCACCAACTCCCAGAGTTATCCAAACTCATGTCCATGGTTAGATGAACCATCTCATCCTCTGTCATCCCCTTCTCCTCCTGCCTTCAATCTTTCCCAACATTTCAGCTTAGTGAGTGATTCTTGACCTCTGACCCCCAGAATATTAAGATAATAAATTTGTGTTGTTTTGAGCCACTGCATTTGTGGTGACGTGTTAGAGCAGCAATGGGAAACAAGTACAGTCCTATTCAGGCTTGTAATTTTATCTTCTTTGGCACGTCCTGACATTCAGCATTTACTCACGGGCTCTGAAAAGTTTCATACCAAAGATGTCTCTTGGGCCCATCTCTATGTCATCATTTCATTCATTAACTCAAAAATGTCAATGTAGCATAGTTGATTAAGACTCAACCAGGTTTGCACTTTATGGGCTTCCCCAGTGGCTCAGTAGTAAAATTCCACCTGTGTTGCAGGAGATGCTGGAGACTTGGGTTCAGTCCCTGGGTTGGGAAGATTCCCCTGGAGAAGGAAATGGCAACCCACTCCAATATTCTTGCCTGGAAAATCCCATGGATAGAGGAGGAGCCTGGTGGGGTCGCAAAGAGTCAGATATGACTGAGCGCACACGACCACTGCCATTTCTTGGTTCTGTGACATTGGGCAAGTTACTTAACCACCCTGGGTTTCAATTTTCCCATCTTCGAAATGGGAAAGGGTTTAGAAAATTATGGGCTTTAGCAGCCTGGATGGGAGGGGTGTTTGGGGAGAATGGATACATGACTCCCTTTGCTGTTTATCTGAAACTATCACAGAATTGTTAACTGACTACACCTTAATACACGGAGAAGGCAATGGCACCCCACTCCAGTACTCTTGCCTGGAAAATCCCATGGACGGAGGAGCCTGGTAGGCTGCAGTCCATGGGGTTGCGAAGAGTCGGATACGACTGAGCGACTTCGTTTTCACTTTTCCCTTTCATGCATTGGAGAAGGAAATGGCAACCCACTCCAGTGTTCTTGCCTGGAGAATCCCAGGGACGGGGGAGCCTGGTGGGCTGCCGTCTATGGGGTCGCACAGAGTCGGACATGACTGATGCGACTTAGCAGCAGCATACCCTAATACAAAGAGAAAAGATAAGAATAAATATTTATTCACACACACACATACACGTGTATGTATACATATATGACATTACGGCTTTTGGGCCAAACCCATCTTCTTGTCTCTTTTTACTAATACAGTTTACCTGGAACACAGCCATGTAATTGGTTTACATATTGTCTGTCTATGACTGCTTCCACACTGTAACAGTGGTGTTGAGTAGTTGTGACAGAGATCATTTGGTTATAGTACCTGAAATATTTACTATCTCACCCTTTAATAGAAAGCTTGCAGATCCCTGAAATAGAATAGATATTATCTACATCATGGCATTTTTATGAAGCTGAAGTTAGCCATGAACTCAAGAGGAGTTCTTGACACATAATAAGACCTTAGTAAATACTAGCTAGTGTTTTTAATACCATCATTGTATAATGTATTATTATCACCGTCATTATTGGGCAATTCAGCACCAACTCGACAGCAGACATTGTGGGTCCCCACTAGCCCTGCTGTCACTGCTGGGACTGACTCCTCCTTGAGTCTGAACTACAGGGTTTCTCCTGGAGTTCTCTCTGTCCACATCAATGCCCACTTCCAGGTTTTGGGCTGCCTTTAGCCTAGACCAGGGGAGACAGTAGGGGGAAATATAAGGGAAATGTAATTAATTCACTGTGGATTTGAGGGTACTTTGAAATCGGTTTTCTCCCCTAATCTGCCTACCACTCTTTACAGAATCGTCAAATGACTGCCCCATGCATTCTGTATTCAGTGAAAGAAACAGGTAGCATGTGCTTATTCCATCTTATCTGAAACTAGAACCTCTCCATGCAGTTTAGTATCGTAAATTTTAAGGCAAGATGCTAATTATTTCTGGGATTATTAAAAAATATTATGACTTGGTTCCTGTCTTTAAAAAGTTTAATGGAGGGATTTCCCTGGTGGTCCAGTGGTTAAGAATTTGCCTTTCAATGCAAGGTCGAAGGTTCAATCCCTGGTGGGGGAACTAAAATCCCACATGCCAAGAGACAACTCAGCTTGAGTGCCACAACTAGAGAAGCTCACGCAATGCAAGGAAGAGCCCACACTTTGCAACGAAGACCCAGTGCAGCCAAAAAAACAAAGCTCGGTGGAAGGTAAGAGGTCAGGATAATCCCCACATGTCAGAGTTTGGTCTTTTTTTTCCCCTGTGTATATGTGGGGAAAGGTTAAAGAGTGGGTTGAGCTCTCAGCCAAATGAAACTAGTAGGGAGCAGGTTAGGGTTAGGGCTATAGTCCATGGGGTCACAAAAGAGTCGGACAGGACTTAGTGACTAATCAACAACACAATAAGCACCCAACATTCTCCACAGTAGGGTTCTCTAGTCAAAAGCTGTATTTTCAAGTGTGGCTTAGACTGGGAGGCTCCAGCAAGGCTCTGGATTCATTTCCGCTTGAAAACAGAAGGGCAGTGTCTCTGTTCATTTGGAATAGAATAGAATGGGCCTGAGAGAGGCCTTGACTGGGCTGTTTCAGCAGCAAACCTTGCAGGCTAGCTTACCTCACAGGTTCAGCAAGAGAAAAAGCCGAGCATGACTATCTATCTTTTATATCGCACAGTAAGTTGGCCCACTATTAAATACAGTGCAGTTAGCATTTAATCTCTAATCAGATTGGCAATTCTCCTTCCCTTTGGGGAGGAGCTTGTAATAAACTGGAGAGAGGAATAAGAAATGTTATTGGACACTCCTTTATCTATGGGAGAATTTGACTTCCCAAAAGGGATGAAAGTGATTTTGTACATTTGAACAGAGAAACTCCAAAGGATATTAACCCATGTTAATACTTCCTGGATTTATGGTAGTAAACATAAATGAATGTCTGTTCCCCAGGCAATTTTGAACAGAGTCCAAACTTCCTCTTTAATACCTATGCTTGCCCAGAATTGTTTTCATAAAAGAGTGACAAACACATCCCTTGGTTGGTTTTCTCAAAAGCCCTCAAGTGAACTTCGATCTCCTCTGCAGGTCACGTCAGAGACAGCTGAAACCTTTAGGCCTTTCTGGAGCTCCTCAGGGCCAAGCTGAGGACAATTTGCGCAGCAGAATAAATAATGATAGTGATTGATTATAATGCATAAAATAAGACAAATAACCAAGAATCCATATTGATGTTAATAAATAATTGAGTAAATAATGAGAGGGAGAGAGAGAACTGCTCTTCCTTATGGACGACCAGTTAAAGAATGGAGAAGGAATGACTGAAATAGAAAAACCACTCTTTTGCAAACACTTCTGTAATAGTTGTTTCAAGTACCATCAGTGGATGGTAAAATCAGCAGAGAAGACATCATGAGAAACAGATATTTGCACAATTTCCCTCTCAAGACATTCTTAATGTAAAAGGAAAAGAGTAACTTTTATTTATTTTTTTAAAGACTTTTTTTTTTTGATGTGGACTATTTTTAAGGTCTTCATTGAATTTGTTACAGTATTGTTTCTATTTTCTGTTTTGGTTTCTTGGCTTCAAGGCGTGTGGGATCTTAGCTGCCCGACCAGGGATGGAACCCACACCCTTTGCATTGGAAGGCTAAGTCTTAACCACTGGACCACCAGGGAAACCCCACATAGTAACTTTTAAAAGTATAAACCTGGCAGAAATCCCTTTAACCAAGTAATCAAAGTTAACATCACCACAATAAGACATGCAGATATCATGTACCTCCTGGTCTGATGCACTAAAAAGGTTGAACTTCTGTATTCTTGCCCCCAAAATGCATAAACTCAACTAATCACGAGAAAGATCAGACAAATTTAAACTGAGAGATATCCTACAAAATAACGGACTCTATTGGATACTTTCATAAAAGTCTGAATGACTTTTCCAAATTGAGTAGACCAGGAGACATGACGGCTAACTGTAACATGGGGTCCTGGCTTGGTTCCTGAACCAGAAAAAGGACATAGGTAGAACAACTGGTGAAACTGAAGTAAGATCTATGGATTGTTAGTTTTATTGTACCAGTGTCAATGTTCTAGTTTTAGCCATTTTATTACAGTTATGTAAAATGATAAAATTTGGGGAAGCTGAGTGTAGGGGATATGAAACTCCCTGTACATACAGTCCATGGAATTCTCCAGGCCAGAACACTGGAGTGGGTAGCCTTTCTCTTCTCCAGAGGATCTTCCCAACCCAGGAATCAAACCCAGGTCTCCTGCATTGCAGGCAGATTCTTTACCAGCTGAGCCACAAAGGGAAGCCCTTCTTGAAGTCTAAAATTGTTTTAAAATTAAAAGTTAGAGAATAAAGTCTTTCTGAATTCTGTGAAGAAATTCCCTCTCCTTTAGATTTATGCAATGAAGTAGGGCAGAAATTATACAGAAGATAAAAATTTGGTATATGCCATTAAATATTTTGTAGCATAGATTAGGTATATAATTTGTAATTGATGAAACATAGTCTATAGGTTCATTTTAAAACAAAGTTGGATATTAAACCTTTAATTAGGAATTTAATGCCCTAATATGACTTTAAGTCTGTGAAGAAACAATTTTAAGCTTACATAATTTTGACTTAAGCCGCTGTTTCTAGAAAAGCAATCCTCTGCAAAATGGGAGTGGTCCACAACGAATTGTATTTGTCAGAGGCTAAGTAAATTGATAGAATCTGACTTGCAGGGAGGTTCTAACCATCTTGATTTTTTTTTCTTTCTGATTACAAATCATCATTGATTTCGATAGATAAACTTTATTGCAGCTAAAGTGTGGCCATCATACTGAAGGACTTTGGGGCATATGTCATTATGCAAGAATGCTTTGATTAAAAACAATGGAAAAGAAAGACAAAACCTAATTCAGTTCTGGCTTCTGAGAATAATTTTTAATCTGAAGGTCTCAGAATCAACAGGGACATTCTTTGGGAAGATTCATTACCTGAAAAGACACTTTTGTTCATTCAGGAGCATGTATTACAAGAACCAAGGAAGACGTATGAGAACATGCCAAGACTCTCCAAAAGGAAATGACATTGGGCATAGACGTTATTCCTGTCTGCTTTGCATGATGAATGTATTCCCAGATCCTGTGCTACAGAATACCAATCTATTGATTTTGGGAAGCACAGAGCCCTTAGTACTGGGTAACAGGAATGGAAATGGTGTGATAGTTCGTGTGATGGTCAGTGTGTATGGAGGTGGAAGTCACTTGCAAATACTCAGGTGAATTTGTGAATTTTGTAAAAATGCTGGTTTATTTTCTTGGGCAACACTAATCATGAGTAGAAGCTAACTTACAGAGTGCTTGCTACCTGTTAGGCTCTGTGCTGCACACTTTCTGTGTAATTCATGTAATCATCACCGCAACCCTACAGGGTAGATACTAATGGAGAGCTCTACTTTACAGATGAGGAAACTGAGATCTGGCAGTAACTTAACTTGCCAAGTGGGTGAATCTGGGCGGCCTGAGTTATGCTTTTAGCCACTGTACTATATTTAATGTAGGGCTTCCCAGGTGGCACACTGGTGAAGGATCTACCTGCAAGTGCAGGAGACGTGGGTTTGATTCCTGGGTTGGAAAGATCCCCTGGAGAAGGAAATGGCTTCTCACTCCATTATTCTTGCCTGGAAAGTCCCATGGACACAGGAGCACGGTGGGCTACAGTCCATGGGTCACAAAAGAGTTGGGCATGACTGAACGACTGAGCACGCATACTTAATGTAGTTGAGGGTTTGGCTTCCTTGGTTTATTATGTTCACTTTTCTCTTCTGACCATATGCTAGCCATGTTCTACTGGTTCTGGATATATAGTAAGTACAATCAGCATTTTATAAGCACTTTATAAAAATTAAATCATTTAATTCCCATAACTAACTGGTGTGTGAATTTCAATGTCTTTGTTTTGCAAACTGAGGTTAAGTAAAAGTCCTAAGTCCCTAGCAATTAATTAGCCAAGGTGAGAGTAGCTATTAGAGAGACAGAACTTCTATTCTTCCCTCTCCCCTCACTTTTTTTTTCACACGCGGGATTCTCCTTCCCCCACCAAGGACTCAACCCAAGCTGCCCGCGTTGGGAGCGCACAGTCTTAACCAGTGGACGGCCAGAGAAGTCTTCAGGGCTCCTATTCTCTTTTTCTTATTTTTTTGGCTGCATCTCTTGACATACAGGATGTTAGTTCCCCGACCACGCACCAAACCCTCGCACACTGGGAACATAGAGTTTTAACCACTGGACTGCCAGGAAAACCCCTAGGGCTCTGATTCTTAAACGCTGCTCTGTGCTGACTTTGGAGGATGTGGCAGATTGCTTTTCCTCACAACCCAAGTTTGTTCTCCCCCTTCTTCCCTATTGTGGAGTTTGGGGTGAATAAAAGGCCCCGCTGTAGGGGCTTTGTTAACCAGATGCCCTTGAAGTTAGATTTGGCCATTCAACTAAGCTCTAGCCAATGGAATGTAAGCAGAGGCGAGTCTTAAATTTCCATCAAAAAATTGGCCAGACTTCTCTCTTTCCTGTAGGGGAAAGCAGAGTTGCCAAGCTGGTCTGGATCTGCGGGACTGTGATACCAAATTTGTTCTGACTGAGGATAAGTCATAGCCCTTAAACAACTACTCTCTCCCACAGCATCTGAAGTATTCTAATGACAAATGTTTCCTGCCTTCTGACAAAGATGTTTTGTTTTTTTTCTTACAGCAGCTCAACTTCTACCACAACATCAAATGGTTCAATAGTCAAGTACTAGAACCGAATATAATATTCCAAGCAGTCACCTATGAATTCGGGATCTAAGCATTCTGAGAACAACCGCTGCCTAGAGATGTTCTAGGTTCATTAGTTTGTGGACAGAAATATTGCTGTTCATTCGACTGTGATTTCCCAATGACCTGTGTAACTTTTATCATGCATCCATTAAAAATTATGGGGCAGAATACTACTTAATGACACAGAAGGGAAGATGTTCATGATATTTTCTAAGTGAAAAAAGTGCCTTCCAAAATGATAGGTCAAGTATGACCCCTGGTTTATAATAGTAGATCTCATTACATTGAGTAATTACAGATTTTTACTTCCTCTTTCTTGACTTATTTGTATTACAATATTTTTTTCAATAAAATCATATTATTTTTATTAAAAAATTTAAAAGATGAAATAAAGGTGGAATGTATAGTATATATCTGTGAGTGTGAATATGTGTATATGTGCTGGGCTGTGCTGTGCTCAGTTGCTTCAGTCGTGTAGAGCTCTTTGCAACCCTATGGACTATAGCCCACCAGGCTCCTCTGTCTGTGGGATTCTCCAGGCAAGAACACTGGAGTGGGTTGCCATTTCCTTCTCCAGGGGATCTTTCCCACTCAGGGATCGAACCTGTGTCTCTTATGTCTCCTGCAATGGGAGGCAGGTTCTTTATCACCGGTGTCACAGTGTCACCTGGGAAGCCCCGTTTGTGTGTGTGTGTGTGTGTGTGTGTGTATATATATATATATATAGCAGCTCTTTATGGAAAAAATTATATATATAAAATTATGTATATAATGTATATGTAATTATGTGTATTTACATGTGTATATATATATATATACACCTGTGTGAAATAGAGATGCTCTAACAAATTAAACTGAAAAATATCTTGGCTTAGAGAACTAGAGCTTTAGTTCTTGCTCATGTAACGGAGCAGAGAGCAGGTTCCAAGGTGGCTGGTGGGGGCTCTACTCCCTGCAGTCATTCAGGGGCTCAGGCTGACAGAGGCTCTGCTTCATTGAATAAGTGGCTTTCAGGTCACCATAGTCATCTTCATTCCCACCAGCAGGAGTGAAGAAAGAGCCCAGAGAAATGCACATGGCAGGTTTTTTAGGGTCAGGCACACATTCTACTCACATTCCATTGTCTAGAACTCAGTCTTGCCACATCCAACCATGCCCCATCGTCATCAACCTAAGATGCAATATCATAGTTCCCAGTTATTCACTCAGGTTGAATAAATAATTGAACAATATGACTTTTTATTTCTCATTGTTAGATTATTTTTTGGTTCAAACTTAGTGCTGCTAAAAGATAATTTATCAATTTTCCTGTCAATTTTTTTTTCCATAAAGAGCGGGAATAAGAATCTTCTCTCCCCAAAGATTCAGGACCTAGCCTGTTGTACTTCAGCTTTGTAACAATCATATTGATTCACTTTGGTATTATGTTCTAACTAAGTTTCATTTCAGAGCAAGTGGCACCTATTATTTACAGGTCAGGAAAATAGTTGACATTCAGTCCCATCTCTGGGGTGAAACTAATGAATTGTGAGATTGGGTCATGGTGAATACATTACTCTGAAATTGTGGAATTCAGATGTTTGATATTTTCTTTTTTGAATCTCAGTTTGCTCTCTGTGACTCCCTGCTGTTTGCCTTTTGATTTTATAAATTGTATGAAATAAGCTCTTTGCATCCTCATATCTACCCTCGTCTTTTCTAACCTCTCCTCAAGTAAAAGGGTAGTTTGTTAAATACTGAACATAATCCAAAGAATCAAGTGAGATTGATTTCCTTGAGTGATGGTTACAATAAATTTCTTCTGATTAAGGATAACTCCCAACTCCTTAAGCAACTTCTCCCTCTCACCCAGTCTGAAATATTCTGATGACAGAAATGTTTTCTGTATTCTGATCATGTTATTCTGATATTGAAAGAGAGGAAGCAGTTAGGAGATGTGAAATTCTGAGTCAGGAGAGTAAGAGTGAGGGATGAATAGCCTTGAAGCTTTAAGAATTAAGGTTAGGAAAAATGAAAGATTATGAACAATGTTTTGAAAGCTAATTCATGTCTCAGAGGACAGTGAAGAAAAAGAACCAAGATCTGAAATGTACAGATGTGAGAGTTGGACCATAAAGAAGGTTGAGCGCCGAAGAATTGATGCCTTCTAACTGTGGTGCTGAAGAAGACTCTTGAGAGTCCTTTTGACTGAAAGGAGAGCAAACCAGTCAATTTTAAAAGAAATCAACCCTGAATATTCATTGAAAGGACTGATGCTAAAGCTGAAGCTCCAACACTTTGGCCACTTGATGCAAAGTGATGACTCTTTGGGAAAGACCTTCATGCTGGGAAAGATTGAAGGCAAAAGGTGAGATGGTGAGATAGTATCATTGACTCAATGGACATGAATTTGAGCAAACTCTAGGAGGTAGTGGAGTCAGAGGAGCTGGCATGCTACAGTCCATGGAGTCAAAAAGAGTTGAACATGACTTAGCAACTGGACAATAATAACAACTGAAATGTATGGTTTAAACAAATAGAACTGCTTGTAAAAGTGGGTTTTCCAACACTCAAGAACCTATCAAGTCTTGTCTTCCTTCTCATGTCCTCCTTTTCAACATATCCCTCTCCATCATTCATAAATTCTCTTTCTTTTCTCTCCTCCTTTCCCAGACTTTCTTACCTGTTCCTTTCACACACCTGTTTTTTCCTGGCACCATCCTCAACTCTCTACACCTCTTTCTCACACCTTAAGGTAGCCACAAAATGGAATGGTATAATCTAAAATACATACATTTATTTACAAATAATTTTAAGCTCTAAATGTCAGTGTCCACATTAGGATCCAGACACCCAAAGATGAACAAAGTATATTAATGATTCCTGATCTCAAATAACTCATAGTCTATGTGGTCAAATGCTTCCACTCTTTGGGAGTATGAAAGGCAGAAAAGATAATTTTACCAAGGAAAAGCTTCCCTGATTCTCCCTGGAAAATAAGGGGACAGGTAGGCTTAACAGATAATTAAGATTTTCCTAGGTAGAAAAGGAGGGAAGACACTTTCAGGCAGAGGGAACAGCATATAAACTCTTTTTTATTTTTCTTTGAAAAGAGATTTCCCAGTACTGAATGAATTTCTTCAAAAATTATCAAAGAGAAAGGGTTTCCTTTCTTATCTATTATGAGATACGTTACACTGACTAGTGATGTCAAAGCAAGATTTTCCTATCTATAACCCAGTTATTTAGAATTCCTATCTCTTGAGAACACAGCTGAACATCAAGCAATAAGCAGACAAAGATATCAGGGTAGCCAAGAGTTTCGCTGCAAAGTGTCTTGGATTAATGAAGAACCGTTCAGTCGGCCTCTTTCTGGTTATTACAGACATCGTTCTAACAAAGCAATCAGAGACAGTCATATGCGGTGAGATCAGAGAAAGACCTGAGAGTTAGACCTATTTCAGGCAGACTTACTAGGAGTTGTTGTTTAGTCACTAAGTTGTGTCTGACTCTTTTTGCAACCCTATTAACTGTAGCCTGCCAGGCTCCTCTATCCATGGGATTTCCCAGGCAAGAATACTGGAGTGGGTTGCCATTTCTTTCTCCAGGGGACCTTCTTGTCCCAGGGATTGAACCCATATCTCCTGCACTGGTGAGCAAATTCTTTACCACTGAGCCACCAGGAAAGTCCTTACTAGGAGCAGTAAAAAGTAATGGCAAGAACTCTGAGAGTCTAAAAAGAATCATAAAAACTAGCAGTGGGTTCCAAAGCTCCAATCACAGCTGCCCTGAGACCACTGCATGAGAAGTCAAAGAAGCTGGCCTGCTTTGGTCCGCTCTGCACAGTTAGCTAGTTGCACTGATGTTCTCAGTGATGATAATGGGTCATTTACAAAGGAGGTTAAATTCAGTTCCATGTGCTCTGCCTTAGAAAGCAGCTTATGATTAATTTTAGAAAAAGTGCTACCTAAGGCAGCTAAAATTTTCTTTTGAAATGTACTGCTGTATCCTAAAATAGTCTGCTGTATTAATTCCTTGCAAGGTTTTCTGATCTTACTATATATTCCTTAAAAATCACTCTACGTACATTTTGCCTTAAAAAAAAAAAAAAAAAACTCCTATCTTAAAAAATAACTCTTTTAACTGTCTTTACAACTTAAATCAAGCAGTTAACTGGCAGGGTCGGGGAAAGATACAGGCACCAGAGCCTTCTTCCTGCCCGTTGGAGTCACCACCAAGCTTGGGTCTGCACAGAGATGAGCCGGAGCATGCTGCCTAGGAGAGGGGTAACATTCTAGGGGAAGGACCACATTAAACCAGATAGTTGAACATTTAATTTCAAATGAAAAATCAAAGTATGTTCAAAGCCCTGTTTACATTTAACCACCATTTGTTTATATAAAAGAATCACTGGCAGGGAGCCATCTTGGATTAGACTGAATCCCTGAAGCCTTAGCATGGCCACTTCTGAATATTTTGCTGAAGATCAGAGCCTCCTTGACCACTTCTTTCTGGATTGTTTTCTGCTGCTCAGTCTTTTGACTTGACTAACTTTAGGGACATGCAACCCATATTTGGAGCTTCCCTGGTGGTTCAGATAGTAAAGAATTTGCCTGCAATGAGGGAGACCTGGGTTCGATTCCTGGTCAGGAAGATCCCCTGGAGAAGGAAATGGCAAACCACTCCAGTATTCTTGCCTGGAAAATCCCATGGACAGAGGAGCCTGGTGGCCTATAGACCATGGGGTTGCAAAGAACTGGACACGCCTGAGCGACTAGCACTTTCACTTTCCTACAACACGTGTTCATTTGGGGCTCTATAGGAGAAAAGGTAAGGAAACTGGGGTCAGGGCAGAGATGAAAGAGGCATTTGTCTTGCCCCTCCAAGAGCTTGGTGGGGCCCAAAGGATGTTCACAGAGAATTCAGGTCAAGGTATAATGTGGAGAGCGTGATAAAAACTACAAACAAAATGGTATTACAAGCACTGGTGGAGTGAGATTATTTTCAGCCCAGCAGTCAGTGGCTTAGGGGTTGAATCAGGGAAGATTTTGTAAATGAAGAATATGGAAACTTAGTCTTAAGGCTAGGTATGATTTCAAAGAGGAAAGATGACAAGGAAGACTTCTCTGGGTGCTAGAGGGGACAGTATGTGTGAAAGCATGGGGTTAAGAAAGCACATTATTATTAGAGGCTTCCCTGGTGGCTCAGTGGTAAAGAATCCACCTGCCAATGCAGAAGAAATGGGTTTGATCCCCGGGTGGGGAACATTGCACTTGCTGCAGAGCAACTTCTGAGCATGTGCTCTAGAGCTGGTGAGTCCTAACTACTGAACTCACATGTTGTGGCTACTGAGCCCATGCACCCGAGAGCCCAAGCTGCCCAACAAGAGAAGCCCCCACAAGAAGAAGCCTGTGCACCGCAATTAGAGAGTGGCCCCCACTTGCAGCAACTAGAGAAAACCCTCCCACAGCAACGAAGACCCAGCACAGCCAAAAAAATAAATGAATAAATCTTTAAGAAAGGACACGTTAGGTTTCAAGAATCAGGTTTTGAAGTGTGCAAAGATTGAGAGGGATTGGTATCGGAAAGAACCCTAGGCAGGGAGCCTGGAGCTAGGGTGTGGGGTGCTATGCCTCGGGCCTCACCTGTGGGCAGTGAGATGTGGGGGAGGAACAGTTTGTGGCGCCTGCATTATAGCCAGTGTTGCTGCCCAAAGTGGAAGAGCATCTGCTCCTTCCACGTGATTGGAGAAAGCTGGAGCTGGGAGCTCGAGGCTCGGAGCAAGAAGTGAGAAAGAGCAAAACAAATATTGCACAGCAACACATATATGTGGAATCTAGAGAAATGGTATAGATGAACCTATCTCCAAGGCAGGAGTAGGGATGCAGACGCAGAGGATGGATTTGTGGACATGGTGAGGGGGAGGGGAGAGTGGGACCAGCTGGGAGAGCAGGACTGACATATATACTACCAGGGAGAAAGCGGATAGCTAGTGGGAACCTGCTGCAAAGCATAGGAAGCTCAGCTCGGTGCCCTGTGACGACCTAGAGGGGTGGGATGGGAGAGGGGAGGGAGGGGATGTATGTATGCATATGGCAGATTCACATCATTGTATAGCAGAAACTGACACCACATTGTAAAGCAATTTATTTCAATTTTTTAAAAAGAAGAAGCTCTCTCAAGCACCCCTCCCTCTCAAGCCTGCCTTCTATCTCTTGAGGCCCATGGCTGAAGACCCCGTGGTCTGGGTGACCCAGCATGGCCTGTGCTCACCTTCTGCGAAGCCCCTTCTCCACTACGTGCCCCCACTCTAGGAACACAAGCACCTTCATTCTTGAGCCCCATCAACACTGGCCTCTTTGACCACTACCTTAGGGTCTTCTGCTTCATGAATGAACTGATTTCAGCTCCCCCGAACTAGATATAAACTCCTGGAAGGCACGAATTGGTTCTTTTGCTTCTTTTGTTTACCCCCATTTGGTGACAGGTGCATAGTAGGCTTGCAAGAAAAAGGTCTTATTTTGTATACCAGCCCACTTTCCTCCCCACAAAATGGCTGAAGAAAGAGTATTAATACAGCAAGCTACTTAATCCTTTAAAGATTCCCAAGAAGAAAGCTATAGTTGTCAAATAACTTAGATGGTTTTCCTTCAATTAGCAGCTTTGATTGCATGCATATTTTTAGATTTCTGTTGAAGGTATAGAAGTCCCCAGAGTGCCAGTGGCCGCTTATACCCACTTCTTGGCCAATATTTTTTTTACCAGGCCCTGAGTCATAGCTCTGAAATCAATTCCGCCCTTTACTGCAAAATCATTACAGGGCCAAGAAAAATGATCCTTGCTGTTTAATCAGCGGGGGTGCTGGAAAATCAGGAGACATTGATACTGTACTGTGTGATAAAGGTCTGAATGAAGTATGCCACCCAGAGACGTGAAGGATGTGATCATGTTCAATCTCAAGCCTGGCTCTAAAATGAACTCAAAGGAAATGGTGTTCTGTTGCACTCTGTGTAATGCACAGAATCACAAATTTTTTGCACATTCAATTTCTCGCAGAGTCTTTTAAATCTTTCTTACCCAAATAAAAAGAACATTCTAAAGATGAAGCATGATCATAAGAAACTGAACCTAGGTATAAAATGATGTCAATCTACTGCCAATTTTTTTGGTGTGCTATCCTCCTTAGTTTAAAAAATGAAGTTGGACTCCAAGAAAATGATGAGAGAGCAAAGATAAAATATTCCCCATGCAATCAGAAAAATCACAGAACTGAGGAGACTCCAGTAGGAAGACATCACTGTTCTTGCTGTATCATACAAGCCAACAGCTATAAGACTAAGGCTAGGGAAAGATGGGAATTCAAGAGCTGGGGAGGAAATGGGTCATTTCTTCATCTTTTCCTGGAAACCCTGATGCCTTAACTGGAGACCCTAAATGAAGGCTTGGTCACCAATTCCCAACTTCAGTACGTCAGAGCCAGGATGGAAGGGACCATAAGACATAAAGCCTGATAGTTTAAATAAGGACCTGCTTCTGGCCTCTTTATTTGGGGGTAGTTTTGGGGCCTGTAGAATCAGAACCTCTGAGCCCATGGTCAGTCTACAACTCCTTCAGGTTCATGGGATTTCCTGCTGTTTGCATTGTGAGTTACTGAGATCAGAGCCCTCTTTACCAAACCATGGCAAATAGATGGGGAAACAGTGGAAACAGTGTCAGACTTTATTTTGGGGGGCTCCAAGATCACTGCAGATTTTGATTGCAGCCATGAAATTAAAAGACGCTTACTCCTTGGAAGGAAAGTTATGACCAACCTAGATAGCATATTCAAAAGCAGAGATATTACTTTGTCAACAAAGGTCCGTCTAGTCAAGGCTATGGTTTTTCCTGTGGTCATGTATGGATGTGAGAGTTGGACTGTGAAGAAAGCTGAGTGCCGAAGAATTGATGCTTTTGAACTGTGGTGTTGGAGAAGACTCTTGAGAGTCCGTTGGACTGCAAGGAGATCCAACCAGTCCATCCTAAAGGAGATCAGCCATGGGTGTTCATTGGAAGGACTGATGCTAAAGCTGAAACTTCAATACTTTGGCCACCTGATGCCAAGAGTTGACTCATTGGAAAAGACCCTGATGCTGGGAGGGATTGGGGGCAGGAGGAAAAGGGGACCACAGAGGATGAGATGGTTGGATGGCATCACCAACTCGATGGACATGAGTTTGAGTAAACTCTGGGAGCTGGTGATGGACAGGGAGGCCTGGCGTGCTGTGATTCATGGGGTCGCAAAGAGTCAGACAGGACTGAGCGACTGAACTGAACTGAACTTTCTGGATTGTTCCCATCAATCAGTGTCTTGCCTTGACTAACTTAGGGCCATGGAACAAATACTCATTTAGTTCTCTGGGACACACATACTAGGAACTGGGTTGGGGGGAACTAAGATGAATAAGATATTTTTTGTTTGTTTGTTTTTGCCCCTGGGTAGGTTTGGAGTTGGGGATGGGAAAGGATGATCACAGAGAATTCTGTACAAATACCTCTGTAACTAACCTATGCATAGGTTGCTGCTGCTGCTGCTGCTAAGTCGCTTCAGTCGTGTCCAACTCTGTGCGACCCCATAGATGGCAGCCCACCAGGCTCCCCTGTCCCTGGGATTCTCCAGGCAAGAACACTGGAGTGGGTTGCCATTTCCTTCTCCAGTGCATGAAAGTGAAAAGTGAAAGTGAAGTCACTCAGTCGTGTCTGACTCTCAGCGACCCCATGGACTGTAGCCCACCAGGCTCCTCCATCCATGGGATTTTCCAGGTAAGAGTACTGGAATGGGGTGCCCTAAATTAGCCTATGCATGCTCTCTTGCTGGGCCAGTGGAGATACTCTCTTTGAAGATCTTGGCCATGGAGCCCATGGAGAGAGAGGCACAGTAGGGTGACCAGGGAGCTTGTTTATTTCCCCTCCTTGACAATAAGGTACTAATCTTGTTTATCTTTATGGGTCTTGATCTGTGGGCAGTGACTGCACATATTGCTCTCTCAGCAATTATTTGCAGTTGCTGCTAATAATAATGGGGCTTTCCAGGTGGCGCTAGTGGAAAAGAACCCGCCTGCCAATGCAGGAGACACAAGAGATGTGGGTTCGATCCCTGGGTCAGGAAGGTTCCCTGAAGGAGGAAATGGCAACCTGCTCTAGTATTCTTGCCTGGAAAATTTCATGGACAGAGGAACCTGGCTGGCTACGGTCCACGGGGCCACTGAAGCACAGCCAAACAACAACAACAGTAATAACCATTTATACGCACCCAGAACTTTTCATGCATTATTTTCAGCAAATCATTATGAAAATCCTTCTGAAGTAGATACCACTATTTTCATTTTTCAGACGGGTCTTTCAGAGATCAGAAGCCCTACAGAGTATCTGGATAGTATGTCCTCGTCATCACAGACAGACAAGGGTATGCTTTGGATAATTAAAAAAAGCATTGGTTTCTAGTTCTTTCATCAATTTATCCATTTAACAAACTCTTACTGAGTGCTAGGACTATGTGCTAGGAGGCCCCAAGATAAGAAATAGAAGCAGAACAAAGTGTTTTAAGACATAGTTCCTTGTTTTGAAAAATTCCTTTTTATGCAAAGGAGATAGACACATGAACCAACAATTTTATTTCAAAGCCCTTAATGGGACTATTGAGCAGAACTACCTGCCTAATTAACAAGTTATGAAAAACATGGTATTCTAAAACATTTGTGATGCTAATTATGAGACTATTTACAAAAGTATCTGAAAATGGTTTAGGTGTAAGGAGATAAGTCTTTATTCTAATTATAAATTTTTTTTCCTGTGATACCGTTTTCTAAGATGATAGTACCGCTGTTGACGTTTAGTTCTCCCGGTGTTTTTGTTTTATAGAAACAACTTGATGGAAACCTAATAGCTCTTTCGAAACACTCTTTAAATTTTCTTCTTGTCATTCTTCCAAATACTTTCTCTCAGCACATTTTTTCTTTCAGATATTTTATGGTCAGCATTTTAGAGACAGCTTCCTTTTTAATTTGGATCTTGGCACCTTAAAAATAGGGCTTGATAAAGGAACGTGCTACAGTTCCTTCCGCAATCTTGAACTGCCTAAGACTGCCCTCTTAATAACGCTTCACATTTATCTTAGTACTTAAGAGTTTGCAAAGTGCTTTCCTATGCATTATCTTAATGAACCTTCTTGATTACTTGATGGGATAGGCTAGAAAGTATTCTTATTGCCGTTTTTATTAGTGCTACAAAAACAATACATGAAGACAGAAAACCACCCAACAATACAGACAATTACAAAATAAAATTTTTTTAAAAAAAAGGGCTTCCCTAGTGGCTCAGATGATAATAAAAATCTGCCTGCAGCGCGGGAGACCAGGGTTTGATCCCTGGGTTGGGAAGATCCCCTGGGGAAGAGAATGGCTACCCACTCCAGTATTCTTGCCTGGAGAATTGCATGGACAGAGGAGTCTGGTGGGCTACAGTCCATGGGGTTGCAGAGTCTGATGACTGAGCGACTAAAAAAAAAATCTCTTCCCAGACCTTTCCTCATTTTCAACTGCTTTTCTTTTCTCTTCTGGTACTTTTCTCTATAATATCAAATAATAGCATTTGGTCATTTCTTTGCTTGTCAGCCTTAGGTAGAATCTAAGAATCTAAATGGATTCCTTTCTGTCAAAGTGAGAAATTTAGCTTATTTATAATACCTTCCTCTTTCACTCAACTTTTTGCTAGTTATATATTTATTTTAGTTCTTCATTGCATATCTTTATAATACTAAATAACATAGTGCTTAAAGTCTGGAATGCTTCATATTTCAATTTTAGAAAAAATAGATTTACCCATTTTATGGCAGATGAAGAATTTTCACTCTTTACCTCATCAAAGAATATTATCCTTTACCTCATCTCTCTCCCTTTTACTCCAAATTTCTATTAGTCCTATCATTACTTTGTATGTTAAGGTTTTAAATTTTTACCTTGTGTCCTATAACTATAATTAATTCTTACATGCTTTGTCTATGGGTTGATTAAAAAAATTAAAACATGATACTTATTCTAATATGATTATGAAAATACCATGCACTGTATATAGTTCATGAGGTCAAAAAAGAGTTGGACAGGACTTAACAACATCTAATTAGTGATTAGTTACACAGCGGTGAAAGTAGTCTTGTAATTAAACCTATGTAATTTAAAGGAGAATGTTTAAGTGTCAAAGTCAAATGAGATGTAGGTGATATTGATTGTCCAAAATTGGACTACAATACTGCAATTTGGATCACATTTGGATCTTTTGTTTTCTGTTTTTTTTACAGCTTTTTGTTTTTCCTAGAGTTTTAAATTGCTTAACTTTTCCCCTATGTTGTCATTTCACTTTACAGCCATGTCTCAGCTGCAATCAGCATTGGCTTCTAAGAGCTAATAAGTGCCCACTTTTCCAGAGAATTGTCCTGGGCCTAATGGAAGCTGCCTTTCCAGGGAGGTTACCCCTTCTCACACAAGCCTGTAGCTGGTTGACTGTCTGAATGACTGACACTGGGGCAGTAGACCAGTTTACTGGGAGATGGGGCCCATTCTCTCCCGCAATTTGTGATCCCTATTTCCCTGTGGAGTTACTATACAGCTTGTATTGAGCAGAGCCACATTTTCGCTTTTTTTTTTTTTTAATCTTTTATTATTTCCCTCATTCTCCTTCTCCAAAGAGCGTTTCCTCAATAAATCACTTGTAACAGAATCCTCGTCTTAAGCTCTGCTGGCATTATCAACTAAATATTTTTCCTCCTCAAAAATTTTTCTTTTGAAGTCCTGATCCCTACTGTGATGGTATTAGGAGGTGGGGCCTTTGGGAGGTAATTAAGTTCAGATGAGGTCATGAGGTTGGAGCCCTCATGAAGGGATTAGTGTCCTTTTAAGAAAAAAAAAAGTGTCCAGAGCCCTTCCTCTCTCTCCATCCAAACACACCACAAAAAAGTGAGTGAGCAAACAGCAAGAAATTTTATCTGCAAGCCAAGAAGAGGACTCTTACCAGACACCAAATCTGCCAACACCTCAATCTTAACTTCCCAGCCTCCAGAACTGTGAGTAATAAACGTCTGTTGTTTAACTCACCCAGTCTACGATTTTTTGTGATAGCAGCCCAAGCTGATGAAGACAGCTAGGATATCCAGTCCAAGACGGTTTTGATAGAAGATCACAAGTCCTCACCAAATCACTTACAATTACATAGCTGTTTTTTTTTAAACCTTACTATGTATTTTAAAGGGATCCACTTTCTTCTTGAATACATTTTTTGTTAGAATCCTCTGACTTCTAAGTTTGGATCAGCTGCTTTCTAGGTATACCGTGGATCTAAAATACTGAAATTTCTTTGCCTCACTTCTGGGTTATATCCCCTAATATTTGTATCATACCGTACAGTTTCCTATTTCTTGGATTCCCTTTTGTGTTAAAAGAACATGTAATAAAATTTACAGCAATTGTCACAAAACTTGGACAGGGGCTTAATTTTGTGAGTCATAACAAGTATGAAAATCTGTTTTCACCGACGTTATGATTGACAGTTTGGCCAAACATATAATTCTTATTTCAAAATAATTTTCCTTCATCCTTTAAAACGCAATTCTGCATTGTGTTTTAGTTGCTAAGGTTGCTGATGAAAAATCCAATGTCAATCTGATTCTCTGGGGGTGGGTAGGAAATCTATTATTTGTTCCTGAAGTTTAAAAATTTTTTTTATCCCTTTCAGTTTCCTGAACTTTCATCTATTTGGTCACTCAATGGGCTTTTTCACTCTGACAGCTCCAGCCTTTCTTCAGCTCTACGAAATTTCCTTGAATTATTTTTTTTAATTGTTAAAGCTCCTTTGTTTTTTTCTACCTCTTTCTGGATTTCCTCTTAGATGCATAATGACTCTCCTGGATTTATCTTTTGTATTTCTCTTAGTCCCCACCTCCACTCCATATTTTAAAATTATGCTCTACTCTCTGGGAAGTTTTCACAATTTTACCTTCATCTTAGTGTCCTTCTTTGGGGCTGTTTTGATTTTTTTCTCAATTATGAGGACTCCTTAGCTTTCCATTTATATTTATGAATAAAGTACTAGATTATTATTGTGAAGATCTGGCACAACTTGCCCCTGGGGTATGTGAGGTTCATGGAGAGGGAGAAAAGTAGTCTGCTTCTATAATGGATGTTTAGTGTGAGCATGCTCAGTCACTCAGTCGTGTCCGACTCTTTGTAACCCCATGGACTGAAGCCTGCCAGGCTCTTCTGTCTATGGAATTTTCCAGGCAAGAATACTGGAGTGGATTGCCATTTCCTTCTCCAGGGGATCTTCCCCACCCAGGTGAATCATGCTTATTGTCATCTGCAGCTCACTTTTGTTCTCATATCTGCTAACTCTGGGCTTAGAGTTTCTTCTGATCTTACAGGGAGGAACAATTTCAGCTCCTGTCTCTGCTGCAGTCTCCTGCGTGGGTCCTGGGCTGTGACTTCCTCTCTCAACATGAGTCATTTCCAAGGCTTTAGTTTTTGATACTGTTATGGCTGTGTCCTCCTCATACATCTTTATTATTGATCTAAGGGATATCGGGGAGGACAGCGAGGTCAGCGTGTGTGTGCTTTCTACCCTCCTGAATGAGATCTTGATCACTGCCATTTTCTAGTTCCCAAAACATGGGCACTGAGTGATTAAATGCTTTGTCTAATAACTAGTAAGCTGCGGTGAAAACTAGAATCCCAGTTTTCTGTCACCCAATGCTCTTTCCATTTCTCTGTACCTTTTTACCACCTCTTGTCCTCTCAGTCCTTATCAGTGGAATTTGAGACAGCTGAGCAGGAATGTTTACAAGCAGATTTTTGCGCATGTATCTCATTAGAGCCAGATGTGAGAACAGATAATGTATTTGTATTTGCTCTGAATGTTTTTCCCGAGTCAGTGTTGCTCTCCCTCTCTTCTTGGGCTTACGCACAAACATCAGAGATAAAGAGATTTGGAAAGTTTTTAGTTTTGAAATCATTGTGAGTCACTTGCAATAAGAGCTTTAAAATCAATTAGTTGACTAGGGGGAAAAATCTCTTTAAAAAATCCTCATTATGACCTGTGAACATCACATTTATTAGGGCCTAGTTTGGTTCTAATTTCTGAAAACTAGCTTTGTGTGGGATGAAGGAAAGATATATAAATTACTTTTGTCCACTGAGTAGTCAAAGCATACAACTCCCTTAACCTCATTCAGATCCACCTAATATTTTTCCTCTCGCAACCAGTTTTTGTACCCATTAATTATTAAAAAATGAAAGCTGGAACATGGAATTATGGCTGTTATTAGACACATAGGGCCTATTAAACAAAGTGGATTAAAATTTCTTACTTTCATTTTGAGAAAACTATGGTTAATATGAAAGAAATAGTGGATAAAGTAGGGATTCCTTTACATCAGGGAATCGGAGAGCAGAGAGTAACAATTCACTCATTCAATGAATGAGTATCTATTGAGTATCTCCTACTATATTCAGGCATTGTTGGAAATTTGGGACAAAAACAGATAAAATGGTGAGCATCTAGTAGAGAAGGCCTGTGTGACGCAAATAATATTGATGGTCAACACCGAAATCAGATTGATTATATTCTTTGCAGCCAAAGATGGAGAAGCTCTATACAGTCAACAAAAACAAGACCAGGAGCTGACTGTGGCTCAGATCATGAGCTCCTTATTGCCCAACTCAAATTGAAGAAAGTAGGAAAAACCACTAGACCATTCAGGTATGACCTAAATCAAATCCCTTATGATTATACAGTGGAAGTGAGAAATAGATTTAAGGGCCTAGATCTAATAGATAGAGTGCCTGATGAGCTATGGAATGAGGTTGGTGACATTGTACAGGAGGCAGGGATCAAGACCATCCCCATGGAAAAGAAATGCAAAAAAAGCAAAATGGCTGTCTGGGGAGGCCTTACAAATAGCTGTGAAAAGAAGAGAAGCGAAAAGCAAAGGAGAAAAGGAAAGATATAAACATCTGAATGCAGAGTTCCAAAGAATAGCAAGAAGAGATAAGAAAGCCTTCTTCAGTGATCAATGCAAAGAAATAGAGGAAAACAACAGAATGGGAAAGACTAGAGATCTCTTCAAGAAAATCAGAGATACCAAAGGAACATTTCATGAAAAGATGGGCTCGATAAAGGACAGAAATGGTATGGACCTAACAGAAGCAGAAGATATTAAGAAGAGATGGCAAGAATACACAGAAGAACTCTACAAAAAGATCTTCACGACCCAGATAATCACGATGGTGTGATCACTGACCTAGAGCCAGACATCCTGGAATGTGAAGTCAAGTGGGCCTTAGAAAGCATCACTACGTCCAAAAGTCTACAAATAATAAATGCTGGAGAGGGTGTGGAGAAAAGGGAACCCTCTTACACTGTTGGTGGGAATGCAAACTAGTACAGCCACTATGGAGAACAGTGTGGAGATTCCTTAAAAAACTGGAAATAGAACTGCCTTATGATCCAGCAATCCCACTGCTGGGCATACACACTGAGGAAACCAGAAGGGAAAGAGACACGTGTACCCCAATGTTCATCGCAGCACCGTTTATAATAGCCAGGACATGGAAGCAACCTAGATGTCCATCAGCAGATGAATGGATAAGAAAGCTATGGTACATATACACAATGGAGTATTACTCAGCCATTAAAAAGAATACATTTGAATCAGTTCTAATGAGGTGGATGAAACTGGAGCCTATTATACAGAGTGAAGTAAGCCAGAAGGAAAAACATCAATACAGTATACTAAGGCATATATATGGAATTTAGAAAGATGGTAACAATAACCCTGTGTACAAGACAGCAAAAGAGACACTGATGTATAGAACAGTCTTATGGACTCTGTGGGAGAGGGAGAGGGTGGGAAGATTTGGGAGAATGACATTGAAACATGTAAAATATCATGTAAGAAACAAGTTGCCAGTCCAGGTTCGATGCACTATACTGGATGCTTGGGGCTAGTGCACTGGGACGACCCAGAGGGATGGTAGGGGGAGGGAGGAGGGAGGAGGGTTCAGGATGGGGAACACATGTATACCTGTGGCGGATTCATTTTGATATTTGGCAAAACTAATACAATTATGTAAAGTTTAAAAATAAAATATAATTAAAAAAAAAAAAGAAGAGAAAGCATCACTACGAACAAAGCTAGTGGAGGTGATGGAATTCCGGTTGAGCTATTTCAAATCCTGAAAGATGATGCTGTGAAAGTGCTGCACTCAATATGCCAGCAAATTTGGAAAACTCAGCAGTGGCCACAGGACTGGAAAATGTAAGTTTTCATTCCAGTCCCAAAGAAGGGCAATGCCAAAGAATGCTCAAACTACCGCACAATTGCACTCATCTCACACGCTAGTAAAGTAATGCTTAAAATTCTCCAAGCCAGGCTTCAGCAATATGTGAACTGTGAACTTCCTGATGTTCAAGCTGGTTTTAGAAAAGGCAGGGGAACCAGAGATCAAATTGCTAACATCCACTGGATCATGGAAAAAGCAAGAGAGTTCCAGAAAAACATCTATTTCTGCTTTCTTGACTATGCCAAAGCCTTTGACTGTGTGGATCACAATAAACTGTGGAAAATTCTTCAAGAGATGGAAATACCAGACCACCTGATCTGCCTCTTGAGAAATTTATATACAGGTCAGGAAGCAACAGTTAGAACTGGACATGGAACAACAGACTGGCTCCAAATAGGAAAAGGAGTACATCAAGGCTGTATATTGTCACCCTGTTTATTTAACTTATATGCAGAGTACATCATGAGAAACGCTGGACTGGAAGAAACACAAGCTGGAATCAAGATTGCCGGGAGAAATATCAATAACCTCAGATATGCAGATGACACCACCCTTATGGCAGAAAGTGAAGAGGAACTAAAAAGCCTCTTGATGAAAGTGAAAGTGGAGAGTGAAAAAGTTGGCTTAAAGCTCAACATTCAGAAAACTAAGATCATGGCATCTGGTCCCATCAGTTCATGGGAAATAGATGGGGAAACAGTGGAAACAGTGTCAGACTTCATTTTTCTGGGCTCCAAAATCATTGCAGATGGTGACTGCAGCCATGAAATTAAAAGACGCTTACTCCTTGGAAGGAAAGTTATGACCAACCTAGATAGCATATTCAAAAGCAGAGACATTACTTTGCCAACAAAGGTTTGTCTAGTCAAGGCTATGGTTTTTCCTGTGGTCATGTATGGATGTGAGAGTTGGACTGTGAAGAAGACTGAGCACCGAAGAATTGATGCTTTTGAACTGTGGTGTTGGAGAAGACTCTTGAGAGTCCGTTGGACTGCAGGGAGATCCAACTAGTCCATTCTGAAGGAGATCAGCCCTGGGATTTCTTTGGAAGGAATGATGCTAAAGCTGAAACTCCAGTACTTTGGCCACCTCATGCGAAGAGTTGACTCATTGGAAAAGACTCTGATGCTGGGAGGGACTGAGGGGCAAGAGGAGAGATGAGATGGCTGGATGGCATCACTGACTCGATGGACATGGGTCTGAGTGAACTCCGGGAGTTGGTGATGGACAGGGAGGCCTGGCGTGCTGCGATTCATGGGGTCGCAGAGTCAGACACGACTGAGCGACTGATCTGATCTGATGGTAACATAATGAACTAGGAAGACACCATGAAGGGAAAGTCCACACACAGAACCATGGATAACTGGGGGAAGGCAGTCAGAGAAGGCTTTTCTGAAGCAGGGACTAAATGAGTTCTAAATGGGAGGGAGCAGGGTCAAAAGGGAAGAGAATTTTAGGAAAGGGAACAGAAGATGAAAGGGCCCCACAACAGGAGGGGGCATGGTCTAGACTGAGAAGAGCCAGAGCAGCTGTAGAAGGGAGAAGAATCCACAGCACAAGAGCCCGTGAGCCTGGGCAGCAGGGAAAGACACTGAAGATGGTGTGGGGGTCTGACTGGATTTGTGCTCAGAAAAACCGTTCTGTATCATGAGGTACAAGCTGGGGATGGGCTACAGAGGACCTAGTAGGTCAGCTGGAAGACCATACTAGTAATCCAAGTGAACAATGGTGCTGACTTGGACAAAGGTCTTGTAGTCAAGATAAAAATGGGTGGATTCAAGCGATATTGAGACAATAGAATTTCTGGGGCTGGTGGTAGATTGAATACAGAGACAGTGTGCATCTGGACCTCAAGGATGACTGGTTTCTCACAGGTGGAGGAAACACCATATTTGGGAGTATGTGATTAAGATGAGCTTGAGAATGGATACTATACCAGCAGTTCAGAATGAGGGTTGGACTGCTGTATTTAAAATGGTTAACCAACAAGGACCTACTGTAAAGCCCAGGGAACTCTGCTCAATGTTATGTGGCAGCCTGGATGGGAGGGAAGTTTGGGGGAGAATGGATACATGTATATGTATGACTGAGTCCCTATCATATCATTGTGTATCGGCTATACCCCAATACAAAATTAGAAGTTTTGTTTTTTTTAAAGGATGAGTGTTGGGATGAGAAATGGCTTTTTAAGGTAAGGGAAAAGATGGAAACAAAAGATACAGGCGTAATATAACCCAGGGTACAATAAAACTGGAAGAGCATGAGGAAAGGATTAGGGTAGGCGGGAGAAGAGAAATGTGAGTAAGAAGTTAGAAAGGCCGGAAAGATAGGTTAAAGCTAGGTTTTTCTAGAGCTGTGAGGGCCATCTAAGGAGTCTTGGCTTTATTTCTAGACAGTGGGCTCCAGAGATTGAGAAGATTAAAGTGAATGGAGCCATGGCTCTAAGATTTCAAGCCTGAGTGTGTAGAAGACTAGTGGGCTATTCTCAAGAATGGATAAGACAGCAAAAACACGTGATTTAGAGGGGCTGATAGTGCTAAAGAATCTGCCTGCCAATTCAGGAGATGTAAGAGAAGTGGGTTCAATCCCTGGGTCTGGAAGATGCCCTGGAAGAGGAAATGGCACCCCACTCCAGTATTCTTGCTGAGAAAATCCCCTGGATAGGGAAGCCTGGTAAGCTACAGTCCATGGAGTCACAAAGAGTTGGACATGACTGAGCATCTGAGCCCTAAAGGGGTTGTCAAGACAGCCAAGGAGAAACATTTACCAGGCATTTGAAAATACATGACCTGAAGCTCAGGATTGGAGGAGTGTATTTGGAAGTCATCTCCAAATAGTTAAAGCTGGGATGGGGAAAGGGGAATGTTGATGAAATCACTAAGGAATTAAGAGTAAGGATTTCAGAAGACAGACCCAGATGAGAATCTCAGGAAATGCATCATTCAAAGGGCATAAAGAAGAAGTGTTGTCAATAACAGGAGTACGGATGAAGCTGACGGAGAGGCAGGAAATGAGTGGGAGGGGAGTGACGTCAGTCAAAGCAGGGGATCAGCTTTGTAGGATGGGGATCAGAATTGTAGGAGGGACAGGGTTAATAGTGTTAAATGACTGTTCAGGTCATAAGATTGAGAAATCTGGGAAAAAGCTCGTTAGGCTTGAGGCAGAGAAGCAGAAAAGACAGGACCAATCAGAACTGAAGGGAGATAGGGACTGGCTCAGGAAATGCTTGTTGAATGAAAGAAGGCTGGAAAGTGGGCCGGCCTCCCTGCCAGGGAAAGCTCTCAGTGGTACCTCTAGAGCTTATTTTTTAATATTTTTCTTACTAACTGTATTTGCTTACACTTGGCTGTCCTGGGTCTTAGTTGCTGCACAGGCTTTTCTCCAGTTGTGGTGCACGGGCTTCTCACTGTGGTGGCCCCTCTCCGTGTGCAGCAGGGGCTCTAGGGCACAAGGGGCTTCGTAGTCACATCAGGTGGTCTCAGTAGTTTCGGCTCCAGGCGCTAGAGCACAGGCTTAGTAATTATGGTGCACAGGCTTGGTTGCTCCATGCATGTGGGATCTTCCTAGATCAGGGATTGAACCCGTGTCCCCTGCATTGACAGGTGGACTCTTCACTACTGAACCACCAGAGAAGCCCTAGAGTTTTAATTTGTAGCTGCGCATCTTCCATTGTTTTTAATTGTGTTCTGAAGACCATAAAATAATGCAGCTGGAATGATTATTCACCCCTAGGTCTTTTCTGGTCATTGTTTGATATTCAGTGTAAAGTTATTGTAAAAGTTGTATTTAATCCACTGACTCAGTGACCTGGGAAGTTTGGCTTCCATTTAATGGCTGCACGAATGACTGATTGGGCTCCAGGTCTTGATGCAGTTGACATACTGATACCTGGCACTTCTTCCCACACAGGCTCCTTAGGTAGCACAGGAAACAGACAGGGATCTAAGGTACCTGTAAAATGAGGGCTTCTCTGACCATTTGTACTCTTTGGGGTGGATTACAGAAGCAAGGAAGGGAACTTTCAGATGTTACTAGATTACTTTCAGTTTAATAGAGAGTTCTTGTTGGAAATGCATCCAAAGGACTAGGATGAGTAGCTGGCTGTTGTCAGTAGGTGATTTGGTGGCTGCACAAGCTGCAGAATCTGCATAGCTACACAATAAGACATACTTACATTTCTCTATATGTTCTAGAAATGGAAATCTGCAATGGAAATGAAAGAGCATGGTTCTGCTGTAACATCTTCCTGACACTCCTAATCAAAGCACATCATTACAGCTGCAAATATCCATGGAAAGGGCAAAGACAGGGGATATGGGGAAACTAGTGTTTAAATCTCTGCCTTGCACCTATTAGTATGACCCTGGGGATGTTACTTCACATTTCTGGGTTTCAGATTTATCATTTAAAAGCAGGAAGTATGGGACTTCCCTGGTGGTCCAGTAGTTAAGAGTCTGCACTTGCACTTCAGGGAACATGGGTTCGATCTCTGGTCAGGGAATTAAGATCCCAAATGCTGCATGCAGTTCAGCCAGTTCAGTTGCTCAGTCTTGTCTGACTCTTTGTGACCCATGGACTGCAGCACGCCAGGCCTCCCTGTCCATCACCAACTCCGGGAGCTTGCTCAAATTCATGTCCATTGAGTCAATGATGCCATCCAACCATCTCAAACTCTGTCGTCCCCTTCTCCTCCCGCCTTCAATCTTGCCCAGCATCAGAGTCTTTTCCAATGAGTCAGTTCTTCCCATCAGGTGGCCCAAGTATTGGAGCTTCAGCTTCAGCATCAGTCCTTCCAATGAATATTCAGGACTGATTTCCTTTAGGATGGGCTGGTTGGATCTCCTTGCAGTCCAAGGGACTCTCAAGAGTCTTCTCCAACACCACAGTTCAAAGGTATCAGTTCTTCAGCACTCAGCTTTCTTTATAGTCCAACTCTCACATCCATACATGACCACTGGAAAAACCATAGCTTTGACTAGATGGTCCTTTGTTGGCAAAGTAATGTCTCTGCTTTATAATATGCTGTCTAGGTTGGTCATAATTTTTCTTCCAAGGAGTAAGCATCATTTAATTTCATGGCTGCAGACACCATCTGCAGAGCTGCATGGCATGGCCAAAATATATTTTTTTTTCATTTAAAAATATAAACAAGAAGTAACATGTTGATGACTCCCAAATCTACACTTCTCCCAAGCTCACTACCCTGATATTCAACTGCCTCTTGGACATTATGTAGGTGTTTCATGGGCAACTCAATTTGTTTGTCCAAAATCAAACTCATCTTTACCCCTACCCTGGATAAAACAAAGTATTGCTCTTTCTGCAGGTTTCTAACTAATTTCATAAACTGGAAACTTGAGTGGCATCTTTGGTATATCTTCTGCCCCTCTCCATTTTCAGTTCACCACCATGTCTTATCGACATCATTCTCCAGCTGTCTGTCCATCCTGACTTTCACTATAATACTGATGTTTTCCTGTCTGGACCTCTCATCTCCTGCCACTTGCCCTCTTGTATCTTATACTGCAGCCACACTGAGCTGCTTTTAGTCCTTGAGATGTACCATGGGCTTACTTTCCACTTGACCTTTGACACAGTGGTTCTCTTTGCCTGGAATGCTCTGGCCATATTGCATCCTTTTCTATCTTCTGCTTAAATGCTATTTCCTTTGGGAACCTTCACTCATCCCCACCGCCCTCTGGACCACTCACCAATTCCATAATACTTGTGATACTGCCCCTACTATAGCACTTGTCAAAGTCTATTTTGGAGACTTGACTAATTGCTTATTTTCTTGCTAAACCCTTAGTTCAGGAATTGTATCCATCTTGTTTACTAGTGGGGCTTCCCTGGTGGCTCAGATGGTAAAGAATCCACTTGCAATGCAGGAGACCCAAGTTCGATCCCTGGGCTGGGAACATCCTGTGGAGAAGGGAATGGCTACCTGCTCCAGTATTCTTGCCTGGAGAATCCCATGGACAGAGGAGCCTGGCAGGCTACAGTCAATAGGGTCGCAAAGAGTAGGACATGAGTGAGTGACTGAACAACAACAGTGGATTGTAATAATACTAAGTAGTATTTTTTGAGTACTTAATACGTACTAAGTACTTTACATGCATTATCTTGCCTAATTCTCATAACAATCCTATGAAACAGACATATTATTACTGTCTGTATTAGGCAAATAAGGAGAACAATGTTTAAAGAACTAAAAATAAAAACATTGTCCAAGGTCTTCTCAGCAGTGATTTTCCAAGATAGCTGCCAATGATCCTTCCTTCTAGTGGTGGTACCATGGTGAAGTCCCCTCTCACACTGAATCAGGACTGACCAGTGTGACCGGTAGAAAATGGCAGAGGTGATGGTCATGCAACTTCCAAGGCAAGATCGTTGTGGCCTCTGCCTTGCTCTCGTGGCTCACTTGCTTTGGGGTAAGCCAGATGCAAAGTCATCAGATCACTTAAGCTGCCTGGGGAGCCCATATGGAAGGAAACCAGTCTCCCTGCCAATAGCCTACAGCACCTTGCCATATGAGTGAGCTACCTGGGAAACAATTCCCAGGCCCAGTCTAGTCTTCAGCTGACTGCAACCCCATGAGAGACCTTGGGCCAGAATCACTTAGCCAAACTGCTCCCAAATTTCTGAACTACAGAAGATGTGGAAGATGAAAAACGATTATTACTGTTGTAAGCCTGACAGTTTGGGGGTAATTTGTTTCACAGAAGTGGATAACTCGTAGACAGTTCAGTGGCACGCGTGTGTGCTAAGTCACTTCAGTCGTGTCCAACTCTGTGTGACCCCATGGACTGTAGCCCACCGGGGTCCTCTGTCTGTGGGATTCTCCAGGAAAGAATACTGGAGTGGCTTGCCAAGCTCTCCTCCAGGGGATCTTCCCAACCCAGGGATCGAACCTGCATCTCTTATATCTTCTGCGTTGCAGGAGGGTTCTTTACCACTAGCACCACCTTGGAAGCCCCAGTTCAATGGCAGAACCAGGATTTTCTCCCAGGTCTGACTCCAAAATGCTCTTAACCATGAGCGCTCTATTTTCTTACACACTCATTTTTAACACAAAGAGTTAAAAATGATAGTTATGCAAGCATCTCACAAACTTTCTGTCACAGATGACAAAACAGAGGCACAGAGAGATTTAGAAATTAATTGGTGAATTCAAGTTTTGACATCAGGTGGTCTAATTTTAAGAGCTGTGCTCTTTGTTACCATACTGAGCTAACATTATAATCAGAACAATCTTTCAGGAAAATTAATCTGGAGTTGGTCTGCTAGATGGAATGGAAAGGAAAGAGCATGAAAGTGTGGTCCTTGACTGGGAGGCTACTGTGATTATCAAAGAGAATATTATTTGAGAGAAATCAAGACCTCTGTCATGGAGAGCAACTCTGAAACTATTTCTCAAAGTATCTTTGAGTACTATTTTTAAAATAAAATTTTAATCTTTCATTGATATTATTTTTGTTTCTTAAAGAATTGTTTATTTGCTTATATACTTTTGGCTATGCTGGCTCTTTGTTGCTGCATGCGGACTTTCTCTAGCTGCGGCGATCGAGGGCTACCCTTTGCTGCGGTGTGAGGGCTTC